>NW_023416286.1:35013312-36213312 GCF_014176215.1 Rousettus aegyptiacus
CTCTCTCTCTCGTTCAGTTCAGTTACTGGGCCTTTCACCTGCTCCTTCAGGCCTTCAGGTCAAGGCGAGGTAATGTCTCCTCACTGTTTCAAGCTTCAGGGTACTGCATCATCTCTTTGCTTTTCCTAAACTGCTCACACCTTTGTAAGCAGCCCTTTTATTAAACTGTCCTCACATTGCTCTGGTTTCCTGCCAGGACCCTGATTCTTACATAACTACTTGACATCTCCCCTTGGAATTCTCACAGAAATCACAAACATGACATCCAAAACGTAACTTTTGAGTTTTCTGCATGGCTCTCCTCCCCACTTTCTGCTTTCTCTGTGAACATTAGCACCACTAGGCCAGGTGCACACAGCAGATGCCTGGGAGTTGTGCATACACTCTCTTTCATCTTAATCTGTCACTAAGTGGGTAAATTCAGCTTCATTTAGCTGGCTTCTTTTTATTCCTTAGATCTAAGCTTAAAAGTTACCTTCTTTAAAAAAAAACTTCCTTTAAGCAACCAAGAAAGCGCCTGCTGTCCCTTTATTCTCCCTCTATGTAGCAGTTCGTTTGCTTCTTAGGAAATAGTATTACTTCCTAATACACTTCAGAAGCGATTTATCTATTTTACTTGAGAGTTATGTTCCTTTGGTAGAGAAGGATGACTCTGAGCTATTAAAGATAATGAATATGACTCTTAAGTTCACACAACTTGGAGGGCACTATTTCCTGATCTTGATCCAATGTGGTAGAGTTAATTTTTGAAGTTCAGACCTGTGTCCATGCTGACCTCTTCATGGTACAGTACCCCTCAAATCCTCATGGACAAACAGCCATTGGTTTTATTCATATATTCTCCATTGGTTGAAATAAATTACATGACATCTAGGGCTTCATAAGAGCCCATTGCTGGCTACAAGTTCAAGGATTTTTCCCTGGCTTTACATTTATTTCACATAAACTCCACCTATAAAAGTTACTTTAAAAAGATGTAATGTGGATGCCTAAAATGCCAGGTTTAATTCAATTATTTAGCTCAACCAGTGAACTAAAAGTTCAGAAAACAAACAAAAACTTAAATAAAAGAAAACATTTCGAAAAAAATTGCCTTCTTTATGTCAAAAGTTCCCATATACATAGAGTCAGACAGAAAACAGAAATAGATTTCTGTGTTGTTAGAACTAAACAAAAATATTTGCCTTTTTTTTCTCCCTGTAGGATATCACCTAAAAGAAACGCCCATCATGTTTGATGTATGGGTTCAGAGCTGAGGAATCACCATGGTGTTTAGGGTCTCCTGTGTGTTGGTTTTATTGGCTTGATGCCTTGGGATTGAATCAAGCAAAGGGAATCAGTAGGCATGCTCCTTCTAGGTAGGGCTTCAGGAAAATAAACAGAGATGGGGAAAGCATAACATGACAGAATAACTGGTCCATTGCATGAACGTTTATTGAGTGTTAGGGGTGAGGCACCGCTCTGAGGTCTGGGTGTTCAAGGTAAATAGGATGGGGTTCCCTCTCTCCAGAACATTATCACCTGATGTGAAACTGCCTTGAAAAAGATAGAGCACTATAGAAGTGCCTGTTTCCTATGATTACGTGTTATTCTGTGTACAGTGAATGGAAACTAACAGCCATATGCAGAAAATAGGTAAAATGGGTTGGATTCTGTCTCTTCACAGTTGTGTGTTGAAATCCTAATCCCAGTACTTCAAAGTATGACTGTATTTGGAAATAGGATCTTTACAAAGGTAACTAATCCAATATGACTGATGTCCTTATGAGAAGAGGAAATTTGGAATTAGACCATGTGAGCATGAGGACAGCTATTTACAAGCCAAAGAGAGAACTAGAACAGATCCTTCCTTAACAGCCCTCATCAGGAACTGACTTCTAGCCTCCTGAACTGTGAGACAATAAATTTCTGCTGTTTAAGCCACCCAGTTTGTGGTGGTTTGTTACAAACTACCATGCAAAGTCATGTAACAAACTAGGTTGAAAAAACCTAAATAGCACATTGAGGCACCAGGTTGAAGAAAAAGGTCCGAGTGTGGTTTGATTCTCATTCCCCCTCAATGACCCTCTTCTCATAATCTTCCAAAGACACTGGACATTATTTTCTTTCTGGATGAGTTTTGAAAACGAAACAAAAAACGAAGAACCAGAAATAAAGGATGGAACCAGAGCTTATTTTTCTGGAAGCTTCTCTGTGAGCTCCCAGAAATTTCAAAGGGTTCTAATCCTAAGAAGTCTATGTCCCATTAGAGTAGGAGCCCTTCCCCTGTGGAGAGCTGGTTACCTTGACACCATAAGCAACTCGAGTCCTGCCTCCCTGTGTGATTAGGCCAGAGAAAACCAGAACATCAGGAAGACCACTCACTGAATTGCTGAATTTTATGTAGTATTTATTCTGTCACTGCTGCCACTGGTGGTAACTACAGTACTGAAGGTGTTATCTGATTTAAAACTCTTCAGCTCATCTGAGGAGACCAGAGGCCACAGGTTCTCCATATTGTCAAGACTTAAAGTTTTGCCCTTGTACTACCAGAATTGGAGGAATGAGGTCTCATCCTTACATTGTTCAACTGAAGAAATAACATCTCAGGAATATGTTTTGTCTAGGGATTTATATCAAATCAAATCCATTTATTGAGCACTTACTGTGTGTGATGGTTAGTTTTATATGTCAACTTAGCTAGACTATGGTATCCAGTTGTTGGGTCAAACATCAGTCTCGATGTTGCAGTAAAAATATTTTTTTAGATGTGATTAACATTTAAATTAGTCGACTTTGAGTAAAGTAGACTACTCTCCATAATGTCAGTGGGCCTTGTCTAATAAGTTGAAGGCCTTAAGAGAAAAGGTTGAAGTTCCCTGAAGAGGAAGGAAATCTCAAAATTCAGTATTTGAGATTTCCAGCCTGCCAGCCTGCCCTGCAGATTTTGAACTCACCAGCTCCCACAAATTTTGTGACCATATTTCTCAAAATAAATTTTTCTCTCCTGATACATCTTATTGGTTTTGTTTCTCTGGAGAACCCTGACTAATACACATGGAACAGGCATATTCGGGGATGGATGGGTGATTAACAGCTGGCTTTCAGGTACCTTGACTCTGATTTGGTGGCCACTTACGAGACTATAAACCAGAGTAGTTATTCTGTTCACAGCCATGTAATTCTTGACATTTTGGGGGAATAAGTGCTTTTCCTCACACATTCAGGTTTTGGACTGACAATTTTAAAGTGCCATAAGCCAAAACCAGAATTAAATCTGTCAAAATGCTTTTGAATTTACTGTTCTTTCCACTGTGCCGCACTGTCCCTCTTATGGAGGAAGTATCCCCACCAAACCGAGGCAGTTTGTTGCTGAAGCTGTCCATCTGTTGTCTCCCAGTGTGACTGTCATGTGTTTGTCATGTCTGCTTGATTCCTCCCACGCATTCAAACTCTCTATTCTGGGAATTAAGCTGAAGAAAGTTTCCTCTTTCTTAACAGCAACTGGTGAGCGTGCTTGCTTTAGTAAACAATGTAAATAAAAAATGCAAACTGGGTGTCCTCTGGGAAGCTATCTGAATGCTTCGTTCTTGGGCTGTGTAGAGCCAAAGAAAAATAACCAACATGTGAAATCTCAGCTTTTTTCTATCTAACGTTGTTAAGGCTTATTACCTTCCATGGAGGCCTTAGGTGAAAAAGACAAATCTTCATCTAAAAATAAATGAGCTGATATTACATAATGAAAATTATACATTGGTAAGGATTTTAGGTCTTTTTCTCCAGGAGCTTAGTTATGCTCAGAAAATTAAGTAGAAAAGATGAATGAAAATATTCGAACAATTAAGATTTGGGCCACAAACACAATTTTCCTTGTATTCATTTAATATTGATTTTAAGCAACAGCAGATCTTTCCGAGTGCACTTTTCTCTCCTTGTAGGCCTACCACCAGTCACTGGTCCAGCCGGGAGTGACAGAGCTCTTAACAGGGTTCTCGAAGCATGAAAGGAGACACTCAAAGCAAGGGACTGAGCAGACTCAATGAAACAAGAAAGCAAGCTCCATCTCAAAAGGCTAAGAGGCGAATCGGATGTTTGCAGAAACCAAAGAGGTGAAGAGTGAAGCTGGGTGTACAGTCAGATGCCACATAATGACGTTTCAGTCAATGATGACCCACCTGTATAGTGGCGGTCCCATAAGATTATAGTCTAGTTGAAAAATTCTCATTGCCTAGTGACTCTATAGTCATTGTAATGTCACAGTGCTGCACATTATTATTTTGTGCTGGTCTCAGTCTATTGATAATAAAGCTATCTGTTTGCTAGAAATACCTGGAGTCACTCACGTGGGCCCTCAAGCTTCCCATAGGATGCATTTCTTAGCCCATGTCTGTTAATCAGCACATGACTGTAAACGCGATTTTAAATAACTGTATAATATTCCCTTCAGTGTTAGCCATTTCCCACATTTTAACTTTTTATTTAGATCATTTCCTATTTTTCACTTTATAACAAATGCTCTGGAGAACACCTTTGCACATAATAATTTTGAGTTCATTCTGGATTATCTGTGAATTGTTTCACGTCCTTTATCCATTTATCTCTTGAGGGTCCTAGTGTTTTTCTTATTAATTTGTATAATAAAAATGTAAAACCTTTAAGATTAAAAAAAATGAATCTGAGACAAATAGGGATAAAGCGATCAGCTAGAATGCACCTTGATCTTCCTAGCTTCACTTTACAGCGAACGAATTTACTATAAAGTATGGTATCCCCCTTATTTGCAGTTTCGCTTTGCATGATTTCAGTTACCCTTGGTCAACCAAGGTCCCAGTTATGTGTTTTTTTGAACTGTGCACTGTTCTGAGTAGCGTGATTAAATCCCATGCTGTTCCACTCCATCCTGTCCGCGAGGAGCCTCTACCCTTTGTCCAGCGTCTCCATGCTCCCCACCCGTTTGTCACTTAGTAGCTGTCTTGGTTATCAGATCAACTGCTGTGATGTCGCAGTGCCTGTGTTCAAGTAACACTTATTTTACTTAACAAAGGCCCCAAATTGCAAGAGTGGTGATGCTGGCAATTTGGATATGCCAAAGAGAAGCCATAGAGTGCTTCTTCTAAGTGAGAAGGTGAGTACAGTATAAGATATTATGAGAGAGGCCACATTTACATAACTTTTATTACAGGATATTGTTATAATTGTTCTATTTTGTTATTGTTGGTGTTAATCTCTTACCATGCCTAATTGATAAACTTCATCATAGATATATATAGGAAAAAACATAGTGTGTGCAGGGTTCTGCACTATGCAAGGTTTCAGGCATCCTCTGGGGATCTTGCAACATAGATCCCTGTGGATAAGGGGGGACTACCCTGTAGGGCTTTTGGAAGAATGAACAAAGGCAAACTGGACAGCTCTTCTTCCGATTTCCTTGTCTTCCCTATGATTTCATGCTAACTTCCCCCACCCTTGGCTACTCCCCACCCCTAAACTAATCCAGTCAATAGGCAGGCAAGGCTGATTACTCATGCATTACTTAGAGTGCATGCTGGGGGTATAGAATTGGGTTAGACAGCTGTAAAAACCAACCAGCTCCCTTGTGATTCTTTCTTGCCTTTTGCTTATTAAGATGTGTTGTTCCCCCACAGTGTTCCCCAAGGCCCCAAGTGAAGGCTTGTTATAAGTCATGCAATTTTTAAATGTGAAAAATGTCCCTGTGATAGAAATGTAGGACCAGCTTGTTAAAGTTTATATGGAGGGGGAAGTCTATTTTCAGGAGACAAAATGTAACCAAGACACATGTCGAAGCTCAAAAAGGAAGCCAGAACAACAATGATGATGTGATAGGGTAGAAGGACAGGGAAGCTGGGAAACATAAGATGAAGCTTTCATGTATCTAATTCTTAAGATGCACGTGATGAGATCCTGGAGAGCTGCTGTATAAAGTTTTGCTTAAAAAATTTTGGAGCCAACCCAAATAGGGACCATATAATAAGTTACATGATTAGGAAGGGTGGTTACGTAAGTACTGTTGCTCTTGGAATAGGGATGAGAGGAAAACCTACCTTCCCCCTCCCCTTATCACCACCACCACTCTGGCTTCCTCTGGGAACGTCCTAAAGATGTGTAGGAGAAAAAACCATATTTCTAACATTTTTACAATAAAGGCATTAACAGTCGACATGGGCTGGGATTGTAGGATATAATAAGAAACAATAGTCCTTGTCCTCCAGAAGTTTATGGAAAATATTTTATGATTTAATTGGTAGAGGGGATTGAGCATTTCTAGAGCAGGGTTTTTTTCCCTTCACATTTTAAATTAAATAGTCACAATCTTTATAAAGTGCATTATTCTGCATAGAGACCTACAGCCTCTCCAGGATGTGCTTTCTGAAAAACATGGAGTGGCTAAGAGAGAAACAACCTGAGAGAGATTAAAAATACTTTTGTATGAGGTTACGGTAAATCCTATTTATGGGAAAAGTGTGAAACCCATGAAACAAAATGGTGGCTCTTCGCTGAATCATGTAGGAAGGAGCCTTTACTCAAAGGAAACATCACAGGGAAGGAGGCGTGAATGGCTGAACCCAAGGTGAGAGAAGACCACTCACAGGACGCAGGAGGGCATCACCAGAAGGCAGCACTGGGAACTCACCTGGGAGATGCTGCCCCCACTACAGGGGACACGTCTCTTCAACAGGTACAGCAGCAATGTCTTGCCAGGGTCAAGGGGAATGGAAAACAAGGTGAGACTTAATTCCAAAGAAACTTTCTCGAGTGGCATATTACTTCCTCTTCGGCAAAGTGCTTTTCTCAATAAGTCCTCCAAACCATTCTTTCTAGTTACATGTGATTTCTTTGTTCTTTATTTTTATGTTGTTTTTTTTTTTTTATTTGTTTGTTTTTGCACTAGATGCCTGGTTTAGGTGAACACTGGTATTGGTGGGAAATGATGGTGTGTTCTAGACGTGGCTCCGTAATCAACACTCTGAGGCAGAAGTCACAGCCAGCTTCCAGATGTCAATGTAAGTTAGGTATCGCAACCGGGGTAATGGAGAGGTCTTATTACAAACCACCCTGGTTGCATCCTTGTACCCTTCTCTTACCAGCCCCTGGGCAGAATAAGTGTCAGCTGGGAACGTCACACCCCCACATTGGACTTCATGGGACAGAGTGGCTTCTTATCCCAGCCCCAGCTGCTCTCCTTAAATTACTTCCCCCAGTGCCTGACTGCTCCCCCTGGAAGATTGATGAGGTACTATCTTCCTCGGCAGGCGTAAGATGCAAGGAACCGGGCTCGTTTCTCTCTCCTCTTGCCAGCTTTCTAGGGTATTGCGTTTCTACCCTAGCCAGATTTTCCATGGAAACTTCACCCGTCCCCATTCCTACCCATGGATTGCCATTATGAATTATTATTATGCACACGGGGTGTGCGAACTTGACACCAGCTCACTACTGTCTTGCCTTGTCACTCTCAGTCACATCAGTTTATATTTTTTATGGTTATCACAGGACTTAAAATTGTTTGAAATTATCTTGTACGTTAATTTATTTACGAGTTTATTGTCTGTTTGTCCCTCTCTAGAATTTAAGGGCCACAAGAGCAAGGGCTTTGCTCGTCTTGTTGACTACGGTATATTCAGTGCTAAGAACAGTGTTTGGCATAAAATAGGTCTGCAATAAATTTTTTTTATTGTTGAAGATAGAAGGTAGAGTCAGTTGTAAATCAGAGTACTTGTGGAAATAGGACATTCTGTTGGGTGCTGCAGTGGGGGAACTGAGCGTAACCAGAGGTCATTAGGGGGCTAGAGAGCTAAAGAAAGAGGAGCACCAGGGTGGGAAAGGGGTTCTGAGCTTCGATTCTCAAAGTAGGGTCCACGGAGCCCTGGGGGCAGGAGTGTCTTTCTGAGACCCTTTCAGAGAGCCTGTAAATGGGAGCTGTTTTCATAGCAATAGTAAGATTATTATCTTACTATGTTACTATGTTGACATTTCTGCCGATGCTGCAAAGCAGTAGAGGATAAAACTGCTGCTTCCTGGGCATGTCCTGGGGCAGTGGCACCACGCTGTCGCCGTGCACAGTAAAACAGATCCCAGTTTTATTTAAGAATGTTTTAGATAAATCAGTAAAAATTACTAATTTTTAAAAATCTAGACCTTCAAGTACATGTCCATTTAATATTCTGTGTGATGAAATGGGAAATACACATAAAACATTTCTGCTGAAAAGTATAACTACTTTGGTTTTCTTGAGGGAAAAACACTTGGCGCTTGAATTGTGAGCTAAGCTAGCTTTTTTTTTTTCATGAAACACCATTTTTACTTTAAAGAATGAAAGACAAACTAATTATTTACACTTGGATATCTGATAGAATTTTTTTTGTGAAAAATGAATAAAGTGAGCTTGCCACCTCAAGTAAAATAACTGACAGTTGCCAGTGATAACATTTTAACTTTTGAGAGAAAATTAGAATTATGGAAAACTTGTGTCCACCACAGTGAGCTTGACAGCTTCCTTATAGAGACTATTCTGATGAAATTTGTGGTAATATACTACTAATGTGATTTTTTGATGTTGTGTAATAAAATATGTAACAATTTGGAAGATCTTTATAATTCGGTGAAACAATATTTTTCAAATGTTATGTAATTATGAATGGGTAAAAGGTCCATTCAAAGAGCAGAGCAAAATAGATCAATGGATTTCATGTAAAAGAGTTTTAAAAGTTCATTGATAAGTTCGCAGATTTTGCATTGAAATTAATTTTTAAGAAACTTGTACTTATTGAGTTTGGGTATTGTATCAAAGAATATGTACAATTATTTTAAAAACTGTAAAATACTATTCCCACACAGAGGCTGAATTTTTTTTTTTATAAACTGCAGTCAAAACAAGATAATGCGACAGACTGACTGTAGAAACAGAGCAGACATGAGAATCAAGCTGTTTTCTGTTAAGCCAGACTTTAATTAAAGATATTTGCAAAGTATAAATTATATCACTCTTCTCACAAAACTATTTTGTTTTGGAAAAGTTATTTGTCATAATTGGTATTAACATGTAATGCATTATTACTTTTACTTTTAAATAAGTAAATACATATTTAAAAATTTCTCAGTATTAATGTCAATATGATAAATACTGATAACACACATTTCTAAAAAGCTATTTAGAAACCTCAATTTTTTAGAATGTAAGTGGGTTCTGAGGCCAAAATGTTTGGAAAACCTCTGTTTATGTTAGGCGTAAGAGAATCCAGCTGTGGTTCCAAAGAAAATGACGCATTTTCTTCTTACTTTTCTCTACGCGAGGCCAGGTCCTCACCAACGAAGTGAATTGGAAAATTAAACTGAAGAAAGGAGGCTAATATTTATGGATGGTCCTTTGTGCTGTATGACATCTACTCTCACATTTTCCTCAGAACTATGCAGTCAGGTAACAGTTAGTTATTCGATCTCATTTTGGCTGGAGAGGAAAGATGCTCAGAAGAGTTAGTCCAAGATCGCAAAGCTAGTAGGTGGGCGGCAGAACCACAGGTCTGCCCAGCACTTTCCATCAGACCAAACTATCAGAAATATTTAGGTCCAAATACTTTCACGTAACTATAAGCACAATTGAGATAAAATATGGCTTTGACACATTTGAATTATCCTAATGATTGCCTCGGTATGTCACAGCGCCACTTCCGTGGGCTGGTGAAGACAAGACAATGGCGTCACAGAATAGTTATTAAATTTCCTGCAAAACTCTATAAACCAGCTGGGCCTCTCTTTAAACGTCCTCGGATAATTCTTCCTAAGGAAAAGTTTTTTTTTTTCCTTCTGTTTTTGTTCTAGCATTCCTTTGTGAGTATGGAACTGATTACTAAATAGGGTCAAACAGCTTGAGTTGGGCTTCCTGTGTGAATGTGAACAGGGCTGATTTCCAGCCTTGCGTTTGATATGTTATCTGTGGCGGCTGTGCCCAACAATGAAGCTTCAGATGGCTTCCTTCAATTTCCTGTATTGTTAGAATGGTGGATGTGTGTGCTCACGTGCACATGGAGACAGAAGGGCGGGTGCTTCTATGCGGATTTCACTGGATTTTGTGAAAGGTTTTCAGTTAGTCATTAAGAGGGCCACATGTTTTCATGGGAAGAGTACTGGTTAGCACAAATGCGGGTCCAATGCTTGTCTGCCACTACTGTAGTTTTCTTTGGTGAATTATTTAGTTCTCAGGCCCAATTCTGCATCCTTATAAGGATGCAGCTTTACAAGGCTCCTTCCAGCTCTGAAGTTGTGTAACTCTGAGTTACTCAAAACCTCACTTTCCAACTCCCCACTTTGTTGTTCTGAAATATTTTTCTTTATTCTGATTTCATTTTCCATATATTCTTTGTCCTCTTCCAGTTCTCTTTATTATTCCTACATTATAGCCTATGTTATATTTAAGTTCTTCTAAAAATGGTTATCCTCCACCAGCTCCCATTGTCTCTAAGATAATACCACAAATAATCAACTTTTTCTCTGAAAGAAGATCCAAAGAATGTGTTCACTTCCCATTCTGTTAAAGGAGTGTCTAGAGCTTGGAGATTGGATTCTGTCAGGATTCACCCAGAGAGGCCGGGCTGGCACCACTTCTCCAGCTCTGTCATATTTTTATTAAATTCAATTAGATTTAAGTATGCAGGATAATGGCAAATGTGATTAATCTGTTTTCATGTTGGAGCATGAACATTTAAAATAGGACTAAGAGGTCGAACTTCTCTCGTTTTCCACCAATTTGGCTGTCCCACACTGCACTGGCTCCCCTAGTTCCTCGACGAGTGCGCTTAGCGCCACCTAGCGATGAGATGGGCTGATGCTTTGCTGACTTCCACAGTGCTTGAGGAAGAAAACCTGTTGGTTGTGAAACCCAGGCAAATGAGGGTTTAACCAAAATACTGGGAACATTTACAGCAGATCACTTAGTATATTAAAAGTTCAACTTTATTATTAACCATGCAAATATGTGTAAGTTACAGAATCCCTGAGGCCATGCAAAGTGAATATTTATGAGTGTGTTTGCTTTAGTCATGTTCAGTTTTTAATTTTCCAGTGAGATTTTTGAAGATCTATATGTTGGGTGTTGGTAATTTATGTTCCTGTGGAAAATACTGGCAAGTCATCTAATATTTCTCAGCCAGCCTCACTTTCTCTTTATCTATCTGTAAAAGATAATTTCTAAGAACCCTCCCAACCCTTTACAAAATTTCCACCAACTGCGAACACTACAATTCTGTCATTAACTCTAGTGATTGTATGAACTTAAAAACCATGATTCTTTCCAACTTCCAGGAGTTTAATGTTAACAGGAGATGTAGAAATAATACCAATAGCTATCATTTATTGGGTACCGCTACATCTCCAGTATTGTCTTGGGACGTTTACACACATTTTAAAAATTTAATCCTTAAAAAATTCTGGCTGACAAAACTCTTCAACCTTAATATTATTATGCTCATTCTACAGACAAGGGATAGAAGACTACCGCATATTGCTTTCCATGTTTACAAACTAATAAAGAAAATGAAAGAGAAACAAGTGAGAAATGTGCTATTGTAATTGTAATTCTCCATAATACCATTTATAGTATACAGTGCAATTTGACATGTTCCAAGAATACCAAATATAAAATATTCAAGCCACATTAGAAGAGACAATTCTCTATTTTTCACATACTCATAAAGCTGTTGCTGTCATAGGGCGATTATTGGAGAAGTTGTTTTTAAAAATACCTTTTCCAAGGATTCAGGGGAAAACTCACATTTAGTAAGTCCTAACAGGGTGCCCAAACCTCTTCTCAGTGAGCTGAGCAGTGAAGAGCGGAAGAGTCAGGTTCTCAGGGGTGACCACCACCTCCCAGCTCCCAGCTGCTGACGGGAGAACAGCAAGCGGCCGAGTCCATCCGCACCGCTGGGGTAACACGGGTAACACGTCTACGGCTACGGCGCCCCAGGCGTGGCCCGGTAGTGACCTTCTGCCTGTTTTTTTCGATTGGTTTATTTGGCTCTATCTTTCGAAAGCTTGGCAGCCTATCACCAAGTGTGTGCTCTGCAGGGTGTTAACACATTTTATGTGGAAAACAAGATTCCAGGTCAAATAGTATAGGAACCACTGAGCTTGGTTAAAGTTAAATGGGTTTATTGGTTTTAGCCTGGGATTTCTTGAAACATTTTGTATACCAACGTGTACTTTTTATTTAATTTATAAATTAAATGTATTTGAATATATGAATCAAATAACCCCCAATAACTGGAGATGGCGGAAAGTGTAACTCTTCTTATGCTAGGAACACTGTCACCTACCCAATGTTGATTTGTGTGTGTCTAAATTCCGCCCCCTCCCCCCTCCCCCCCAAAAAAATCCTAGCGGCAGCACCGTGCTTAGGTGGGACAGTGCATTAATTCTGATGAGTGTTTTTAAAATGCTCTCTAGCTGTCAACTAACAACGCTGGCTGGTCTGCACTCCCACAGAGTCTGCAACCATGAGCCGGGTCGCTGCTGCCCCCTGGAGGTGGGGTGTCACTCTCCCGGATGGCACATCCCTCCCAGGACCCTGTCCTTCCTTTACCCACCTAGCTAGCTCCTCAAGACTTTGGGGGTTCGTTGCCAATGGTTTTGATTAATGATCAACCCCACACCGACCAGTTAGACCTCCCTCTATTATAGAAATTAGTCATGAGTTAGTTTATTTCAGGGCATACATTGTATGATTAAGAAGTCTATTCAGAATTCCTAGACTGCTAAACACTTTTTAGGAAATCCTAGATCCTGACTCATGGAATCTTACCATTTTAGTAATAACATCTTTCCTATGTACCAGGCATCTTACATATACTAATTTACTAATCCTTCCAACAACCCTATAGGTAGGTGCCTGTAACATCTGTGATTTATAGAAGAGGAACTGAGCCATCTGGATTTGAAAGTGGCTTCTCTACCCTGTTTGTTCAGTTGTCCTCGGCTCCTCGAGGCAGGAGGGCATGCAAAGAGTCGGGAGGATTTGAGCACAGGGCTGGTTCTTTCCTGACTGATGGGAAACTACTCTTCTTTGGTCCTTTTTTCTTCTTCTTGGCCACTCCCTGGCCCTTTTCTCCCTTCACTCTCATTTTTCTTTCTTCTTGACTCCTGCCCAGGTTTTCAGTCATTTAGTTCTGTTGTTTTGATGCTCTAGTCTATGGGAGGTGTGTGTGTGGAGCGGGGACGGGGGGAGGGTTGAGTTGGGGCCCTTTTGAACCCTGCAAGCGGAAGGCAGTACCAAGAGAGGCCTCTTGTTGGTTTGGTCAACTTTTCTTCCTGCCAACATTTATTGCTTCTTCATCATACTAGGCTACAAAGATGTCCCTTTATTTAGATTGCTTTCCAAGACTTTTCTCTTTTGTTACTCTTACTTTGGTTTAGACAAATCTTCCAAAAATGGGTGCAAGAGGTGTGTGTGTGTGTCGTGTGTGCATGTGTATGTGTGTACCCAGGAAGGGGGCAGTGGCACGATAATGGGGACATGTCTGCCACACAAATAATTGCAATATTCTGTGACGGGCGTGTTGCCTGTTGAGTATCTAAAAGGCCCCTGGAAAAACAAAGCTGAGTGTATCACACCTGCTGCAATGACGAAGAACATCACCTTGGTAGTTTTAGTGGTGTCTCAAAAAAGGAAATTAGGGCAGAGTATCCATATGGTTTCAGGGCCGAGCTGGGTGATTTTAAAGTGAGTCTTGCAAGAAGGTAGGATGAGGGTCAGGCAGAATTTTGCTTTCATAGCATCCTCTGGATTGGCAGGCACAGTGAAGTAAAGGCCTGAGGCTACTCTTGAAGCTATAAGTCTTGCTAAGTAAGCTGTTTAGTTGGCTCATGGTCTTTTCTTCTAGGAACTTGTACTTCTTGGAGTGAGCAACTAGGTTATTTTTATTTGGTTCAAATAATGTTTAACACAGGCACAGGGAATTATGTCGGTTTAGATTCTTACATATGACAAAAGAGGCAGCAAGAGGGGGTAGGAATTAATTGCTTCGAGGAGAGGGCTAGGAGTGACGAGGGTGGGGCTGGGAAAGGCTTCACAGGAGAGACAGTACTTGAGCAAGGGACCAAAGCGTGAATGTAAATTCTCCAAAGATGCCAGCTGGCAAAGTATCTAAAGTGTTTCTGAAACTTAATGTTCGTGCAAATCAGCTGGGCATGTTGTTAAGACACAGCTTCTGACTCTGTGGTTCCAAGTGCCCGGGTAAGGTCGATGCTGCTGGTCCACGGACCACACTTTGAGTTGTTAGGTCCTACACTGATGGAAGGCTGTACGGCAGCATCCAGGTATAAAATGACCAGGTGTATCCAGGGAACACCACCAGAGTGTTTGTGCTGATCGTGGTGAGAGAGTGCGGTGAGGGATGAGGCGGGAGAGAGAGCTAGCTCCCTGGTTGAGGAGGCCTTGTAGGCCAGAAGCAGGATGGCTGAATTAGTGGCTTCTGACTGGGTCCTGCTAAAAGCGCCAGAGGTTTTTCTGATCCACAACTGGGCTGAGAACCACTTCAGCAAAGGAGAGCCCTGGAAAGGTTTGTAAAGTAGGTTTGCATTTTAGGTGCCTGAGAGCCTCGCAGATCTGCAGTAGAGGAAATAGCATAGGAGGAGGCCTAAGGTGAACTGACAGGGGAGCTTTGGGATTTCCTGTAGCCATTGTGTTCACATGGGTTAGAAAGGTTGAGCCGAGGGAATGAGGTTGCCTGGCTTGGCGAGGCGAGAGCCCCACTCTGGGCTGAAGATGTTTCCTAGGGATGTGTGGCCTATAGCACACTCTGAGTCCCTGGGCTTCTGGAAAAGGCGTGGGACCACCAACGTCTGATGGGGACACAGAGGAACCAGAGCACGCACAGTGGGAGGGTGGGGTGAGGACCGTGAAAATCAGTGACAACACTTCCCAGCTTTGTCTAAACCTGGCCCTGACCTAGTCCAAACACCACTAGGCGATTCCGAGGTGGAAATGTGACTGGAAGAACGCCTTTGTAGAAATTAGAAATTCACACTTTGACCTGTTGATGCTACAAATGCTTGTTTCCTATCTTTCTTTCGGTTTTAAGTTTGTTTTTTTTTTCCTAGCCAATACAGAACCCTAATGTTTTTCTTTTTACAACTGGAAAGGAAAGACAAAAGTCATAGCTTTGTCCCTCTCTAGTTATTCTTGTTGCCCTGTTAGTCCCTTAAACACAATGTCTGTGCCAAACATTTGGACAGGATATTACATCTGAGGCCATGCTAGCAGCCCCTGACGACCGTTTTCTTTCCTGATGCTTCGAAACTCAAACACAGGTTATGCCTTATTCGATTTACCCAAGACTGTTATCATTAACCTGATTTTACAGTTTAAGAAATTGTGTAGATAACAGAATTGCTGCTCGGCAGAGGGCAATGTGGTTAAACCAGTCAATTTTAATAGCAGCAAGAGATAGAACCTAGGAGTGGGAGGAATAGCACTCACAGAAAGGATGCAATACTAAACTTGTTGTGGTGGTCACATCGTAAGAAATATAAATGCTGAATCATGTTGTAAACCTGAAACGAATATAATATTATATGTCAGTTATACTTTAATACTTCTTTTTTAAAAAAGAAGCCATTTTCTCTCTTTACCTCCTCCTGGTCCAAGCTCATTATGCTCTCTCTAGTTTTCCACTTGTCCTTTGAGGACTTTTTCCCTGAGCAGACAGCCAGGGGGAATCGCCCTCAGCTACTGGGAGAGAAAGAGGTCCTTTCAAAGCCTAAAACCCAAGGCAGCCGATTCTTGGTTTCCAGTACCAACACTCCTGTCTACGTGACAGGCAAAGTGGGGTGTACCTAGTGAGGAACACCCTGGGGATCACCCACCAAGCCAGTTCCCACCAATCCAGTTTAGTTTTTGTTTCCTACTGTTATCTTTGCCAAATTGCTCATGTAATATTTTGAAGTCATTCAAACCCTCCACATTTCAATAGTTGATAGCCTTGAGTATTCCAGGGTAGCATTAGCGCTAAAGAGCACAATTTCAGTCCTTTATCGCCCTAGAACATATTTAATATTCCAAAAAAATCTGCATTTATTTTTCCTCCAAAGATTATAGTCTTATCTCCTTTCATTCAAATATAGTTCACTTTTGTTAACACCAAACTAATTCTAAGTCTGAAACGTGTGTTAGAAGATGTAACAAATTGCTTTGACAGCCTCTTGCTGTGTCTGTCTGCACAACCAAGTTTGTCTGAAATTGCTACCTGGCTACCAACTTGTTTGTTACCAGCTGTTTCAAGGACCAGTTAGTATCGACTCAACATCAGTGGGTTCTGTAGAGACATTTAAACAGAACTGGGACATTGCTTGATGTTGCAGTTCAGCAATGACTTTTATGCTCCAGAAGAGGGCGACCTAATCCCACTTCATCGTGGAGACGGCCCGGGCAGTTTCTGCCTGCCGCTGGCTGTGTTACAGGCTTCGCAGCCTCCCAGGCAGCCAAGTAGGAATGTGGGAGCCATTTTTTCCTTTTCTTCTCCCCGGCTATCCTATCAGATTCTAGTTCATTCCTTTTAGCTCCGTGTGTATCTTATTATCATTTCTAAACCTGCAGTCCCACTCTTACTGTGTCTCCTATACCATGTGCAGACTCCTTGAAATCTCAGTCACCCTCCCCACCCACACCTTCCCTTTGCACCAAAATAGTCTTTTTGAAGCATCTGCCCAGAAATTTTCAGAGGCTCTCTAGCATTATAAGTGAAAGTCCAGACCCCTTCATGTGACATTTAAAGCCTCTGAGAATCAAACTGCAACCTGCTTCTCCAGGTTTCTCTGCCTTTCATTCCCTCTCCCCAAAGCCACTTTCTCATGAGGTTCGCACAGACAAATCTACACGCAGAGCTGAGCGTCTTCACTCTCCAGCAGTGTGACTTGTGCAAGTAGCCTGACCTCTTTAGGCCTTAGTTTCCACATATCGTGCTCAGTAATCCCTTTCCCGGGGGTTGGAATGACAAATAAATGAAACCGTAACTGAAATTTCTTGGCATGTAGGGCACACACGAGAGGTGGCACCACCGTTGTTATCATCTTCGTCAGTTAACTCTGAGCTTACCTTCCTCTTTGCCATCGTCCCAATTCCTCACCCTTTAAAGTCCAGCCTTGGGTCACCATTATGATATCTTTTTTCTCCCCCTGGGGTCCCATGGGTCTCTGTAACTTCCTTTGAGCACAGCTCATGCCCTAAGCCAGGCAGCCACAAACTATTTTCCTGAACACTTCCGAATGGGCCAGCACTCTGCCAGGCACTGTAGGGCTCTGCAGGGAACGAGGCAGACAAGGGTCCTGCCCTGTAACATGCATACTCTAGTAGAGGAGGATGAGCTGAGCACCAGGGGCTATCTTCTTCCCATAAAATCTCCAACATTGCCTAGCAAGCCCCTTACCCAAAGGAATTGTCCAAAAGCTGTTCAACACAAAATACGGAGAAATGGAGAGTTCTAAAATCACCATCTTTCAAAGGATGGAGAAACAAGTCTTCTGTCCCCATGTTTTTGGTACCTTTCTTGGGGTGGTTACACATTTTGAATGAATCACCAGCATATTAAGGTAGTGAGGAAAAAAAGGCAGGTTCTTCATAGATCATTCCCTTTTGAGGGCTGAGGCCTCACGCGATAGTATAGGTGAGTTTCTTTGGGATGGCTGTGCGTGACCGCCTAGAGGAACAGAGTGCTACCTGTGTGGGAATGTGCAAGTCAACCCGAATACTGAAGTCCTCCCTTAATAAAACGAGGAGTGTGGAATGGGATTAGGACAATCTTCTTGTTTCATGGAACTTTGGGAGTCAAACTGCATTTCTTCTCATGAGGAGCTCTGAGTTGCCTCTGATGAGGAGGACCTCAGACGGCCACTGCCTCACCTGTGTCTGGGATGGGACAGTGATCTCCCACACAGCACAGGAACAAGCCCTGTTGAAGTGACCCCATTGTGCCATTCAAAGGTGGCAGCTCCACCCACATCATGCCAAGCCTGAAGCCTGGGCACGGGAATCTTTGCCAATGTTCCCAAACATGGTGCCAGTGGCCAGGCTCATGGTATACAAGCTGGCCCTCGGTCAGCTTCCTTCACTCCTGGGACAGTGTGTGTGTGTGTGTGTGTGTGTGTGTGTGTGTGTGTGTGTGTGTGGTGGCAGGGGGTGGGGGGCAGGTAGCTCATTATTGCACCAACTGGCTCCCTCTCTCGATAAACCCTTTGGGGGCTCTGGTATCTCAAAGGCTGGGGTGGGCTGGCTTCCTGGTGGCTGTTAGTCCTCTGGAGCAGGAGAGCTCTGAATACAGAGTCCTGGTTGCCCTGATTTTTCAGAGGTGGCATGTGAGAAGGAAGGGATTTCCTTCTGTATTTCAAACTATGATGCCCTTCATTTTATATTGAACCAAGTACTATGGCCTTTTTCTTTTCAAGAGAAAAAAGCTAGTAACTGGTTGTCAAAGATTGGTCACTGGTAGATTTCATTTTTTACCCTTGATTAGTTAATTCGAAGGTCCAAGCACACACCATCAGTTTCATTCGTACTCTAATAAAAATCTCGCACGCAAAAATGAACACACGTTCTTCATATCTGCGAGTCTTAGGAAAGAACGAAAGGGGCCTCAGACCTCTGGGATCCAAGAGAGGAGGTTATCTGGGCAGGAGACTCAGAATGCAGGAAATCCGTGGAGTTGAGCCATGGCCCCCCATAACCAGCCTTTAATTACCAAGAACTGAATCCCATCAGCAGAGCTGGACTCTTCCTCCCCAAAATGCTGAGGGAAGGCCAGGAGTCCATGGTGGGTGGGAGAGCCCCTTTAAAGTGGCAAATGCGAGCTCGTTCTTGGAGGTCAGGGCAGGAGATGACATGGAGAAAGATACCAGATGGAAAAATGGCTGGAACTGGAAAGATTTTAGTCAGCTCGTTTTTTTTGTTTGTTTGTTTTGTTTTTTTAAATTGGAGACAATGAGAAAATATCATGCATGATGCGGGAAGGTTTTTAATCGCTAATTCTGTGAGTAGTGCTATGTGAGTGGTAGTAATACCCTAAACGCAAAGGGCTAGACGATGCTGAAGAAGAAAAAAATCAACGTGGAGGAGTCAGGTCCAGGTGATTTTCCTAAGCACAGGACCTGAGATGGGGGCTCTAATTTCTGGAAGGAACACAAACAATGTGGTGTGGTGGAAATACGCAGGGGGGACGTCCCTCCTTGGAGTCAGTGACAACTGAGGTCTCTGACAGCGCAAGCCTCTGGTAGTTTTCCACCTGCTGAGGCTGCTCAGGAGCGCACCTTCATGGGGACTGGGGGGAGGGTGACTTGTACAGAAAAAAGCAGGTACTGAAGTTGACAGTTTCCTTTAAGAAAACTGTAAAAAATGCTAACAAATCTATTAAGCAGATAGCTTTTAAGCTGAAACTATGCTGAGATATTTCAAAAATAAAAGATAAGCATAAAAATGGAAGACTAAAGACAATAGCTAGTGATGTTTTTAAACCGAGAGAGATTTCTGCCAACGAGTACACAGCATAACTGAGGTTTCACTGATTCTTTCCAAAAGACTGGCAAAGAATATATATTTCATTTGTTATTAGTACTTGCCTTTTTTGTCCCCCAAGCAGCCACCGTGTGGGGCAAAGCAGTGTTGAGGGAGACGTAGCTTCTTCTATCCCAGGGAACTAGGGTGGGGGATGGGAGGTGGTCAAGGTTGCACCAGCCAGGGCACCATCTGCTGCTAGAACACAGACCCGCTGAGATGTCAGTCACAGCACAGCCGGGCACAACTTCCCCTTGCTTTGCACCCTGTCTCTGATCATCAGCTCACAACCTGCAGATGGAGCAGGTCAGCAAAGGCAACAGATACACTTGCATCTCAAGAATACAAAAATGACATTCTTTTAATATTAGTACTATATATTCACATACACCCACTTTCAGATAGTCTAATACATCTTTATTCATTTTAAAAGATGTTTTTAACCAATAATATTCCTTTATTAACCCATTAAAAGATAATCTATTATTAAACAGCTCAATTTCCTTTAGACAAAGATAACTGTTCAAATATGAATTTGCCCCGTTCTGTTATCGTATAGGAGAGAGGCCTGACTGAATTGACGCTCAGAGTGGAGATGAAAGGCAAAACTTTGCTCATCTAGTAACGTTTTGAAAAGTACACTTAACACATAACTTAAATAAACTCACACACTTCATAAGCCTACAAATTATACCATTTTTAATAATACTTATTACAGAAAGATCTTAACATTATTGGTTAATGCAAATAAAATATCTTCAAGTTCTTATAACAGTCAATATATTTTACATCAATTTGTGCTTTTAAAACTATTGCTAGCTTCTTCTGGGAAAAGCTAAAGTAACTGTACATTGTAGAAAAGAGTTTTTGTACTTTTAATACAAATACACATGTGAACACCAGAATAACCACAAGAACGCTTAACAACTATCTTTCATTTTCCCTGAAACAAACAAACAAAAATCTACTTGATATTCAATGAAATACATTTCTGTGGTACTTGCTAATTTAATGTTTTGAAAGTACCCAATAGGGCTGCTTTTTTTCTTGGTCAGTAATGACAGTCAACACTAAATGTCTAGGAATATACATATATATTTACATCATACATATTTAAGAGAAGATCTAAAGAAAATGAGACAGTTTTCACATGCATTTTCAAAGTGTCTCAGAAACTCCCCTGGGGTCCCACATTAGTGAGTCTTAAGTAGTACCAGGGTTTCGAGTAAATAAACAGAGAAGCAGTCCTTTACTAATGCAGTCCCTCTACATATGTGCATAGAAATCTAATAGAAGTGGTATGATTAGCTCACTAGAGAAATGCCTGTCATTCAGCCAGATTCCCTGCTGGGCGGGCATAAATATTAACATAACTTTTTCAGGGAATCCAATATTCGACACTGGCTATAGATGAACTGCTGTGATCTACTGTCTTTTCTATATGGAGGTAACGTCCAGAAAAAAAATATTCTATGTAGAGAAAATACATTGTTTCATGTGGGTTAATTGACAATTAATTGGTTTTAGAGAAACTTTATTTTTCCTAGCTCTAGTTGAAAAAAAAAAAGACAAAATATATATTCATTTAACAAAGGAAGGATCCAATTGGACTCTCACAAGTAGTCCATTTGGTTGGTCATATAGATTGTATTAGGGTTCAAATGAAAATCATACGAAGTGATTACTCGTGTATAATCAGTGCAAAGACCCAAATTTAGAAGGAGACAGAATGTGTTAAAACTGAAGTGTTGTGTATTCATACTCATGCATCACATAGTGTGGGACCCATGGGGAACCAAAAATAGGACAATTCACAGTATTTTCTCTTTGATTAGCTTTCTTAGATGTGTGTTTGTGTTCTTCACGCTATGCCTAATGCCTACTTGCATTATAATTTCGGTACTTGATTGGTGAGAGTCCTTTTTAAAATATTCTTATTCCGGTTTTGTCGATAATGAGGTAGCAAATGTAGAGTCTATAATATCAAACTAGTCATCATAATTTTGAGTTAAGACTGGGATGAGAGGAGTTGAACATTCTGATTTGGGGTCTGACGATGCTTCTGTAATTTCCCTCCACTCCCATGGTTTTGCCATCTGTCGAATGGGTATATGATAACATTTATCTCATATGTTCTTCGAATTGAAAGGATAAAACCCACTTCCTACACTTTCCTTTGGAGAAGCATTGCAATTATGGCATTTGAAATCCAAGTTTATATCTAGGGGATGTGAAAATTACTTGTCATTATGTAACTTCTAATGCAAGCATTGTTTAAAATAGCAGATTGCAGAACAGAAAAAATTGGTTGCAATTGCAAGAGATGAGACTGAAAGTAATTTAGAGTCAATTTATGAATGCCCTCCTAAGGCATGTGCATTTTATCTACCAGACACATTATTTTCTGAAACGTGTTCCACAGAATGCTTGTGCTAGAGGACATTAATATATCTCAGGCAGACTCAGTTAAATTAAGTCCAAGTTTACATAAAAATGTTAATATTCAAGCTTGGTTAAATTAAGTCCAAGTTTATTTAAATATGTTAATATGCACTGTTTATATCACTTTTCTCAAACTAAACAATGTAACTTGGTAGTAAGTACACAATGAATATGAAAACTATTCTAGCTTGGCACTTTCAGGTCAATTAATTCTAATATTTTGTGTATACTCAACATATCTGATATTCATTGCCTTATTTCCTACTTATCTGGGTTCAGTAAACAATGAAATGAATAAAATATCTGAATATTCCTCAGTTTTCACACCTATAAAATGAGAAAACTGTAATACCATTTTTGAAGGATTGAAGAGTTGGAGAAAAGTGATCATAGAACATTTTTTGACCAAGACTATTTTTTAAAAATTATATTCAAATAGAAATAGACTTACAAATGAAAAAATTAAATATAAAGCTAAGGAAAATATGAAAAGGATTGCTATCCAATTATTGTCTCGTTTTGCAATCTTTGTTTACACTTGCCAAAGCTCATTTATAAAAGGGATAATCACACTTACCATGAAGGCTCTTATAATCTGCCTCGTACTCTGACTGGGTGTACATGGTGTTGTGGTTGGGAGCACAGGCTGGGAGCCAGACTGCATGGGTTTAGATCTCAGCCCTGCCCATTACTAGATGTGTGATACTATGTGTGTAACTGTGATGTTAGACAATTTAATTTCTTTCTGCCTCAATTTTCCTCATCTGCAAAATGGAAACAATAAGCATGCTTATTTCAAAAGGTTGTGGTAAGGATTACAGATGAAATAAGTGTTAAAATATTATGAAAAGTTAGTTGCTTTTATCATTATATTTCAAATTTTCTACATAATAGTTATTATGGCTTGGCCAATGACTACACACCCCAATCCCCCTCCCTCTCAAGGTGGAATGTCACAGCTCATTTTTAAGCTCCTCAACCAAGTTCAAGTCTTCCTCCAAGCCCATTTATTTATTTATTTTAAATCCACCAGTGCTTATTTATTTTTTTGGTGGTCATTAATAGATAAGTACATTAATGTTCCTACCTGATTTATAGTTGGATTATTTACTCTCCAGATTACCTCTAATTTTTTATCCATTCAAATGATGCTCAGTTAAAATAAGGAGCAATTCTTGACATCCAGAATTTGAAAGGGTATAGAAAGGCAAACTGGAAACTAGAATTGCACACCATCCTGCAGAGGGATGAGTGATGAGAAAGGAGGACCAAACCAGTGTGATACTCCGAGAGGTCTGTTAGATTATTTGTTAGTTACAATGATATGCTGCCGTCATTTCATCATTATAGTGACAATTCAAAGAAATAATTTAAGTAGGTCTCTTGCATGATTCCCACTCAACATTATGTTGACTGCATCCTTTGGCCATATTAATGCACTTTCCTCTAAATCATCTGACTGTTTATATGGAATTCCTCAAATAGGCCAGTGAGGCATCAATAAGTCAGCAAAGGTTTTGAAGGACCTTCTAATCATCACCCAAATGCTCCCCTCTACTTCAGATTGTGGGACTTTTCAGTGATGCCAGCACGTAAAAGAGAAAGAATAGTAAAGACATTGTTCAGCCCAGTATTAATAACAGAACGTAAATTTTTACAGATTACTTCATACAGATCAGCAAAATCTATAATTGAGCAAGTTAAGGCAGACTGAACACTCACAAATAACCCCTGTATGGTTATTTAAACTGACTTATGACTTGTATTTCCTTTTGAGGATAATGTTAAAGATGAGCAAGATTTTTAAATGATCAAGATATTTAAGATATCAAGATATTAAGCTCTTCAATGGCTGTGTGTGTGTATATATATATATAAATAATATATGGATATATATCCAAAGGCAAAAGCTAGTTTTAAGAGTGCTTTTCACATGAACATACCAAAGAGAGGCTATCAACCACGGAATTAAGTATTTGCATACAAAGTAATGTCTGGATGCATAGAGTTCTTGTGCTCAGAAGATGAACAGCAAAAGGTTGGTATTATCAATGGTTTTTCATTTATAGCCCTGTCAAAATTATGTGAAAATACTTCTCGAGAACTGTTCTAGAGAATTATTTTATACAAAATCGTGTGTGTGTAGGGGGCAGGGCAGGGAGGTCCCACATGCAGATTAGTTCAAAACTTTACTGGCACAGTCTAATAAACTGACTTTTATGTAAGTGGTAATCTACCACCAGAGAGATGACTTCCAACAGATTTCTGGCAGCAAGGTTGGGACTAAAGGTACAGGCTTCAAAGAGAGGGAAAATACACTCAGTACAAAGGCCACCAAGCCTTAACTGTAAGAATTTCTCTGACTCCGATAATCTTTTCTTTCCACAATGAAAACCACTTAATACTCATGGTTTAATGTCCTACCTTAAGAAATGGAAGACACTAAATTAATTTTTAATTTCTATTCCACTTCTTTGCTTGTTTTTATTGTCCCTCTAATGCAAACTGAACAATACAAATCATGTCTCATTCCCACCAGTCTCATCAGCCAAAATGGTTATGATGTGGTCTTTTTAAAGTCAAGAGTTAGAAACATCAATAATTTGGGGCTAACTATTAAAAATAACCCTTTAAGCTTCTCTGAAAGTAGCATCATTATTTTAAGTTAGGGCACAATCACTGAATGAAAAAAGAAACCAAAACCAAATGAAATCTGTTACTATTTCAGTTAATTGTAGTGGAAAATAGATAAGTATTGGATTTTCATCCAGGATTACAATGGTCCAAAAAGTAAAAGACTTTTGTCAGATGTTGAATCCTTCCTCATTAAGGAGCTCTCTTAGGTCTTATTCTGGGTCGACTTATTTCTGCTTCTTTTAGAACTCTAGCCCCGTCCTAATTATAGCTACGTTTCAGAATCCATGACATGGATTTAAACAACCCCACGGTTAAATCTCACAGATGCAGTGACCACACAATGCCCAACCTATTCGTTTGTCTGTAAAGTGGCAGATATTCAACCTTTGATTAAATAGGACTTGATTCTGCTTAAATCTCTATAATATAACTAATAAAATGTGGTCATTTTCAATATAATAAATGCCTGGATATTATTTTTAAAAATTCAACAACCAATCTTCCACCAAGGCCAAATGTCTTGCCTCTTAACAATCTATAATAAGAGCCCAAACAGGCTTCAAACAGATTCTCATTTCCTAAATATCCTTTCAGTCCATAAGAAAAGCATCCTTCTAGAGAAAAACTCATTACTTAATCTTGGTTTTATCATTTGTATATTCCTTCTTCTAATAAGGTCAGAAATGTACTACCTGGGTACTTGCAACAACTTCTAACACCCAAGAGCCTACTTTCCACATGCTAAGGTGCCTTTAAAAAAACTTCAGAGTGATATTGATAACTTTGTTATTTCTTTATCTTGAAGCAGGTTTGCTTATCTAAATTTAGAAAAGTCCTTGTAACACTTCTCGTCTCTCTACCTCTCTTACCTTTCTGAAGACTTTAGAAGCAAGACCTTGGCAACAAAATAATTTACTATATGATTCAGTTTACATCTGTATAATGGAACAGTGTTACATGGTATCTGGCACACAGATCTAAATTATAACCTGAGAAATAGAAATTAACCTTTAACTTTATAAAAATGCTGTTTTTAGAAGGTATACTTAAAAATAGAATCTTTTAAAAATCAGTATATAGTACTGAAAAACAATATATATATTCTT
Organism: Rousettus aegyptiacus; assembly: GCF_014176215.1. Taxonomy (NCBI): domain Eukaryota; kingdom Metazoa; phylum Chordata; class Mammalia; order Chiroptera; family Pteropodidae; genus Rousettus; species Rousettus aegyptiacus. The sequence goes on from NW_023416286.1 coordinate 35,039,023, forward strand.
ATAATTTCATCTTTCAGGGGGAAAAATCCAAACTGTGTTAAGTTAATTTTATATTGCTTCTGCAGATCTCTTATAGCGACATTTAATCACAAATACCCTTTGTCAAATGCTTTAGATGCCAGGCTCTGTGCTTACCTAAAGATTAAAAAGATGATCAATTCAGAGCATCTACAGATCACAGCATCAATAGATTAAAAAGTAATAAAACTGAAATTCAATTCAGGTAACCATACCAAACCGAGTGAAAAGAGGTGGTTTCACCTGTGGAGGGGCTGTCTAAAATGATCCAATTAACCACAGTTTTCCTTTTTCTCTGCAATAACGCACCAGTTGCCATGATCATTCCCAGAGCTCAGAATGTGGAGCTCGGACACATTCTCCTTCAGCAGGCCACAGAGCTCATCTTCTCGAAACACGTGATAGTAGCGCATAAAGGCTCTAGAATCCAAAACGTTGGGCTGTCGCTCCTCCACAGAAATTGTGTCATTTGGGATGGAATCTGTGGAATCGACTGCAGAAATCCTTCTCAATATTTTACCAGCAGAACTGTTCCCTTCTTCTACATTACCTGCACCCACACAATTCTCATTAGTACTGGTGCTATTCAGAAAATTCCCATCACCGTTTCTCCTAATTTCCTCTTGATGGTCTCTACCTAAATGTTTCCTTGTAGCTGGTGCTCTCTGCCACTCCAGATGTTTTTGAGACGTTTCCACAAACACTTCCTCATCCAAATTTTGCTCTCTTGTTGAAAACAGCTCTCGGTGACCTAAGTCTAAACTAGAGTGTCTGGAAGGCTGGATTGATATAGTGCTGTTGGCCCAACTTTCAGTGTTTTTCAAGGGTCTCACTCTTTCAATTTGCTTCCTCAGAGTTGATTCATCCAAAGATCTGGAGAAAAACCAGGAACGAAAAGACTTTCCTAATGCGTTGTAGAAGCCATTGTCTTCCTCGCTTTCCTTAGAAATACCTGCACAACAGGTTCCAGCTATAACAGGTTCATAGCCCACGCTGTGAGACCGTTTTGAATCACATCGCTCCTTGAAACAAACAGAGCAGCTACACGCGGAGCACGGAGGATGGCAGGGATGGCTTCTTTCTGGGTGTCCACACTGCTTCGCTCTCCCGGGCTGGCTGGATTCAGAGAGGAGCCGGGAACACAAGGCCCTGTTCCACGGAACAAGCACATCTTGCTTCTCGAAGTGCCGGTTTTTTTGTTCCATGGCCCAAACATAAATCATCAGCTGGCCTCCAGGAACTAAGACTCTGGCCATTTCCTTTATTGCTCTGATTCTTCTTTGTTTTGTAGAAAAATGGTGTATAACTGAAAAAGAAGAAACTAGACCTCAATGTATATGCACATACATAAGCCTACACATTGATATACTAATATTTTCCATGTAATAATGATGTAATTTTGACAGGTAGTGAAACCGTATTTCCCACAGGACAGGGGATATGGTAGAAATAGCACAGGCCTGGCTTTAGGACAGACATAATTTTTAGCTTCATCTCCTATAATTATTAGACGATTGATCTTGGGAAATTATTTAACGTATATGGATTTTAAGTTCCTTCATCTATAATAAGACACCTAGAATAGATAATGTATAAAATCTCTCCCATTTCCAAAATCCTGTGAATTTTGTTAACCAGAGGGTGATTAGCTTGAATTAATAAAATTCACAAGAGAGCACTGAATCAAGTAAGTGTTCCCTAGTAGAATTCTATGAATTCATTGCTTTAAAGAATAACTGGTATTTCTAAAAGCACTGAAAGGTTAATACCACTGTTCAGTGTTAATAAAATTAATAGAGCAAATAGAAAAATGTTATAGGCAGTTTTTCTGTTTAGATAATGCAGAGATAAGCTAGCCAAGCTCAAGTCCAAATGATTGCTTATCATTTTAAATCATGTTAATATAATGTAAAATGGTCGTTTATGATTTTTAAAAAGTCAACTTAAAGGTCATTGTTTTTCCTTTCAATCCCTGCTAAGTTAAGGTAAATCAAGCAGTTCTGCCTTTATCTAATCTTAATGGTTATTAAATATCTTTTTATCAAACAATGTACAGAAAGTCTTCCTCCATTCGCTCTTAGGGCAGTTTTATCACAGAACTGTGCTAAGAGAAAACATCAGATTATTTTTCCACGCTCAGGCCTACCACTGGTCTCAGGAAATTAGTCCCAAGCAAAGCGTGGACACTGCTGCTCATGTCTGAGTCGTGAGGGATAGAGAGTGAAACGTTTTCTGTAGCCTTCGCCATAACCCAGCTCTTGGTAGTGGGTTTAGGCAAATAAATTCCTATAGTTTACCTGACACAGAGGTAGAGCAACTATCTAAAACGAGATTATTATATAGATAAAGCTGTCAAAGGAAGATCATCCAACAGACCCACTTCGTATTGTTATCAATCAAGGTTTCATTCCTATCAGCTGCACAGGAACCCTGGCATCTTGTACTGTTTCACTATATGCATTCAGAATTCACGAGTTTAGCATTAAGAAGGGTTTCTCAGCCCTAGTGCTATCAATATTTTGGGTTATAATTCTTTGTTGTGGGGGGCCCACGCACTAAATGACGATAATGCATAAATACACACACTCCGCTATGATAACAAAAAAAGTCTCCAGAGATTGACAAATGTCCCCTGAGGGTGGGGGCAACATAACTCCATGTCGACAACCACTGGCACGAAGTGAATAGTTGACTGACACTATTTTAATATAGTATTGACAAATTTTTTAAAAAATCTTTTTTCCTCTCCTTAATTCATCCCCCCCCCCCTACTTCCACCCCTGACCTATAGATGTTACTGTTTCCCCTTAAGAACTGGATCTCTGAAGGCAGGGCATCTCCTCCCACAGAGCTCCTGGGGTACAGGCCCTGGCTCCACTGGGGCTCGAACCCAGGACCTTCTGTGTGTAAAGCAGACATGTAACCACTGCTCTATGGAGCCACCCATTATCGACAAATTTTTATGACTTTTGTCAGACTATTCTAAAAGTAAGTATAAAGTATTTCATTTTGTAATCTCTCAGTATAATAGAAGGAATGTGTAATCAGATATAGTATTTACCTCACATTATTATTAAGAGACACGGAAAGGCAAAAAAATATGTTTCTTCATGTTAAGATAAGCAAAAGTGCAAACATACAAAATTCTAAATAGGGAAGTAAATGTATATGGACATAGGAGAGGCAGTCTAATGAAACTTCTCATAATCTAGTTCTAAATGTGAAATCTAAGTGGCAAATGACATTACATTATAGTTATAGTTCATAAAAGCGCATGCTGGGTTTCCACTTATGGAACATTTTTAATTAGAAGATGGCAACCACGTATGCTCCATTTCCTCTGCAGACAAGGTATGAGACTTCAACTGCAAGTGGAGAAGAATTCAGCTATGTACACGTGGAACATTTCCCAAAGCAGGAAAGCTGGTAAGTATCCCATGCCCACAACAGTGGCTCAACAGCCCACGACGGATGTAGGTTGCCTTGCAGACCCTAAAACCAATATAATGAAAAGAGAGCAAAGAATCTGCTGCTCTGACCTCTCTCAGATTTCTAGTTCTTTGGGTGGAATGACCAAACTAAATCTCCCTTTCCATTAAAGATTCAAAGCATTGTGTGGTGCTGCTTGGTTCAACAAAGATCTCTCCATCCTCTTAACGCTGACGGCCAAAATGGACTTCACAGTTTCAACTGCAGAGTAGGGCTGTCACAGAGCAGGTTTCCATGACGACCATCTCCTGCCAGTCCTAACTAGTTCCAGGGTTATGGCATCCTGGTCTGCATCCCCTCACTATGCAGAGATACAGTTGAGTAAATCCATTTCTCATCTATTTAAGGAGGAAGTAAATGGTTTTATTCTCTGTTTTTATCCGGTCAGTCAGTTTCATATAGGTTTACCTTGCTTTGATAAAACCTTGTTTATTCAAATAGATTTTTAAAAGTGTATTAGAACAAATAATTTGCTTTTCAAAAGATTTTTTTTTTTTGCTTTGCAAATGAATCTGCCATTCTTTTAAGATTCTCTTAAATAGCAAATTTCTCTAGCATATATAAAAATGACTAGCATACTAGGTTTCAGGAATACATGTATTGAGTAAAATGAGCCTTACCTGTGTAAATTTCCAGAAATTGATTTTTGCTGTTTGTTTTCATTTTTGGTATGTGTATTTTATGGACACACTAGCTGGGAGGATATGAGGAAGATGTTCCCTAGATTTATGAACAATTTCTGGCAGCTTGAGAGCAGAGTGGCATTACAGTAACAATGCAATCTAGGACCAGGTGGGGCTGTCTTCCCCAGTGACTTGCATAGCAGTAAGTGGCAAACTGGATGATACTTTCAGGTGACATTACCCCTACAATATTCTGCTAATAAAGAGCACACTCATGACCTAAAAAAAATGTGACTTATAAAGATCTACTTTACATTGGAAGATCTGACTACATTTCAATATAATAAAGTACTATTTTTAACTAGTAAAACTCCTCTAATACTTTCTTACTCATAAGTCATCAAAAAGAACACAATAACAGTTTGAAAGTTTAACTTGTAAAATGATTATATGTACCACCATAAGTACATTTGAGATTAGTCAAATAATTTAATTAGTTGACATGTTTTTTTTAATTAGATAAAATAAATGACATAGACTTTTCTACAAAAGAAAACTTGGGTCGTGAGAGTTGCCTCAACCATGTAACATTATTCTCAGAGCAGAACAAGTGACCGGACTGCCTTACCTCCTATAGAGATGATGGCATCGAAGCCCTGATCCCTGAAGGGGAGATTAAGGTTGTCACACACCATGACTTCACATCCTCTACTCTGGGCAATCTCAACCAATGGCCCACAGTAGTCACAGCCCAGGGTATAGACCTGGCTGTTCACTTTAAGATACTTTCCAGTGCCACAACCTAGAAGAGAAAAATAGCGTTTCATGCTATCCTTGACAAAGAATGAAACATCGTCAGTTAGTCTGCCTTATAACAAGAAAAATAACTTTGTATTATTTAACCAAGACAGAATACACATTGGTGTGAAGGTATACACAAAAGCAAAAGACAAGACTTCAGAGAGCTCTTACATATTTCATATAGAAGAGGAAAAAGGAAAGAAAAAAAAGAAATAATGTTTATTGACTATTTAATGTGCTAATGTCCATAGGGCTTAGCATGCTAGCACAGCCAGAAAATGTTATGACCCCTGGCAAGGACTGATAGGTCTCTAGCGTCCCAGGGACAGTGTCCAGTGTCTTTATGAAAGTGACCTTCACATACGTATTTCATTATGTATAGATCTATATGTTACGGCATTTATTCTCATGTTATTTCTCCAGACAGTCTTGCCACTTACTAACTATATAAAACAAACTGCTGCCAACAACTTTTAAATGGATATAAATAAAATAATTTATACAATAAAACAGGCTTTTAAAAACTTTTAGATTTTAATTTGAACTAATAAAAGATTTCAGCATCTTTTTATCCAACCCGCTGCCAGTGCTAGGTTTTAAATGATCTCACGTAACTCAGTATGTAACTCTTAAGAAAGCACCATATTTTTCTTAAATAGACCATTTTTTTGATGTCTTTTATTTGGCTACAATATTTAAATTTCAGAAGGCATTAAAATAACAGCAATTCTAATAATGGCTTCATGATACAAAATTTAAGTACTACATTATTGGGCACAATTTTTCTTCCTCTTTTCAGGTTTAGCCACAAGCCCACAGAAAGTATAAATGCCCAAAGACGGCAAACCAGTTAGGTTTGCCTAAGTTACCTCTTACAACACAATTAAGTACTTTCAAACAAGTATTTACTCTAGCACTGATGAACTACTAAGGATATATATACCCTACTAAGAAACTAATAGTGAACTTGATAATAACCATTGATAATGGTTAATCCTATCTACCAGTCTAAATCAATGTTTGAAAATTTTCATGTACTGCACAGAAATGGGTGTTTTTGCTAGTCGGGGATAGAACTGAAATAGCAGCCAATGACTATCGAGCGACCAGGAAGCCAAAGTTTAAAGATGTTAAAATGAAACCTTTTTAATTATTCTTATAAACTAACATAAGAAAATTGAGCGGTTCATGATTTTTGAAGGTCCCTTATCTCTGACAGATAGCTAGGCATAGTGCATCAGGTCATAAGGCAGTGTGAGGAAAATAAAGTGTAAAATCGTATTTTCTCTCTTGGAGCTAACAATCCAATAGAGTAAGAACTACTGTAGCCATTGTAGTTACAGGTGATTAGGAAGGATTCAGGGAGACAGTAAGGATAAAGCTCTAATAATTAAAGAATAGATTTTAATGACAGAAATGAGGGCATTCCAAGAACTAAATGTACAAATAAGTGACAGTCTAAAAATTATGAGGAAAGCAAGTTCTCTTAATAGGTTACATCAGCAATTCTTAACCTACAGATCATGGATAGGGCTTCAAGAGAACCCAAGAACCAATGGAATTTGTTGGTGACTTACATGCAATTTTCTAGGGAGGTCAACAGCATTCATTTTTGCAGAAGAGATTTTAAGGGTTTATGTTATAAGTCTTTGGACAATCAACATCAAAAAGTTTGGGCTGAGAGTGAAGACTTTCTAGATTAGATTAAAAATGTAGAATTTGACCCCTACTTGAGGTTTCTGTACAAAGGACAAGTAAATAGCATAGTAAATTCAAGACCATGATGAATTAGAAGTGACAGCTCAGAAAAACATCACACACTCAGCTGTGATGACAAAAAAACATCTCCAGACATTGACAAATATCCCCTGAGAGGAGGGCAACATAACTCTATGTTGAGAACTACTGGCCTGAAGTGAATAATTGATTGACATTATTTTAATATACTACTGACAAATTTTTATTAAACTTTTGTCTGACTATTCTAAAAGTAAGTATAGTGTTTCATTTTGTAATCTGTCTGTAAAACAGAAGGAATGTATAATTAGATATGCAGCTTACCTCTCACGTTATTAAGAGACACAGAAAAGTAAAAAATAATTTCTTCATGTTAAGATAAGCAAGAAGTGTCAACACTTCTCGCTCATGGTTATCAACTGGGAGATTGCAATTTCTGAAAATGATGGTACACTGGGGATAGTTAGTGTGGATAAAATCCTTATTATCAGAATTAAAAGAATTTTATGATTCACAGAAACACCACCATAGCCAAGTAAGATTCACTAAATCTTTCATTTGGAAGGGCAAAAGTGGCCCTACTTTTTTGCCCATGGCAAATTACCCTGACCCCCATCAGAGAAGTTTCAGAAAAGTCCCCCTTCTACAGTTTCCACAGTACCCCTTCATTTTATTTCATATGCTAAATAGACCATTTTTGACATTCACTTTCTGGTGGCAGAGACTCTAGTAATTCAACATTTACATAGCCTAATGATTTAGATCAATCGGATCTCACTGATATTACAATGAAAAAGATACCGATGTGAATAAATAACTATCCTGAAAAAAAGGCTTCTACGATCTTGTACCTAAAATTGTATTCTAGCTAGACATATCATCTAATTCCTTCCCAGAAAAATTTAAAGATATCAACAGAGCTGATATTTGTACCTTTCGGAATCACCTATAGATTTTTCTGCCTGATTATTTTTTAATTTTTTTCTAAGATCTGCTATTCAAAGATGATTAGTTTGCTGCTTCTGAAATACATCAACTTTTTAATAACTCCTCCTTAATAGGTGCTATTCAAAATTATAGAAGACACACAATTATATGAGACACTAATTACATAAGGATCACTGATGCCAGCTGAGAGATGCCAGTGGAGAGCATGTGAATAAAAAATAAGATTTCTAATGCTGTTATTTCAATGTAAATGATTTGGGTCTTACAAATATGTTAGCTCTCATGACCACCATTCCCAAGAATGCTTATGAGAAAAAGTATTCAATATTTAAAGGCAATCATGGGGAAAATATAATTGACAAAGTGTTTTAAAATTGAAATCCTGAATATTACAAAGATGATGGCTGTATTTTAAGAAAAACAATCTTGGAAATCCTCTACTTTTTTATTGGCTCAGGGGATACATTTAGAGAAATGAAAGGGAAAATTACTTCAAAAATACTAATAAAAACAGGTTTAGAGGTGATTAGGGCTGGAAGGGAGTATTCAGAGAGCATCTAATAATGTGGAAACTGAGGTCTTTTCAAATCTCAGCATCTCCTGAAACATTTCCAGTGCCCCTGGCACCCTTGACTTATCCCCTATTCATTTCTAACGGGATCCATTTTTAAAGGTAGTAATGGAAATCCCCAATATGATGCAATTATCCATTTTCTAAATGCATACACTGAGATGTTACAGAGGGGAGGATTTTTATCCTAATGGGGAGATCAAGAATATTGTCATAAACGTGAAAGAACTAAATCAGAACATGTTTGATAGTGCAGCAAGCTCCAGCACACAGCAATCAGGCTCCTTTACAAAATCTCATTAAATGATAACCTTTTGCAGTACTGAAGAGAGAACAGAAAGTGTCTGAATGCTTACATTCCCCTCTATTTTGTATTCTGCACCATGTACATTTTGTGCATTTCTGTACTCTTGGTGATTTCACTGTTTAAAATTCAGCATCGTGCCAGAGTGCTGTCTAGCTAGGGTTCTGAAGCTCAGGAAAGCTGTGATGGGCCTTACAGACAAGATATATGTGTTAACTGCACTTTGTTCAGGCATCTGTTAAGAGTTGTTTCCTGTGAGTTCAGTGTTAATGAATCAACAATATATAGTCAATAAGGTGTCTTTAAGCAGAAACATATATGAAGCAAACAAAGTTAGGTACTGACCAGTTAATAAATATGTGACCAGAGCCTCATATGAACCTAATCCTATATTTCCCTTAGGGGCAATGACACAATATTCACTAAATAAGTGTCCATGGCAACTTTGTAGAAGATAAGTATTATAAATAATGACAATAAACTGTATTTCATTTTATGATTTCTCACTTTTTTGGTATCATACATAGAAAAGCCTTTACCTCTGAGAATATTTTTTATTCTTTTTTTCTATCTTTTTAATTATTCTTTTATTCTTTATTTTATTATTTTAAAGAAATCTAGTTGTCATCTAGTTGTTCAATGATTTCATTTCCTTAAACTGTGGCTTCATTTGGATTTTTAAAAAATTAATTAATTAATTAATTAAATTGAAGAAATGATTTAAATTTTTTCCCTGTCTACCTTCCCCTCCCCTCCTCCCAACTTCATTTGGAATTTTTGATGTAAGTTATGAGAAAGTAGTGTATATGTACATACACACTGTTGTCCTAAAGCCACCTGTTGAATAGTTCCTTTTCCTACCAAGTGACTTGAAGATTCTGGTACTTTGCTTAGATTATGAGTAGGAAAAGCTCCCAACCCATTGTATCTTCCGAAATCAGATTTATTTTTTAAAAACTGACATGATAGAGATATTTTCAAAGATTCTCCATTTCAACATGACATACACCCTTTCCTTAAATTCCACACTGCTCACATCATCTTTAACAAGCCGAAAGCCCTGGACACATGTCTGTTTCTCTTACCAGTATGTGGAGTGAATGTCAAATTAGACAGAGTATGTAACTACAAACTTATGACTCTCACAGGTACAATCCAAATGCAATTGCTAGAAAGCAGTTTTAGGTGTGCAAGCCTCAAGTGGGAATCCTAGTACATCTTAGACCTTAGTCTTAGGTCTACTGGGCTGTAGTTTATCACTTCTCCATTCAGAAACGAACTGAGCCAAAGTCCTCCAGGCAAATCAGTGATTAAGAAAACATGATCTAATTAAAGATATGCTCTAATAATGAAACATCTATAGGATAGTTAAGGGAAAGGGCCCATTAGATTAAGAAGGGGTTATAAGACCACTTTCTAATTGCTGGCTCTTCCGTAGAATGCATAAGAGCCACTCAAAGCAAGCCACCAGAACACTGTGTTTATAAATATAAACATCTCTAAATTTAAACCGGTCAAATTCATAAGCGGTCATTTCAATTCCTATTTAGTCAATCAATGTCAGGTCTCTTTTGTTGCAAAAGCTCTGAAAAGATCTATTTTAAATTTTTAAGAAATAAATCTAGTTTCTGTCTAAATGCAGATTCGTGGAAGTCCTCTACTTTCTGACTTGATCTTATGAATTTCTACTATAAAGTGAATAGGCTAGATACTGGCATGCCAAAGATACAATTTCAGACTTCTGGTCAGAACAGAAATGTAAAATGAATTTGAAAAGGAGAGGCATGATGGAATACATTTCAGGCTATTTGGCACAGCCCATGGTTACCTATGTCAGCAATGAGGCTTCCCGGCTTCTGTTCCTGGAGGAACTGGCGGACGCGAGGCCAAGCTTTGCTCTGCAGGTCGCTGAAGTAAGGTGCTGTGCTCTCATACACGTCATGTACATGCTGCTTTTCCAGCTGCGCGGCTTCATGATCCATCCTGGGGAAACAGGGCCACCCTAAGAAATGCAGGTCAGAGGAAGCACTGGCGATGGCTGAAGAAAGATGCAGATTCCCTGAAATGGGGAACCTACAACTGCCAAAGGTTGTGCTGATCTTACACTTACTTATAAGCTGCAAAGAATAAAACCTTCTTTTCAGAAAATAATAGTGTGGGAATGAGCACATCATTGTCAGTTCTTGTGCAGGATCAATTCTTAATTTTGGAGGCGTATACAAATGTCTTATCAATGGTTCACTGTGGATAAAATTGTTCTATCTAATGCTAAACAGATTTTAAAAATTTATAACACGCAGCTCACCACTCCAATCCAGTCATGAAGCTCTATTGATTCTACCTTTTTCTTGTCTCTGGATTCCAACCATTTCTCTATATTCTTACCAATTTTATTTTAGAAAAGCTGCCTGTTTCTTGCCTGAATTATTGCAACATTCTGGAAACAGGTGTTATTTTGGCCCTTAAACCCCTTCAATTATGCCACAACTACTTCTCTAAAACCAATCATATTGTATTGCTTCCTATCTTAGACTTCCTAAAAGGCATTTTATAGCTTGTCTGATCAAGTTCAGGCATTGTAGGAGGGCATTAAAATCTCGTTCTGGTCTGGCCTCAACCTTCCTCTTGAAGCCATTTCTCACCATCCTTCCCCAGCATCTCATGAGTCTGTAATACTCAATGATTCATGGATTCTCAGGCGCAACATAGTCTCTCTTACTCAGGAGCATGCACAGACGCTGTGCTTTTCCTGGCTAACTTCTGTTCATTCTTGTCACAGTCATCATTTACTCCAGAAAGCCTTCTCTGACCTTCCATGCAGGATGAGGGCAATCAGTAAAGAGTGGGAGACGTACAACAGCAGGTCTTAGACTTTAGAGGTCCCTGCTGTTTGGGGCTCAGTCATTTCATTATTCTCTTGGTGCGTGTCAGGAGGAGTAGCATAGAGAAAAGGCCAGGGTCTCAGACTGTGGCATTTTAATAATCTGTACGAAAGTATGTTCAATTATTTAAGAACCCATTTGGCCCTACGGGTGTGTATCAGCTAGTTCAGTCCTGCCCCTTGTGGTCCTCTTGCATCCCATGCATCTTGAGACTGTGGAAATATCCTGCTTCTCCTCTCACAAACCAATTTTAGCATTCCTTCCATTGATGACTCTTGCTTAACAAAATTATTACTACAATTACCATCAAGTAATGATACACGAGTTCCCCCAAATCTGCAGTTTTGCTTTATGAAGTTTAAGTTACTCCTGGTCAACCACAGTCCAAAAATATTGAATAGAAAATTCCAGAAATAAACAATTCATAAGTTTTAAATTGTATGCCGTTCTGAGTATCGTGATGAAATCTGTCACCGTTCCTCTGCCCGGGACGTGAATCATTCCTTTGTCCAGCGTATCCACCTCATTTCATCTCCTCATGAAGACTGTATCATCTGACATCATTTCAAGAAGAAGGGTGAGTACAGTACAATAAGATATTCTGGGGGGCAGGAAGAGAGACCATATTCACATAACCTTTATTACAGTATATTGTTATAATTGTTTTATTTTATCATAAGCATATACTTATAGGAAAAAACATAGTACATATAGGGTTCGGTATTATCCATGGTTTCAGGCATCCACTGAGGGATACCGGGGGTTACTGTATTCTAATTTTGTCATTCCTTCTACTGCAAGGGAGGGCTTTTCAGGATTTACTCTTAAAACAAATTAGCAGTAGATTATCCTTAATTACCATGGACCTGCCCACAGTCCCAGCAAAAAAATCTGTCAAACTCCTAACAGAGTACAAATCTCATTTGTGAGGTCTGACAAAATTTCCACTCAAATTGAAACAGCTTATATTGCACTCTCAACTAGAATTTACAAAGTAAACATATGGCTGGCTATAACTGCCTACACACAGGAAAAACCCAAACATTGAGTGCTTTTCTTTTTAATTCAAAATCTCAGTAGACTTAAGTCTGTTTAAGTTTTTCCCTTCAAGAAATCAATCAGGCAATATGATCTTGAGAACCCCAGAACCAATAAATTTTACTTTACTGCACTTGCAAATGTTAAATGACGAGCGACAGAAACTCAGTCTCCTTCAATTTGTCTCCAACTACAGTTCAGAATTTGCAGAATCTGAACAGCAAGGTCCCTTGGAGACCTTTCTCCAAGTCCTCCCCAAATTGCCTCACCTCTACCATAAACAAGTAACTTCAAAGAGCTATTTTAAAATGTGTGAACAACATAAATCCATTTTGTTTTTATTGTACTTTACAGTTAAGATTATATACTCCAGAATGAATAGATGACTGTAAAATTGATTTGTAGAGTTGGGGCTATCCAGTATGACATTTTTGACACTGTGAATTTAAACTTGCCAAAATATTTTCCATACAAATTATATATATATATATACATATATATAGATAGATATAGATATAGATATAGATATCTATATATATGTGCAAATTCCTTTTGAATTCAGCAATATGATTAAGCTAGTAAGACTACTATTAAAATAAGAATATAGGGTTCAAGGAGAAGCTAGGGAAATATGGTTTGGTTTAGCCAGGCTTCTCAATCTGTGTATAGTCAAATTCTGGAACCTTGTAGCTGATGTCTTGTTGGTTAGTCATGAGAGAAGGGAAAATAATTTGAAAGATAAGGAGAAGTCATATAAAGTAATACACTGAATATCTGAAGAACTAATTTGGAGTTTAAGTGCAATAGAAAATAGTTTCAGGTGAGTAGGTGATTGGGGTGGGGCAATATAATTGGATTTATAATTTTAAAAGATCACTCCAGGTATATCTACTCTAAGTAGACTAGAGTACCTATTGTCTTTATTTGTCCAACCGAGTTCACCATCCTTCTGATAATTTGTATCTTGTCCTCCCTGGCCAATCATGGTATCTCATATCCCTGAACACAGTCATTGGTTCAATGGTGGGCAGGTGATATAAGCTGAGCCAATCAGAGTCCTTCCTCAAGATATCTCAGTGTAGCACTGGCACCACAGAGTTGGAAAGATGTAAAGGTCAGGCCGCCTGTGGCCATCATTCCTCTACATGGAAAACACTTGTCTTTAGGTAGAAGGACATGCAGTCAGGCAAAGCAGACAAAGATGAGAGATATATGGAGAAGGAAAAGGGTGGCAGTAGAGAGTCCGGCTGTAGTCCCTGAGACCGGTTCTTGCACTTTTGTGAGGCACCCTGTATCCTTCCCAACTCAGAGAGTCAATAAATTCCCCTTGTTACTTAAGCTTGTTGGGCTTCTGACCTTACCACTGTAATAGCCCTCTCTTATTCAGCAGTACTTCTTACATCAAGTGCTCGGTTTTTGTTTTATGTCTAGCCTTTATTACTTGAAAAATGGAAGAGAGGAGAGAATGTGATAGGAAACTAACAGGAGAAGTGAGTGGCTTGGTGTGTTTTTCCCATGGAGAGAGGAACATAGAGAAATACATCAGTAATTCCTACTTCTAGCAACAGAGTCGGCATTAAGAATTCACAGATGTTAGGTTTTCCTGTTCTGGGCATGTGTTTAGGATAACACTTCTCCATTCAACTTAATTCAGGCAAAGCCATGTGACTTGCTTCGTCCATTAAAAGCAATCAGAAAAGATGTGGATCACACCTGGGCAGAAGCTTTACAAGCCAGTGTGTGCCTTACCAAGTACCTCTGAAATCATGAAAGCATCAGCCTAGGTCTCTGAGTGACTGCCCCTGATGGACAGACAGCATGGGTGTTTTAAGCCAAAAAAAAAAAAAAAGAGAATAAACAGCTCTGCTGGGAGCCAACAGGCACTCAGAGGAAAACAGGGTTAACACGGAGCCTTCCCAGCTGTGTATTTCATGATTTCCTGCCCTAGCAGGAAACATTTTAGAGATATACCCTAGGCATGCAACAGTCACATTTTTATAACTAAAAACAAACATAAATATTGTAAATTGTTCTCCTATTAGAAATGCCGCAGAAGACACAATATTAAAAAAGAGAGCATAAAACACTACTTTAAATTTTAAAAGACATACTTAAACTATAATTCTATAGTGAAAATATAAGTTAGTCAAGACAGTTCAAAACTTTACTTAATTATAAAATATATAGGTTCTTTTAGCTTTTACTATGTAATTCTTCAAACTTAACATCTACATATTACTTTAGAGTACAAACTGTACTGCAAACTTTTGTATGATAAAAACTATCATTTAACAAATGCTTTTTAAATCCCAGAAAAGCATTTTGATCTCTGAAAAAAATACTAACTACTAAATATTCTTGTAATTTTTAACTTCTGTATAACTATTTTCAAATTCTTTTTCTATCTAGTACAAAAATAAACTCCAACTTACTTTATATCACACTGTCACAAATTTAAAATTATAGGACTTGGGACTAATTAGGTTTACTAAAAAAGCAGTGCCTAAAAAAACTCATATTATTTAAATTGCAGTAATAGCTGAAAGTGACTAACCTTAGTCATCTTGTGATTACAGGAAAGCTATTTCTTGTCTTTGTGAATCGTGGCAGTTTCTACCCTCAGAGAGTGACAGCTGTTGCTCACGGCTCTCTCAACAGGTAATACAAACAAAAAGTACCAAGAGTGAAATCAATAGCGAGGTCTTTCACATGACGAATCACACAGTATGAGTCCTTGAAGGGAATGCAGGCCCTATTAGGAAAAAAAAAACAAATACTAAATGTCATTTTACAAAATAAAAATATCGAACCAGCTACAGCTCAGGTTCACCTCTTGACCATAAATTACACTGAGGAGAAGGGATTAGAAAGAACTGTTAATATGCGGAGTGTCAGTAATAAAAGAGCAGTTTCTGAATTAACTCCTAAGCTTTCTGTAAAATAGACAGTACTCTCTCCCAAAATTAAATTGAATGATTTCATCTTGCTCCTGAAAAAATCACAAGCATTGAAAGTCAAATTGAAAGTCGACTCTGAATTCAATGGCTTAATTAAATGCACTATTTAAGACAAGATTACTGAACTGTACTAAACCATTCCAGTACAATTTAACTGCCCGATATTTGTTCATATTATCAGGTACTTCCATGTCACTCTGACATGTACTCCTAGTTAATCTTCATTTTTCATATTTATTATTATTATTTTTCGTTTTTCAAAATAGAGCGGGTCTGTCATGCAGACCCATCCAAAGGTTCTTAGTTACTTAAAAAAAAAGAAAGAACGAAAAAAAGACTTCGTATACCCAAAAGTACTTTGTAATGCAGAGATCATGGGGTATATAATAAAGTCTGATGAGATGCTTGACATGGTACAAAAAGCCCCATTCTGTAATACCCCAGGCCTGGTTCTTCAGCTATAAATGAGGCAAATGGACCTTACTCTGATCACAGTGCTCAGCTATTTCCCCTAGTCTTCACATCATTGGTGTGGACACCTCGCTGTCACGAACTGTACCTTTTAATACATGCATGATTCTCAGGATGTTGGGCTAGGGTATATGTGGCTTCCCCCAGCTTGCCTGCTCCCCATCCCACTCCAGCTGGAGTCTCTATTTAAGGACCACTGATCTGGGTGTGCTTTGGAAAACTTCACTCTGTATTCTGGAATATACATAATGCATTTTAACCCCAGTCATCTCTCAATCTTACACAGGTATATGATCTGCACCACTGAGAGCCACAGTTTGACATTTTAAGAAGAATAATTAAGAAAAGTCTTGAAGGAGCTATTAGTTAAAGGATCTTACCTTTTGTCATGCACTTTTAGAGCCTGCCTTAATCACAAAGATGACGTTTGTTTGCTGAGCCCCTAGTCCAGAAACTAAAGGCTCTTCATTTACAATCACCCTGCGTGACCTGACCTAGGCACTCCACTGTCACCAGTCAGCTTGGCTATCTATGTGCTTTTTCTTCAGGCATTAGTGCCTAAATTAATTAGCTCCCCTGAGAGGCTGATAGCCAAGCTGGAGCTCAGAAGACAGTAGAGGTAAGTCAGGTAAAGCAGAGTGTGAGTAATATGCAAAAAAGAAGAAATGAGATCACAACCTCTTTGAGTAAATTAACAACAATAATAGCAAATATATATTATTTACTATCATCTAGGCTATTATAAGCATTTAATATATATTAACTCATTGAGTCTACCAAATTACTACATGAAAGAGATACTACTGTGTCTCCCATTTTACAGATAAGAAAATTCAGGTACAGAGAACATAAATTACTTTCCAAGGCTACATAGCTACCAAGTGGCAGAGGCAGGATTCGAACCCAGAAAGTTAAAAGTCCAGAATTCACACTCTTAACTATACAGTTGGCGAGGAGGGAAGAAGGAAGGGCAGGCAGTGGCGCTATATGAGCCTTGGAAGAGTAGGTAGGAGTTAGATCACATAGGGCCTAGTTTAGCATTCTAAGAAGTTTGGATTTTATCTGGAACATAATGGGAACCACTGGATTATTTCAGCACCAGAAATGCCAAAATTTGATCTTGGTTTTAAAAATCTCTAGCAATAGCATGGGTTAGTATTGCCTAGCCAGGTTCCCAACAAAGACATAGAAAGAATCTGTTAAACATTTTACATAAAGCATGACATTATTCATGCAAGGACTAATAAAAGAGATATTGAGAAGAAAGGATCAAATAGAAATAGAAATGGATGACTGATGAAGAGTGAAGGCAAAGAGCACGTGAAGAGGAAGCGGTCACAAGGCTGATGCAGTAAGATACACCACCCTTCTAAAATAAAGTGGTAGAGAGAATGAAGGACAAAAGGAAACTTGGCGAATGACCACCTGTACATTTTGATAAACGCTGCCTTTGGAATGAATGTGAATATGTCGAAGAATTTTACTTAAGATTTATGTCTCTGCAGAAAATAGGATATCAGAAGGACTAAATGTTGGTAACTGACTTTGAAATGCCCTACCAATTAGAAACATATATTTTATATAATGGCACCGGCCGTTCGTATACGTTTTTTATGTTCTACAATTGATTGGAGCATTTTCCAGAGAAGGACGATGCATCTTATGATCGCTGAGTCTTTACTTGGCATTGCAGTTTACACAGTGCTCAGTAAATGTCTATTGTTTAAATACGTGAAGGAAAAAATAGAAAAATTAAGAAGATGCCTCTTTAGATGGTGCTATGATTTCCCATCACGGAGGCCACATTAAAGGGAGGGTTTGGGCTTGAATATATCTGAAGGACAACAAAGATGGATAGTAAGCCAGGAGAACAAGCTGGACTAGATATCATTTTCAAATCATCGTTATCCTAGGAAGTGGCAGTTAGGGCCATAGGAGTGCATTAAATCAAAAGAGATTGTGCAGAGTTAGGAAAGGAATGGGGTTAGAATGTCGAAGGTCACCAATATATAACCCCCATACATTAGTTTTAGTGGAGAGGCTAGCCATATACTGCTATTGGAACTCTATTATTATTAAATTTAACACAAAAAGTATGGACTGAGCACCTACTAGGCAACAGTTGCACTGGCAGCTATTAGAAGAACAAAAGATGGGTGGTTCCCGCTCTCAAGAAGCTACAGACTGATAGAGTAATGCAGAATAATAGCTGAATGACAAGAGTACGTAGCAAGCATACGATTTATTGATAGAAAAAACAGAGATAGCAAGCAATATTCACTTTTGTAATTTGGAGTGACACTTTGAGTATTACTCCCTCTAACCAATGAGGCAACTGAAACAAGGTGCTATTTTAATGAATATTCCCTATGCCACAAAGAACTCCTTGATATACAAGAGAGACTATAGAAGAAACGGTAGGAAAAGGCATTTCTGATTGAAATCCTACGAGTAGAAAAAACTCAGGGATTCAAAACAACAAAATATGTACTGCTGGGAGAATATGAGCCTCTCTGGAGTCCCAGCAGGGACCAACAAACAGGTCATCCTGGAGTAAATATAAGTTGAAAGAGAGTGGACAAAATGAGGGGAGTTTTTCTTAGGGGAAGAGTATCAAATATGTCCCCCAAATACTTTGTTCTTCAAAATTTCAAAGATCACGTGTCTAAACTGGCTTCATTTAGGAGTAAGTATTATCTCCAATGTCTAAATAAAGGAAATGATGGTGATGCCATCTGGGTGGGGGCTGTGTGCGCACACGTGCCCAGCAGGGGCGGGTGCTCACAGGAGGAGAGTCCACCAGGAAAGAACTGGCAGCACAATATTGACGATGAGATCTGTTATCACAGGTGGTTCCTCCACAGGCGAGGGCTCAGCCACGTTTGTTGTAACTTGACTGCAATTCATTTTGCTTTTGTACATTAGAGTGGGCAAGACAAGAACAAGGAAATCGAATATGAGAGTTAAGAAAAATGAAAACATAACCCCCAGCTTTCCTCAGGCGTTTGCGGTTGGTGTCAAGTTGACCAAACCATCTTCAGTCTGTGTTAAGATAAAGGTAATAGGCTCCTCAGCACAGCAGCTGGAAGAAGATTGTTCTGATATTACAAAAGGCAGCACCGGTGGGGAAGTAGAACATGACCCATCCCCCTTCCTCTCAGGGAGGGACGTTTCCCCAGGTCAGGTGATGACGAATCCCAGTCATGCACTGTCAAATGATCAACATGAACACCATGGTAGTCAACTATAAAACTATCGATCATGTGATGATTTTCTAAGAATGAAATTATGGGGAGAAATGCGAGGACAAATTATATTATATATTAGAGTATTTCATATTTCATGAAATATGTTTATAATACAATTGACCAATAAGGGGCACTCATCGAGTTGTTACTGAAAAAAAAAATCTGTATATTTGAGGTTCAGGAATAGAGCCCATGTGCATACAAATTATAGTAAAATCTGGACTGTCAGTTATCTTATCCGACAGATTCCACCTCTGTCTCACTCCTCTTACGTATCTCTCCATCTCTTTCCCCACTGCCTCAACCCTGAGTTTAGGTCCGCACCTCGTAGTCTAGGAGTTTCCATTCTTATGGATTTCAGACCCAGAAAATTTCAAAGGGACATCTGGAGAACAGAGGGGCCAGCTAATTCTTTACTTGAACTATAGGCCACACACACACACCCTATTATTTATTCTCACCATTATTGCATAGAGTAATGGACCATTTATCCCCACAAGTCGGGAGGTCATAATTTTGAACTAAAGAAGTCCTTTACAGTTGAATAAAATTATCTGTATGAAAAACTGACTAAACCTTCTTTAATTTTCTTATCCTACTGCATATTGATGAAAACGCTATTGCAAACCAACATTGGAATAAAGAACAGATTGGAAGACCAGATCAATAAGATGGTTTCCAAACACACCACTTCCTCTGCCTTCACAGCTCTGTGCCCTGAAATTTATCCTCTACAGAATGTGGTAATGTCTCCCTCCCCATCCTCAAAGGAAAGAAAGTCTCAAAGCCCTTTCATGAGCTGACCCCAGCCCACCCTCCAGCATTGTCCCTTATGATGTAGCCAGCCAGCCAACTGCTTTTTACAATGAGATAAGGATTTTGCACTAGAATGTAAATCAATTGCTTCTCTCATTGAGAAACTCTTGCTGTGATAAAGGAAAAAGGAGTCAGCTGAGTGACTTAACTGATTTACATTCGGGCACAAGCTGCTTATCTAGTGCCACTGCTTTGCCTTCCTGACTTGAGATTCTCTGAATGCTTGAGATACTTAACATCTTCATGCTTTTGCTCACCTGTTTCCTCTTCCTGGGTTTTCCTCCAGACCACCTGACAGACACAATTATCCTTGAAGTTTCAGCTTGGGTCATACTCTCTATGAACCCATTTCTGCCCCCCGGCTGGGATCCACCACCTGTGCGCCCTCGTGCCTCCATGTATTATATAGTTACGTATCAGTCCCAGCGCTGTGGTGGCCTTTGTCTGGTGTGTTTTGGCGGCCTCACATCCAGCTGAATTTTTATTAGGAACGACCGCACAGTGTGAAGTAAGGGTGAAATGCAGGGCCTCACCTCTCACCACAGACACAGATGCAGGGAGATTTTCCTGCCTCCTGTTCTCTGGTGGGATGGTGCATTAGTTTGCTCAGGCTGCCATGACATGGTACCACAGATTGGGGGGTTTAAACAACAGAAACCTGTTTTCTCCCAGTTCTGGAGGCCAGAAGTCTGAGATCAAGTTGGCAGGGTTGGTTCCTTCTCAGGGCCATGAGAGAAGGCTCTATTCTAGGCCTTTCTTTGGCTTATAGCTGTCTTCTTATATCTTTATGCTGTCTTCTACATGTCTATGTCCAAATTCCCTCTTCTTGGACACTAGCCACATTAGATTAGGGGTCACCCTAATGACCTCATTTTAACTTAATTGGCCCTTTAAAGACTCTATCACTAAATGCATTCACATTCTGAAGTACTAAGGTTTAGGACTTCAACATATGAATTTGGAGGCAATACTGTTCAGCCTATAACAAATGATATAATGGGTTAAATGGTGCCCCCTCCTTCTCCTCCTTAAAAAAAAAAAAAAAAAAAGATGTCTGTATTCTAACCTTTGGAAACTGTGAAAGGATAATTGTTTGGAAAAAGTCTTCTGCAGATGTAATTAAATTAAAAATCTCAAAATTAGATTTTCCTGGATTATCCAGGTGGGCTCTAAACCGGTAAGTATTCTTTTAAGACAGAAGAAGCAAAGGCGAAGAGAAGGTCATTGAAGACAGAGGCAGAGATTGAAGCAAGGCTGTCACAAAATGCTTAGGGCCACCAGAAGCTTTAAGAGGCAATGAAGGATCCTCCCCTAGAGCTTCCAATGGGAGCCCTGCCAACAGCTTGATTCAGCACATCTGGCCTCCAGAACTGTGAGAAAATAAATATCTGTTGTTTTAAGCCACCACAGTTATAGTACTTTGTTAACAGCAGCCTTGGGAAACTAGTACAAATGTCCTGGTTCTGTGATCTAGATTCAGTCAATCAGGAACTGTCATCCTAGACTCTGAATCCAAAGCAAGTCAGTGACAAAGGAATTGTGATGGTGTCTGCCAGTGATCAGCCCCTGGCGACGGCAGTTCTGTCTTATCCAGGCAATCAGGATAAAAGGGGGCTCTGAGAACAGACAGAATTTATGGAGGTAGCACCTCCACCCTGGCCTGATAAGGACAATCATTACTTTCTTGTAGGCCCCACAATTCCCCCCAACAGAGGAATTACAGTTGAATTTAGAAGGCAAAGATCAGGGATAAATGTCTACACGAATGGATTCTCAGGAAACTTGCCAAAGAGAGAGAAATATAATTGTAGATCGTACCAAGTTTATCAATATGGGCACACTTACCACAGGGTCTGGATTCACTGCCCCAATCTGAGCAAATGGAGAGGGTTCTAGGAGTCTGTCCATCTAGCACATCAAATTCTGGGCTCGGTGGTGGCCTGACCAGAACAGAGATGTCATATATTGCTTGGCCAAAGATCAGCTAAGCTATGGCCAGATGGCCTGCTTCATGCCAAGTAGTGGCTACTGGATATCACACATAAGAGGGAACTATGACAGCAGTACCTGGTGTGGCAGCAGGATTCTTCATCAGTGCCAGGGTGTCCTGGTCAGACTGACTGTTGTACCCCAGGGTCTAGGCATTTTAGAGCTGTGCTTATTTTCTGAATCTGGTTCTCTGGCTTTCTAAGCCCTCCACGACCTTTCAATAAATTCCTAGTCAGCCTACAGATCACCAGAGTCAGTTTCTGTTGCTACCATCAGGAACCTTGGATCACATAGAACTGGAAAAGCCTGGTGATGTCGAGTAAGTGGCAGGTCGGAGGAAATGCTGAATCCTATGCTCCTTTGACAGCTCAACAGCTTCCTTCCTGCAACTCTCTCTCCTCTCTTCTCAATCATCAACTTCCCCTTCGCTGTTGGAACTTTCTCATTAGTAAACAAAACAAAACAAAACAAAACAAAACAAAACAAAACAAAAAAACCCTTCAACATCTAAACTTAAAAAAATTAAAATAAATAAACTAAAATCCTCCCAAGCATGACCACAGATTACCATCCAGTTTAAGCCAATTTCCCTGCTTCCTTTTATGGTAAAGTTCTTCAAAAATGCTGTCTCTATTCGTTGGCTTTCTTCTGATTCCACAACCTCCCGCTGTCATGCTGATCATAAAACATCTGTCGACCCAGGAACCACAAGGCTGCACCCAACAGATGGAGTAGTCAAGAGAGTAACTTAAAAAAAAAAAAGCTTTACCATCGTTGTCCTGTTTCATGTCCCCTTGTATTTAAGAAAGGAGCAAAACACTTTGATCACTTTGCACGAACCCCGAATCATTACTTTGACTGCAGCACTGCAGACCCCACCGGTCTGCTTTATTTTGCCCACAACCTTCCCACCACTTAAAGACTGCACTTGCAAAACCTTCATGTCAAAAAAGCAGGATTAGTAGGTGACTTGATGACCCCGAAAACCTATTCTGTGGTGCTCATTTTTCGCTGCTCTTGGATGAAATTTGGACAGGCCACAGATTTTTCAATAACTTTCAGATAATAAGTGACCTCTAGATCACTTTATTCCTAAACACTCTTACTCCTGAAACTAATATCTCCTGTCCAGTATAAAATCAAAGCCTGACACAAAAGGACAAATATCGTAAAACCCACTTATATAAGGTTCCTAGCATAGTCAAATTCATAGAAACAGTAGAATGGTGCTTGCCAGGGGCTGGGGGCAGGGGTGGGGAATGAGGAGCTAGTATTTAATGGATACAGAGTTTCAGCTTAGGAAGATGGTAAGAATTTTGGAGATAGGTTGAAAACATTGTGAATGTACTTAATGCCACTGAATTATACACTTAAAAACGGTTAAAATGATAAATTTTATGTTATGTGTATTTTAATACAATTAAAAAAAAAAAAAAAAACAGATTTCAGCCTCTTCTGTAAGTCCGGTTGGGTATTCTAGCAAGTAGTTTCAGAACATGAGTAATTTCCACCTAACATCTTTGGGGCTGTGCCTATTAAGTTATGGTTCCTCCACTCCATTCTCCATGCTGCTTTGTGCTATGGAGGTGAAGGCTCTGCAAACAACATTTCTTCTTTGACAAGGATCTCTGCAGACAGGGCACACCAAAGGGAGGCGGGAAGGCCAGAGGAGGGCGAAAGGACCCGCCCCTTTCTGGCTGCTTCCTGTTCCCGCCAGTAGCCCGGCAACAATCCTTCACCCCGGCAGCAGCATTTGTTCTAGTAGCAGCTGGTTTGTGCCCAGGTTTTCTCCATTCTACCAGAACCAGCCCTTTTGTACACCCCTACAAGATAACCACACCGGCCAACCACTCCCAACTCTTCAGAGCCCCCTGTCTGAGCTCTCAACTATCCACTCTAGCCAGCGTCCCCGCTTCTCAGAGGTCTGGGTTCCAACTCCATACATCCCTCTGAGTTCTGAGGTCTGGAGCACTCCTCCAAGCCGCTATGTTCTGATAAGCGGATCCTCTTCTCTTTGTCCCTCCTACACAGGGCAGCGATTGCAGTTGCTTTCGCTGTCCTGTGATATCTGTTCGGCCAGCCCCTTATACATTCCTTTTGTTGCTATAACTAGTGTGGTTCTCATTTACATGATTGGACACTATTACTACCATATTTTTGCACTGCTGTGCAAGAAAATGAAAAGAAAGAATTCCATGTCAATATCCTGCTATAGTTGTTTATTGTCTGTCTCCCCCAACTAATTTGTAAGTTCTTTATTGGATACATGAAAAGAACTTACAAATGAAGAGAAAATATTTAATTAAAAAATAAAATAATAATTTTGGTTATGAAAATATGCTATAATATGTAAAAGTTATAACCACATGCAAACGTACTGAGGGGGAAATAAATAGCTGAACTTTGCAAAACTCTCTTTCTAAAATTATTAGTGATGTCCGTTCCTGCTTTTCTTCCCCCATTTTCTTGTTTAATGATTTTTTTTCAGTGGGAGCTTCTCCAATATTTTTCTTGCACATTAGAGCATGTTATCCATAAGATAGTCATTCAATGGGATATTGTAGTTTGTAATAAAAACTATACTTGGTCCTCATTCACTATTCCTGGCACATAGCTCCTAAAACCGTTGTAATTTCCTATATAAGAGCCACGGAGGTATCTTCTGTTATAATGTTGTTTTTTCCCCCAGTTCCTGAAATAGCTCCAGAGCATAAAGGTGAAATGAGTGTCTTTGTTATTAACAAATAACAAGCTCCTTTCTATAACACCCGAGTTTATGTACATGAGGAGACCTTTGGAAAGCCCCCAATCATGGGGCTAGTTGCCAGGGGAACCAACCTCATGATTAGAATGTTGGACTGACAGGTCCATCCCCAGACCTCCAGAGAGGAGAAAAGGGCTGAAGGTTAAGTTCCAAACCAATGATTTAATCAACCATGCCTCCATAAAACCCCAAAACGATGGGGTTTGGAGAGGTTCCATGCTGACGGACAAGAATGCATCCACCTGTGAGGAGGGTTGTGCACCTCAAACACCAACGGGGCAGAAGCTTGGAATCTGGGAGAGGTCCAGACCTTGTCCAGTGCATCTCTTACATCTGGCTATTTCTCAGTTCTATCTTTTAAAAATATGCCAGTAATCTCATAAGTAAAATGTTTTCCTGAGTTTTGCGAGCTGCTCTAGAAACTTAATCAAACCCAAGGAGGCGGATCATGGGAACACATGATCAGTCAGAAGGTCAGCAGATTGGTTAGAAGCGCAGGCGATATAACCTGGATTTTCTATTGACAACTAAAATGAGGTAAGGAACAATCTTGTGGGACCGAGCCCTTTAACCTGTGGGATCTGTTGCTACCTCCACGTGGATAGTGTCAGATATAAGTTAAACTGTTGGAACACTCAGCTGGCGCCGCAGAATTGCCCCATGTGCTGAAAATCCCCACACATCTGGTGACCAGAAGTGTCAGAAGTAGTGATAATTGAGAGTAGATAAGACACACAAGATTACGTCTATCCTTTACATTCAGTAAATAAAACAATTTGAAAATTGAAATAAAATATATTAAAACTCACAAATAAAACTTAAATAGTAGAACTCAGAGCATTTTACTGTGATCAAAAAATACTGTTTCCTGGGAGAAAAACATCTAGGTCCAGGTCTGTTACTGGCAGTGTGACCTTGGGCAAGTCACTTAGCTTCTCCGAGTATATGTTACTTTCTCTTAGATATAAAAAAAAGTGTCCTTCCTCTTTTAAGACTGATTTTCATATAGAAATGTGCTTTAACATCCCTAAAGCACAACATAACTTTCAAGTACTGACAGCTCATACTAGAATTGAATTTCTTCTTATCACAGTCCCCATCATGTTGCTACTCCAACTGAGTGACTGGAAAAGAGTGAGGTGACTGACAGTAAGCAGTTCAGTAAAAAGCTACGGTACCAATTCTTATGTCCAGTTCCAAACGAAATTATAATTATCTGCGGCTAATACTTTTAAAGTTGGCTGGATATTTTTAAGACCCTAATCTGTGGCACAGTATTACTATTGACAGTTGCACTAAATGTCTAACACATTGGCATACAAAGCTCAGAAAAGACCAGGTCAGGGCAACCAACTCTTCTCTTTCACTGACATCTAAAGGCATAGCAGTATTGTGCTGGGAGAAGAGACAGTGCAGAAGGGTCAGTGTGAGACCCGGGAAGAAGACCTGCGCCCAAGGCAAAGCCGTGACAGTGAACTGGAAGAATGAGAGTGAACCATGAAGAGGAGGGCACTTGCCATAAACTTTCTCTCTTTATTCTTATGTGTGATGGAGAACACGGCGTAATCGAGAGGTCAATCCAATGCTACTTTAGAAATAAAGAGAACAGAGGGAAAACAGGATTATAGATCTCAGAACCAAAAGTTCAAGGACAGTGAAAGAACAGACTGCTCTGTTTAAAAATAAGAGATGTCTGCAAAAGTTAACAGAGTAAATTTGTTTGTTCGTTTGTTTTTTATTGTTGTCATACAATTTTGTTCACAAAAGTAAACTATAGTATGTGTGTATATATATGTGTGTGTATATGTATGTATACATATGTATGTGTAAAAAAATGTAGTTTTCTTACCTTAAGAAAACCAAGTAGTGCTGGAATTATCACCAGAAAAGCATTAAAGGGAGAAAATGTTCAGTATCAATAAGGGAGCCTAAGATCTCAAATACTTCTCTCCCCCTCCCCCCATGTCCCTGTGTGTGTGTGTGTGTGTGTGCGCGCGCGCGCGCGCGTACTTATTTATGTATAAATTACACAAAAAAGAGGAAGGTGGGCTTACAAGCCTATGTGAGCACAACTACCTGAGGGCCCAGGAGGAGTCTGGGTATAACCAACAGAGGGAGGACTTTGGCTTTACGTAAGGATGTACATAGGAGTATGCCTCTGTGACGACTTCTAAGTACTGCAGATCTGTCGCTTCTCTCTTGATGCTGGCCAGGTCAGGCCAGTGCGGCTAATAGAAAGCATGTTGTAGATCCATCACGCCTCAGTTCTTCTAGTAATTCGCCAAGATTGTTAAATTGGAAAATACCTACTGGGAGAGGTGGAGTTGTGCTTCTGGGGCCTTCTGTGAGCACCTGGGGTCACTTTTTGGGCTGCCTGTCCTTACCATCCTGAGGACGGGTCCCTCCCAGAGGGGGCAGCTGAACATGCATTCAATGTCGGCATCAGCTCTAACCTTGAAACATCACTAAGAGTCCTCTTAACCTGACTGCAGTCCATAAAAATTCAGGCCTCAGATTAGGGAGCATGGGGAGACTTTGGTAATTAATTAGAAGCTATGGTAGCACTTTATGAGAAATAAATCAGAAACTGCTAAAGGATCAATGTTTGCTTATAAAAGACAACTTTTCTTTCACAGCCATTCTAAAGAGAAAACCCTGTATGGCTTTCTAGACTAAAGGAACAGAAGTCAGGAAGGTCTGCCCATTCTGGTGCCCCTCCTGACCTCACCCTCATCAAACAGGCCACATCCTGGCAAAGTCACACATTTCTGCAGACCTTAATCGTCTCTTAGAATGTATGTCTTTTGTGATGTGGGTAGCATCTGATCTAAAATAGAAATTTGTCGATATCGTCGTCTTTTTTCAGAAGCTGCATTACACGATCCTTCAGCCTGTGCAATGACAATGGCAAAATCAAACTTGGAATGATGTTTCAGAACAAATTCAAAATCTGCTAATAGCTTAGTTTTAGCTGCTACTTTCATATTGACAATCCCTATACAGTATAAAGACAATGTTCTGAAAATGTACTTAACACCCTTCTGGCATTCTAAGTGGATTAGTGATTGTAATTCTACTATGGGAGTGACAGTTTCCATGCTTACTTAATGAGAAAAATTGAAAGCTCAGGAGGTTTTGCCTTCCCTAGAAATTACTGATGTTAAAGAGCCACTTTAATTAGAAAGGATTCACTTAGGTATAGTGCATTAATGGAGGAAAGTTCAAAATAATCCAAATGGAGAGGGCCCGAGTTGGTCAAATGCTAGGGGAAAAGTCATTGTAACATCAGCTCTATCCCCAGGAAAACCTCCAGGGTGAGCACATCGTAGTTGCCGCTGTCCCTGTGACTTCACTGTCGTCTCACGAGGTTCAGTATTTGTGTGGAAGTGAAGTGGCAGGGTGGAGGAGAAATTAAGAATATCGGTTGGAAGCCCTAAGGTCCTGAGGGCAAGTCCTAGCTCTGCCACTGTCTAAACAGCAGTGCCCAACCTTTCTGGCACCAGAATCTAATGCCTGATGATCTGAGGTGGAGCTGAGGCAGGCGATGCCGGCGCTGGGGAGTGGCTGCAAATATAAATGAAGTTTTGCTCATTTTCCCGCCACTCACCTCCTGCTGTGTGGTCCAGTTCCTAACAGGCCACAGACCAGCACCGTCCGCAGCCTGGGGGTTGGAGACCCCTGGTCCAGTCTCATCCTGGAACACATCTGTTCCTAAAACCTAACGTTAAATTATGTGAAACTGGTTTTTATTAAAAGTGCTCTAAATTTTGAGTTCAACGTTGGATGAGTTTTTACCTGTGCTAGTATTTATTTTAACTGACCAGATTCCAGGGCTCTAAGTATCTTCAGATGATCATTTCAGAGAGAAAACACAGGCCATGATTTTCCAGGACCCTAGAGATAAGCAATGTTTGAATATGAAACCCAGAGAACATTTCTGTTCCCAGTACAATTTTTGTGTACTATAAAAAGAAGTTTAGTTGTACATTACCAAGATTTTTATGACCTATATATACTTCCCATACCTCTGGAATGGGGTAGCGTTCATACTGATCCTGTTTAGATCATAAAATTGCCTTTGGATTATAATCTTATAATGTAAAAATTGAAAGGCTCACCGTAAAATGTAAACACAATAACAAAAGTATTAGAAATTCTATCTTTTTGTTCCTCCGATCTGGGGAAATGAGGTCATTAGCCCTTTGCCTCATACCTCCCCACTGTGCCCAACTTCTGAATAAACACCTCGGCCCATCTCTAAGGGGTAAGCCCCCTGGTCACGTGCCCTAGAAACCAGACTGATCTCTGAGTCTCCACCACGTTCGCATTCGGTTGGTGGATGGTTTTCGTGTGTGTCATTAGTCTGAGAAGTCCTGTGCCAAATAAATAGGTACTGAACTCAAAATTTAGACCAATTTTAATAAAAACCCATATCACATAATTTAAGGTTAGAAATAGCTGTGGTTGATCTTTTTTAGTATCAAGGTATTATTTATTTTAATCACTATTATGGAAATCTCTCTAACATATACCACATACTTTCTAAATAATCTACAAATAACACATTTTTATTGATAACATTGGAGCTAATTATGACAAATATTATAGAGCAGCGACATTCACCATGGTTTAACTGAGTGTCTGCATCTACACTTAGTGACACTAAGTTCTGAGTACTTCTTAACTATTTCTCAGCCCTGCCCTGCTGTTGGCAGTTACTTCTCACTCTGTCTCCTCTTCTATTTTCAAATTTTCTGCTTTTGGTTGGCTTTGGGCTTAAAAAAAAAAAAACAGACAACTAAATCTTTTGGAATCCTACCTAAAACATGGGGAAAAAAAAAAAAAGAACTCTTTCAGATCATGAGGGGGGTCAGCCTTGGATGAATCATTCTGGTGAGATCTGTACCGACCACTCTCAGGCCTTCTTGGTTCTGCGTCTTGATCTGGATGTTAGAAAAGGCCCGATGCACCTGTGACCTCCTGCTAAGTCACTGGGCACTGGCTCCGTTTGTCAGCCTTTTGCTTTTTAACCAGAGCTTCTTGCCGTCAACTCCTTGCTGTGTGTTCACTTTGGCGCTACTTTTGTTTCATCTATACTGAGCTTCTAATAGCTGGGATCTTGTAGTTCCCTCCATTGTCTGCAGCAACCCATACCTGCTTCATACCTATGACAACCAGTGCAGGGATGGGGTTTGATTGTTTACATCATGCACAGAGCTTTCGATTCTAAGTGCCACGATTATAAAAGCTGCACAGAAGTAGGAAATACACCAGTTGAAAGAATGGTCTAATTTGCAGGCAGCTTGCACTGTATTTTATAAGAATATGCTTGACATTTTAAGCTTTCTTGTGGCAGTAAATTGTACTTCTCCTAGCAGCAGGAGTTATTAAGTCTGTGCCCAGAATAAACCAGACTGTTTTGGAAAGTTCAATTTTTTCAGTTTTCAGACTCCATTTTATGACTATGTTTATTTCTTCTGAGAAAAACATACAAGGATACACAGCCTATTATTTCTAATTTAAAACTATAAATATTGTTTTTAATCTTTATAGTGTTTCATCATAAGTTACTTTAAAAAAATTAAATAAGAGTTCTGAGGCTAAATTAAAAAGTAAAAAAGAATTAAGACAAAAGACTTAACTTGAAGCTCCTATGCAAGATGAAAATGCATCTTGGTGCTGGTTTGTTAAGATTAAGGTTGTTAAGAATACAATACTTAATGGAATCTAAGATGTCATCTTCATGAGCTGAATGCATGTGTCTACAAATTCCTATGTTGAAGCTCTGACCTCCACTGTGACTATATTTGGAGAAAGGACCTATAAGAGGTAATTGAGGTTAAATGAACTCATAAGGGTGGGGCCCTGATCCAACTGGATTAACGTCCTTATAGGAAGAGACCCCGGAGAGCCCTCTCTCCACGTGCACGCTGAGAGCAGGACACGTGAGGACAGTGTGAGAGGGTGGCCTTCTGCAAGCTGAGAAGCAGGTTCTCACTGGAAACCAGATCAGCTGACCCCTTGATCTGGGATTTCCAGCCTCCGGAACTATACGAAAATAAATTTCTATTGTTTCAGCCACCTGGCCTGTGTGGTCTTTTGTTAGGGCAGCCTGTGCTGATTAAGATACCAACTATTTTGTAATACAATTATTTTACTAAGAAAGTCAATGATATGCCATCGACTGTGAGATGCACCCCATTTTCAGTGATGTTGAAACAGGAAATGTTAAAAACGATGAATATAACATTTTTAAAAAAGTTTTTATATTACAAAAAATAACTAATATGACAACAATGACCTGAGGTTTTCAAAGTAGCTTTTCCTTACTAAGTCCAATACTCTAATTTAAAATCATCAGATCTTTGTTTTATGGCCCCCTACACTGTTGAAATATAAGAAGGTGCACAGCTCATGCATGAACAGAGTCAAACATGGGAAAATAGATATGAACTCAAACCTTATACTGGGAACTTAGTTCAATTTCCCCTGAAATCCTGTGATATTGACAAATATATTGACAAACAGTGCCATATCAGGCTAACTCTGCTCCTACTTCACTAAGAAAATGTATATTTCTTCAATTTCCTTCCTTCTGACCCAAAAGCTTGTACATCTGTTTCAGAATTATCAGAGTCAAAGGCTACTGTCTCTCCTCTGTTGATCTCTTCCTTTCTGGGACATTAGTGTATCCTTTCTCTTTCCATCTTTAGTTTTTCTTCTAATGGCCTCTGCTCCTCAGCCAGTAAAGATAGAGTTCTCTTTCCTCAAATAGAAACACAAAACCACATACAAATACAAGCCATTCCAAGACCCTGCTTCTGCCTTCAAGCTATAGCCTCCTCCTCTTTCTTTCATTTACAAGAGGTGTCCATAAGGCTTGCCTACTTCCTCGTCCTCCGTTCTCCTCTCAACCCACTACGGCTTGGCTACTATATGACGTCGCTCTATCTCATGAGTCTCTTGGGTTTTCCTGACGCATGCTTCTATCACTAAGATTTATAGCAACATCGCCCTTGAGGAAAACTATGATTGAATTCCACAGGATGACCATTTTGCTGGCACCTCTGGGACTAATGATTAGTACTTGGACTGGAATGTACTCTTTCTGAAGCCACTGACCATTCAGCAAGCAAGGAGCCTGAAACAACTTGCGTTCTGCTCAAGTGAAAGATTTGAGAAGCTTAGAAAAGCATGAGGAAGGTGGATGCAGAGTGCAAGGCTGACAGAGAATAGCATCGTGCTGAGGTGGTGGGGCCAGGAAATTATCAGCTGTGTGTGGGATGATGTTTAAGCTCTGCGTCACAGTTGGTGAAAACTAATCCCACTGGTGTCGCTTACAAATACTTGAGAGCCAATCAGTAAAGAAAAGAAAACTTTACAGTTAGTTTCTTGAGGACTAAGGACCAGAATCCATGTGTATTAATTCTATAAGCCCAGAGGTTCACCATCTCACAACACAGTTTAGTTTTAATAAACAAATCCAGGGAAACAGGAGTTACTGTCACAGCTTTTTCTAAAGTAGCTGCTATACAAAATATTCAATAACCTGTATAAATGCTTTACAGATTACTAATTACATGTAAAAAAATTCATGTCAAAATATAACATAATTTTTCTCCATTTTTTATTATTCAGTTATTTTTTCATTTCCTGTTTGAATGGATCCATCATAAAACACAGAGCACTGGGAATAATAAAACACCAAAGTATGTAGTTAGAAGTTTATAACCTGACAATTGAGTCAAGAGGGCATACCTTGCTTCCAGCACAGAGACCTGCAGTGTTAAGTTGACCTGCTTTTAGCTGCATGAGTGATAGGATTTCTAACAGCTTCTGTTTTTTTTTTTTAAGATTCACTACCATTCTAAAGTGGTATACAACACATAAATCCATCAGTTTTTTTGTCAGAATATGTCATCTTAATGAGAATAAAACGTTTCTGTATGCACATACTGCCAATACATTTCCGAAGACCCAAATTTTAACAAGTAGAATAGACAAATTATCAGACAAAAGACCACAAATTACTTTGGCTGGAAAAAAATCTTTTAAAATATCTGGCTCAACATTCTGCTTGCAGGTTTCTATGTATATTGCATGTGTATGTATACAGCTTTTTTAAGGGAATGGTGTATGGTCTAGCCCGCCTTTCCATGGTCAGGTAGTAACTAAACATTCTCTGCTAGCACAACAAGAAGAGCTAGTTCTGCATTTCTGCCAACTCAGTGCAAAGCCTCAAGAGCTTCCTACATGATGAATCCAGTCAGCGTCTGCAGTAGGGAAAATGAATGTTAGGTTACAGGGCCTTGACGATGGATAGCTTTGCAGCTTCCAGGACCAGCACTTTCTCTGGTTTCAGGCCTTTCAGAGGATCCTGTGGGCCCTGGCCCAAGCCCTAAACCAACATGGAACTGGTTGGCAAGGAAGTATGTCATCTGCTCAGAAGTCTAAGTACATCTTCCTCAACTGTTAAGAGCTCAGATGATATAGTAAGTGAAATAAGTCAGTCATAAAAGAACAAATATGTATGACTCCACTGATACAAGGTACCCAGAGTAGTCAAATTCATAGAGATGAGAAGTAGAATGGCGGTTGCCAGGAGCTGGGGGGAGAGGTAAAAGAGCAGTTATTTATTAGGTACAATTTCATCGTCGCAAGACGATAAAAGCTCTGGAGATGAATGATGATGATGGTTGTGAATGTTCTTAATGCCACTGCACACTGTACACTTAAAAAGGCAAAAATATTAAGTTTTATGTTATGTATATGTTACCAAAAATTTTAAAAACTCAATATTGCAGTTAATGCAATAACGCTACACAATTAGCATTATTAATCTTAAGTAAACCCAAGTCCTGGTTTGCTGAAACAGTCCTCATTTGTGCTTCTTTTCCCATGGCAATAATTAACAGGGCCCTTTTCATGCTCGAAAGTGTCCCAGATAGAACAATAAATCACATGGTCACACTAGATGCATTTCATAATTATATAAATCACTGCATGGCCATCTGTATTTGCGAAGATCTTAACATTCAGAATGTGCCTACATTTTGTCAAATTACTCTACAATTCTATGTCCCGTAGAATGTTGTGGGCTCAGATTTTTTTTTTTTTAACTTAAAACAACATGCATTTATTAGCTCAAAACTCTGTAGGTCAGAAGTTTGGCACAACATAGCTGGGGTTTCTGCTCAAGGTGTGACAGGGCTGAAATCAAGATAATGCCCATCCTGAGCTAGATGAGCTGTCACCTAGAACCTCTGAGGGAAAATTTGCTTCCAAGCTCATTCTTGGAATTGAATTCAATTTCTTGTGGCCATGGGAATGAAGTTCTTGAACGGGAATGGGCCTCGCCTTTCCTTGCTGCCACCCTTGACATTTTTTAAAGACTACTGATTAATCTCTGAACGTTAACTTAAAGCAGTTCTCGTCTCTTACAAACTCATTATTTCTTTAAACACTAAAACCCTCTAACTTTCGACAAGCTCAGGTAATTATTTCTTTGGGTTAAAGGGAACTGATAAAAGACGTAGTCCTAGACAGCTGCCATTTTTTGCCTCTCTTGGCTGCCCTTCTGTTGTTTAAATGTCAGCAGATATTCTTTGAAGTCAGATATATGCTTGTTTCAATTAACTCCATCCATTGCTACGTCACACTACTTTTTCTTTGAAAAAGCCATGTTCTCCATACATGTGAAACAAGTTCCATATTACCATAACATTTTACCGCTATCTCCCTTAGACCACCAGCCTCTCAACGGCAGAGCCATACATCTATCTTTAGCATCTTGCGCTCATCCCAGTACAACAGAGGTTCTCAATATCTACTTCTTGAGTCAATGAATAAACATATCATTCAATGATTGTCA
This sequence comes from Rousettus aegyptiacus, assembly GCF_014176215.1. Taxonomy (NCBI): domain Eukaryota; kingdom Metazoa; phylum Chordata; class Mammalia; order Chiroptera; family Pteropodidae; genus Rousettus; species Rousettus aegyptiacus. The sequence continues at coordinate 35,073,550 of NW_023416286.1, forward strand.
ATATTCTGGCTTGATTCTCCTCGAATTTTGCTTTAAAAATAGTATACAAAAAAAAACAAAAACAAAAACAAAAAAAAACTCATGCTGTCTCTACCCACCTGCTCACTTCAGCTTGTCATGTCAATGATCTAACCAGGGAGTGACCAGATTTGGGTGTTCTTTTGGTTCACAATACATTTGACAAATCAAAAGATCATTATCATTTCCAATCCATAAAAGAAGTTTTTGTGTCCTCCAACTTAATCTTCCACTAAGCTCAAAGAGCTAAAGACAAAATTCATCACTCTTATAATCTAGAGGGAGGAAAATCAAGGTTTTTTTTTTTTTTAAAATGTTTATTTGATTATGAATGGAAGAAAAATTGTGCCCAGGATGGGAGAGAAGCTAGCATTGGAGCAGTCATTAGTGTGTTACTATAATATAAAAAAGATTAACATTAATTACTTCCCCTCACAATTAATCAAATCTTATAATGTTAGATTCAAGCAGTTTTGTCCTGAGAATACACTATAAGTGGAGTTTCAGAACAACGACAGCCTGGTTGGGGCTCAAGAAGAAAGACAGTTAACTTGTCTTGAAGTTGTAGTTACAGAGCAAGAGCACTATTGTTGTTTTGATGTGTTTATTTTTGTTGGGTTGGTGTAGAGTGGCTAAGCTCTTGGTGTCATCACTGGACCCGAAGAACATATTCATATTATAGTGTCATTTACCCACTATTTATGTGTTAAGTGTAATTAAATTAAATTACAATCGAATTAAACATATTACATATAATGTATTAAATGTGATTCTGCATTTAAATGCTTTCGTCATCTACCACAAAAGATATCTGAATGGAACCTTACCTTTGGAGATGTAAAAATCAATGAAAAATATGTATATAACAGACCGACAGATTCACTAAGTAACTCCATTTGTTTCTGTTACTCTTCTTTCATTTCCTAGCTCTATTTATCAGAAGCAAATATAAAATGATTTCATTCAGTAATTGAGATTAATTCCTAGATGTGGTAATGTAATTTCTAAGTGAAAATAAATGATAATTGGTTACTTAGCAAGAAGAGAGATCCAGTCATATCTACTTTAATAGTTTGCAAAAAAGAAATCTGACAAGTGTCAAGGTATAAAATAAGTGATTAGAGTAAATTCAAGCAAACTCCTACTTTTGATCTCAAATTAACAGGTCATTTCTATCTTTGTAATCCTTTAAAAAAGCACCATTAAAATTATAGAACAGAAAAGATTTGGTAGAAAGATAGATACACAGGCAATGAAAGAACCAGCCTGCCAGGAGTTATTATTTCTCTGACCAAACCCTGTTGCATTCTTCTTTTGTATTGTAATTCATTAAACAGGTAGGTTATCTGGGACTCTGGTCAGGAAGACCTTTTAAAAAATCATTTTCCTGATATTTTACTTTGATTACTAAACTGAAACAAAGGAATATTATTTCACATTCAAATAGAACCACATGCTGAAGCAGGCACTTGGTAATTTTTAGTTATTTATTTGCTTGATGCTTTCTCCAGCAATTTCAACTGTAATGACTATAATATCCATCTGTTTGAAATGGAAATTGGATCTTTTCTTGATTCTTACAAGATATCATCTACCTTCTTTGAAAGTCTAGTTAAGTCTCCAGTTAAATGTTAGACACGATGAGGTATCACTCAGCATTCATTCCAGTCTCCTTCAACTGTGTATTCTTCTATCTCTGAGGCTGGAAAGCTACAAAGTACATTTCCCAGACTCTCTTGCAGCTAGGATTCTGGGCACAGATTAGGTTCTGCCAGTGAAATGACACAGATGAGAAGAAAGGTGGAGGGTATCCAAGGAAGAGGTTTGCTAGCTTGTTTTTATTTTTGGTAGCAGTATTTAGTCACTAGCTTCCTGGAGGGAGAGGCACTTTACAACAGTTTCTCTGATCACTGGAACACAGCTCACACAGTGTGCTCTTGAGGTCAGCGGCTCAGGTGGTGGCTCTGATTCTCAGCCTCCAGACTGTGACAATGTCGTCAGCAGCCCTGGAAGCCAATTCAGTGTCCTGTCTAGGAGTCATCCCTTGGGCTCAGCCTAGATCCTCTCCTCTCCTTTACACTGCACCCTTCCCTTCTAACCTTCTTGTGAGTACCTAACTCCCATATTAAACCTCTTTCTGCTTGAAGTAGCTAGGATAGTTTCTAGACTAGATTAAAATAAGAGTATGTTTGAATTTACTCTAATCACTTATTTCATACCCTGGCACTTGTCAGATTTCTTTTTTGCAAACTATTAAAGTAGATATGACCGGATCTCTCTTATTGCTAAGTAATCAATTATCATTTATTTTCACTTAGAAATTACATTATCACATCTAGGAATTAATCTCGATTACTGAATGAAATCATTTTATATTCGCCTCTGATAAATAGAGCTAAGAAATGAAAGAAGAGTGGCTGAAACAAATGGAGTTACTTAGTGAATCTGTCAGTCTGTTACATATATATTTATCATCAACCTGACTGATACAAAAGGAGAAGGGATGGATGAGAGCATTCAATGCACAAGACAACAGGTAATGCCTGGGGAAAAGGTCAAAAGGGAGAAGGCTTGTGTCCATCTGTCATACATGGTTATGCCTTAAGGAACAGGAAGGTCACAGACCATACTATCCAGAACTACCCAAACCAGTGCCATCACTCCTTTGGGCCTGGATTGAGGCCAAAGCATAATTACAAAAGCTGAGAAATAGTCATGGGGACCCCGGGAGAGAGAGAGAGAGAGAGAGAATAAAAACATTAAAGAAAAAATGACAAAGACGGGCAAGAGGAAGACAAAAGAAGGGAAGGGTGAAGGGAACAGGGAATAACAAAGCGAATATAACCACGCAGATGGTGAACAGGATCATACACCAGACTGCTCACATGACCTTGCCTGGATGGCCCTGGAGAGCAATCCATCAAGGGTGATCGCTGCTTCCTGTCACTGCCCTGCTGGACACATATCGTAGAGCTCAGGGGTTCTCAACTACGGACTCAGGAAGTGAATCAGTCCCTACAGCTCTTACACAGACACACAAGAGTCAAACTGGATAAACATATTTGTTTTGTATACTTCCTGTTATCCTATAGGTAGCCTATATATAGGATATATAATACATATATAATACATAGATAGCCTATATATAGGATATAAAATACATATTTTGTATATTTTCAGCTACCAAACACATCTTATATAATGTGTATGGTGTGTATGGTAGCTGAAAATATACAAAATATGTATTTTAAACAAAATTCTGTTAGATTAAAAAATGTAAGGCAAATGATTTTAAAGTTACACAACTAGTAATGCAGAGAGCTGACAAACTAGTCAATTTTAGTAAATACTGGTCTAAATTCTGACCAGCTAAAAATGATTGTAAATATCCTTTTCATAATTCAATAGAATAGTATGAAAAGAAAGTCCAAGGTAGGTTATTTACACAAAGGAATTAAGAGTTCCACCGAGACCGTAATCCTTAACATAAAAGAAAACGTGCGTCACAGCCCAGCCCTACTGTTCCAGCCTCATTCACACATTGCCCTCCTCTTCAAAGCTACTGTTCTCTCCACAGTCCTCCCTATCAACATACATGGGCAGTGCATGCAGAGTCCCTGCAGGTGCTGTTCACTTGGCATTAAATGTTCTTCCTTCCCCAAGCACCTTCGGTCACAACCCCAGTATCATTTCCTTAAGCAAGCATGCCTCCCTCCACATGTCAAATTCCCCGTTTCCGCCCTTGACATCTCCTGCATAGTACAGTTATAATAACATGGAACAGTTATAATAACAGGTTTACCTATGTATTGCCAGCAGACCTGTGTTCTATGAGGAGTCAGGTCTGTTTGTCTTACTGTTGCATCCTGAAGGCTTAGCATGGAGCCTTAGGTACCTTGGCAAGGCTGAACAATTGAAAAACTGAATGAATGTTATTGCTGCTTCATCCCCGAAATCCAAATACTCCATTTCTAAATATAATGACAGATGCTCATTACCTTTCTAACTGCCTAGGGGAAAGTGAGGAATTATTAGGATTTTATGAGGGCCATATTTCTCATGGCATTAACAGAAACTAGTTAATCGAATGTTCAAATTTTATTTTGGAATCTCCTCCCTCCTTCTATTATCTCATTATCTCCAAAGATTCTATAGGTAAGCCCAAAACTTGTGTAAGGTGGAGATGCATGTTTGACTGTGTAAGCCTCTAAACTCCCAAAGGCCACTGACTACTAAAAGTCTAGTGTATACAATTCTGTAGACTATAAGAGCATAATAAATATACTATGACAGGAGAATGACCCAGCTTTATTTTTTTGTTAATTATTCAGCAACCCCTCTGCAGCCCCCTAGAGATGATACTTAAGTCAACAAGTTTCTCTTCTCACAAGACGGGTCACAATGTGCTGACAGCATATTTAACATTTTACACCAATTGTTCCATTTCCTCCTCACAATCACCTTGGGAAGTATTATTATCCCCATCTCATAGACTAGGAAATGGCTGAGTTGGGATTCATTCCAGGTGATGGAGTGCAAACTCTAAATCCCTATTCTTTCATGGGTAGAAGTTTCTTTTGGTGGGAAGTAAGGACCCGAATGAATGATGTCGGCTCCTTTTGGAGACCTCTTAGCCAGAGGTCTGTGCTATGTTTTCTCTCATGACATCAAAAGAAGAGAATCACAAAAGGTGAAGGACATTCTACTGGTCATTTAGCACCTCGATATTTTCAGCTCTACCAGAGACCAAACTATGCTAGAATGAGGCTTGATTAGGTTCCTTCAGTCGGTCCTTAAATAAATCCCCAATATCTTAAAACTTTCGTGCCAGTCTTCTCAGAACACTTCCTAATTTATCTGCAAGTAAAAATACAATACAGCACCGACAAGTGCTGACGGCCTCATCGCAACAATGCATTATACCAGGAGCTAAATTATGAGAGCTTCACCCAAATCTGAATTAAAATACAAATTGGAACATCAATACACAGTATACACAGGATTTAGTTGCATTTTTTCAGCATTAAGATCCTGTATCTTTCCAAGCTTGTCCAACCCTTTATGGCTTCTTCCAAGCAGTGATTGTGATTGCATCATAATGTGTTTCAGATTTTGGAAACTAGCTCTCTAAAAGGTGCATATGAATTCTTTACAGGTGAAATGCATATAAGTATTCACATATGCACCTATCGGAAATAGTGTAAACATTAATACCTTCACAGTCCTCTTAATCCTCAGTAAGATTTGGTTTTAGAAGATACATACAAACAGATTTAAGATTGATTTGGGACAGCCCCCCGCCCCCACCCTTCCATTGTAAGGCAGAGTTAACCATGCAGAGAGCATTTTCAGTTTCATATCTCTCAGGTAAGTAAAATTTTATTAAAACCTTTGAACTGCCCTGGTATTTTAACTATATTAAAACACACACACACACACACACACACACACACACACACACACACTATTTCCAAAGAACATCATTACAGTAATTGAATCTTTCTAGAAATACGGTTTCTTTTGAACTAAGAGAACAGTCTATAGAGAGTACCCTTCTCAGATCTGACCAAATGCATTCATTAAAGCAGCAGCTCTCTTAGTGAGGAGATGCTTTCCAACTTGCCAATGTCTCCTTAGAAGTTAGTTACGTGCAATCTATGGCAATCATGGTGTCGCTTTCATTCTCCTCCAAGGATCTTTCCCTCTGAGCTACCCAAAAGCTTCCCTTCTTCGCCAAGTGCAGAGTCCTTTACACTGCATTTTCACCCAGGCATCAAGGGCAGAAAAACCTACAGTCCCTCCCTTCATTAAATTTCAAAACAAATTAACGATTTACTAGCCAGCAACATCCAAGGATTCAGTAGGCTTATGAGTCATATTAATAATAGTACTTTTATCCCTTGAAACAAGGGGTTAAATGTCAATCATTATCTGTAATATTGCCAATAACCTTAACCTCAAAACAATATATTCTAGCTCTTATAAATTGTTCCATGAACATTTAAATGCATGCATACCAACTGATATGTAGATGTTTACAGCCTTACCCTCTACCCCCATAAGGCACTGCATGCTTATGAATATTATCACAAAGAACCTAGGTAATACAAATATATATATGTGAATATATATGTGAATATATATATGAATACATATTCATATAGCAAACATCATACAAATCCTACCACCTTGTTTTGATATTTTTTAAACTACATTTTTGTCACCTGCTTTGACTATTTCAGTAAGTTCTTTCAGATCAACTAAAAATATATTCTGACAAACTTCTAGCTTCAAGTTATTCCTTAGTTCACCGCCTCCCACTAGTTAAAAATCAATTCCCAAAAGATAGCTTTTAAAGGGAAAGATAGACATGTACTCAATGAAAACACAAATTCATTTTCACCTTTAAGACACTGAACATGTCCCCTGCAGCTCCCAGTTCTGATTTATCCGGTGTACATCTGAAGCACATTCCGCAGTCCCTTAATGCATGGCAGGCTCGCCTGTTTCTATCACGTCTAAGTTTTCAAGGTAAACAGGTCACCCTCGGCGATTGGAATCACAGAAGCAGCGCAGGAACTCACCCAGGCGGTCAGACCCCAGTCGCGGACGCGCGCTCGCTAGGCGACCTGTCGCGCCCTCTCCTCCCAGTCGGCAGAGGGAGGGCAGGCGTAGAACCAGCAGAACTAGGCTGGTTAAGAGGTTTCCCGCCGGTCTGCTCTGCAGACCATTGTTAGAGCCATGGTCGCCGCGCTTTCAGCGCAGTATGGGGGCGGGAAGCGCCACCGAACTGAATAGTTGCAATGCTCTTCCGGAGCCGGGGAGAAAAAGCTGCTTTTGCATCAGAGCCAGGGGCTGTACCAGGTGTAACTTCCATCCTTTGCCCTATTTTAGAGTGTGAGAATGAAAGCAATAGGAAAAAATAGACGGAGGGCGCGCGAGGCAGCGGGGAGCCGGGGGCGCGCGTGCCCGAGGAGGAGCGTGCGTGCGCCCGGGAGCGTATCTGGGCTTCCAAAGAGAAGTTACAGCCAGGCCCCCGGAGGCCTCCTGGGCCGTGGCTGGTCTGGTAGAGCTGGTAGGGTGGCCCCTCCGCAAGCTCCTCCTCCCGCCTCGGCCGGGTTCTGGCTTCGCCCGCCCTTCTCCAGGCGCGCCCAGCGCGGGAAACGCTGCTCCTGGGGCTCGGTGGCCTTCTACAACAGCTAGGCGACAGCCCGCGGACCCCGGAGCGCGGTTCTCCACCCCCACCGACATCCCCGCCTCCCCCACCCGCCCTCACCTCTCCCGAGGCGGTGCTAGAGCACGGGCAGTCGGGAGACCGAGGTCCACGGCGCCTCCCGGCCGGGAGGGCGGACAGCCTCGGAGGGGAGCAGGGCGTGGAGCGGAGCCCAGGGAGTGTCGCCTCCCTGCCTAGTCTGCTGGAACGCCCCGCCCAAACGTGCCGGGAAAGTGAGGCTCTGCTGCGGGATGGGGGTGACCTTCCTGCCTCCTCCCCGTGCTTCTCGTCTGTCCCTGCTGGCATGGCCCGTCCTACTTGGGAGAGGACGCCAAGACGAGTATACCACACCTGACCCGCCCGGAGCGCGGCAACGCAGTACCTGGGGTGACAACAACGTGACGCTTTAGCGCGTCTATTCTCATTTGATCCTTGCAACCACATACTTCAAGAGAATTACCCCTACCGGTATATGAAATAACCGAACACGAGAAGGATTAAGTCCGAGGTGCCATTGCTTAGACTTCAGATCTTTCACTAAAATAGGATACTTAATCTGTTAAAAGAGTTTTGCAAAACTAGCCCCATCTATAAGGAGGGATGGAACTTAAAAGGTTCTACCTAAAATTGGACGTAGATAACCTCACCTCTCCCCTCCCCTCGTCCGGGACACACATACACTACATCTGTAACAGTAGGCTTAACTACTTTCTGTCAGGTCCTTAGCGTGATAATCTTCAACCTCTATTATTAAATAAACTCCGTAATCATCAGGGGCCTGTGTACTTTAAAAGATACTAGTGCCTGATATTGAAAAATTAGCATGTTTAGTAATTGCTCTGCTGCCCTTTGTGTATGAGTTTGATAGTCCTGCGGTCCATGGGGGTGGGAGGACTTCACGTTGAGTTGTTTTTCTAGGCATGGTTTTTTGGTGGGGACCCAACGTAACTATGTCTCAAATAGACACTGGTGGATGTAAGGTAAACTAAGTGGGGGTGGAGATCCGCATAGGTAGTTTGTGATTCTGGAATCCTTTTCTAGTGCCACAGTATATTGGTATGGGGGAGAACCTTTGCTTGGGCGTTTTTATTGCCATGACCGAGATAATCAAATAGACATTTCCTTTTTTCTATAAATGTCTCCTTTTTGCATTTAAAAAGAAAAACAAAAACGTCATGAGCCTGGTTTTACATGTTCTTCTGGAGCTGAATGGCAGCCCACAGAAGTGCCGCTGCTCATTTTTTCCATTCAGTGCAGCTACAACGACCATATGTCCTTGGTTGCAGGATACATAATGGATACTGTGATGTACCCTGCCCTCTTCTATCAGTACAATAGGAGAAAAAGCATACCTAAATCGATATAGTATAGTGCCTGGTCCAGAGTAGGTGCCTAATAATTGTCAAGTGAATGGGATCTCAACAGAATGTGATAAATATGAAAGTAGCTTAGTTTAAATTCTGCAGGAAAACATGAGGGAAATCAGTTATAGGTAAGATGGTCAGGGAAGGCATCCCAGAGGTGGTGACAGGAGCCAGATTTTGATACAGGGAATTGGCTAAGGAGTGGAAGTGAGAAAGTATGCCTGCTATGCTTTCAGGGTATGCAGAGGCAGAGGTTCTTAACCGTTTGTAGCTAATAGCTGCCGTGAGAATCTGATAGCTTTGAAATTCTCCTGCGAAATTCTCCTGTGAAATGTGAAAATATGGGCATACATTTTCTGGGATTTCACAGACTGGCTAAAATGGATCTGTGGTATCTCTAGAGGTTTGTGAGCTTGAGTTCCCATTTCCTTGTTTGGAGGCAGGGAAAAAATAAAGGAATTATTCTCTTTGAGACCATCAGAGGAGGCATTTCCATGGCCACTAACAGAATTCAGGTAATGGCTGAGGGAATGGGAAAAAAGTGTTATAAAGAAAATTTGTCCACTTGGAAGCATAGCATTTTCTCTTTGAAGCTGGACCTTTTAACACTTATGTTCTTTTTGTACGTGAGGATTTCACTTTCATTTCTCAGAAAAAGTGGAGAAGACAGATAAAATATGCCTCTCGAACATTGGCGGTTGCTGATGCTAAGTAGGTATATGGGGAGGGTGTTGTACTATTATCTCCTTATTTGTGAATGTTGACAATTTTCATGAAAATTTAAAAAAAAATTTACTCTCAGGTAGACACAGCCGATTCTATAACATTTCTTAGCTTGTTAGAATATAAATTTTGTATTAAAAAGGGGAAAAAAAGGAAAATATGGGTATGCCACTGATGTCACACATGAGATTATTATTAATAAGTGGAGTCTATATAGTAACAGTAAATTTTTTTCTTGTAGCTAATTATGAAGTGTGTTAGCAATGGCCTCAACCACTGAACATTGAACAAGTGTTCCGCTTTTTCTAAACTTACACCTGACTTCATTTTAGTTTGCTCAGTTAAGTGCCTTTATTACTTCATATGTATTTCTATATTACGTAATATAATATATATTATGCGATAATATAGTATATAATATAGAAACATGTTGTATCATATTTATATATTATTGCATATGATTATTATGTTGCTTAGTCAACTCAGTTCCTTTATTGGTTAACTCTCTAGGTCTCTTAAGGAGCAGATTGCAGGCCTGCTCCCTTCTAAGAGATGCAGTCAGTGACTGTGCTCCCTTACACACAGGGTGCCAGACTTTCCATCATGTCACTAATTCGACCAAGAATCCATGCCCATCTGAAGGAGCTGTCTGGTTTGTCCTGTGGCCTATAAGGCATCAGCTGGCAGAATGCAGCAAGATAGGCATGTGCTGTATTAGACAGGAAAGATGACCCAGTCAGATCTTTTCCCAAGTATCTTATAGGCAAGGCCTGGATTTGAACCTAGGCAGTGAGTGTTCCAGAACCTGTTTTCTTAACTACTCTGTTCACTGCTGCAGGAGAAACAGAGTTAAACTGAGCCACATGCATGACCAAATCATACTGTAGGAGTGATGCGTGACTTGATGACAGAGGAGCTCACTCTACCGTAATACCTGTGGCTGCTGTGTTTCTTTGTTGATCTTCCAGCACTTTCTGAGTTGCTTATAGCTGTGGGGACTATTGCTTGTTCTTTCTTACTTCCTAGTATAGTTGCTTAATAAATAATATTAATATAAGTAATATGTTTCTTCTCTTTACCACCTGAATAAACACAATCATATGATTAACATACTGATTACCTATAACACTGCCATGACAGTAAGTAGAGCTATAATTATCCTGTGCAAGGTTCTATCCTTTTAGTGGTCTTCTTTCCTCTTAATGAAACAGAAGAGATCCCTTCTTTAGAGATGTTATCTGAAAACAAATGTCTACAAATCAACTCACACTTTCCACTATTTATTTTACTTATTTTTTAGTAAAATATATTTTTTCTGCAAGAAAATAATATTTTCCCTCTGAACTATTATGAAAATTACATTCACGATTTAGCAGCTATTATTTTTAACCATTTATTTAATGGAAATATGGAAGAAAAATATAATCAATAAATAAAAACCAAATCATTTCATGTCCCTTATGTTTTAGGTCCGTTACTGGTTTTCCTTTGCTTATTAAATACCACAAATCCCATAGAAGGGGATACAGCGCCCCTCACAGCCTGGCCCCAACCTACCATTGTGGGCCCTACGGACATCCTAAGACTTCTCCAGCTTATGTAGCCATAAACTCCACACCTCTAGTTTCTTAAATTATGGCATGTATGTAGAAATTCATGTAAGTTATTTTCCTAGAGCTTTTGACCATTATTTATTTTGTCCTCATTGCCTACCACGGCTCTTGGCACTTAGAGCTTGATGCATATGTTTGAATTTGTGAACTTGCATGTATTACTAGAAGTGGCAAAACCATTTCATTCATTTCAACTTTGACCATCTACTACATTAGCCCTGATTTAAGTACTGGCTATTTAACCACTTCGGATGCTTATCTCTTCTTACCATAATGGAGACTTTTAAAATATATTGCTTTTTACACAAATCTCTCCTTTCAAACTCATTCATATTTTTGAGTGATATTTAACTAGTTTAGCATGGTCATATCTTGGAGCATCCATCCATCCATTCATTCATTCATTTATTCATTCAAATATTCATTGAACATTTATCATGTGCCAGGCACTGTGCTAGGAAAACAGTGGAGAACAAAACTAATAACATACCTATCCTCATGGAGCTTATGGTCTAGTGAGATGACAGACATTAATCAAATAATCACAAATATCACAAATAAAGTGCTTAATTCAAAACTGAAACAAGTATCTAGAAGAAAGTTACAGAATGTCATGAGAGCTCATGTGTCCCATGACTTTCCTAGTGGAGACGCAGATGTAGGATTCATCTTTGTATCCTCAAAGTCTAACTCAGAGCCATGCCTATGGAAGTGTTCAATAAGTTTTTGTTGAAGGAGCATGGGCATTTACTTCTGATCTATAAGTGTGTGACACTTTCTGCATTGCGGTATTGAATAAAACCACAGCAGGTATCCCCTCAAATGCTGATCTCAACACACTACCACTTAAGCCATTTGCTTTTGTTTCCATTACCATGAATCCATGGGTCGGTCACCTGTTTCCAAATGCATCCTGTTTTGTTTGCAAGCACGATAACATGTAAATCCTTGTTATCTTTGTAGCATTATCAGAAACATTCTTTATAACTAAAGTTATATTTTTCTCTTCTCACCAGCACAAGTCTATTATCCCTATTCCTTATAGTTCATAATATTTGCTGAAGACATAAAACAACATTGTTTCTTTTGCCGCAAGGGAAACTGTCACTCTGCACAATCCTCTATGTCATTTTACTACTTCCTCTATCTCTGTAGCTATCGCTTCTGCATCCTTTTCTCTTAATTTCTACCATGTTGCTCTTTCATCATCTTCTGCTTGTGATCCTGTAATTCCTGGAGTCAGCTTTTTGCTGGAAAACGAAGTAACACATGTCTCTTAGTTTATTTTACCTCTTCCTTTTTTTTTATAGTGCTATTACATAACTCTTTTTCAAGAAACACTCCGAGATACATCTCAGTCTGATTTTTGCACGCGCACGCGAGCGTGTGTGTATGTGTGTGTGTGTGAGACTTGGAATGGTGAGAGAATGGGGAAAATTACCTTATTTGCCATGGCTGTAAAAGAAAGATTAAAAATTTCCAACAATAGAGAATGTGTTATATAAAAGAGCCCAAACACCTAGCATGAAGAAAAACAGAAAACCATGATTTTGAAGACAATTTAGTGACCAGAAAAAAATATGTTAAGTGAAAAGCTTTGTGATCACTATCTCGTAAATATTGCATACTTACATATGTGTAGGGGGAAAATACTAGACAAGAATACCAAAATATTAATGCTGGTTTTCTCTGGGTAATGAAATTTTCATTTTTATATTCTTCTATATATACATTTTTTTTAAGAGAAAAGGATTATATGTAGTTTTGAAGCAAAGCATGTTCCATTTGTAGCCACAACTCTGTGCTCATGGAGTTTATTGATATTGACAATCAACTGTGTGAGAAGCAGTATCAACACATGAAAAGACCTTTTGTTCTTTTTTTAAAACTATGATTATTAATTCTCAAGTGCAGTAGTGCAAGTAAGTCCAATTGTTTTCAGTATAGAAGTCACAGTTACTACAGCGTTCATTTACCGTAAAGCTACCCATGGCCGTGCCAGTGACACAGCCACACGTGTTGCTCGTTTTGTCTTGCAACGAAGTCACTTATTGTATTTACATCCTGTTTGTCAGGTGAAGTCAAATGTCTGTGCCTTGGCTAAGGCTCTTGATTGCATCTTCCTATTGGTAATTGTAATCTTGAGTTTAGGTAAAAGTCGGCTCTAGGGGGGAGGGGGGGAAACAACCAGATTGACTGTGTTGAGTGTGCATGAGTTGCACATGTGTGTACTTGTGTGTGGGAATATGTGTGTATGTAGGTCCTACAGATTTGATATTCTGAGGAATATGGAGGGTGAATTTTGAAATGGTTGTTTTAATTTTTCTCTGGTAATATTTTTGGAACATTTTGGGGGTGCAACTTTTGAAACACAGAATACATCAGTATTTAAGATTAGATAAATAACTAGAAGTTACCAATCTTAACCAAGATCTCTGGATCTTAGATTTTTTTACCTGAAAAGTGAGGGAGATGAGTTTGATGATCACTAAAGTCCCTTACAGTTTGTGAAACAAAAAGCATTTTTGCTAAGATCTAGAAAGTTGTAAAATAAAAGGTTTTGGTGCCTTCTTTATCTTATTTATTTCTAATCTAAAGGCTTAATATGAGGTTCTAAGCTGGATTTCAAAGAATTGGATGTGGAATTAACAGTCGATAGTAGCTTCTATTTAATTCATGTGAAGAATTTAGGAAGAACTTGCGACATGGAAGAGGAAAGAGGCTTATTCTGAGAGGCTCTAGGGGGCAGACTTGGACCAGCAAAAGTCAGGTATGGGGAAGAACATTTAGACTCAATGATAGGAAGAAATCTTTAAAGCCTAAACTGCCTGAAAGTAGGGCTCCTTCAAAAGGTATTGTTTTTTGTCCCCGGCCAGGCAGACGAAGAGGCCAGCTGACTTACTGCTGATGATTATAGAGGGCATCCACCATCAGAGTAGAGGTCACACCCCAGAGATACCTCACAGTCCTTCCAGGACTGGGATTCTTTGATGTGTTGACAAAGGATGTTGAGAAATGGCGGATTACGAAGTTTCTTGAGATGTTTGGACAAAGAATGAGGTGGATGCTTTCACAACACAGCCTATGCAACTCTTGTTTCTCTTTTCTTATCCAGATGGTTTCATCTTCTGTATTGTGGGAAAGAAACTGGTTATGTTTAGAAATAGTAGCCAAGCCAAGATGTAAAGTAGTGTAGGGAAGGATTGCAAAGATTGGTTTCATCCTCTTATTCAAGGAGTTCGGCTGAGACTGGAGCAGGGACTATGCCTTAGGACCACGATAACCTGGGCACAGATAATCAGGGACAATAATGTCCTTGGTTTTGTATAAGAGCGTGTTCATACCTGCTGACCTATAATTTGTACTTCCTTTTGCCTAGTTAACATAAAGAAAGAGAAATAAAATAAGCGGATAAAGATAATCAGTAGGAAGGTGATTAAAAGCATAAAAAATCTGAACAATCAAAATTGCCACAAAAGTCCAGATAAGGATGATTTGGGCTTTTTAAAATTTTTGTTTTGTTTGTTTTGTTTTTTGTTTTGTCTAAAAGCAAAACAGCCATTACCCAACAAGAAATACAAAACAGAAGAAAATGCCTTCCTAAGGGGGAGCTTGCAAATGAAATGGCCCAGAGGTTCAAGTCATTGCCAATGGGCAGACAGGTGGGAACATTCTCGGCGTATACATTTTCTATCATCTCCGAAGCAAACTCAGTCATCATTTTGGACAGTGGCTCTTTATTCTCCAAGGAGAAAGCTTTTCTACACTTATTATTTTGGCCACATACAGGCAAGTGTAATGTAATATTGTAATATAGGTAGTCTTCCAGCATGAGTTCAGTTCTAGCTGATCAGAAATTCAATCAGTATAATAACCTGAAGAGAATAATTTAAGAGAAATGTCAAACACAATATTCCTATATACAAACTTAATACATGTTAAACAAATTTTAACTCAAGGATTATCTTGACTGAAGAAGTGTTCATGCAAAAGAGAAAGCCATCTTACATGAAAAGAAAATGAATACCTTTTTTTGGCTAAAAGCAAAACAAACAGCCATTACCAACCAAGAAAAACTAAACAGAAGAAGATGCCTATTCAAAAATTTAATTTATACCTAAATTCATAAAATACAGTACATGTATAAATTCAGTATATTTTAGCTCAGGGTTTAAAGAAAGTCTCAAATGGTTTGAAGTTCTAGAGTTCTGTATCTCTGATTGTCATGTTCAGCTGTTAGTGCAATTTTACATTAGAAATTATTTGGAATTATTCCAATATGTATTGATTATGGATCCCGGTGCATGTTAGAGAAAGGAGGAAAACAAGGATTTTAAAAGATATTTTAGCTCTTTACTATTAACAGAGAGAAAAAATTTAGGAGAAAAATAAAACTATTTGCTTCTCAGCAAATCAATGTTTAATGTAGCTGGCCAATTATTCTAACACAAGAGTAAAGTGAAGAGTTTCCTCAGGAAGGTCTTCATGTTTTTTTGAGAAAATAACAACGACAACAAAATTACATCATGTTAATAAAGCAATTATGTGTGCACAAAAAAATTTAAGATATGCAAGGAGTTTTTGAGATAATAGAGTACATATGAAAGAAACAAATGTTTACTCTAAAAACATCTGAAAATTTAGAATTGTGTGAAAAAGAAAACTATCTATATTCATATCACTTAAAGACACAGTTGTTAACATTTCAGTATACTTCCTTCCTGTTTGGGTCAATCTATTTAATATTCTTTAAAATCAAAATTGGGTTGACATTATATCCATTTTTACTTTAAATTGTATTTTTGTGCAACATATGTTGTTAAGTAATCTCCAAAAACACTGATTTCAACATTATTATAGTATTTTATTTAAAAAGTATTTATCATGTGCCAAGTGTTGGACAAAATACAATGATGTATTAACTCATGCAATCCTCGGGAAATCCCGAGGCAGCATTATTATTATTATTATCCTTTTTTAAAAACAAATGGGGAAACTGAGCTTCACTGAAGTTAAGTAACTTGCCCAAAGCAAATAAGTGATGGGGTTATGACTTGAAATGTTTAGATTCTAATGCCAATATTCTTAATGATTCAATAAAATGTCAAAAGCTTTCTTTTTCCTTGTCAGGAGATCAAGTATCTTCCTTCAGAAGCTTTATTGAATATGACAGCTGTATGAATTCCATCTTCCCTCAGAGAGCAAACACTCCTCTCTGTTTAAGGTCATCAGCTTTTTTCTCAGCTCTGTGCTGTCAATACATGGGAAATGCTATAAGCCTACTTTAAAAGTATGTAAGGAAATTCAGAGAATGTTATATCTGTTTTTTCATAGTGATGTTATGAGTTATAAACTAAAGCCATAGAATGTGTTTGTTGCTCTGTATGTTGGCACTTACATGTTACATTGTCTAATTTCTCTCATGATATGTAAGTCTTGATCTCCTTCAGTATATGCTATCATTTCTTCGATTTTCAGAGTCTAGCACATCATCTTGCAAAATAGTTATTTGATATTTGCTTGCAATATACATGATGGTGATTATGTTCAGCATTGATACTTAAACACGAAATAGTTAACAAACCAGGTATGATTACTTCCTCAGCCCACAGGGACACAGCCCAATCTCCTTTGCCCTTTAGTGAGTCCATGCCATGTGACTTAGTTCTAGCCAATAGAATGTGGGTGTAAGTGATGTATACTCTTCCAGTCCTGGTCCTTATGCCCTAAAACCTCCTTTGTAACATTTCTCTGTCTCTCTCTGTCTCTGTTTCTATCTCTCTCTGTCTTTCTCTGTCTCTGTCTCTCTCTGTCTCTCTCTCTCTCACACACACACACACACAATTCATTTGGAAGACAGAACTACTATATTCATATGTCCATGAATCTCCATGTGGAAAGCCACCTTATGTAATGTGATATGAGTTACTGAAATTTGGGTTTTGAGGGTCTTTTTTTTTATAGCACCTAGTATCTTACTGTGTTTATCATGTATTGAGTTTCAGTTATGCCTTAGACACTATGCCAATATATCCTCTACTATCATGTGTTTGTTCCCTTTGCTTCTACTGCTTTTTCAACCTGAAATTTTCTCCTTCTATGTCTCTACCTAATAAAATCCTACATATGACTCAGCTCAAACATTTCTTGTATGAAGCTTTATTTCATATCATAGGCAGAATAATCTTGATTCACTCTAAAAATGTTACAGAACTTTATTTCCTTATTGTACTTTCATAGATGACTGTTGTTCACCATTGTATCCCTAGCTTCAGCCCAACGATTGGTGTTTATTAGCACTCAAGAACACTTGTCAACAAATGAATGATTGATTGAATGAATGAATGAATAGATGAGTGCATTTCATTTCCCCCAAAGGTTCAATAAATTCTTCGTGTATAGGATCATGTCTCATTTATCTTTCTCAGTGACAGAACTTGGCACATGAGAGGCACTCAAAAAATATTCTTGGGTTGGCTAAAATGCTATCGATGATAATGAAGAGGTACGAATTTTTTTTCTAGAATGGGTGTTCATCAGAGTTTTAGAATTCTTCAAATATTTAATGACTTTCACAAATGGGAAATTTATCTTTAAATTTGACCTAAATTCCTTCTGTTGCACTTTCAAGTCTTCCATGATTCTTAGTTACCCTACAGTCACAGAAATTTTAAGCAGGAAAAGGTTCGATTCTTATAAGCTATTTCTGTCTGATGTTTTTACAGAAGAGACAGTAATGATTCAACACTCTAAATCAATACTGTTGCATCATTTCAGGAAAGACAGGGTTTTTAGAGTTTTCTATAACATATTCCTTTCCCCTTGTGATTTCTATAATTGGCCACAAATTCATGCTTGAATGGATGTGGAAAAATAGGAATATAATTATTTGAGGAGAAATTAGGGAGGTGGTGATTGGTGATGCTGACTATTACTGAAAGCTCAGTAATTAGTATTATAAATGGAAAAGAAAATATAAAATATTTATTTCCTAATTATAAAATTAAGAAATATGTTATCAAAGGAGTAAGATAGTAAAAATTACATGGAATCAATTATTAAATATACACAGTATACACGCAATCTAATTTCAGAAAACATAGCTGAGCATTGAAAATTATTGTACTGACTAGCCTAAATTATACCCTGAAATGTAAATATATTTATTGCCAAATGTTATAAGAAAAGTAAAATTATTTACATTTTACTTGTACAAATGTATTTTATATTCAAATATATTTTGGTAAACGATTAAACAATAAGGACTATGTACAGAGAAAAAAGACCCTTTTCACAACCTCTTTCCCACCCCAACTTTACTCTCCTTCATAACCTCCCTTAACAGTGAGTGTCATCCCTCTAGACTTTTGTGCAATTGTTGACATATATTTACTGATACAAATATGATGAATATGATAGAGTTTTTACACAAATGTCATCATATTGCACATAGTATTCTACAACTTGTTTCATGTATTCAGAATTGAAAACACTTTTAAATCCAAATGCATAGGTTTACCTCATTCTTTTTAACTGCTGCTATGACATCTATCATGTGGCTTTCCTACATTTTATTCAACTATTTCTTTATTGATAGAGATTTACATTATTTCTAAATTATCATGAAATACTATAATTAAAATCATTGCTGCTATCCATTGATGAACATGTACGAGTGGCGGTTAGAAAGTAAAAAGTAGAATATCTGTATAGGACATTTAAAATTTTAATGCATGATACTCAATGACCTTCCACAAAAAACCCCTATTTATTGTCCCATCTACAGTGCATGAAAGAGTGCCCCCTTATCAATTCTTAATATTAAAAATTCTTTTTTTTTTTGCCAATTTTCTAGACTAGAAAATGTCATTGTTCATTTAATTTGCATTTTCCTAATTTCTAAGGTGGTCGAACAACTTTTGTGAATAATAGTTCTTTTGTGAGTTACCTATTCATTTCACTTTTTCTGATTTCATTGAGTTGGATGTCTTTTTCTTAATGATTTGTAAGAGACATAAATTCTTGGTAACCCTTTGCTTGCTATGAATGTTACAAATATTTTCTCCCATTCAGTTACAAGTCTTTTTTAATTTTATGTACTTTTTGTTATACAACAGTTTAAATTTTGAGGTAGTCAAAACTATCAATCTTTCATACAGTGGCGTCTGGGGTTTGTACTTTGCATATGAAATCTTCGTCCTTAAGATTATAAAAACACTTGCCTATATTTTTTTATAATGCCTTTGCAATTCGTTGTTGTTATGGTGTGAGATAAGGATCATATGAGGTCAGCACCATAGAATGTATCATTGAAGGCCCATTTCACGCTCCTTCCAGGTTTCCATGTAACTCGGGTTTTGGGGATGTAAGTCTGGTTCAACCAATCGGAGACATTTACAAAAAACTTGTATTTGAACTGAGTTAAAGAGAAAGGGCAGGCATGAGGCATTGGATCGTGGCAGAGGTAGCAAGTTCTGCAATCAGCAACTATGAAGGTTGCTTCTAATTATGCAGGTAGATTCCTGTTTTGACAGCTTCCTGAGATGGCAAAGAGATATGGTCTGAAGGAATAGCTGTGGTAGCAGCTTCCTAACTCTGCGGCTTCCTTTTGTAGTACATGATGCATCAGTTCCCTTGGCTGGTTAGTTCAGTGGTGTGGTTTTGTCAGTTACTCCTGGAAATTCAACCTAGAGTCTTTTTTCTTCACATATTCACTGTAATGTGTTGTGAGCTCTGCATACTTCTTACTAAATTCCTTTAATCTTAAGCTAGTTTTAGTTTGAGTGAATTTTATTGTCAGCAACTAAGAACCTTCATGAAAAACAGGATCTAAAATTTTGTTTTTCTCCCAGGTCTGTCTTGACATTTGAGCAACCTTTTTTCTACTTATTTGAAATGCTTCTATCATGATATATTTCCATATTTACATTATAAGGGTCAATTTCTGCACTTTTGTTTTGTCCCATTGATTTATTTATCTACTCTACAGCCAATAGTACATAGTTATAGTTGCTATAGTTTTATATTGTTTTAGCATAAATGGATATCCTTTCTCATTGATGTATTTTTTCAAATTTCTTTAGTTATTCATGTACATTTTGTTGTCCAAATGAACTTCAGAATTATTTTGAGTTGTATAAAATAAACTGTTTGTATTAATATTTCATCAACATTAAATTTATTATTAATTTGATAAAATGCTTTAAAACAGTGGTTTTCTTTTTTCTTTTTAAAAATGACTATTTTTATTTTTCAATTACAGTTGACATGCAATATTATTTGGTAATTAGTTTCAGGTGTACAGCATAGTAGTTAGACATTTATATAATTTATGAAGTGATCTCTCTGATAAACCTAGTACTCACCTGGCATTATACAGTTATTACAATGCTATTGGCAATATTCCCTATGTTATACTTTACATCTCCATGACTGTTTTGTAATTACCAATATGTATTTCTTAATCCTTTCACCTTTTTCACACAGCCCCCACAACCACCTTCCATACAGCAAAAAGAATAATAAAATAAAAAATAAAACAGTAGTTTTCATATTATTTGATCTCTGGATCACTTTTTATTCTTATAAATTAGAGGACTTCAGAGAGCTTTTGTTTATATGAGATGTATCCATTAATATTTATCACGTTAGAAATTAAACATAAAATTCAGAAATATTTATCAATTCATTAACATAACCTTAAGATGTGTTATATTTTAATATATATAACATATTTATTAAGAAAAATAATTATATTTTCCAAATAGTGAGAAGACTGGCATTATTTTACATTTTTGCAAATCTCTTTAATGTTAAGCTTAAGAAAAGAGAGTTGGATTCTTATATTTGTTTCTGCAATTTGTTACAATATACTGCTTTGATTGAAGTATATGAAAAAAATTTGGTCTCACACAGATATGTAGCTGGAAAAGGAGTGTTTTAACAACTTTTTCAGATTAGTGTGTATATTTTCCTTTAATACTATACCAGAA
This sequence comes from Rousettus aegyptiacus, assembly GCF_014176215.1. Classification (NCBI taxonomy): domain Eukaryota; kingdom Metazoa; phylum Chordata; class Mammalia; order Chiroptera; family Pteropodidae; genus Rousettus; species Rousettus aegyptiacus. Next base: position 35,094,473 of record NW_023416286.1, read on the forward strand.
CCTGGTAAGTAGTAATTTCACTGAAGTAAGTAAAAGTGTGAAATCTGAACTGTCAATGAAGTTTTTGTTCACCGATTCATTAAAATCCATTGATCTGTCTTACACTTTTAATAGATCTTTTACCCATGCATTTTGTAACGTGGTACATTGGTCATTTGTCAAATGTTGGTTCGCTGAGTCACGGTGATCTTCCAAATAATTACATACTTTTATTATACAAAATTTTAAAAATCCACTTGTTAATATCATCACTGAGCTCATCCGAAAAGTTGTCAAGTATTGAAAAGCTGGCTAGCTCACTATGGTGAACACAAGTTCTCCAAAATTTTAATTTTTAATGAAAGTTAATTTTATTTTTAGTGATAAACACTGTCAGTTATTTTCTTTGAGGCGACAAGTGTACTTCGTTCTACTTTCAAGAAAGTATTTGTCAAATATCCAAGTCTGAATAACCATAGTTTTTTGTCATTTGTTCTTCCAAGTAAAAATAGTGTTCTATGGAAAAAATAGATGAGCTTTTAAAAAAAAATCTACAAGCTCTAGACACTTGGAAGAGGAAGACAGTTTTGCAAAAGAGAGAGAAAAGCGGCAGTGAGGTAGGCAGTGTTGATGCTTTCCAGGCAAAGAGACAAGAAACACACCTGTAATTGAACAAAGTTGAGTTTGTTACTTGTTGCAACAAGGGAGAACACACACTATGAGAAACCATGAGTATCTCAATAAAGGGTATTTGAATGACTATTATAAGAGCTGGGCTTGTGTTAGGTGATTTGGGGGAGAGCAAAGCAGGGTTTGGGTCTGGATTAAATGCTGCCTGGAAGAAAAGATAATTCTATGATTGAATTTCTGAATAAATACATGGAGAAGAAGGGGAGACTAGCGGGAGGATAAAGCTGTAGTTGACAAAGAAGCAGTAGTTCCCAGGAGTAGCCAGGATGGGGGGTGTTTGGTATTTCGTAGGTTCGTACAATGTCCACGTGTAGGACTGTGTTAAGAGAACATTATGAAGCAGTCTTGGTTTTTTTTGTTTGTTTTGATGCCCACTGGTCACAGAGTGGCCTTGACTGAGGTTGATGTTCTGTGAAATTGTTTATGTTTAAGAGGACACCTGGGCCCAGCTTCAAGTGCAGAGTAGCTCCTGGCAGCACTGTGGCCTGCCCGTGAGCCTCAGTCTAGCTCCTAATGTCAGGGGCTACTTTTCTCTTTCTCAAGGAAACCAGGAGAGTGTGATGTCATCAAAGCCAAGTGATCAAAATGGGAAGAGTGATCAATACTTTAAAAGACCGCCAAGAGGCCTGGTTAGATAGAATAGAGATGTTTCTATTGGACTTGTCAATATTGAGTTATCTGGAGACCTTGATGAAAAAATGAAAAGTTAATTGGGTTAAAACTTATTAAAAATCTGAGTTGCAGTTTCAGCTAGTTTTAAAAGACTAGCTATTCAATGTTAGAAAAGTCATTTCACTTTTCGAAATTGTACCTTTCTGTTTGTGAGAGAGTTTGACCTTGATGATTCCTAAATCCTTAAGGGAAACAGCGTGGTCTAGAGTCCGTACTATAAAACAGCGGTTCTCAAACTTGAGTGTGAATCAGAATCACCTGGAGGGCTTCTTAAAATACAGGTTGCTGGGTTCTAACCCGAGTTTTGATTCCATGGGTCTGAGGTGGAGCTTGAGAATTTGCATTATTCACAGATTCTCACACAGGTTGCTGCTGCTGTTGCTGGTGGCCCAGAGACTAAATTAGAGAACCATTGGTACCAACACAATGGAAATGGATTCCGTGATCATACACATTTGGTATCAAATCCTGGCTCCACTTCCCAGCTATGATATCTTGAAGAAGTCACTGAAACTCTTGGGGTATCAACTGCCCCAATTCTATGAAGTTCAAAAGTTGCCGCTCCCACCCCTCTCACCTTGGCAGCCTTTGTTCTTAGTCTACATCCCCTTTAAAGCAAGACTTAACATTTATCCACAGAGCAAATCCAATGTCTATCTCATTAAAATAAGGATTTGAGGGAATGGGAAGGGGAATGGAAATGGAGGAATGGTTTACAGTAAAAACATTTAGCAAGTAAATTATTATCATTTTTAATCCTATAAATATTTATTTTCCTTCCTGAAACCTCTCCTTCAATGGCGGCCTCTTGGTTTCCCTTCATCCTTAGATGGTCTCTCACAGAGCTTTTTCTTTCTCTTCCTTTCCTTTACCCTTCTTCTTCTTTTTGTTTTTCTCTGTCTTAAGCATCTCCAATATATACTACACTTGCTCCCCATCTCAAGATCGGCAAACACTGGATCCTCAGGTGATTAGAATTTTATGTTCTCTAATTAACACTTAAGAAGTTTTAAAGAACAGACATTTAGCATGCATAATATAACAAGTTAGTAAGACCGTGTACTTTTATAGGTGTTTGGAGGATTAAATGAGATAAAAAATATGATGTGCCTAGCTTAGTGCCTGGCATATAGTATGTGATCAATAAAAATCAGTTCTCATTCTTCCCAACTTCCAGGTCTCAATTTTTGTGATTTATCTTTATATTTTTTAAGAACAATCATGGAAAATATCTAATACACAATGGGAGAGCATTTTCCAATAAGCAGTCTTACTCATCATGCTGGTCCTTGCCCTTTCAATACAGTTGATAAGGACTCACAAATGGGCTCCAATTACTTATATTGATTGACTTGGGAGCCAAGCATAAGGGAATATGTTGATGGGCCAAAGTACAGTAAAGATGATCTGGGACACTCTTTTGTTATATTTTCATTTCCATCTCACTGTCCTTATTAGTCAGTTCCTACCTAGTAGCTAAAAGATCGAAAAGCCTAAACTTAATGTTCTAGCTTAAATTCAATGTTCCAAGAGACATCCAATCTGACAACAGTAAAATATTTAAGTCTATTAATTTTATGATTCCAGGAATTTCACAGAGATGCTTTCGTCAGATGATTTCCAGCAAGGACATGTTCAAATGCATTTATCTCATCTGTCTGTGAAGACCTTGAAGTAGAAACTGTTTGTTAGAGAGATTAAGCATAGGGTCAGATCCTTCTTTTTAATCTTCATCACTCAGCTCTTACATTATGATGTTTGAAGCACTCACTTGCCAACAGAGTTGGAAGGTAATTATTGATTCAAAATATTGACAGTACTTGGCAAGATGCAGTACATGTAATTGAGACACTGGATTGGATTTTTAAATTCATGTTGCTAATCAATCTTTTATTCAGCCCTGAGATCTGAAAAAACACTCCCATTATCAAGCAAATGCTGAAATAATATTGAAAAGCTGCACCTCATTATTAGGGTGCCAATCTGAAATTTTGGCTTGCTAATAAGTTTTGTCATCACTCTACATATCTCTGCCCACCTCCAATTACATCAAATATTGTTTTCCTCCTTGCATTTCAGATCTGTTTCCAGCACTCCCCTTGGAGATGAAGGCCTCAGCCTTATTTTTCTAGCCCCTGAAATCCACAACACAGTGTCTTACACACGGTAGAAAGAACTCTACAAATATTTAAGCAGGAAGAAGAAACCAAATACGTGTGAGATCCAAAATTTTGAGTTCACTAAAGTTGTTTATAATTTTGGAATAAGACTTGCATTTAGGTCACACTATCTCAGGAAGCAAGCTAATGTAAAAATACTCAGACTACTCCTTCCCCCAAATCTTCTGTTTTCTCAGGAAAAGAGTATGCTCAGAGACTGCTTTACTCAATTTAAAACATGATTCTACAGTCAGGGCCATGTACCCCAGTTTCTAAATACTACTTTCCAAATTTAACATGCTTCTCTCTGAGTCCAGGATCCACAGATTTTGGACCAAAGGACACGATCTGTTGACATTTTTTTAGTAAGGAAACTCAGCCTAGTCAACATGCTCTTTGGGCCCTCAACCAGGTTCCATATATATAAACAGACCCACCAGAATACACCCATGTGCAAACCATAGAATCAGGACAATAAAGGAACATATAACTTCTAGGATTTTACCTTGCAATCTACTTTCATTAAAAGGCTGGTTGAAGCAAGGCACAATTTTAGCTACATAAATCAATAGCCATGATGGCTCAGAAATCTCTTGAGCTTAGCTTTTTTTTCCTCCTTCCTTCCCTCCTTCCCTCCCTTCTCTCCTACCTTCCTTTCTTCTTTCCTGCTTTCCTTCTAAGTCTATAGAAAGGAACAAATAAAACTGTATTACTATGCTGTTCTGGGAGCTGTATACATTCAGCTGGATCATAACTTTCTTATTATTTTGATGCAATTTTTTCATTAGCAAATGGCATCATATTCCTGGTTGATTTCTCTGACCAAGATTTCTATTAAGTTAATAGAAGAGATTAAATCAAGGAAATGGAAAAGATTTGTAATCCCTTTAATGCAATCATTCATTTCTAACCTAATTACTGTGACAAGTCTAGGGCCTGAGCCATCTTCCTTTTCTGATAGGGAAGTTTTATATTATACTAGGCAAGACCTACCTCTGAGCAAAGAGGAAGTATCAGTAGTGTTTCAGGTTTTGATTTCAGTAAAATAGACTTTGTTAAAACAGACTAGCTGCTAAAGGCGTGTGTAAGCAATAAGAACCGATGAGAAAATGGAGGACATTTGGGAGGTCTTTCCTTTCTTTCCCTATACTCTCTGTAAATGGATAGGCCAATATGTGTTGGTAAAGAGAGTTCCCAGCTGCTGAATAAAAATTTTCACACAAATGACCTGCCCATCCAGGCTAGAAAAAACATCTCAGAAAGAACGACTTTGTATTTGAGGGAGATGAGGTTGGAGAAAGTAGGGAAGGGCTGTTCTTCTGGGGAGGAATGAGAAGCAGCCCCAGGTAAGGGAGCCTCCAAGACAGATGTCCTCCTGTTCAAAGACACTCTGATTTTTTTCACTTTGCAAATCAGTTTGCATAAAGACATTTTTAAAAATTAATTAATTATTTATTTTATGGTGATATTGGTTAACAAAATCCAGTTGGTTAACGGACATTGGTTAACGAATACTGTGTGTTCCTCTCCCATAGTTAGATTTCTTTCTGTCACCACATGTTTGTCCCCCTTTACTCCATCTACCTCCCCCCTCCCCCTACCTCCTACCCTCTGGTAACCACTAGTCTATGGTTCATGTCCATGAGTCTCTGTTTGTCCTGTTCATTTGTGATTTTCAACTTTTTATGTCTGGCTTATTTCGCTTAGCATGATTATCTCGAGGTTCATCCATATTGTTGCAAATGGCAATATTTCATCTCTTCTCATGGCTGAGTAATATTCCATTGTATATATGTGCCACAGCTTCTTTAGCCAATCATCTATCATAGGGCACTTTGGTTGCTTTCATGTCCTGGCCACTGTGAATAGTGCTGCCATGAACATCAGTGCACAAATATCTTTTTGGATGTGGGTTTTCAAATCTTTGGCATACATATCCAGTAGAGGAATTGCTGGATCATGTGGTAGATCAATTCTTAGTTTTTTGAGGAAACTCCATACTGGTTCTGTAGTGGCTGTACCAATTTGCAGTCCCCCCAGCAGTGTATAAGGATTCCCTTTTCTCCACATTCTCTCCAACACTTGTTTTTACTCGTCCTGTTGGTAACAGCTATTCTAACAGGTGTGAGATGGTATCTCATTGTGGTTTTGATTTGCGTGTCCCTAAAACTAGCGATATTAAGCATCTTTTCAAATATTTGTTGGAGCATAAAGATATTTTAAATGCAGATAACTATGGGAGTCTACACTCATTCCTACATTAGTGGGACTTACTCTAATCATTTTAATTTCTCAATATAATGAGGCATTGAAGATAGGGAGAGGTAGTATTTATCCTTTTTAAATATCTTTCATGTAGATACTAATTTTTAGTCTGAGAAGTTAGTAAGTTATGAAATTATGTTAGGTTAGGAAATTAATTACCAGAAGCACCGTAGAGTAGAAGCTGGTAGGAGTGGTTATTCTGAGGGAATGAAAATGAATGATGAGACTCTAACTTTCCATTTTAGAAGCTTCTAAATGGTTTGATTTTTTGTTTCTTTCTATCATGGGCAGGTATCATTTCAATAAAAGCAAAAGAAGTAGTTTAAAATATTTTTAAAAGATCACTCCTGTCTATAATGATTTAAGTAAATTGCAGTACATCTACACCATGAATACTTTACAGTTTTTGGAAAGTGTGACGTAAGAAAGACCTATCGGTTCTGATGAAAAAGGATCCCAAAAGATGAAGCCAATGACATAAATAGTTCCAATCAATACAGATAATCTCATTTACGTATATGTATATATGCAGTCACCTTTCCTCCAGGTTTGCCAGAATAGCCATGATTTGTGTCTTTTTCTAAGTGTAATTATTAATAGTTCCCCCTTCTGCTTTTGAAAGTGTCCTAGTTTGGGCAAAAAATCTGTGGTGACCTGACCCTGTCTACATCTGTTTGTGTAATAAGCATAGAAAGCAGCCTGTGAGGTTCACTCCAAACTGCACTAGATGAAGGCAGAAGGGGAGGACTTTTCTTCTTTACTGTCTATAGTTTCAAATTAAATTTTACAGTGAACATGTATTATTTTGTTTTGGTTTGGTTTTGAGATTTTTTACAGAGAGAATCAGAAATAATTCAGGAATACAGTCTCGTAAAAATAAAAAAAAAAACACATATAAAAACAAAGTTCCCTTTGATCATCTCTCCTATCTCAGCTTCTACTCCAGAGATAAAGTCTATAATCTCATAAACAAATATTAAGCTTTAAAAGTAAATGAGATCCATTTCTATTTTAAACTTAACTTTATATTTTAGAGAACTATGTCTGTAAATATAGCCTCTTTTTTTTAACCATTGCATATTATTTCATACTACTATGAGCTAAATTTTATCCCTCTAAAATTCATATGCTGAAATCCTAACCCTCAGTACCTCAGAATGTGACTGTATTTGGAGACAGGGATTTTAAAGAAGTCATTAAGGTTAAATAAGGTTATCAAGGTGAGTACTAATACAATGTGACTGGTGTCCTTAAAAAAAATTTATGACACACACAGACACTGGAGAAAGACATATAAAGAAGAGCCATCCACAAGTACAGGAGAGAGCCTCAAAAGAAGATAACACAACCAACACCTTGATCTTGGACTTCTAGGCTCCAGAACTGTGAGAAAATAAATTTCTGTTGTTTAAGCAACTCCGGTCTGCGGTACTTAATTATGGCAGCTCCAGCAAAGTAATACATATAGCAACACTGTACAATAATTTACCTAAACAATGCCTTGTTGATGGACATTTAGGTTGTCCTTGTTTTCCTTCTTACCTTTTCCCTTTTTTTTTTTCCTGGCTATTAAAAATAACGCTGCAGTGAGACTTTTTGTACATTGATTGTTCTCTATACACAGATGTGAGAATTTCTCTTTAATAGCTATCAAGAATGGAATTGCTGAATTAAAAGAATATGTCTTTCAAAATTTTTAAATGGCCCACTAAAAAGTCTGTGATAAGTTTACTCCCAATTGCTATTGTAAGAAAGAATTTATTTCTCCACATTTTCTTCCATGTAGGATATTATACATTTTTTTAAATTGCCAAATTTAGAGGCAAAAAAATAAATCTGACATATATTTTATCATTATTGATTTTTTACCTAATAATGAGCTCTGTACATTTTTTTAAAAAATTATAGCCTATCCACAAGGATTGTCAGGGAGCAATGAAATGTGCTCTGGGTCCTGAATGTTTGACTTTTGGACACGACGACAGATGATTCTGCAGTTTATTGCTTGGTGTAAGTAGGAGGCAGGAGGTAGATAACCGGCCCGGATGCTCTTTTTGCTGTTTCCTGACCATGACCTTGATCTTTACCCCAGGCTGCCCCCAGCTCTGCAATAGACCACTTCAAGGTGCATTTGTTTGTTTGTTTGTTTGTTTGTTTGTTTGTTTATTAGTGTAATATTGGTTAATACGATTATATAATTTTCACGTGTACATTATAATTTGACATCTATATAGTTAGTCTATTGTGTGTTCAAGGTGCATTTAAATTCAACTTCCACAGCAGTGTGCTCTTATGTTTCTAGCTGAGATCCTTCAATCAAACATCTCATCTCTTGTGTTTAGGGTTAATTCCTGTTCAACTAAGAGTATATTGTTTTGTTTTCTGGCACTATATATATAAGGAATTAGAAGCAGAAGGGTAGGTTGATTAATCTGCTATTTTTCTCTAATTTTCTGCCTTTACAATGCTATCCCATTTGGAGTGTATACGACATGGATAGATATTAGATAAACAGATAGGTAGGTAGGTAGATAGATGATAGATAGATAGATAGATAGATAGATAGATAGATAGATAGATAGATAGATATTGGTTTAAATCATTTCACATTCTCTATTCGATGAATGTCTGCTTAAGAGTAAGGATGAGGTAGGAAGGTGGCCTACAGAATGAACCTCTGTCTGCTCCGTATGCATCGATGCATCTAGGGTTTTAATATGTATGTTTTTTAGTACAAATGGCCCCTGATTACAAGCTGACCTCTTCATCACTTGCTCAACTGAAGAGATAACAATCTGATCCAATGATGGAGGAACAGCCGTGCTGAACTTACAGAATAACCAGATGTTAGTCTTCAATGTGGTATCTTCCTACAGAATTTTCAAAGGTAATTTTGACTATAGGATATTTTATCTTTACATGATGACTTTAGAACCCATCTTCTACCCCTAACATAAAAGGAGTAATTCCATTGTATTAACATCATTGTTTAAAAATTTAAAACATAATAAAGTTTTTTAGAACAGAACCTAGTTGACATTGAAGTTTTAGTTTGAGGGGCAGGCCATGTAGAGAAATGAGGAAGTAAGTGATTCTGGACCATGAACACTATAGAGCAGTGAGCAGTGGGACACACTGCTTGCACTCAGGAAAAAAGGAGGCAATGTTCCCGCTCAGCACCTCATGTGAGCCCCATCGAACACAAGCTGGGGTAATACACATCTCAGGGACTGGCCAAATAGGACTTTAGGGCTTCACCTGGAAACCATATTAAAATCTTTGTATTATATTTGTTGAGAAGTATGTTCTAAATTCCGACAGCAATCTTTATTTACTCAAAGTATTGGCTAATTATTTGTGTTGTTGTTCCCAGATTTTTGTCAACCATCTGTCACTTAGTCTTGTCTCTCAGATTTGTTTCAGCTACATAATTATTAAAAAATTGCTATTCAAATCATAGATAAAAATGTTAAACAGGGCAAAATAAAGACAAGAACTGGGTGGTGCTTTGCAAGAGGACACTCCATCACTTGCAGTTTATAATCCTTAGGATTTCAGAGATAAAAGGATTTTTCAGAATATCTAATTCAACATTCATATTGATGAAAAACAGTCCTGGAAAGTGCATTGAACGGTTCAAGGACTTACAACTAGTTTTTCATTTATTCAAGAAATGTGTGTGTGTGCGCGTGGGTTGTTTAATCTAATAAATGGACTCGCTTTTAGTGGAAGAGTCCAGATCCTCTCCTGACTCAAAGACCAGTGTGCTTTTCCACCAATTTCTTTGACAAAGAATCATGAATCATCACTTCTTGAATATAAGTATTTATGCAGCTATCAAAGCCCCTATGTTACTTTAATCTATCTTGAGGATTCCATAGGATAGACTATAACATTATTTGTTGACATTAAGATAAATTTGATGGTAGCATTCTCCCCTAACGAGTAAATAATTTTATGAATTTAATTTGGCATTGCTTACATTTTAATGAACTTGTTTATTCACTCCATTCCTAGTCCTATTCCATTCTCCTTCTAATCATCCAACTTAAGGCAATTATGACTCCTAACTATATATCATCTGCCCCTACATTTCCTCAAAGTTTCAAATGTTTCTCTTCTCATTTATACCAAAGGCCTCAAACTCAACATATTAAAAACAAACTTGTGATTGCTTCCTTGTCAATCCCATCTCTTGTCTTAAATTTTTATTGTGTTTATACCATCACGATTGACTTAATATTTGGGGCTAAAAATCTGAAAGCTTTTAATCTCCTATTTTACCTGTTTGCTCATTAAGTTATATTGAGTCCATCTCCAAATACTTTTAGTTTAGATGCTCATTTTATTTTGTTTTTATAACCTCAATAGTCTCTTAACCGATTTTCATATTTCCCCATCTCTGATTTCTCCAGAACATTCTTTATACATCATTCAGTTTTTACTAAATTAGGTAGCTGTAGAACATTATTTTGAAATATCCTAAAAGATTTTTTAAATATACAAATTTGCTTATTGTGGTAGACAGAATTCTAAGATGTATCCTCAAAATTCCTGACTTCTGTCTATTCAAACACTAATCTAGTTACTGCTGTGAAGAGATTTTGCAAATATAATGGAAGTCACAGATCAGTTGACCTTAAGATTGGCAGAGTATCCTGGTGGCACTGACCTAATTACATGAGCTCTTAGTCAGAGCAAGGAAGAAAGAGATGTGCTCCACCTGGCCTAGAAGAAGGCAGATCTTTATACTGTGAACTGTTTGGGATAGGGGAGGGCTATGTGGGAGGAGTCTGAAAGGGACTTGTTGGAGCAGGGAGCTAAGAACATTAGCTCTGCAACGGCAAAGAACTGAATTCTACAGACAATAAGCATGAGCCTGCTGGTGAATTTTCCCGAAAAGACTCTAGATGAGGACTCAGCATAGGCAACACCTCGATTATAAACTGAGCAGAGAACCCAGTCATACCACGGTGGACTTCTGACCTACAGAATTGTGAACTAATAAGTAGATTTTATTTTAAGTTGTTAAGTTTGTGCTTGTGGTAATTTGCTACACACCAACAGAAAACTAATATACATAACTATATTTTGGAAATCCTGAGTTAAAGTTAAGAAGTTTCTTTATTTCAGGAATTCTCGACATATATTATGCTCATTAGAGTTCTTGTGGTTCTCCAAGAAGAAGACATATGATGTGATTCCTAAACCATTTTGATCACAAACATTGGTAAGAGAACTTGTTTTACAAATACGATTTTGGGAAGCTGCTCATATAATCATTCTACTTCCTTAGCTTAAAACCTGTGAGCTGGCTATCATTTGCCCAATAATGCTCAAATATCTCAATTTGGCTTTTGGGGATTTGCAAACTCTGATTCCAGCCTATGTTCCCAGCATTTCCCCACATCCAACTTGGCTCACTGTCGGTTCAGGCTTCTTTGGCTTTGCATGTGTCTCTTCAATGATAAGTCCCTGTACCCTCAGGCAGGTATGTTTACTGTGCTCTTTAAAGTCCCATTATACTTTTTACATAGTGCCCTTAGGTCCCATATCATATCATAGGATAGTCACAGTTCACCTTCTCCTCTCCAATTGTGAGCTACTTTAGGAAAGGAACTATATTTTGGTATCCTCCATGACAGAAGTGGACCTCAGACTTAATTTTCTGAGGTCTCTGGATTTATTTCTGTTTCCTTTATAAAAATTACAGCAACATTAGCTCGTCTGTAATCCATATATTTTTCTTGGATGAAATTTTAAATTTTTAAAAATTGTGACCACTTAGGAGAATCAGAGAAAGTAGAGAAATGAAAAGAGGAATATTTTTACTCTAAGAAGCTTTAATAAATTTCTAGCAATAGAATGACAAAAAAAAAAAAAAAAGGTAAGAAGCAATGTGTGAAGGAAGTGTTCTGAAACTGAAAATCTACCTACTCCTGTCTCTTCCAAAACACCTACTACTTACTTGAATATTGTTCTTTTTTTCATACTGCCACCCTCCTGCCTATTCCTTTGCCTTCACAAGGGCCACTTATTACTTTCACTTCATTCTATTTTTAACATTTTTTCAATTTATTTTATTTATTTTTATTTTTTTAGGCAAGCCAACCCTTGGTCAACCTCACAGATTGCAAGGACCTTGTCAGCTTACAATCCCTTATTTTTTATTTTTTACACCTGTAACACTTGGTCTTCCTAGGTGGTCTCCCATCCAAGTTCTAACCAGGCCTGACCCTGCTTAGCTTCCGAGATCAGACGGGATTGGGCTTGTTCAGGGTGACATGGCCATTCACTTTATTCTAAACTGAACCCAAACAGAGACTCATGGACATGGACAATAGACTAGTGGTTACCAGAGGGGAGGGAGAAGGGGGAAGGTAGATGGGGTAAAAGGGGTCAAATGTGTGGTATCAGAAAGAAATCTAACTATAGGAGGTAAACCACAGTGTGTGTGTGTGTGTGTGTGTGTGTGTGTGTGTGTGTGTGTTTGTGTGTGTGTGTGTGTGTGTGTGTGTATGCATTAAAATGTACAGCTGAAACTTACTGGATTTCGTTAATCAATGTCACCATAAAAATAAACAAACAAACAAACAAACAAACAAACGGAACCCTTCCTCACTACCTGCTGCACACTGAGACAGACACCCAATTATAAATGTTTCCCATTTTCTAAGTAAAAATCAGTACCCTCGTCTGTATCCTTAGTGAATTTCAATATAGTATTAAAGCAACTGTCAAACAAAAAAGGCATACTACTATTAGAATAGTCCTTTTCCTGCTCTGTTTTTCTACTTTGTGGGCTTATTTTAAACATATCTATCTAAGACAGAAGCTGATGATACTTAACAAATACCAGTTTCCCTCTTTGTCATCCATCTGTTTCTTTCTTTGGATGAATCCTTTAGCTTAAGAAACATCCATCCACTCTTATATATGTCACAGCTTTCCTTGCAGTTAGTTTAGGCTGAGGGTTGACACATTAAAATTTGGGGAAAAGTGAAGCAGGTGACTTTATATCCTGGTTCATAAAATATCCCATGCACTCCTCTCATCCTTTCTTCCTCTATCGCAGTGACCTTGGAGGTCCCATGTGTTAGGTTGTGTCATTTCAAAATGGAAGACAGACAACCGATCTACTTCACTTTGTGATGCTGCAATTATACTAAAGCAGCCGAAATTTGGGGATTGAGCCATTCATGGGGCAGAGTTGAGCCACTGCCTTACTTCGTCTGTCAAACATTTAAAACTTAAAAATAGTACATAAACATTCACTGGCTGCAAATATGTAATTGAAAATAAAAGCTGAATTTGATAGAAGTCATTCAAGAATCCCTACAATTTTTTTTTCAAGTGAAGCTTTATTGTTAAAATTTAAATGCTAAACAAATGCTGTAGACCCTCAAGATTATAATTAAAGTAATCGGAAGGAAATATATTTCCCACACACAGATATAATTTTATCCAAGAACTAGGTCATACCCCTCCCTATATTCTTTAGGAACTTTTAATTATAGAGATTACTAGCTCAAGGAACAGGAGGTTAAACATCTGCTTCCTAAAACGAAGCCAAAAGCTCGAGACAAATAGGCTGAATCATACAAAAAGTAAAGAATGAGAGGCTAAAATTAAACATCGCTACCAGCAGCTCATATTTATTCAAACAAAATAGCTTTGTATCAGGGTTTAATGGAAAGGGGCACAGTTAGGTAGTGAGGGCACCTATGAGAAAGGCCTTCACAGCACTTCTTTAGCTACTCCCATTCTATAATCCTTTTCTCTCTCCTCACGTATAGATGAGGGCAGCGCATTTTGTTCTCAGGCCCTTTTCTCACTGGCTTCCCTCCACTGATGCCTGAAATGTTGGTGTTTATCACTTTGGTAATAAAATCAATAGAAGTTAAAGGCCTTTCAGTTTTCGAAACCCACTATTAAAATGCACAACCCCTTGCAGGAGATTTCTGCCCATTTTGACAGTGAGCTGAAATAGAATACTAAACAAATGGAAGGAGCAAAGGATAAGGGGCACAGAGAGATGGAGAAGATGAGAGTGATGAAGTCAAATTCGTGTCTTTCACAGTCCTGTCCTGGAACTTGGAATGAGATGGTGATATACTACCTGCCCCATGAGGGGCCCACTGAGCTCTTTCATCAATTTCAGTCACACTTTTCTTTTGACGTATAAAGAGGTCCGAATCTCATGGAACCTCAGAAATGCCCCAGATATAAAAGGATCACAGGTGGCTCGTCAGGAAGTGTGATCTCCTATTCCAGATTTTCTCCATCTATGCAGAAGCATATAAATTGACTAAATAAAGCTGTAACTTTATCGCTAATATTTTTGGATTTTCTTTTTCTTCTTCCTGTACATTTTTGCATAACATATAAAAAAGTAATTAAAAAACTTTTTATCCGAAAAATACTACCAGGATTTAATTTTTTGTAGATCCATCTTTATTTATGAAATAATATAGTGGGTTTATAAAAGTTTTTAAGGCCATATATTTTATAATTGAATTAAGAAAGATTGAAACTTCTATACATTAAAACATTATTTTTATTACTTTTTTATTACTAAAAAAACACACACAGAAACACTTTCTTATAATAAGTGACTATTAGAAAGCTACTCCAGACGATGTTAAAAGGAAATGCCAATTCATAAAGAGAGATATGACCAAATATCTGAGTCTGGCCCTCAGGCAGCCCAATCCTCACCGATTTCATGAAGATGATATATTCACACAGAAAAATCAAGGTGAAGGAAAATTTTATTTCTGTTCCAATGTAACACTGTAGAGAAAAAGGCTAGGCCTGAGACATTTCCTTTTGCCTTTTGCTTAGAACCAAAACAGGTCAAAAGGCTTCCTTTGCCTACCTCCTTCACCCTAATCCCAAACCCAAATGTTATATCTTACTGTTCAACACGAAGAAAGTGCATTCACTGACAAGACAAAATATAACAGCAAGGGTAAGCAGGTGTTTACTTCAGGTTCTTCTCAGCAGCTTCTGTGCTAGGTGTTGGAGGTTTGAGGAGGGATGGACAGAATGAGAAAGCTGTACTCAACACTGGGACTCTGAGAGAGGGCGAGTCTAAGGCTCTGCACCCACTGGCACAATAAAATGTCCTTGGACGTGACCAACCTTAGTTGTTCTTCTTAGGGACTGGTGGTGGGCGGGCATCTTATTTTACTACTAAAGGTTCACCAACTCTACTCTTCTTATTTCTGAAATCAGAAGTTCTTTGTGAACATATCCACTTCAGGGAGAAAAAAAATTATTAAATGGTTTATGGAGTGTCACTGTGACAATTAGAGTTATTAGGGCTTCATAAGTTGGCCAAGCACCCAAATGGAGGACAATCAAAAACAGAGATGTTAATTAGTAATTTCTTGAGTCTTCAGAAAGAATCTGGGGAGCTTGTTTAAACCAGTAATCTGAGTTGGGAAAGACATGTGTCTTCACTGGATCAGAAATTCTCAGGCATCACAGAAACCTATTTTAGAAACTTAGTCCATCAGGGAGCACAAGATTAGACAGAGGAAGGAAGTTTCCTGGAAACTGTAGAATTCAACAATGATGGTGCTGTCATTGTAGTCGCACGATAATTTGTGAAGCTGCCTTAGAATAAAAGGTGGAAATTCTGACCTTTACTGCTGAATATTCATCAGGTAAACCAAAGGGGGGCAGTGGGGACTGGATAGGATTTCCGAGGAGAAGAGCCGAAGAAACATGCATAAGTTTTAATAATGTATATGTTTTAAATTCCGTGTCATTATGAGTCTCATGATGAAATCTCGCGAGTCCCGTCACACTATCCCGACCCATCCCTTTGTCCAGCATCTCCATGCCCCACTCCCGTTAGTCCCTTGGAGGCTATCGCATATCATCACAAGGTGAGTACACCACAATAAGATATTTTGAGAAGGAGCACACTCACATAACTTTTATTATGATATAGTATTATAATTGTTCGTTTTTTTATTAGTTATTGGTGTTAATCTCTTACTATATCTAATTTATAAATTAAACTTTATCATAAGTATGAATATATAGGGCTCAGTACAATTCACAGTTTCAGGCAACCACTGGGAGTTTTGGAACATATATCCTCAGATATGCAGGGACTACCATAATTCCTGCAGGCCCTAAACTCTACACATCGTCTTTAGAGGTCTGGCACTTGGTGCTGGAGTAATTAAGGCCAAGGAATATTGTCTCCTGGGGTGCACAGGCCACATGGAGGAGACTTAACTGTCCAGCTGAGCTCTTTGCTCAAAGAGTGGGTAGTCCAGAGAGGAGCCATCTCAACCCACCCAGAAAAGTTTTTAATGTGTCAAAATATATATATAGAAAATTTTAAAATATAAAATATAAACAATACAAAGTCAAGCAATACATAAACACAAAAATGAAACATTAACAATCTTACCCATACTCTTCCCCAAACCCTTGTGCAATTCCATCTCCTCTAAAGTAAAGTTAGTATTTGGGTGAGCAATCTTCTACACCTTTTTCTATGCAAAAAACATGTTAACTGAAATGTAGGATTTTTTTTTAATAAACATGGATTCACATTCTATTCCTCTCTTTGCTACTTATGCTTTCACTTGACTACATTTCATAAACAGCTCTCCACATTAATACTTGTGGATATAACTCATTATTTTTAATATTATATATAATGGATATTTTAATTTATTCAACCATTCTTTCTTTATAAATGTGTAGGATATTTTCAGATTTTTTTTTAAAAAAACTACACATATGCTTTAATAAATATCCTGGTACATAAATCCTCATGCTCCAAGGCCTTAATTTCTGGATGAAACTGTTATATGTCAATGAATGCATTGTAAATGTTAATAGAAATAAGAGATAGTGACAGATTTCTTTGTAGAAATGTTTTAGCAATCGAAATTGACATCAGCAGTGTGTGAAGGTGCTAGCCGTACCACATCTTGATCAGCACTGGATGTTATGATTGTTTTAATTTTTATAACTCTGGTAGGTGGTAATGTTTTCATTATTTTTCTATTTATATTCCCCTTGACTACTAATAACTCTGAGCATCTCAGGCAAAAAGTTTCTTTACTGAATTTTATAAGAACACTAAGAATCATATTTTTTTCTTGGTCTTTTATGAAGGTTTATTCCCCTCAAGGAAGCTGGTTGACTTACAGCACACCACACGTAATTGTGGATCCCTGCTCTTTTTCCTGTGTGTCTGTGTTATGTATCTTCTATCTCCCTGGAATAAGATGAAATAAAACTTTGCCAATTCCAAATTCATTTGACTAAGGCTGTGTATAGGATATTTAAAACATTCTGTTTGTTATTTTCTCATCTTGGGAGATAATGAAAACTGCCGTCAACAACTTTCTGAATGTTGTAATTTATTCTCTTTGAGGAATTAACATCACGTTAAATACACTTAGCGACTAAATATACTTTGGTTTAAAACCTACCACCATTTTGTGCTGTCGCTTAGACCTGATGACATCAATGTCCTGTGTTTTGGGTATTGTTAAACCTTGTCTTGCTAAGCAGGATGAATTCAGGGAACAATGATAATTAAGCCCTGGTTTCTCTGAGTAAGTCTAAAGAAAATAAACCCTTGAGGGCTAAGCTCTTATTTTTGATATAATGGCCTCAATGAGGAGATTGTGAAGGTGATAGTGGTGACCTTATTTTAATAGTCAGGATTGGTGCCCAAGATCAGTATAAGTGGGTCACGCTGAAGTGGTTGTATTAATCAGGTTCTCTAGAGAAAGAGAACTAGTAAGATCTTTCTCCATCTATCTATCTGTCTATCTATCTATCTATCTATCTATCTATCTATCTATCTATCTATTTATCTATCTATCTACCTACCTACATATCTATTATCTATTTTTCTATCTATCTGTTTGTTTTAAAGAATCTGCTTATGTGATTGGGGAGCTGACAAGTCTCACATTTTAGGGCAATCCAGCATTGCAGTGTTGAGTCCAAAGGCTGGAAGCTCAGGCAGAATTTTTGTGTTATAATCTGGAATTTTGTATTATAATTCTTTCTTCTCCAGGAAACCTCATCTTAACTCTTAAGGCTTTCAATGAATTGAATAAGAACCACTGCATTATGGAAGGTAATCCACTTTGCTTAAAGTCAACAGATTGTAAATGTCAGTTACATCTAAAAATACCTTTACAGCAATCTCTAGACTAGTATTTGACCAAACAACTGGGCATCATATTCTTGCCAAGACGATACACAAAATTAACCATCTCAGTGATGTAGATTTTATTTGCTTCAGTTAAATTTAAATGACATAACCACTATTTGTTTCTCAAAGAACAAGTAATTTAAAGTGGAGCCTTTATAGAAATAGTCAAGCTGTAGTCTAAAAAAGATCTCTAATGTTCCCTTCATTTCCAGAATATCTATCCCCAGGAAAAACAAATGCAGAGACCATAAGCATATCCTGCTTTAGGAGAGGGTAGAAAAATAACTGGACAATGCGTGCTCCTTCTTCAACCTTCCTTCTTTTCCTTCTTTGTCCTCCTAATCCAATAAACTGACCTATTTTCCTTTTTAAAATAGCTGACGGTAAGAGTGATCAATTTAAATTAAATAAACATTTTTTTCTTCACTCAATTCTTCTAGCTAATAGGAAAGACATTCTGAACATGTGGATACGTTTTAAGTATATTTGCACCTGAATTAATGGCCTTAGCATCTATATTGATCAAATACATTGGAGAACTTTAAAATGTCTACTTTTACTTCACCGTGTAATTTAAAAAAAAATTTTTTTCTTGAGGTGAAACTCACATGACATAAAATTAATAGTTTTGAAGTAAACAATCCATCCATTGGCCTTTAGTACATTCACAATGTTGTGCAAACACCATCTCTGCCTAGTTTGAAAACATTTTCATGATTCTAAAGTTAATACTCATACCCATTACGCCTTTTCTCCCCAGTCCTCCCTCCTCCCAGCCTCTTGCACCCACTAATCTGTGTTCTGCGGCTATAGATTTATCACTTCTGTATATATCTTATAAATGAAATCATACAATATGTAACATTTTGTGTTCGGCTTCTTCCACTTAGTATGTTTTGGAGGTTCATTCATACATTAGTATTGTATTCCTTTCAATAGCGGACTATATCCCACTTATTGTATATATCACAATTTGTTTATCTATTCATCTGTTAATGGACATTTGGATTGTTTCCACCTTTTGGCTATTGTGAATAGTGCTGCTATGAACACACATGTACATGTTCTTGTTTGAGTACCTGTTTTCAATTCTTTGGGGTATATAACTAGGCAAAAAATTATGGGGTCGTATGGTAATTCTATGTTTAACTTTTTGAGAAACTGCCAAACTGTTTTTCATTGTAGCAGAAGCATTTTACATTCTCACCGGAAATGTACAAAGGTTCTAATCTCTCTACATCCTCACCAACACTTACCCGTTGTTTTGTTTTTAAATTTCATTTTATTCTAGTCATCCTAGTGGGTATAAAGTGGTACCTCATGGTAGTTTTGATTTGCATTTCCTTAGTGTTGTGTATATTTTCAAGTGAACTTCCATAATCTTTGTGTTGTAATTTCATCCTGAGTCCTAGGTACATGCCAGTTTCTCATCTGGTGGCATAGCATAGGTCACAGATGTGCCAAATACTGACCTCCTTAGCTCTTGGAGTTACTAGGGGAGACTTTAGAGGGTCAAAGTCCCTAGAGTTGATCATCAGGCTATGAGCAGACTTGTCTACTGTCTCCGCTGGGTCATATGATATTATCATTTCCTAAGTGCACCAGTATATAAACAATTTGGGGAGTACTGGTTTATAGAGGTGTAGAAAGCATAGTCTTCTTGATGATCTGAGTTAATGGAACATGAAACTGACTCTAAACTGTTTTACAACATTGGAATTTGAATAATTTTTTTTCTAAAAATCCTAACAACTTTCTGTAATAGTTCACTAAGACTAGCCATTCTTAGGCTATATTCCTAAAATAGGGCCTTATATTAATGCAATTTAAAAAAATCTATTGATAAATCATGATAAGTTATTTAACTTTGGAGAATTTTAATGTTCAAAATAGCATACAACATATGAATGCTTAAAATATTAAAATACAAGCACTATGTATTTGTTTTATATCATGACTTATGGAAGATAGGTATTTTGGATAAAATCCTAATTGTAGGAAGTGTGAGGGTTATCCATTTAAAGTTACCAATAATCATGGTTAATGTCAAATAGTTCAATAGCTTAGCTTATCAGGTATTTCATAAAACTGGTACTTAATTAACAGCAATGTGGGTCAGACCACTTATGGCTAGGACTCAAGATAAGGATACCTATAGGTTTGGGTTAGTGGATTGGGCAATATCTGATAACCAGCGAATCCAAAGAAGTACCACAATATAGGCAACTGGATTTGGGAAGAGCAGCAGATAATCGAATCAGTTCTCGGAAAAGACTCAGAAGGTCAGGAAGAAGTTCAAAGTAAAAATATGGGACATCGATCAGTGAATTCGATGAAAAAACAATGTAGAGGGAAGGTATTGATAGATTTGGGTCGAGGTGGAAGCCTTGCTGAAACCGAGAAAATGCAGTTTTAGTCAGGCTGCTATAACAAACTACCACAGGCCGGGATACTTAAACAACAGACGTACATTTCTCATAGTTCTGGAATCTGGGAAGTCCAAGATCAAGTGTCAGCAGGTCTGCTCTCTGGTGAGAACCACTTCTTGGTTTGAAGACAGCCATCTTCTCATTGTATCCTCACTTACAGAGAGCAGAGAGAGATCTTATGTCTCCTCTTCTTGTTATAAGAGCATTGATCTCATCATGAAAGCTCTTAATGACCTAATTCAACCCTAATTACCTCCCGAAGTTGCTACCTCCCAGTACCATCACATTGGGGGGTTAGGATTTCAACATATGAATTGGGGGAGATGCAAATATTCAGCCCACTAGTTGAAAGGTGACCATAGGTTAAACTCAAATACTGAGTTGATGCTGAGCCAATATGACACACTTAAGATAAACATTTTCTAATTATCTACAAGGTGACTAGCACTAAGGAATGTTTACAGGTCGCTAGAAAACTACAGCCCATTTGTTCTTTCTAATGACAGATCGCAATGCACAAAAACCTCTCACAGAAACTAAACATATCGTCTTGCCATATGAAGCAGAACTTCCTTGCCGGTCCTAATAATGCTGTCTTACAGAAGAAATTAAGTTATACAATTTTATTTCTCACTTAACTGACAATATGTATAAATATGACATAAAACCTGGTGTCTGGAGAATATATGCAAATAGTAAAACCTCTTTTGAAACCAAAGCTAGAATATTATTACACATTCAAGTAGTCTTCAGTCCTACAATCAAATCTCATATGAACCAGTGACTAGGGGGACGGCTTAACAAAGAAAAAGGGAAAAAAACAAAACAACAGCATCGACAACACAAACCTTATTTGTAACATCATTTTTTGCTATCATGAGAACATTTATTTCAAAAATAAATCTCTTACCAGGATGAAGAAAACAGTTTTGCAAATTGCAAGGAACATCTTGTTGTAAACACTTTGTACCCACCTTAGACTGAAAGAGATTGAAGATACAGTGAAATCAATTCAAAGGTCAAATTATGAATGTGATGTCTATGAACATTACGTATTTGCATTAACTCAAATATATAAAAGCCTCAGTATCTGCCAATCTTGAGTTTAGAAATGAGCAATGATGGTTGTTTAAAAATGAAGACATCGGGAAAAGTATTTGCAATAATAAAGATGTTTCCATTTTGACAAAGGAAAAGAAAAACAAAAATATACCGGGGTCTTCTAGAACAAGGTGCTCTGCATAAATCATTATTTTAATTTTAAAAATAAAATGACTTGTTAATAACAAGTTATTCATTTCTTCATCAAATAATTTTGAATACCTACAATGATCCAGGCACTTTGAGGAACTGGGGATACATTAGTAAGCAAAATTCATAATCCCTGCTCTCTTTAAGTTTGCAACCTTGCGTGTGGGGGGTTGGCGGTGGAGTGCAGAGATGATAAATGATGAGTTTATGTAGTATGTTGGAAGGTGAAAGGTGCTGTGCAAGGAGAGAAAAAAGAGCAGGTTGGCAGTGGGAGGAGGTGGGCGCGGGAGAGGGGGTTCAGGTTGCATTTTAAGTGCAGTTTCAGGAAAAGCAGCTCAGAGGTGACACTGGAGCCAAGACTTGAAGGTGAGAGCTAGCCATGTGAATACCTGGGGAAGAATGTTCCCAGTAAAGGCAGCAGCAAGTGCAGAAAGCAGAAAGAGACAAGCTCGGAGAGGCAAGGTAGTACAGTCCACATCTTGGAGTGCCTTTGTGGCCATGGTAAGAACACTGGCATTTTCTCCAAGAGAAACTAGGGGTCACTCAAGGGGTTTGAGCAGAAGGGTGACCTAATCTGACTTGTACTTTAGAAAAATCACACTAGCAGCTGTGTAGTGTGCAAAGGGCAAGGACAAAATCCAGGTGGCCAACCGAGAAGCTGTTGAGATAATGCAGGGGAAAGATGAGGAGGCTCAGACGAGGGGAGAAGCATCGGGGTGATGAGGAGTGCTCAGATTCCGGACATCTCATTAAGACACATTTCTCCAGGCCTCAGGTGTGACACACTGCCCTGCTGCTTCTAACACTAATAAATTAACAGCAGAATTGAATCACTTCTACTATTTAAAGAAACTCATCTTCAAAGGTAAGTATAACCAAAATATTTATAACATGTTTTTAGTAAGAATTTGCTCATCTGAAAAGTTAATACTATTTTGTTAATACAGCCCTATTAATGAAGACAAATTTTATTTCAAAAATTATTAAAAATGTTTTTCCTTTTTAATTCATGCCTCTAAATTAGTTATTATGTATGTATTAAATGCAAAGACATGGTCTTTACCTAAAAATTTATTTGGGATAATCTAGACTTGAAAATTTATTTTTTGTCAGTTTTATCATTTATATTAATCGCATTAACCATATTCTTCATTTCTTTGTTTCGTACTACTTAGAAGCCACCAGAGTAAGAAGGGGTAAAATCCCTTTTTATTATTCACTTAAGGAGCAAAATGACTGTGATAAGAATGTTTTACCATAAAATGTTAACTCACCAATGATGCCAGAACTCTAATATCACTAAAATTACAATGAAAAATGATGGTTGCCATTTCTGAAGTCCTTTTATCATTTTCTTGTATAATATATTTGCCTCCAGCCTACCAATCTAGTTTAAACAACTTTAAAAGATGGCGATAGGAAGATTCTTACTTATTTTTTTCAAACTAAATGACTCTTTTTTCACCCTCTAAGGTAAAACAGAATGCATAACATTGTAAAGCAGCTAAACTTTTGAATTAATGTTTGAGAAAGAAAGCAGGTTTAGCAACTGAGAACATAGAAGATGCTAGTTATTAAAATAAAAAATCACAACAATCTCAATACTAAATATGGAATGTCACTAATACAAAGGCTCACACCATTAGTAATACTATAAAAATTTAAATGATTCCATTCAGTTAAAATACAATTCTTAAAGAGCCTGTTTGCTAATTGCATTTACAAATTATAAATATATATATTTACAACTCCTTACTGGGAAGAATGGGAGTTCCCATGATTAAATATGATAGTGAATGCATACCAGTTAAGGGTATGTTAACTGCTGAAAAAATAAAACTCACAAATAGTAGCCTAACAGAAGAGCAGCTTATATTGGCTAATCTAAAATCCAGTGGGATTTGGGCATTACTGACCCTTTATCACTCAAAATCTTTGCCTATTTTATTTTTTACTGTTTGAGGTCTAGAAACAGTCAGTTTTTCAAGCCCTGCAAGGCTTGAAATTTCTAGACTATCCTCTTTTATTTCTGTTTGCAAACTGGCCAATTATTGCTTAAAGCTCATGTTTTCTACTCGGAAACAATCGCAGCCTGTAACAGCCAACACTCCCTGCTAGCATTCTGTTTTCCAGCCTCTGTGCTTCAGTTGGCAGCTAGCAGACCAGCTTCCAGGTCATCCTAGGCAACCGTTTCCATGTTTTGCCCCTGCTCAACAGGGGTCTCCAGGTTGCCAGCCTCTGTTCTCAGTGTCTTCACCTCCCACTGCCTGAACGCTAAGTCAGATTTTTAAGTTGTTGTTTCTTGAAAGCAGTGCTCCATTTCAATGTTCCTATTTCTGTAAAGTTATAGAAGGATAGCTGTGACAGAACATACCCCACCCCAAAATCTCAGTTGCTTAACAGAAGTCTAATTCTTGCTCACATAGAACCAAGGAGAGGATTTAGGAGGGAAGTTCAGATTTAGGTGAAGATTAATGTTTGCTTCAAGAAAATAAAGGAGATTTTGAATCCTGCTTGGTTAGATTTCCAAACAAAAACAAAAACAAAAACAAAAAAGCAGCCTGCTTTTACCTGAAATGCATGATTTCTTTCTTATGATTCATATTTTATCCAAAAGCCTCAGGCTCTTAAAATTTGAATAAAATGCCAGATCTGATTGAAATCACTTTGAAATGCAAACTTTTGCTATACCAGCTTCCTCACATTCTTTTAAATCATTAAGATAAGATTGCTCACAGATATTGGGAGGAATCACTGATTGTGAAGCCAATAATGAACGTAGTCTAGCAACATAAACTCATCCACGCTGATGGGAAGCAAGACGGAGGCTGCACTTGGTCAAAGATTATCAAGGCTTAGCAGGTAGGAGTCTGGGTGCTGGAGTCAGATAGAGTTGCATTCAGATCTCAGCTCAGCTATTTACTAGCTCTGTGTCATTGCATTTCATAGCCCCTAGTTTTTAATTAGTCCACCTGCTGAGTAAAGGAGGACGGGGGAGGGTCATAAATATCAGGACTTTACCCTGGTATTTAAAGAAAGAAGGGCAGATAGTGCCCTTAAGAAACTATGATCTGGGTGCTACGTGTACTTATTGCTACCGAGGTATTATTCTCAGGCTTTCTCAGCAGACCAAGCTAGGAGATGCACGTATATATGTTCACACAGATACATGTGTGTGCATGTATGAGTATGTGTGTGTGCACAGATATACTTTGCACATAATTTCAATGTTTTCACTTCCATGTAAGCTTGGACCCACGTTAGCAGATTTCTGTTTTGATTTGGTAGGCCTTTTTGCATGGTATTATAACAAATATTCAGATAGCAAGAGTTCAATTAGCAAAGAATTAGAAGGTATCTGTACAAAATAAACATCAGATAAGTATTTTTCTTATCATGTATTATAAACATGGGTTGTATAGATTAGTTCTTTATGACCTTTGCTCTTAGGCAAATAATTGGAAGAATGTGATTATTTTAGAGTTCTAAGTCACAGTCACAGAATAGAGTCTATGATACCTTTCTGTATCCTGCAGCAGAAGTTACTATGTATGTGAAAATAAAGATGTATAGACATATGTTCAATATGCTTAAACCTCAAATATTTCCCTTTGTTTTAAAACAAATTGAGATTTCTGTCTGGAGGGTGACATGACATATGACTTGCGGAAGTGCCTGTCATTCCCAGAAGGAACATAAAGCTCTAATGAGGAGGTTTCCTCGGGTTATTCCTAGTTGGAGTGTTGTCATGCCTTTGTTAAAATTCTCTCAAAGGAAGTTAGATACTGCGAGGCAAAATATTATTTTAATATATTATTCATTAAAGCAATATTATTACCTTAAAGAAGATTCAAGTAAAATGAGAATTACTTTCATGCTATCAGGGGTAATTTCTCAAATCTATGCTTATTGATGAACTCGATATTCATCAATAAGTAACCAACCCCCAGAAATAAATTTATTTCTATAATCTACTCATAAATCAATTTGATGGATTTTTTTCCTTTATAATGAATAAAATTAAGCAATAAAATTAATGATTAATTTAGGGGTTATGAAAAATTAATTTGGAATGCATTGACAGCTATCTCGTGGATCATTATTACTTTGTTAGACTTGCTGATATTTCTATAATGCTACCGTGAGATAATAGAAAAATATATATATATATGTATATGTAAATATGTCCCCAGTTGCTGACACAGAGCTCCTAAAACCCTTGTAATTTCCTTAGCAATGCCAGCACTAGCAGTAGCTTTTAGTCTATTGTTTGACCTTTGACCCCTGTTTCTGTCACAGAGCTCTTAAATCCCTTAGAATTTCCTGAGTGAGAGCAATGTCTTTTGTTCTAATAAGGTGATTATCAGTGGGCTCCTGGATGGGAGCAATCACCGGAAAACTCTGAGTAAGACCTGCCTAGGACATCATCAGCCAGAACAAAAATTCAGCATTCGTAACATTAAGAGGCTGCAGATAGTAATTTTAAGGAGAATCAGAAAACTATATTATTGATTTGCTTTTGACAACTCTGCCTATATATTTTTTTTTAAGATTTGTTGCATTTGTAGCCATGACAATCTTAGAATTATGTTTTTATAAGCAGAGGTTTTGATTTTGTAAGTACGTTATTAAGCTCCAGTGCATTACTTCTAAGAAAACCTATTAAAACTATGTTTTGATCCTTTCTTGTTTTTTTGTTTTGTTTGTTTAGTTGGTTAGATGTTAGGTTATGATTCATTTATTCTTGTTTGTAGTTTAATATCAGTGCTGCCTAGAATATGGCAAGTTTGCTAATGATGCTAATTAAATGTACACATTTAGTATTTTTTATTACCGATCCTCCCCCTTCATGTTGAACTGCTCATTTTACCCTGGAGCCCAGAAATATGCTCCTTTTTATACATTAAATGTGTCCACTTAGCATTTAAAATTAGCATGGGTGTAGTTCTTTTTAGACATTTTATGTTCTACTGTACAAAAGCATGACTAAAATAACCGTATTTGGAAGGGGTTTTATAGAGCAGAAATAATGACTCTGATTCTCTGACTCACAGGTCACAGATGGATCCCACTGTCAGGTTAGCTAGAGAGAAAAAGGTAAAAAAGAGCTTTCTCCTGCCTACTGGTTGGGGGCAGGTAGCCTCCTGTTACTTCTATCCCCAGAGCCTCCCGCACACCTGAGAACTGAGCTGCCCCGCAAAGCTCTGTGCTCCATCTGCCAGCCTAACTACTGTTCCGAGAAGCTTCCGTGATGCAGCCCAAAACCCTACATCATCCGCAGAAGCCAGTGCCCTGAAACAGCTACCAGACAAGACCTTACTTCTTTTCCTCCTGTAGATAGCAGAGGCTTCTCTGAGTTATAGACACAGACAGGGTCTTTGTCATGATCACTTTAGACAAAGAGCAAGTGGAAGGCCTCAGGCTCCCATTCCTATGTAATTGAGACCTAAGGATATTAAAGGAGAGGAGAAACCCTCCATACCCTCTGTTGAAACTTTCTGGGTTTTGTTCATCTTTTCTAGAGGTATTTGCCCTCCCTAGTGTAAGGAATGAAAAACAAATCAGTCAACTCATTTGATTAAGACACATTTTCTGAATACCTCCTGCCAGCCTGGTACAGTGATAAGCACTGGGAATATAGAGATAAAAGACATGGCTCTCTTTTCTTCAAGGAGCTTAAAGGATAGAGGGATGTGGCTGGCCAAGGCCAAGCTTTCTTAGGCCTGATGAGCAGATCAAGGAAATACCTTTGCGGTGGTAGGTAGATCCTGGAGTAACAGGCTAATATTTAAAAAGTAAGTTCATGAACTTCCTATCAAACTTATGACTGATTATTTCCTTTTCCCACCCACGACTCCTACTGGGGCACCTCTGTGAGGACTGAGGCAGTGGGGAGGTGAGGCCACTCGCCTGGTTGCTTATATCTAAGTCTGGTACACAATCCCATTACAGGCTTGGAGGAAAACAGATTAAATCATAGTTGCCATTCTTTCCCATCTTTGATCTCTATGCCGTTTACTGTCTACTGCCATTCATTTGGAGTTAGCAGAGTTGGCAAGAGTAACTTGTGTTTTAGCAGGGAGCAAGAAGAATGGGATAAAGGTCAGCCGTCCCAGCCATCATGAAGGCCTGCTTCTAGCCCACAGCGCTGGGCTGAGATCCACATTTGCTTTCACAGAAGCACGTATCAGTGACACCTAACCCAGTCTGTGGTGGACAATCCCAGGCTCTCAACTCCTGAGCTGAATCATGGAGAATAAAGAGAAGTTATTCAAGAGAAGTTCTCTGGGGACAATGTGTAGGAGAAAAGCATTGCAGGCAAAAGGGACAGTGTGAGCAAAGGTATGGAGTTCAGGGAACCACCAGCTGAATTGTGCATTCTTTATTTTCAAACTTGGTAAATGCATCCCAAATCTTTCAGGCAGAGTTTCTAGAAAGAATTGTCTATTAATGCCTTCGACCACTCAACAGACATTTATTGAATGCCCACAATGTACAAGGCAAAAGGCATTAAAAAATTCATAAGGCTTATTTTCTGTCTGCAAAGAACTCACAGTTTAGCAAATGTTATTTACAAAGAGACAGGTGTTATGATAGAGGTTAGAACAAAATGTTATAGGAACATGAAGAATGGAGTGATTACTTGTGATTAATCAGGTCAGAAAGGCTTCACAGAGGAAGAGTTTTGAAATTATTAAATCAAATGAGAAAGGACCATTTGTGTTGCCAAGATGTTTAAATACGTCTGTACTTATTTTAGTTTGCCCTATTTGCGAAAATGCTTCAACTGCTGAGAAGCTTATAAATTAGATGTTAATTAATGAAGTGAAAATGATGCAGGGAAGAGATCCAGATTTATTTTAGAAAAGCAGGGTAGACTTGAGCTCCTTACCAAAGTCAAGTTATGCAAATAAGACTAATTGCATTTATTCTTGCAAGAGAATTGGAAATGTTATTTAAATATGTTAAATATAATCTAACATATTTATAATATCAACTGATTTTTTATGTTTTAATTGATTTATTTATTAAGATAATATGTATTTAACATCATACATTTATAGTTCTCTTTTGAAATGATTTTCTCCTCAATATTAATGTTTTTATTCTCTTGTGCATAAATACAGTATATTTGCAATAGCAGCTTCTCAAACTTGATGGACCCTACTCTGCTTTTATTTTCTATCCTTACCTTAAAAATGTATTTTTATTGAATTATAACATACATAACTGCATAAATCTTAAGTGTACACTCAATTAATTTTTACATATATCTATGTAACTACTATTTGGATTAAAATATAAGATATTTCCAGAACCTTCGAAGGCTCCCTCGTGCTCCCTCCCAGTTATCACCCAACGCTGTAGAGGTGACAACTGTTCTGATTCTATCACTGCTGATTAGCTTTGCCTGTCACATATTATATAAATGGAATCATACAAGACACACTCTTTTGGGGCCTGGCTGCTTTTGCTCAGCATTATGTCGTTAATACTGAGCCATGTCAGATGTAGTGTTTTCTTTCACTGACGTGTTGTTATATTCTATTTATAAATTTCACCAAAACTTATTTATCTGTTTCTGTTGATGACATATTTCCAGTTTGGAGATATTCTGAATAATTCTTAAAGATGTCTTTTGGTGGCATATATATTCATTTCTGTAGAGTAAACAGGAGTGGAATTGTTAGGTGACATGTAGGCATATGTAGAATTTTATTAGTTACTAAGCAAGTTTTTAAAGTACATCAACTCAAAGTTGTACCAGCTAGGTGTGAAAGAGTGAATATTCCCAGCTTTTTATTTTAACCATTCTGAAGAGTATATTATATCTTATCATAGTTGTAATTTTTATTTCACTGATGACCATGTTATCATATATTTATTGACCACTTGGATATTCTCTTGTGAAATGTGTATTTAAATATTTGGTCCTTTTTTTTTTTTTTAAGTAGGGTTCTCCTTTTCTTAATGAGCAAGTTTCTATTTTCAACATAAGTCCTTTGACAGATATCTGTATTGAGACTATCTCCTCCCAGTCTTTCAAGTGCCTTTTCACTCTTTTAATGATGTCCTTTTTTGTTAAAAAGAAGTTCTTGACTTCAATGAAGTTCAGATTGGTGAATACTTTTCCTAGTAGTTAGTGCATTCTGTGTCCTTTTAAAGCAATATTTACCCCTCAAGAGAAAAATTCTAATGAAATGAAAACAAAAAGTTTAACGTTTCTCATAGAACCCTCAAACCTCCATGAATACACATTTAGATTCCCACTTTGAGAGCCATGCAATAGTACATTGTTAAAGAACCTCCCTTGGATAGATAGATTCCCTCCCCCCCCCAAAAAAAATACCATCAAAATACAAGCATGAGAGGATTCCATTTTAAACTAAATAGACAGAGTTTTAATTTTAGAGGAACAGTTACTCAGAAACATTATATGGTAAATAAATGTAATATACAGATGTTCCTCAACTTGCAAAGAGTCATTTGTCCCAAGAAAAGAACATACTCATAATTTTTGTATTCTAATTAATCATATTAACATGCAATTTTATTAAAAAATTACAGATTTCAAAAAATTAAGCATATTAAAACACAATTACGCTTACTATACTGAATATAACTTTTCTAATATTCAAGTTTCAAAAGTTTATAAACATCAGGGTCTTGGGTATTAGCATGGTACCTAAAAAGTTAGAGTAGTCTTTTGGTAGGGATTTTCTGTATAAATGGGAATTTACTCTAATTATGTAAAACATTTCTCTCCCGAGCAAAGTTTCAACTAAAAATAAAGAGACACTAAGAGTTTGTGTACCTTACAAAAGTCAGAGCAAATCACTGAAATAGTTAAACCTGTATTTATACTACAGCCCTGTTCTTTTTATGTGGTCTTTTCCAATTTTCCATGATTATTTTAGGGGTAAAACCTCAGTGTAAGGATATTAAGTGTCTTTATTTTGCTTTGTGCGTTCTTTCATTTCTTAATGCCTCATTTATGAAAATCTTTGTGCGTAAATAATAACTGCAACAAAGGGTTACATATGCTTTCATAGAAGGGGTTATGGGAGCCAGTGGACCTCAAACAAAGGTCAGTTCCACTTGGGGTGGGGAGTTTAGGAAGGTTTTATAGAGACATCAAAAACTCTTGAAAGATGAGTAGGTTCTTCACTTCTCTGTGTGTCTATTTTTCCTCTTTTACTGTTCTCTTCTTTCTGTTTTCCAAACATGTTTTGTAGATATCCTGTTACTGGTGCAATTGTAGATGTCCTGTTACTGGTGCAACTAGTGGAGATAGAAGCCAGTAATCTGGATGACATCTCTTGTCTTAGTACTGCAGAATCCATGTCTGCCCCTGCGCTCAGCGTCACCAGAGCACTCACCAATAACAAAGTACAACAGAGACTGCTTAAGGTAGACACTTGTAATACCTTAAATTTGTGGGAGAGCTCTGGAAGCCCGACTTGGTGCCAAAAGTACAGAGAATTCTGTCATCTTTGGTTTAGTTTTGAAATCCTAATAAAGATTGGATTTTCAGCTATCCATTCTGTGTTGACTGTTCCTTCCTATTCTTAGGTACATTTCATTTGGTTCTACTTGAAGCAGGACTGAAATTTATAATAAGAAGCCTAAGAATGCCGTATTTCAAAAAATTAGATATTCCTGGGGCTTTTAGTTCAATAATTAGGATGGAGGGGAAATAGAGTCCAAATAAGTTGCTCTTCCTCAGGTCCAGTTTACAAGGATACTCTGCTCTCTAGGGAGGACTAGATCTCCATTGTGTTTTTTCTTGCTAAATTTTTCTGAGTCTTTATAACCAATTGTTGAACAATATCCTCTGCAGAGCAAGTCTGGTAACTAATTTTTGTCTGTTTATAAAAGAAAAATGAAGAAATATAGAGAGAACATTTGAGCTGAAGAAATTATGCATTACACATCTAACAAAAAACCCTCTTCATTATTGCTACTATAATCCTGCCAAGATATTTTTATTTTGAATTCTTTCTTTCCCAAAGGATTATACTTATATTTTACTTCAAGATTATATCTCAGTAAGTTTAAATTTGGAAGACATTTTTATTAAATAGGAAAAATTTAGGATTTTTAATGTTTGAGTCTATCAGTGGGAAGGAGAAAGGAAAGGGATGGAAGAGGGAGAGAATGTATGTGTATTATCCTGAGAGATAGGGGATCAATCCAATAATAATAATATAAAAAAGACACTTTCAAGAAAATTAGTTACATTAGGTCTTTCTCCAGTGGGTATTAGGAAAGTACAGATCTTCTTATTGTATTATCTTGCCCAGATCTGGGGTAATAAGCTATTAGAGAAAATGATACCTAAGGTCTCTGGTCACTTCCATGTGTGAGGGCCTATAGGCTAATGTGTAAACTTCATAGTCTTGTTATAATTTCTTTGCTGGAAATGTGTCTTTACCAACTATATTTTCCATTTCTCTAGCTCCTGGTATTGTCTCCTAAGAGTCTCAAATGAAAACCCCAATACTGTTGACATTATTACCAGCAAATACCTTGATGCTTCAACAGGTAACTACATTCAAGATTCAGGTACCCAGTGTGGGTAGAAAAAGTTGGGCTCAGCTTTAATTAGTCTTATTCTTATTTTGACGTGTAATTTCTGACATCAATTCTGATTCATAAGATCTCTAAGGATGTTATAAGAGACACGAGGAACAACATCTTTATCTGTTTGTAGGTAAAGTCAAAAGCTACCTATTCAGTTAAAAGTTCAAAAAGTTCTCTTCTTTTAAAAATCTTTTACATTATTTTGAACTTCTTCCTGCCAAACCTAATGTTCTTGCCTTGTGGTTAACATTTTCATGGAAGTCTCTGAATCTTTTTGTTGTTCTGTTTACTTTATTAGCTCTGTTTTTTTTTATAATCGTCAGCTCTTCTAAGTTTAGTGCTACTCTATCTTGATACTGACTTTTCTGAAGCATTAGGGGATTTTTAGTTGCTTTTCTATGTTTATATCTGATTTACAGTGAAGGGGGTGGGGCATATGAATAAAAAAGACTTGTCCTTGGGTGGATGGTTTTGGTGCTGAGGTACATGTGGGATTCATCAAACTCAAATTTTAAATTTTGATAATATTTGTTCTAATACTTTTATTGTTCTTTATGATGAGTTTGCCATCCACAGGTAGGTAAAATTTGACATTCTCCATAAGAGAAAATATTCCACTTGCAGATGAGACTGGCTTTGGTGATACAAGTTTGGGTGAATGTGACAAAGGCAGTGAAAATAAATGAATGAAGTCTAATTGATGGCACAAAGCAAGGCTCCACCTCCTAAATCGAAATACAGTTGTCCTTCAGTGTCTGTGGGGCAATGGTTTCAGGAACCCTGTAAATACTAAAATCCAAGGATGCTCAAGTGCCTGTTATAAAGTAGTTTAGTATTTACATGTAACCTGTGCACATCCTCTCATATACTTAAATAATCTCTAGATTACTTATCATACCTAATACAATGTAAATACTATGTAAAGAGTTGTTAGACTGTATTGTTTAGGAATCAATGTTCTGGATTTTTTTAAAGATATTTTTGATCTATGGTTGGTTGATGCAGAACTGGCAGATATGAAAGGCCAACTACACCGTCCTAATTCTTTTTCACCACTTCTTTCTAGCAGGGTGTTTTCTTACCTAACCCCTTTCCAGTGGCCATTATGTGTCTCAAAAAAAAATTTATAAGACTCATTATTGAGAGATCCTAGAATAATAGCCTTAAACAAATGTAACTGCTGGTCTAAATTGTTTTTTATGAGTAAGTGAGATGTTGCAGTGGAGTGCTCAAGCCGTTACTGAGGATCCTGGTCTTACGATAGGCAATAGCTATAATATCTCTTTGAAATATACATTATCTGTGGCGCATAACATCCAGAGGCCACTCAGATTAGTTATATCTGAATCTGGGAGTGAGTAGAAAGGGGCGTGGGCCTCAGTCAGTTTTATGAGCAGCCCAGGGTTGAGAACTGTCTACTGTTTCATCTTTCTGTTTATAATTTCATTAATATAAACCAAAGTCCTTCCATTGGTGGTTTTCAAATTTGAATCATGTTTCTAGATTTAGAGCGGTGATCTTAAACTTTATTAGACTTTGTGGGGATGCCACTTGCTAAAATGCATATCCGTGGGCCATACCCACAAAGATTCTGATTCGGTATAACTGGTGTTGGGCCCGGGATATTCTTTGCTAAAGAATACACCAAATATTCTTTTAAAAATGGAATTTTGGAAACTATTGATCTAGTGACTTCTTCCTTGTTTCTATTAGTCAAACATCAATTTGGCTGACACTTAAATTAGGGAAAAATACACCTTTTTAATTAATATGGGGTTTCAAAAGAAACTTCTTCAGGGGACCAAATGACTTAGAACCTTCGAGGCAAAGTAAAAAGTTTAGATTTTATTCTAAATGTGGAAGGGATGTATGTTATAGGTCTATAGGCAAGAAAAGGATATATTCTGATTCAGGCCTCTTCTAAGGCCCTATACCTAAGTTTGTTTTTATAATTTGTATTCATTTTGCTAAAGAAGACCCCAGATGGTATGTTTTAGACCTGCAAATCCTGGATCTTCCCTGATGACATGGTATGTTAAGGGCCTCGCAGAATGCTTGGCACGTGCAAGGTCCTCAGTAAATGCAGATGCTTCCTCTTCATCTATCTCTTTTTGAAAATCATATCTCACTCTATCCATTTATACATCCCAATCTCTAGCTCAGTGACTGTCATCAAGTGACATTCTTAAACATTTGTTGAATGACCGATAGAAAACAAAGCGAGGGGAAAGGAGAACTGACTCAGTGTTTTCCTTTTCATACCACCAAATAACTGACTTTTCATTTATTTTAACTCTAACAAATGCAAACAATCTTCCACTAAAGAATAGCAGAACCTTCTTGGCATGCACGACTGTGGTTTTAACGGGCAGAGTAAGAAGTGGTAGATATAGATTTAATGGAAGACTATATTATTTTGGACTTTGTCACAATGCTAAAAGGAAACAACAATATATTAATAAGTGCAGTCTGGTTTTCTTTGTTTTTGTTTTGTTTTGTTTTGATTTGATTAAGAAGCTAATAGGCTACTGACCTTTTGAGAAAACCTTCACATTTCTTCCAATAAATTACCTGGAAGAAATATGAGATCTTTTATTGCTTTTTCACTCTGTACAGTATATACCACATCCAAAAATAAACAAGCTTTAGAAATTTGGCAAACATTAATCAATATTCCTGGATCCCAATTACTACCCCAAGTAAAAACTTTTAAGATTACCTTATTCACGATGTATTTATCCAGAAATGCCATGACTACTATCTCAGCAGAAATACAAATCTGGTTGTAATTTTTATTTTTAAAACTTCGCTTTGCCCTGACTTCCAGGATCCTCACATTTTCCTTTCTTTCTGACTATTTCTCTTTAATCTCCTTTACAGACTCTTATTTTTTTTTTTTTTTTTACTTTAAACTCTGATACTTTCTAGGCCTTTTCTTCCTTTTTTTAATTTCTCCCTGGAAAATTTCACCTACTCCTCTAGATTCATTTGCCTCCAATGTTTCCAGATCTTCACTTTGAGCCCAAAGCCCTTTCTTGATCTCATAGGCCTCACATTCAGGTGTTCTTGGAAGTCTAGGACACAGATTGCAGAGGTTCATGAATCATGGTCAAGAGTCATCTTGTTTAAGGTCTTGAGGAAGAAGTTCAGTGTTCTAGGTATAGGACCTCTGATGAAGCCAATGGTATAGAGAAAGTCTACAAAGCTAAAAAGGTGAACAAATAAGTTGTCTAATAGAGAAATAATATAAAGATGTATAATACTTCCTAATTAGTTTCTATAATTGAAAATGGTAAAATTAAAATGAATTGTTTCTATTTCTACTAATTTAGTTGACTAACCCCCATTAATCTGAACTAGAGTGGTTTTTACTTGCAGTCTTTCCCTTCAAAATGAATTTCTTATGATTATCTTTTTGACTTATACTTAAAGTATTGTACCTAAAAGACCTGTAGAAAATAACTAAACTAAGGACATGGTGTTCTATCATTAAAATGATATACAAAATTCAAGTTAATAGATAACTCTTCCATTCCAAGAGCTTTAATAGAATAATACGCAAAAAGGATTTTATCTGATTAAATTCTAGTCACTGAAAAACATTCAATAAAGAATATTCTTATAGCTAATTGTACTTTTATTTGATTATTAGTTCAATTCATTTTTATTTATTTTAAATGTTGGTTCTAACATCCTCAGATATGTTTAGATATTAATAATCCTGACAACATATGGAAATAGCAAATTTCAGGTGGATTATAATTAGTAGTAAAGAATTTTATTTCCTATCTCTTTATAAGGTTTGTCATCATTATATCCTCACACTTCTAATCTTCTCTAATTTCTTTCATGATAACTACCCCAATATCCATGAGGCAAGGAAAAATAATCACAATTCACTGTCTTCATCAGGAGATAAAAATTTTTTTTGGCATAGTCAGCAGCCTGTTTTTGGTATACTCTGTCTCCTAATGAATCTCCCTTCAATGTAACAGAAGTGTGGTATCACAACAGTACATCGTAACGCTTCAGAGCATAAACTCTGAAATCTGAGAGTCTGGTTCCAAACTCAGCTCCCACTTATTAGTTGAGTGACATTGTACAAGTTATTTAACACATATGATCCATTGTTTCCTCATCTTAAAAATGAGAATGATCATGTGTTGTAAGAATTCAATGGAATAACATGTATAATGTATCAAGCACAAGACCTGATACACGTAAGTCTGAAATAAATGGTAAACATCATGATTATTGCTATTATTTTTGTACATGGGAACTCGTGGGTTATTATCACAGGTAAATAAATATGACAACTCTCCAAGCACCCTCCCTCCAACTTCAACTTTGGAGGTGGTCCAGATAATTCGAACTGCCCTTTTCAAGCCCTTCCCACTCCAAAGTTAGCCTAGTTCTGCATGAACCATATTGAGTTTATTTATTCCACAGATATTATTGAGTGACTATTTTGTTCCTGGTCTTGGGTGAGGAACTGAGGATGTTCCAAACTCCTTTACGGGCTCCCATTATTCTCAATAAATAGATGGTTCTGAGACTTGTCTGAAGACTCCTGCTAGCAATCATGCTGGAGTAACTGGCACCAAACTAGTACTAGTACTGCAAACAACTAGAAATCAGGACAAAATACATGAACCAACTGTTTTCAGAAATCGAACAATAGGCAGTGCAGAAATGTGATGCCTGAGAGAAAGGAAACAAAGTGAGCACAATGACTCCAGCTCTCCGCCTGGAGGCCTTTGTGGGATTGTGATGCAGAGGAAGCACTATCCAAGTGGAACATAGCACTTTTGTTGGACGGAAGAGACAGAGCCAGCGAGTCGTTCAGGTACATTTAGGCTGCTAGATTTTGCAAGCAGACTACTGGAGAAGAGCGAAATACACAGAGAAAGAGCTCTGGGAATTTGCAAATAGATCCCTGGGAGTCCTTAGCTGAATGCAAAGCTGCACACGCATGGGGTGAGACTAGAAAGCTGCGCAAAAAACATCAAGGAAGGAACAAGTGGGGGGTTAAAACTGAACAAATACTGGAACTTAAACAGGATGAGAGACATCTGAACTCCAACCAGCAGGAGCGGACATACTTGGTTAAAGAGGCCTTTCTGAGGCCTCTTCAGCATTCAAAAGAGGCCTCAGAAAGGCCAGATCTTAGGAGGGCTAAACTTGTCCTGAGCTAAGACTATTCTAGACCCACTCTAACGACACTTAGATAAATATAAGCTTCAAAAAGATCAAGTCGATCCACAGTAAATTATCTTTCTGAAAAAAGAATACTCAATTCTCTCTAAAGGAATAATTTGCTATGTCTAGAATCCAATAAGCTACTTGAAAAAGCAGGAAAATATAATCTATACACAGCAGGAAATCAATTAATAGAAATAGATCCAGAATTAATAAACAAGGACTTTAACAGAGCTATTATAAGTCTGTTCAAAGATTTAAAGAAAAGCACAAACACTAATACAATGTAAAGCGATGTAGCTAAGAGATGTAGACAATAGAGGAAATAAAATGAAATACTAAAAAGGACTTAAGCCAAAAGAAGTTAGAAAGAAAGGAAAAAAAGGGACAATAGATAAGGCAAATAGACAACAAATATTTAGTTGGTAGTATCAAACCATTTTTAAAAATGCAAAATTACTTTAAATATAAAATGGACAACCAGTTTAAAAGGCATAGATTGCCAAACTGGCTAAAAAAAAAAAAAAAAAAAATAGAACCAACTCTAAGCTATCTACAAAAAGCTCATTTTAAATATAAAGACTCAAATAGGTAATAAGTGACCAGCTAGAAAAAAAGATACCACAGAACTAATCATAAGAAAGCTGGATATTAGTTACAACCATATTAACATCAAAATATGGGGGATCTGCCAAACTATCTCTAGGCACATCTTACTCATAAATCCTTAAGAAGTATTTAAATTAGATTCAGAATCTGACGACCTGAAGGTCATACTCTAATAGACAGATTTTTTTTCTTCAGGGCACAATTATTTTATATAGTTTCAGTAAACCTGACTTCTTAGAGATTGTATAATGTGAAAAGATGGAGAACTGAAAAAGATTTTTAAAAGAAGAATCTGCAGTTCTATTATAGAACAAAAGCAAAACAGTAATCAAATCTGTCTTGGAACCAGACACCGAAGAACACTTCTGAATGAAGAAGAAGAGGTGGTATTGCAGAAGTGATTCACTAGCTCTCAGTAGCTGCAGACTGCTCTCCAGAGCCCCTCTCCTCTTCTCTCTGCTATGTAATTAAATAGAAGGACGCTGCCCATGCAAAGAGAGGCCTGTAAAATACTGTATAACCCAGGCCACTAGCCAAAGTCAAAATAGTACTTGGGAATGGCTACAAGCCACACATGGAAACCTTCCAGCTCAATCAAACCAGGAAGAGGCTGTTCTGATCCCTTTAGAACACCAGGGTAACATATGAAAAGAGGCAAAGATGTGCAGGCTCATTTCATAGAGCCCTCTGAGAAAACCAGCATGTTGACCAAACAGAAGACCCCTAACTGAAAGAGATTGCCAATAACAGTTTTCAAAGAATAATGTCTACAAATGGAACATATATTTAAGAATAGGAACAGGAAATTAAATTAGATTAACTAGAAAAAAAAGACACTTGATATGACATTTTTAGGAGACAAGATATGAACAACAGTGGATGGAAAGTAAGTTTTTGGCTATCAGAGAAATAAAATATCTAAAAAGTAAAACAAAAATCCACTAATGGCTCAGTAATTTTTTTTATTCTAGAGTCTTATAATGAAGTCACTTAAAATTATATTTGCTTGGCTTTTCCAGCTAAGTGCTTCTTTAAGAAATTTTCTCCTCAAAGCTACAGATCTGAAGGAATTTGCAAAGTAGTTGTTAACATTTCTTAAAAGTCATTAATTTTTTAAAATTAAATTTATTGGGGTAACATTGGTTATTAACATATAATTTTCAGAAATATAATTTTATACATCACCTGTATATCACATTGTGTGCTCACCACCCAAAGTCTAATTTTTAAAAAATCTTTGATCATAAGAGACATCAAGACCCAGTAGGATTAAGAGAGATTGCTCCTCAGACAGAAGGGAAAAATTAAACAGAGAGGCAAGAATGAGACATTGCTCCATGTCTGACCTGTCTCGTGTTCCTGGGTGGTGATGCATTTCTCGCCACTGACCTCTCTATTTGTGAAGTCTTTCTATTTTGACCACTATGACAAGACATTATCTTGACTTTCTTCACACCTCTCCACAAGCAACATTTAATTTGTCACAGGTTCTTCCATCTTGGTCCAATATGAAAGCTCTTCCCTTTTATTTACTACTCTTTTCAAACTGACTAGGAAACACACAGTCTTTCTCTTTGATCCATACTCTAAACTCCAGTTTTAAAAAAATCAAATTTCTTAAATATTATTATGTTCCACAGTTTTCCTCTGCATCAGCAGCATCCATAAGGTTTTAAACTATTCATATATAAATGTTGAATTGTACACCAGAAACCTACTGGATTTTGTTAACCAATGTCACCATAATAAAAAAAAAATAAGTTAAAAAATTAAAATAAACTATGCATATATACTGTCCCAAAACCTTTTTTTTTTCTTTTTTTTAATGCCTACAGTACCTGGTATTCCTAGGTGGTCTCCCATCCAAGTACTAATCAGCTTAGCTTCTGCGATCGGTTGAGATCAGGCACATTCAGGGTGGCCAGGGCATAGACCCAAAATATTCTTAATGAGTAAAAAGTAGTGGAATTATGATTTTGACTTTGAGATGTTTTGAACATTTTCATCTTAATGGATGATTCATTCAACATGGCTAAAATGATTGTTCTTTGGTATTTCCTTTTATGGTAAATTTCAACTACTTACTCTCTAAATGAATAGTGTGTGGAAGTGATTGGCAGATGTGACAGACTTTACCATGGCAACTCTTCATAAGGAAAATTGATGGCTGAGCAAATTGAGGGTTTGTGTTAAGAGCACAATAACCCCCAGGCTGCTCTTCCAGGTTCTGTAAGTTACTCAGGATTTCAGAGGAGGGATGACGAATCAAATGTTTTATTAGTTCAGAAAGACTCTCCCATAGAATATGTTAAATTAATTTATTGGGGTAACATTTGTCAATAACATTATATAAGTTTCAAGTGTACAATTTTATAATACATCATCTGTGTATTAGATTGTGTGCTCACCACCCAAAGTCTAATTTTTTTAAAAAAATTTATCACTTCAATTTCTTCTTTGGCTGGCACACAATTTAGCATAATCAAAAAAATTTTTTGCATGTTTGTAGCATTTAGGTCAACAGCTCTGACTAAATATGTGTAATTACATCGTATCCTTATATACCAAGTCTGTGCTCTAATTGTTTTAATAATAGGAGAAATATATCTGTTGTTTATAGTAAGCCATTGTCTTTTTCCTTCAAGTATATTAACATTCATAAGAAAAAAATAACAGAAAGTTTTTTTAAAAAACTAGGGGAACCAGTCTCATCATAAAACTGTGGTATGGGTACAAGAAAGCAGTCGCGGTTGAGGGATTTATACCTTTGATGGAGCGTCACTTAATATTGGCCTAAACGTGCCTGGCGGATTGCTAGTGTTCTATGATTAAAGGACTCCGTACTCATGTGAGACTGGAAAACGCTTCTCTAGAGATACACATAAAAGTTTCCTACATGTTCTAAAGTTAATAAAGGAAACAAAAACACAAGGAAAATCTATAACCTGTTTAATCTTTGTAAGACTCAGTTTTGACCAAATGCATTTCATCCAGAACACATTCTTTGTGTAACAACTATTTAAGTCCTGTGTTGAACAAGCACACTTTGGGAAATGCTGACTTAATTAATCCATGGAGATCATAAGAAGAATTCACCCTGTTGAGCACATTCTAGATTCCAAGCACTATTTTATGACACTGAGATGCCCTAACTCAATTAATAGAACAGTCAGCCCCCAGAGGTGGTTATCATGATTCCCATTTTATACATAAGGTGAATGTGTTAAGTAATTCCCATGGTGCGGCCACTATGGAAAACAGTATGGAAGTACTTCAAAAATATTAAAAGTAAAGCTTTCACATGACCCAGCAATTCTGCTTCTGTATATTTAATCGAAGAAAACAAAAACACTAATTTAAATTGATATGTGTACCCCTATGTTCATTGCAACATTATTTACAATCACCCAGATATGGAAGCAACCTAGGTGTCCATCGATAGATGAAAATAAGATATGGTACATACCTGTATAATGGCATATTACTCATCCATAAAAAAGAAGGAAATTTTGGACCCAGAGGGTATTATTCTAAATGAATTAAGTCAAACAAAGACAGACAAATACTGTATGATTTCACTCATATGTGGAATCTAAAAACAACAACAACAAAACAAACAAATAAACAAAACAAAAAAGAAACAGACTAATAGATACAGAAAATAAACTGATGGTTGCCAGAGGGGAAGTGGGTGAAGAGGTGAGTCGAAAAGGTGAAGGGGAATAAGAGGTACAAACTTCCAGTTATAAAATAAATTAGTCACAGGGATGCAATATGCAGCATAGAGAATATAGTCAATAATACTGTAATAGCTTCGTATGGTGATAGATGGTCATTAGACTTATTGTGGTGATCATATTGTGAGGTATTGAATGTTGAATTACTATATTGTACACCCAAAACTACCATAATGTTGTATGTCAACTGTACTTTAATCAAAAAAAAAAAAAAATTTGAAGTAATTCCCATGAACTCCTGACTTTAAATGGTATAGGATTTTGAGCCAGTGTCTGACTTTAGAGCCCAGGGCCGCTTCCACTACAGAACTTAAAATTTACTAACAGTGAAAACAAAACAACATCGAGTATTTATAACACTTTAAGAATGCATGCTCTCTGTTCCGGAGGTGGAATCTTTCATAAAATTTCACATGAAATTTTCCAGACAGATTTTTCACAAATGAAACAATGAATCTGCATTCTCATGTGGCCTGCCATCTGTTCAGAGGACCAAGAGACCAATATTTCTTTTCACAACAAAGCTAAGCTGAACAATTATACCAAGTAACTAAGATAGAGAATACGGAATACTTTTGTGGAAAATCAGAGCTGACAGCATGGTCTGAATACTGCTAAGTTGAAACAGAGACTAAGTGTCATATATCTCACTAGTCATGTCACTGTGACTAGTAAAGGTAGGAACACATAACTAAGACCAAGCTGATTAGAATAAGTCCTTGAATTTGTTTGAGTCTGAATTTCAAATAAACAGTAACAAAACGTTTATAATTGGGGAAATTTAAATGCTGGCTAGATAGTTAACGATATTAGGGAATTATAATTAATGTTTTAGATGTGACGACAGTGTCGTCTTTATCCTTCAGACGTACATACTGAAACATTTATGGATGAAATAACTTAAAATCTTACATTCAAATCAAAATAATCAAAATAATTCAAGGGCATGAGGGTAGATGCAACTAAATCATCCATGTCGAAGCAGGATGATTGGTACATTGGAGATAGTTATACTATTTTCTCTCTACTTCTGTGAATGTTTAATTTTTAAAATATAATTATAAAAGGAAAGAAAAGAAAAGAAAAAAGAAAAGGAAAGAAAGAAAGAAAAAGGAAAGGAAAGGAAAGGAAAGGAAAGGAAAGGAAAGGAAGGAAAGGAAAGGAAAGGAAAGGAAAGGAAAGGAAAGGAAGGAAAGGAAAGGAAAGGAAAGGAAGGAAAGGAAAGGAAAGGAAAAGGAAAAAAAGGGAAAGGAAAGGAAAGGAAAGGAAAGGAAAGGAAAGGAAAGGAAAGGAAAGGAAAGGAAAGGAAAGGAAAGGAAAGGAAAGGAAAAAGGAAAGGAAAGGAAAGGAAAGGAAAAAGAAATTCCTGAGGTTTTATCCACTGACGCTGGAGGAGAGTTCTGTTTCCTCTTAGAAAACTGTACTCAGAACTGCCAGCAGCCATCTTCCCATCACTGGAGGAAGCCCATCTGTAGTCAATGACCAGACCACCCTCCAGGGAAAATAGGGACAATGATGGAGGATGAGAGAGAGGGCTAACACTTACAGTGACTTTGCAGGATTTTATTTATTCACATGGAAGCCCTGAACAAATGAAGCTGGTCGCATATAATCCCTTTACATAAAATATACATTTGTTGTTTATGTCAGGAAATGCATATATCCACGTGTAGACTACAACTGGAGGATGTATATAACGTTAAATATACTTTATATGAATCTTATACTTAGTCTATTACATATATATACATATATAAAATACTGCGTTTAATCTTTAGTCCATCTGGACTTAATTTCAGAACATGTTGAGAAATATGCAATTTTGTCTCAAAATTATTATCCCAGTACTATTTATTGAATAATTCCCAAATTTCCCATTACCCTGATGTATCACTTTAATCAAACCTTAAATTCTCAGGTTTATACAGTTTATGTTCTTTTGATCTATACGTTTCGGCACGTTTCACACTGTTTATTACACTGTAGAGTATGATGCAAAATCTGAAAATTCAAGTTCCCTCTGCAAAAGTTATCCTCATTTTTCAGGTTTTAAATGCTAGCCGGCTGTTTTATTCTTTCAGGTAAAATTTAGAATGATTTCGTCAGGTTTTTAAAAATTTAATCGAATTTTAGATTGTAGTTGCATAATGTTTATATATTGTTTGGGAAGATTTTGAGGACCTTGAATAGTTTAATAAGCTTTCTGAAAACTGCTCACATAACAGAATTCAAAATGCATAGTACTTTTGATTTTCTTTTGGGAAAAACCATCATGACCTTTGAAAATTCTGAGTTCTTCATTTGATGTTTCTACTAGATTGTTTGTACAGGATTCACTTTTATTTCCAATAGCATGGATAATGTATACTTGTTCCACCAATATAATTTTATTTAAATAGGCTTTACCTGTATTTTTTCCTAATGCTTGAGTTTCTGAGAAATTTTATCAAAGCGGAGTCCTGTATTTTTCATTTGGATGACTGCTAACTAAATTCTAAGAAAAAGTGAGCATATGTTTGAGAATTAGGCTCCCCCTGCTGGTAGATTTAGCACCTTATAATGCATCTTATTTTCAGTCTTGAAATCCAATTCTGTTTTATAGCATCTTGGACCTAAGAGATTGAAGTGTTTGCTAACTCTCCTGCTAGATGGTCTGCATGGATAAACTTTATTGACATAAAGTTTAAAAGATCATATAATTAATTCTAAAATGTACAAACCAGAAACTAAGAAAGAGGAGAGATCAATATAGTTTGAGAATAGTGATATGCTGATAAGCGTGTCACA
The DNA here is from genome assembly GCF_014176215.1 of Rousettus aegyptiacus. Lineage (NCBI taxonomy): Eukaryota > Metazoa > Chordata > Mammalia > Chiroptera > Pteropodidae > Rousettus > Rousettus aegyptiacus. The sequence goes on from NW_023416286.1 coordinate 35,139,039, forward strand.
ATGAACTTTCTGAAAAGCATTAAATTGGTGTTTGCTAATTTTTATGATGTAAATACTTCCACTATGACGTATTTCAAGTTACTTATGTGAAGTCACTTATGTGGGGTAGGAAGGGATGCTCATAATTAGCTCTGACCAGTCAGCTCCAGTACGTCACTGGTTAAGGATGTGGGAAAGCTTGAGCTGAATTTTATATTCTGCATAAGATATGTGAGAGGCAATAGAGCATAGCAGAAAAATAATCAAGTGCTTTAAAGCGAGACAGATTCAAATTTAAATCCCGCTTTACTGTTTTCTAGCTTTGAACCATGTTATTTGAATTTAAGTTTTCTTGTTTCTAAAATAAATTGATAACATCTATTTTGAAAAATTATTGTAAAAATTAAATAAGATAATGAATATAAATCTCCTCGACAGCACATGTATTTCTAAGAAATGGCATGTTAACTATCCACATACACACAAAGGAGGAAAGAGTATCTAGACTAGAATACGAGATAATCAGATACAAATCTGTTTATCATGCGCTGAAATTGGGGCTGCTACACTGAACAGGCACTCACATCCTCTGACCCGTTTTTCTAGTCTAGACTGCTTAGTTGGCAATGAGGATGCCATTCTGATTATAATGAGAGTTACATATTGGAAGAATATGGACCAGTAATAGCAGATAAATAATATTGTATTTTGGTTTGGGTTTTCTGCATAAGAGGCAAGACAAGGGGAAATTGATTGTCAATAAATCAAGATTATATTGTCTCAGGATGTCTGGTCCTGTTTCAGTGGCACACCTGCCTCCTTGTCATCTTTTGAAAGTTCTCAATTTAGGTATATCTCTTGGTTCCAACTTTTCATTTGACTAAGGCCTAAGACATCATTCATCTCCTGTCTATTTAGGTAATGAAAGAGATGCCCTGGGGACTGAGGAGAAGCAGACCATTAGGTTGCTGAGACAAACAACACAGTTGAGTGGCCAGAGAATCGCCACTTGAGTTTGCCACTGTTTTCAGTTTTCTCATTACTTCTGAATTGGATCTACATTAAAAAAATAAACAAATAAAATACAGCTTATCTCTTAGCCAGCATTCCTAGGTGTTTTAGTGGAAAGATAATTAGATTTTCGACTCCACCAGTAGTAAGGACTCATTATAGTTGTCAAATAGGTTCTTTTAGCTCTCCAATCCTATATGCCAACCAATCCCTAATTCTACCAACTAAACTCCCTGTTTAAAAACACTCTCATTCCCTCATCTTCCCACTCAATGTCCAACCTCCCACAGATCTTCAGACTAGTCCACCCAACCCTATCCAAGTCCCTTTCCTCCAGCCAAACCAATAAGCACTCACTCTGATTAACAACCCACCATTCAGATACCCACAGTGTGACAAAGTACACAACAGTAGACGCCTTTTTTATTTGAAGAAGAATAAAAAGCAGGAGAAAAAAGCACCCATAATCCTCACAGAATTTTTTCAAATGGCTTTAAAAATCTCATTTACATATGATTTTCTTTAAATCTTTCCATGTTGTTTCCAATATCTAAAAAAATATTTAAGCCCCAAAGCTTCAACATTTAAGAACAAAAGTAATATCCTAAAATCTCATTACAAATGAAAAAAAAATGAATGGCTTAGTATAAGGTCTCCTATTGTGGAAGCTTCTGTGGTGGTTAATTTTATATGCCAATTTGGCTAGGCTATGGTTCCCAAATTTTTTTTTTATCAAACACCACTATAGATGTTTCTGTGAAGGTATTTTTTAGATGCGATTAACATTTAAATCTAGATTTAAATGTTTAGATTTAAACATTTAGATTTGAGTAAAGCAGATTGCCCTGATAATGTGGGTGGGTCTCATCTAAGCAGCTGAAGGTTTTAAGAGCAGAGACTGAGGTTCTCCAAAATAGAAGGAATTCTTCTCAAGACTGCACTATAAAAACCCTGAGTTTCACTGTGTTGTCTTGAAGAATTTGGACTCAAGAGTGCAACATCAAATCTCGCCTGAATTTAGAACTTACTAGCCTTCCCTACAGAGTTTAGACTTGCCAGACCCCACATGTGAGACACTTTCTTAAAATCTCTCCCTCTCTCTCTCTATTCCCTCTCTCTCCCTCTCTCAATCTCTCATAGATATTGAGCTTTTAGAAAACCATTAGGGGTGACTATAAGGCATATCATGGAGAGAATGGGAAGTTTTACTGCTACTGGGTAAATGTTACTCCAAGACTGTTTTCCTTTTATTGCATAATGATGAAAATGCCAAGAGGCTTGAATACTATCATACTGTTTAAGGTCAAAGATAAAATGTGGATTAACATGTTTTTTCTCTAACTCAAAATTATCAGTTTGCACAATGCCCCTGTTGTTAAACTGTTTGTGATACTAAGAACTATTTGACTCTGGAGAAGGCCCAAGCAGTAATCAGAAAGTTAGAGATCAGGGAAAATGGAGTTATGATGTTGAATATGTGTCCATTTAAAGATCCAAATGTGGTGGTTTGTGTTGTAACATGTTGGAGATGAACCCCCAAAATGGTAGGCCTTGCCAGACCCCACAGAGTGTGACCCCCGCAGAGAAATAAACCATGTATGACTTTGAACAAGACTGTGTACGAGGCTGCCCCCACACCACAGATATACTGGTGCCTTAACTTAGTCAAAATGAACTTGAGGTGGAATTAAAGGGCCCAGAGCATGTTTCAGTGTGTCCAAACTTTCACAACAGCAGCACTGTAAACTTTTTATATAGTAATTCAAAATACTGTGACAGTTATTTCATTGTGGCACTGCTGTTTCTTGTCATGTTGATCATTATATATAAACATTAAAATTTTTCATCATGTTTACTTCTTAAATTACCTTCAAACGAAGCTGGTGGCAGTTTGCTTGTGAGTTTTCTTGAGTGGTCGATGCGGTGGCAAAGCCACTATGAAGGTGCTGGGCGTCCTATGTGGCATCATGAGCATATCCCTTCCATGTCATCATCAATGACACAAACATCACCTCAATGATTGAGGTTCCAACCAAGTAGAAGATAGGTCTTTTTTTTAAGATGATTTTTTCACTGGGAAAAGAAATGTTTTTTAAAAAACTTTAAGAGGGAAAGTTCCGGAAAATACAGGAGATGGCTCTTTAATGAAAAAAGTTGGTTTGTTTATTTGTATGTTTTTCTTGTTTAAGCAGAAACTAAGTGTGGTAAGCTTTTAAAAAGCATTTGGCAAAATTTTGTCTTAGGGCTTGGAGATGTTATTTTTGTGGCTTTTTTATTTGAAAACTTTGTTTATTTGTTTAAAGGACTTTAAACAAAATCAAGTTTCTAAAATGGTCCTCTATTTTTTTTTCCTACTTCAGATCCAGAAATGAGAAGAAAGATTTCTATTAAAAAACACTTTTGCTTTTAAAATTTAGTTTGTTTTTAATTGGAAAGTGAGGCAGGGGGAATGATTTTGTAAAGTCATGTCTAAAATTTACAGCAAAAATTTTCTTTGCTATTTTTGTTCTTCTTTATGTCAGAAGATTTTTGGTTTTTTTTTTTTTTTAGCTTTTGTATGTCATTTTGTTTTATACAGGAAGCTGTTTTATACTGAAATATTTTCACATATTGAAAAGGTTTTAAATGTTTTCACATATTGAAAAGCTTTTAAAAAACATTTAAAAGCTTTTCAGTATCACATACTGAAAAGTTTTCAAAGGCTTCATATTTCTGCTATTTTTGCTTTACTTTAAAGCTGAAGCTTTTAATTGTGTATTGTGTATTTATGCCATATGATATTTTAGTGTGAGTAGTGGTTAAATTCACACTTTTTTCTTTTATTCAATACATATTTACTGAGCTCCTCTTTTTTACCAGCCACTCCTCTGGGATTTGGGGTATAGCAGTGTACAAAACTAAATCCCTGGCCTTGTGATGCTTGGGTTCAGCTGGGTGCTTGGTAGAATATTCTGTTTCGGAGAGGGGTAGGATTTGTAGCTGGGTAGAAGATTGAGGGCTTAAGGACTTGAGAGTCAGGTTTCAGACGCAGCTGGAAGTGGTGGGGTGTTGGTTGTAGATTTGGGCGAATGGGCTACCACTAAGAAGAGTGGACTAGAAAAGAGAGATTAAGGGGTAAAAGATGAAGGCTGGGTTTGGGTAACTGGACTGGGAATTAATTGGATCAGGCTTTTACTGAATGTCTTCCAGTGAATGATGTAGTAGAATGCACCCCCATTTTTACAGATAGTATGTCTTCTTAGTGATGACTAAACAACACAAAAAAGATCCAACTATAAACATGTAGAAATGTCCCTCCCCTCCAAAATACACACACACATATATGGAAGAGTGGAGTAAATGCGCTCACTCTTTGACAAATATTTAATGAGCCAGGTACTTATCCAAGCTTTGGGGTATATCAGTGAACAAAAAAAAGTCCTTAGCTTCATGATGCATAGATTCAAGTGGGTGGATATCTAAATAAATATTTTTTTAAAAACTATATAGCTGAGATAGAATCAAGTCTAGACATTAAGACTGAACATTAACCTAATACTTATGCCTTGCTGGGACATCAGACCGTGTAGTGTAGGGAGTTGAGCTTAGTGCTTGAGTATAGGTGATAAGTAAGACTCTGGGCCCATGCAAGGAGAGTTGTAACCCTCTAAAGAGCCATGACATTTAAATTGGACCAGGAAAAATATTCACGCATCAGTACTAAGGGACAACTAAGAAGCTTATCTTAGTAGTGGAAATCTGTAAGGAAAAAGTTCAGCCCCAACTATCGAAAGCCATACACCAGAACCTCACCTGAATTTGTAATCTAAAATTGCAACAGCTAAGTCATTTGGAAAAAATAAATTTTAAGCCATTAGCAAGAGGAGATGTAACATTGCTTAAAATGATATTCCTGCAACCCACACCAGAGGAGTCTCAAGAAAACCAAGCTCTGACAAAGATGATCTGATAAAAAATGTCAACTTAAATAGGAAACAATGAGTGAAAATCAACAACAAAAAACACAGCCACAGGGTAAGTTTACAATTTGGATAACTCAGTTTAATGGAATAACATTCTCAAAGAAAATAAAAAGAAAGGCTTTTAAATATAAGTAAAATATGAAAAAGGAATCAAGACTCTTAAGAACAAGAACTTGTGATAATGGGACAGGCATATATGAAAAATGATCAAATAGAAATTCCAGAAATAAAGACCACAAACAATTAAGCTTTTTTTTTTTTTAACGAAAAGTTAGATTAAACAAAATCAATTTTAAAAATAGTAAACTAGAAGATAACTATGGGGGAAATTATCTATAATGCATCAAAGAGGAAAAATGTACGGAAGTATTAAAGAGAGGTTACGAGACATGGCAGTTAAGGGAATGAAAAATTATAGATACGTATAAAATGTACTTTAGGAAGCAAGACTAGAGATGAAGATATTTACTACAAATTATAAAAGAAACAATTTATTAGGGAGAAATATTTCTAAACTTGTGTGACTCTAACAATAAAGAAAATATTGTCATAATTACATAAAATTGTAAAAAAAAAACCCTCGATAATTTTTAATTTAGCACACCTTCTTTAGTATGTGTTATTTGATAAGCAAGCAGAACTAAAATTAGTAAAGATATAGAATATATAAAACACAAGATGGGATTGATTTAGTGAACCTATACAGAACTGAACACAAGAGAATAAACATTTTTTAAATTACATTTGAAATATTTACAAAAACTGACCATATCCTAGGCCAAAAGGCAAATCTCAAAAGAATACAAAAAATAAATAACAAAGCCTATGTTGTCTAAATGCAAAGCTGTAGAATTAAAAGAAGTAAAACGATAACCCCCCAAACAATATTTAGACATTTTAAGCACATATCTAGACAATTCACAGATCAGAGCCAATTTTCTATAGAAAATGAGAAAATATCGAGATTGTATTAGCAATAAAAACATCACATACAAAAACAAATATGATGCTTTAGAAGGAAATCTAGGGATTTAAATACATATTTTATGTGGGTTTTGGTCAAAGATACTATTTTTCTCTCTTCAGATTTAAATAATTAATAGATTCTTTTGCAAAGACTTTATTATAAAACATTTCAAACACATATGAAAGTAGAAAGGCGACTACAACGCACCTTCATGCACTCATCGCCGAACTTCAGCAGTTATCCACTCTCGGCCAGCCCTGCTTCACCTTTCTGTTCTCACTGCTCCTTCCCACCTACCACTGGAGTACTTCGAAGAACATTACTGACATCATATCATTTCACTCACAAATATCTCATTACGTTTATCTAAAGATAATTACTCTTAAAACAGAAACACATGACTACAACATCATAATTGCATCTAAAATTTATTTAACAAGCATTTCTTAATATAATCAAAGATCCAGGCAGCGTCCCATAACTTACCAGACTGTGGCCCCCTCCCCAACCTGCCGGTGCCTGCCCTGCTCAGCTGCATCTGATATCTTTAGGACCGAATTGTTCAGGAAGGGAAGGAATGAGAGAGAAAGTAAGAAAAAAATTTTTATTCTTTTTTAAAACTCTGTAAGTAAGCACATTCTTGTGACAAAGGTAATAATAATACAATGAATCCAGAACTGCAGCCTCCAACATAGAAGCCACTAGCCATATGTAGTTATTTAAACTTAAATTTAAATTAACTAAAATACAACAAACTTTTAACTTCAGTTCCTCAGTTGACTAGCCACATTTCAAGTGCTCCATAGCCAAACTAGAGAAGAACATTAAAGACAAGAAAATCATTAGATAATTTCACTTTTGTACAAAGATGCAAATAAAATATCCACCACGGTATTTCAAAAACCCATCGGGACCACGCAGAAGTTTCTTCTGGAAAGTAAGATAACATAACTTTAGAAAATATAAAATTCTTCACATTAATGAATATGGAGAAAACTAATAGATTCAGGAAAATTATTATGCTAAACTTCGACACCCATTCATGACACAACCTTTAGCAAGTCGAGAATAGAGAAATCTGCCTTAACTTGTTAAAGTATAACTATGACAAACCCACAACAAACATCCAGCTTGATGGTGAAATTTTAAAAGTATTTGCTCTAAATTTAAGGGTAAGACAAGAGGCCCATCTCTACTTTTCGTCAACATTTTACTCTATAATCACGTAAGACAGTGAAGTAAAATAAAACAAAAAGAAGATTGAAAAGAAAGAAATAAATTTATCATCAAACACTGTTTGGCTACTTAGCCATTGCAAGTGAGTATACTGAAAATCTATTAGAATTTATGAGTTCACTAATGATGATAAAAACAAAATAAATATGTAAAAACCAATAGCATTCTAAAACAACCAAAGCATACTAGAGTCTGTAATAACAAAGAAAGCATATAAATTGAGAAAGAATAAAGCATTGAATAAATGGTGTTAGCCTTATAAAGAAAATCAAATTAGATTTCCAATGTAATAGCCACAGAAACGAATTCAAGATAGATTGAAAACTTACAGTTGAAAAAGCAAAACTGTGAAAATTTTATAAGAAAACATAGGAGAACAACTACAAAATCAGAGTATAAAAGAATTTAAGACCTCAGTAGTCCAAGCCATAAAACTTTAAATTAAACTTTTGGGTGTCAAAAGATGCTCAAAAGTGAAAATCTGAGCCATACATTTGGAGAAGCTATGTGCAATCTGATAACCAACATCAGATTATGTAGGTCTTAAATCACCTCCTTTATTAGCTTTGTGAAAATGTCATCTCAATAAAGTCTTAACTGGCCCCTCTATTTAAAATTGCAATGACATGCTCTATTTCCCTCCCTTGTATTGTTCTCTGTAGAAATTAATACCTTCCAATATGCTGTACAGTTTATTGCTTATTTTATTTCCAGTTTGTTTCTCCCTATAGAAACATTAAGGTAGATATTCTTTCTCTTTGGTTCACTGCTATTTTCCTGGCACCTAGAATGGTTTGGGGCCCATACTATGTGCTCGACAAATCAAATTGAATGAATGAATTTGTATTCAACAATTTTTTGAAATTCCTATTTATAAATAAGTAAAAGTCAAATAACTCAATAAATGACTGAGCAAAATATATAAGTAGAAGTTCACAGAGAAAGAAACCCAAATGGTCAATAAACATGAAAGATTCAACCCCACTAGAAATCAGCAATTAAACTAGTAATTAAAGTAGTAAGACTCACCAAAAGTAATGTATAAGTTAACGTGAAATGTTGCTGACAATGTTGGGCAAGAGGTCCCCTTATCACCTGATAGAAGTGTAAATTGGTACAACTTTAGGTAACAGTTTGGCACTATAAACTAAAGATGTGCACACTTAGCATTTCCGGAACTCCACTCTAAACATACGCCCTAGAGTAGTGGTACTCAACTGAGATATTCTGTCCCCTAGAGGATATTTGGCAAAACTTGGTTATCACACTGCAGGGGGGGAGGAGTGTTGGGGCCCGGCAGGGGTAGGTTACTGGCATCTAGTGGGTAGAGGCCAAGGATGAACACCCTACTACACTCGCGACATCCCCACAACAAAGACTTATCCAGTCCAAAATGTCAATTGTGCTGAGGCTGAGAAATCCTTCCCCAGAAACATGATAACTGTGTCTCTAATTTAATGCAGGCAGCTGTTGGCACTTGTCTTCCTCAGGTCCTCCTCTTTGCTTTACTAACATTATGGTAACAAAACCTTCCCTTTTTCATGATCCATTTTTTTTTTTTTTGGACTCTAGCTATATTGTTTCTTGCCACAGAAATATATGATAAAAGCAAAAATGAAAAATATACAAAAGCGATAGTTTCCAAGTTCGGGAGAATCGTTCGTTATCCCTGGGAGAAGGGAAGGGAGAGACCTCATGATACTCTCACTATGTCCAGAGTGTCTTATTTCTTTTAAGAAGATAGAGATTGCTGGAGCAAATATCCTTAATTTCCATAATCAATATTATAAATGTTTGTTCCATTATTTTTCTGTGTTTTTAAATATCTCAAGATTAATAACTAAAAACAAAAAGAAAGAAAAAGGAGGAAAAGAAAGGCCAAGATGAGTCTTAAATTGAGAAGTAGATACAAATCACATCTCTGCTGCTTTCTCATTATAACCTTGAGGAAGGATGCCCAGGAGGGTTAAACTATTTTATTAATCTAGGAAATAATACTTTAGGGTTTTATTTTTTTTTGTTTTTTTTCCTCTGCTCTTAGACACAGCATATATTTCCCCTTACAGTCTTATTTATAGCATTAGTTTGTTATGATAAATTCATTATACAATTATAAGAAAATAAATGTGACTTGAGAAGTTCTAAATTTTAGGTTTGAATAATGATTTTCAGGTATGTTAGAGGCGATTGGCATCAAAGCCCACTTCTCTCCTCATACCTTCCCTTGCTTCTGGCCACTACTTCTGTTAGTGATGATTCTTTCGGAGCAAAAGCTTTGTGTGAGCTAAGAAATAAGTAATGTCACAGATGTTCACTCCAGCTGTAAGTCAAAGAACCATCTTCTCATAAACACAGATTGCAAAACAATATTGGTTATAAGGAGGCTGTTTCAGCCACACTCACATGAATAAATGCAGTGTTACCTCACACCCACAAGGCAGCCTGGAGCATCACTTACAGCAGGATGATGTGTGGAGCTATTATTGTTTCATAAGGTCTTTTTGCTCCTGAACTTGCTCTGATAGACTCTCAGCTTGAGCCTGTTTGACTAACATTTTCACTATGATCCCAGTGTGTCTTCAATGAGGCAACCAGGATACAGATAGTTTAAAATCTCAAGCACAGCCTGCATTTTGAGGAATGACAAGAAATGTAATCTAAAATCGTCTACTTCTCTGTCAGGGAAGCCCTTCCTTAAAGGGTTGTCAGGGAAAAGAGCTGAGATCTAGAGAACATCTAATGGTTAGATCAACCAGTGTCCCTGCTCATCAATGAAATGTGTGAATGAAGAGTTAGTGCCACATGTTAGGACAGCTCAGTCGAAAAAGATTGTAAGAGTTTACTCTGTATAAGATACTAAACTAGGAGCTTTGGGACATATATAGAATACTTAGGTATGGCCTCTGATCTCACCATATAAAGAGAAACATATGTGTAGATAGAATATCGGTATGTACTGGAGATAAGCAGAAATTCATTTCAACACTTTAAGGGGTATCACAGAACACTTACATATAATATTCACTCCTGAATAAATGGAAATTAAAATAGCTTGGTAGTGACCTAGCTATCACTCTTACCACTCACTATTTGAGCACTTACTTTGTCCTAGACATCATGTGAAATGCTTTTCAAGTGCAACTCAGAAGCTTCCAGGTCCATCGGCTTTCTCTAGGTCTGTTTTCTTTAATATTGAGATAAAATGCCCTGAGTCTCCATCCATGGTAATGAGCAAAGTCTGACACATTCTACAGTATTTTGGTGGCTTTCCGATTGAGGGTGGATGGTTACGGCCTACCTCTTCTCCCCAGGTGCCTTCTCCCTGATCGATTTTCAATTGCCCTCTCCCAGCTGTCCACTGCTGATCCTCTTACAGCCCTCTTTATCCCAATCGTGAAACTTTTTGCTTCCTCTTCATTCTCTAAAACATCACTCCCACACGTGCATTGTAGGAGCAAACTTTTCTGAAAGAGGGAAAAAAAAATAAAAGGCATTAAGTCCAGAACAGAGCAGAAAACAACCTAAGATTAAATATTTTCAATTTCTCTTGTTCTCTCCACAGACATCTTCCACTTATTCCTCTTTCTCCCCAAATTCCAGGTTCCTCATCCTTAGGCCCTTTTCCCTGAACTGACTATAGATATCTGGATTTCAAATACTTTACTAAGCAGAGCAAGTCAGTTCTCTTTGAATTCGACCCTTTTCCATGTTCTGAACTTGTAGGGGATGGAATGAGAAAAGTAGCTTTGCCTTTCAGACCCGAAAAACACGTCAAGATATTTTCTAAACAAAAGAGCAATGCTCTCAAGATGCATTCTTCTGTTTGGACCAATGATTCAAATGGAAGCAATCTAAAAATAGCATTCTTGTTCTCCTACACTTCATAAGCTTCTAGATATACACCTGGAATAAAAGATTATTACTCCTATTTTATAGATGAAGAAACTGGGGAGTAAGGAGATTAATGTACCTAATTTACCCAGTTTGTAAGCGACAAAGTTGGAATCCATGCCTACTGACTGTAAAGCTTTAACCACATGACTACTCTATTTATATTTCTAAGGTTCGGAAAACAAGGGCTACCAGCATTCAGGAAAAGTGAGATACTGGCAGAAAGCAGAGAAGAGATTTCAGTTGGAACAAGAGACATATAAGTGAGAACTAGTCCAAACATAAAGCTATAAAGATTTGAACACAGGGGTAGCAATGGATAAAGGCTTTGGGCCAGTTAGTGAGGAACAAAGAGAGAATTAAAAATGGCTTCACACGTTCAGGTCTGGGTGACAAGCATCATTCGCTCATTTAATAGATATTGATATGTCAGGCACTGTATGTCAGGCGTTGTGCCAAGTGTCGAGAACAATGGCAGGGATAGGAAAGTCGGGTTAGAGAGGATGGGGCATCTACAGTCAGCCATGAAGAGGTTGCAGTGCAGAGACATGTGCCCTTGTCCTGTCCAGCCGGCAGAAGGAAATCCCGACTCATTTGCCTGAAAGATGGAGGCACTCAGAGGACACAAGGTGGCAGCACGGGCGCGGGAATTAAGCGGAGCAGCACCAGCTCTCTAGTAAGTCTTCCGTCTGCATCTGAAACAGACTAAAACAAAATACCATTATCTTTAGGAGAATACATATATTTTTAATTCATAAGTACTATTAACTCATTAAATGCTAGCTTAAACATTTGAACAACCTTTCCATTTTGGGAAAAGATGGTTTGTTTTAGTAGAAGGGTAGCATATTAATAGTGCTTAGCCCCTACATAATATAATTGATCAAAAAAACTAACAAAAATATGCATATGATTAGGGCAACAGTCTGAGTTAGACACATGTTCCAAGTATTATTAAATCGTACATTACCGCATTCAGATTTCATAAGCTAAGTTACCCATATTGTCAGAGATAAAAATACTGTAACCGTGAGAACCTTGAGGGATTATAATGCTGCGAAATGAGGGGAATGTTTTGTTACATAATTAGCACATTATATTCCTATGTGTTTCATATAAGTCTGTTTCTATATTTAGCATAATCCCATGTATGCTTTCTATCCCGTACCACCCACCTTCTTTTAAATTGAGCACACTTGTAACCCCTTTGTTCCCAAGTCCTTTCATCTTTCTCTTACAATTAGTTCTGTACCTTCTCACTTGATGTACTCGCAAATCTCCATACAATACAACAGTGCTATTATTAGGGAAGGAACCAGTGTGAAAGCTCAACATCCAGCCTGTGCAATGAAGGAAGACCTGCACAAAACAGAAACGGTCATTTCCCGAGCCAAGAGTTTTATAGATGATTTAGAAAGATGTAATTGGTAATTAATGCCAAACTCACACTGTAGACATGATGGTTTGTAAGCCCACAATTTCTATTTCACTATATAGAGTCATTCTTAATTAGGCAATGATAACTAGTTCATTCCGAATGAGAATTTAGTTTTTTTCAACGAATCCATTTTTTGTCCTTATGTAATTTTAAATTATTGAAATTCTTCAGTATTGATCCATGAAAAACTAAAGGAATATGATCCAGCAATGTAAAAAAAAAAAATTAGAAGAAGCTTATGTTGTGAACAATCCACTTATCAAAACAGTGTCTCTTTCTGGGATTTGGTGGAATCTAAGAAGGCAGAAAAAGAAGACATATCTATAACACATGGGAAACTGGCACAGAAAAGAGGGAAAAAAAAAAGAATCCAGCAAAAACATCATCTCCACATGAAAAGAGAGTTTACAAAACAACTCTCAATATCGTGAAAGGCAAAGAAAATCTGAGGAACTGTTCCCGATGAAAGGGACATGCCAACTAAATGTGACGTATGAACCCAGATTAGGCCCTGCACTAGGAAATAAAGAAAATTACAGAGATAATTGACAAAATTAAATATGAACTATATATATTATATTAATGCTACATCTCCTGAATTTGATCACTGTACTGTAGTTGGGAAAAGAAAGTCCTTGTTCTTGAGAGACTGAGGAAGAAGTGTTTAAGGAGAATGGGACATAGTGTCTGCAACCTATCAGATAGTTCAGAAAAAAATAGAAGGAGAGGTGAAAATTCAATATCAAAAAATATTAACAAATGTTGAATCTAGGTGAAGTTCAAAGGTATATGAAATTTCTTTGTGCTAGTCTTACACCTTTTCCATATGTTTACAATCACTTTAAATTTTAAGATAATAATGGTAATAATAGTAATAATAAGTCAGGGAAGCTGGACATAATGCTTCACATTGCTACATTTTTCTACTTCAAATGAGACAAACACAGTTGGACAGTTTTGTCTAATTATCTGTGATAGCTCTAAAAACAAATATGCCAGGGTCTGTGTCTAAACTTCCATGAAATGTCTTTTGCTTTAATTATTTACATATATATTTATTATCTAATATATTATTTAAGATTTTTTTCACGTTAACATTGTCAGTGCAAAGACCTTTTTTCTGAACCATTGAAGGTTTTCTTGCCATTATTGGGCATCACTTCACCAAGACCCTGTCAGTGGATAGTTAGGCAATATATGAATGCCTGTGTGTACATTTAAATTCACTTACATCTCTTTATCTACCTCTCTGTATATTGAAAAACCATATGTTCACACTGATACAGCAAATTCAAATTCAATATGACTAGATTCGTATGGTTTTCTCCTCCCCTCTAACACGGAGTAATCTGTCCCTCATTACCCTAAATAAATCTCCTTATTCAGTCAAATCCCCAGTAGGTAAACAGTCTCTGCTTGCTGTCACCATCCATTCTCCCATGTGGATGCTTTCTTCACATCTGGGCCCTGACACCCCAAGATTTGGCTGATGCCTTTGCCTTTCCATGGGCCCCCTCCCGATCCTCCTAGGGCTGTGATTCCTCAGGCTGCCGCCCTCCTTCAGAGTCATCCTCACCCAGCCCGGCTCTGACACTCCACACCATACCACCTGTCTCTAAGGATATCCATCCCACCCTGCCCAGGGTCTACCACCCCAGGGAGGACATGCCCACACAGGGAAGGCCTGCCCCTGCTCCCCGTGGGTGGCAGCTCATTCTTCTTTTAGCAGACTTGTTCATTTGTGGCCTTTTTTTATAGAATCAGTGAAAACAAGAGGAAAATAAAATTTACATTGAGTAAACTCTGCAACTGAAAACACAGCAATGTGTTCATGAGGTTAAATGAAGCAGGCTTAAAACGATTTTTTTTTAGCTATCAAGCTAATAGCCCATTAAGTTTTAAATTCTCTGTATTCAAATAGTCTGACTTTCACTCCAGTAGAGAAAACTTGGTAGATAGCATGAGATATGGAAGTCAAAATAGCAGAATCTGCTCTTTCTCTCTCCACAAGATTATGGAATGATTTCTGAGCTTCCCAGACGACATCCAGAATGCAGAGAATGTGCCTCAAAGTCTGCTCCATCTTGAGGAAGCCATCCATTGATTCTGTTTTTATTGTTGAACTATCAGTTTGATGTACAGGATCTTTTCTCCAATTGAATGACCCAGTATGTACCTGAACTGTCAGGTATCCAAGATCTCCTAGCACAGTGGTGACAGAAGCCATATTTGTTTCTATTCTGTCCTCTGACTTTTAGTCAGGGTGTATGATGCCATTTATATGGTTCTTTCCTGACTTCCACTCCTGTCTCTTGACCTATAACTAGACTTCCAACTTTCCTACAGAGGCACCACAGTACGCAGAAAAAAAGGCTGGGCTTTTGAGCCATTTAGACGCAGCTTGAAATCAATTTAGGTAAAGCTTAGTTTCCTCATCTAGAGAATAGCATCAAAAGTTATACCTATTCTGCTAAGTTCCTGTGAATATTTGGGATACCATAAATGTAATGGGGGAAATAATTTGACAATTATGTATGTACTTGTTTTACTTTTGACTTCCTAACACATGGCCTTGGTCCTAGGACACTCAAGGTACCCATCTGCCTGAGGGAGGGAGATTAAGGTTTCTATAAAAGGAACACAAAACAAAACTAACAAAAACAAAATGACAGATAATGTTCAGTTTCTGTCGTTTAAACTATGGTTTAGTTTAAATGAAGCAAAACATTTAGAGCTTTAAAAAGCATTTGAAATGTGGCTTAGCTGAAATAAAACAAAGGCCTTTCAAGTGAGGCTTTTGCCATGAGCAAGGATTAGCTAAATTAATTTATCTTTAGCTTAGAGTTTTAAGTAAGGGGCAAATGGAGAAGAGGAGGGGAGAAACCTGCCTTTTCCCAGCCCTGAGACGATTATGTAAAGGACACGAGGAGTCAGAGAAAGAGAATAGAGAGCATGATAGCCAGATACATGTTCCCTGATTCTTCTCTCTGAGATTTGTTATATAAGTTGACTGCATGACTCTTTCCTTGCTCTTGCCTGTATCTCAGGGAGAAGATCACCTCATAAGCAGCCACATACCAGACAGGGAACAGCCCATCTAAATAAACATGGAGGTGCAATGTAGTCAGGCAGAGAAATGGCCTGAAGTACAGCTTCCCAGGCTACTCTTCATTTCCATGAGACAAAGAGACAGACTGTGTTGAGGACCAGTGGACTTGCCATGGGGATGCTAGGTTAAGGCAAAGCAACCCACAACAGACACTAAACGTAGACTGTCTGGTAGGATGACCATGTGGGGATAAAACAGAGGCCTAGGAATAAACAGGCAATATAAAATGAGGAGAAGCTAAGCCGGCCTGTGGTGCTGCCTAGAGGCATTGCCCAAAAGAAAGACCCATGAGTTCATCAGCCCAAAACAGCAGGTTTAGAAGCAGTTCATCAAGCAGTATCAATCTAGATCCCAGCAGATGTCAGATCACACTTCAGATTCAACATGAACCCAGAATATCCTTTTTTCCCTGAACTCAAGAGGCTGTGTGGACACCCCTTACCATCTTCTACACCAATTACCCCATCTTAGGGAGAAGGCAAGGAGAGAAGGAGTGATCCGAGAGACGGTTTTATCCAAATGAGAATTTTAAATCCGAAATAGATTGTTTTACTTTTTATGTTGGACTAAGTTTGAACTACGTTTGAAATTTGTTTTGTTTCATCTCCCCATGAAGTGGAGGAGCGGGGAAGCCTATGGAAGGTTTTATCCCTGGTCACGGACTAAAGCTGCTGCAATGCATACCTTGCTTGTTCACATGATGCTTTTAGACTCAACTCAGTCCCAATGACTTCCACCAAAATACTCATCCAAGAAACTAAAAACAGGTCCTGAACACAGCCAAGTCATGCTCCAAGAACGGTTATTAAATTCCCATCTGTCACAGCCTCCTGCCAATAGTGAGATTGTGCCATCATCCATGGCCGAGGATGGGAGGGTAGAGAGAGCAGTGGGTTCCGTTTCATTCTTTGTTGATCATACCCAGTAAATAAGCTTCTTTTCCATTTTTTAAGGTCATGATGCTAAGACTGTTGAATTTCATGAAAACAACAAAGTATTGGGGGACATTTTACTTAAGTTAATCTAAGGAGACTTTCTGCAACTCTGCCCATTGTGGGCCAACAATATCAGCCATTTCATTTCCATGACTTTCAGGAGATGACAATAGTGACAAGCCTCTATGCCATATCTGAGTAGATGTTAAACAGAGTTTTATGTCTAGTTGAATTTTTAGGACTTGTACCAAAGGAAGAAAAAAGCACATACACACAAAGAAAAACATGAGAGGAAAGTGCCTGGGCTTATTTGTCCTAAGTCTCTTTTGTACCACTTGGAACTATATCATAAAATAACAGATTCAGCTTATGAAGCTACTTTGCCAAAGCAATAACTTTAAATGCACTTGCAACATAATTTGTGTTTACTTTGAAATGAAACTGATTAGAAATGTATATGTTTTATTAGCTACCAAGGCCAAGTTGCTCACTAATGTAAGCTGTGTATAGTGTGAGCCGAAGCTTTTCAGTTGCTGAAATCTATATTAAAAGAGCCTTAATTCTGAAGGGAATATAGGAATTTTCCTACCGGCAACTCCTTTGGTTAATTAAATGGTATTAGGAAGAAAATGGCTGGCCATGTTATCTAAAAGAAAGTATTATTAGAGATGGCATTATATCCTAAAAACATTTAATACCCTGTGTTCCGGTCTCTAATATGCCATCTGGAGCAGCTACTTAGGGGAGATTACAGCAAATTGATAGAAATATAAAAAAATTGCTTCACTTAATTTATCAACAAAAATTAAAATCTCCTGATGAAAGATGGCATTTCCAGTGCCTGTGAATCATGGTTTGACAGATAACAAATATAGATGAAGAAGAGTCATAAGACTTAAGTCTCTTGTTAGAACCACCATCACCTCTGTACTGTTAGAAGCCAAGTAACTTCTCGGAGACCCGTATTCCTTTTTATAAAACAGAGATAACTTCTAATAAAAGAAAACCCAGCTAAAATGTCTTTGGAGGTGAATATTTAAAAACTAGCTATTAACTCTTAATTCTCATACCTCTTTTCTTTATTTTTCTGCCTTTAACAAGGATGATATGTTCTGATTAATTATTTTGTTTATAAAGTCCCAAACAAATAAACTTTTATTACCATAACCTTGTTTCAAAAAGCTTTTCACGCTTTCTACCAACTACATCAAGATGAGAAGAAAGATAAAAATGCTTAAGAAATGATTCCCCCAAATAAATAGACAATGGTGAGCACATCTCCTATTTATTTACTTCTTGCCAGATGCTACAGAAATCCTGGTAGAAAAATGAGGAAACATTGCTGGTGTCTCAAAGAATATTTTAGCTCCATCAGGGACCACTGGGATGTTTATAGCATCAGAATCATTTGGGATCAAGAAGGACAACAACGTGGTAACTTTATGGTCATGCTCTCCATTTTTCAAGGGATGAAAATTACTTGTAGCATGATTCATATCTGGCTTTGCTAACAGAATTGCTCATCATTTTCTGTTTGAGAAAAAGTATTCACCGTGCTTAAGCCTAGAACTTTCTGAAAAAAAAAAAAAAAAAAAAAGAACATTCTAACCTGAGACTCATAATTTGGATGCACAGGGTTTTGCAGCTATATCTAGTGACCTTTGAAGGTCTGTTCTCTTAGGGTAAATAGGTTTTGAAATGTTCACTTGTAATTCAAACAATAATATAAGACCAAAGCATATTTCAAACCACTTTTTGAGGTATAGTTGACATAGAAAAAGCTGCACATATTAAATGCATACAACTTGATGAGTTTGGAGATAAGTATACATCTGTAAAATCATCACTACAATCTGTGCCATAAACATATCCATCACCTCTAAAACATTCTTTCTCTCATCCTTTTATTATTTTTTGTGTGCATATGTATGATAAGAAAATTTAAAATAACATCTACCTTCTTAGGAAATTTTAACTATTATTATACAGTATTAACTATAGGCTCTCTGCTGTGCTATAGATCACTAAGATTTATGCATCTTGTATACTTGAAACTTTGTACCTTTTCACTGTAGTATCTCTTTGTTTCCCTCACCCCACTGGTACTTGGGAACTACCAGTCTACCCTCAGCTTCTGTGAGTTTAATTATTTTAGATTCCTCATGTAAGTAAGACCATAGCATCTTTTAAAGTTAATGATCATGTGAAAGCAAATTGGAAAACATAAATTTAGAGAAAACACGAGAAATAAAGATATTTATAAATCCAGTATATTTTCATATGACCGAATTCTATGATTTAAGTGGAAAATAAGTGTGCACATTCTGTCTAAAACAAACCTTTCCAAAAGACATGTGCTTAATCCAAGTTTTTTGTTTTTGTTTTTGTTTTTAATGTGACTGAGACTATTATCTGGACCCATAAGGAATGCCTATGAGGGAAGGCTATGTACTTCTTTGCCTTTTCTGGTCATGTTTAGAAACTGATCCCTTCTAAGGGGGAAAAATTAATATATTATTGATCCCTAGTATGGGATGGCATAATTAAACATCTTCACACTAGATTCCATAGTGCTGTTGAGACAGCGCCTGTCTGCCTTAACACACCTGTTGGGTTCTTCTACATCAGTCCCACGCACGGCCCCCAGTCCTCCCCACTCCCACCTCTGAACAATTTATTCACTGAGTCCTGTGTAATAAATGCTATTCCATAGCCAAAAGCACTCCACAGTTACACAGAGAGGGTTCTTTTAAGGCTATGGGATACAATTTAGTGCAAAATGTACTTTAATATCTTCAAAGATTAAATGTTCTTTTATCACTATCTGACTTCGAAGTCCTACGCCACCCAAGAGCTTCCATGGTCTGACCTGAATGCTCCTTTCCAACTTGCCTGCAACGCCCTTTCACATTATCACACCCTTTCTCACAGCTAGAATACTAGGAGTTTTGTTTATTTGTTTTGCTTAATATCCCCATTTTTTTTTGTTTTATCTGCAAAATTTTCCTTCTCCTTTAGTTTTGACTATTTATATACCACCTACCCTTCTTCCAAGCTACATTTAAATGATATTTCCACTGTGAAGCCTTCCTCACACTAATCAACCCTTGGCTAGGCATAATTAATCTCTCCTTCACCTCTGCGCTCTGATAGCAGTTAGCTAGTACATCTTTCATAAAGAGGCTTTATCGCATTCCAGTTCATGTTCATTATTCCTATTCAACTCTCATCTTCTCTAACAATAATGATAACGATAATAGCAGCTACCATTGTTTTGAGGGCTCACTATGTGACAGGTATTATGCAAGCTAGAGCTTTATTCCTCACAAAGCTCTGTAGAGCCGCATTATAATCTCTATTTTACGAATGAGCAAACAGAGGCTCAGAGAGCTCAGAGCAGTGTGGTCAAAGATCACAGGGCTACCAAGTGGTTAACACTGGGTTTCAGTAAGACTGCAGTCCAGCTCCAGAGCCCATTATCTCAGCCATTGACCTATTATTAGATCTAGAATTCTTTCAAAGTGAGATGGATGAAGTTCACATTTACCAAACACCTTAATTGTACCTGGCACTGGAGCAGGAACTTTCATGTATATTATCTCATTTATCTGCGAGTTACTGGTATAATCCATATTTTGAAGTCAAGAAAATCAAGGTTCACCATAAGTATATTTTTGAAAGGGAATTGACTGGAACAAGACATCTGCAATGCATATGCATATAACTGGTGAATATATACACGTGTCTTACAAGAAAGCAAAGAAAATAATGACTACCCTGGAGGAGAATGGGAAAGGACATATACAGGCCATCAGGCAAAAAAGCAGACGGAATGACCAAAAACATATAAAGTAATGCTCAGCCTTACTAGAATGAAAGGAAATACGAATTAAAGCAATGAGATGCCATTTCACACTCATTAAATTAACAAACATTAAAATGCTTAACCACCCCAAATGTTGGGATACTAGGAAGTTTCACATACTGGAAGTGGGAATGAAAATTGGTGTTGTCATTTTGGAGGAAAATTTTATAATGCCTATATGACCTAGCCATTTTATTTCTAAGTATACACTCTAGAGAAATTATCCTCAAGATGAATACAGCTGTGTTCATCCTAGTATAGTTTGGAGAATGAGTAAATTGTGGTATTGTAATGTAACAAAATTTTACTGAGTTAAAAAGAATAATCTGTATGTATCAAAAATAGATGAATCTTGATAACATAATATCGAATAAAAAAACAAGTTGCAAAAGTGTGTTATTTATATAATATTTAAAACACACAATAACACCAAATATTGTTTATGGATAATATATAATAAAACCTATGTTGAATATATGTAGTTAAAGTATTAAAACACAGTGAATTTTCTGGATCACATAGGTATTATAAAATTTCTCTATGAAATGGCAGTACCAATTTTCATTTCCATTTTCAGTATATGTAACCCCTTATTGCTCCAACATTTACAGTTTTCAGGCATTTTAATTTTGTCAATTTGAAGGGTGTGAAAGGGCATCTCGTTGTTTTAATTTATATTTCCTTTCATTCTAATAAGGCTGAACATTGTTTCATATGATCACCTCTAAGGAAGAAGATAGAGGAATGAGATTAAGGCTTGTATTAGTTTTCCATTTCTGGATAACAAATTGCCACACACCTCAAAGTTTAAACTAGCATCCATTTATTCTCTCATAGTTTCTGCAGGTTAAAAGTCCAGATATGGCTTACCTGGGTTCCCCGATCAGGGTCTCACATGGCTGAAACCAAAGTGTCAATCAGACCATATTCTCATTCAGAAGCTCTACTAGAAAAGAATTCTCTTCAAAGCTCCCTCAGGTTGTTGGCAGAATTTATTGTCTTGCAGCTGTAGAATTCATGGCAGCTTGTTTTATCAAAGCTTTCAAGGAGAATCTTTGTTATGGGTCTCTGATCTCTAGTTCCTCTCTGAAGGGATTCCCTGATTAGATTAGATCGAACTGGATTATCTCCCTTTTAGTAAACTTAAATTCAACTGATTAAGGACTGTAATTACATATATAAAATCCCATAACCTTTGCTATAAAATGTAATTTAATCAAGAGAGTGACATTCCATCATCTTTGCCACATTCTATTAATTAGAAACAAATCACAGGTTCTGTACTCAAGGAAAGGGGACTATACAAGTTTGTAGGTTATTAGATATAACCCTGGGGGCTTTCCACCATGGGCTAGAGCCTTAGACTTTGTCTAGAACATATTTTTTCTCCAAAAACAGAATCTAAATTTTAAATTTGTTCAATCTTGATATTGCATACACAAATCTCTGTTATATTGTTTCTGGGCTTGTCTTTATCATTGAAATAGTTCAAAATGTAAGCAACGAAATATTTTTTTAATTAATAAGCAAACTCACCAACAAGGGACAGCTCAAAAGGCCAACAGAAACAAAGGAAACGGCTGCAGAAAGGAGTCAGGTTTGAAGACATCATTGCATTGTCTGAATATCTGATTCTGAGGGCCCTAGAACACTGTCTTGATTACATATTTACCTGTTTTAAAAACCAGTGGGCCTATTGATCCAATTAAGAAAATGCATCTGTGTTATATCTTTGTTCGATGAAGCAAGAGATGAGCTCCTCTGGCTCCCAACTGCTGATGTTAGTAATTGAACAGCAATTGACTTATTCTCAAAATTGCCATTGAAGGGCCACTGCAGATCCAAGAAAACTAGGACCTAGAACCTAGGATCATCAGACACATTTTTTGCTACACTCCTACAAAAAAAAAAAAAAAAAATTACTCCATGTCCAATGACTTGTTGACAAAGTGACAGAAATTGATAGTATCAGGCAAACATCTAGTCAATTTGTGGGTTAAGTCTGTAGCTCAAACCCTAAAAATGCATTTACTTTACTAAAAGAGTTAGCAAAACATAACAAGTTTCAACAAGATCTGAACAGACTGGAGGTTTGAATTATATAAACATATTTTGGTGCCAAGAGAAAACACTGCAGAGTGGTTTAAGCAACTGAAAGAATGGAAGGTCTGAGTAAATTTTTAAGCAGGGAAGTAGAAATTAGTCCTTTTTTAGAAAACTAGAAAATTATGAAGGTTTTAATACCTAATTTAATATTTTCAAACTCTCTCTTCCTTGATCTTCCTATTTATTTTAAATTGGTTCACTATTTTATTTGCATTTAATTTAAATTGTTTTGTTTATTTTACCTCTTTTAGAAAAATCCAGTGCAAACATAGAAAATTGGAAGCTTCTTTTGGTAAGTACTAATCTTAACTTTCTCTTAGCACTCCTATGGGATTGAAGCTCAAAGTCTTCCATCTTTAGGCATAGATGGGCCACAGAGAAATTCACACCATGTAGGCCTCTGTGTTGATTTCTGTATGAGGTAGGTTTTAATTGAACAAGAATGCCTTGACTGGGAAAAGAGACAGCAACAGAGCATCCTGGTGGCAAGGAGGACTATGTAGAAGAAGTTGTAGTCTCACCTGCTCAGACTTAGTGCCTGTTAAAGGGTTTATGTATTGATTGTATGTCTATGAAATTCGGGTGTTTTACTCTGTGTGGTACAGGTACTTCCTCTTACTGTTCTGGTAGCTTTGCTGAATCACTACCTTAATACTACTATTTTGAGGTAACAAATTATCTCAAAAGTTAGCATTGTAGAACCACAAAACTTTATTATTACGCATAATTTCTAAGGTTTAGGAATCCAGGAAGGGCTTAGCTGGGTAGTTCTGGCTCATGGTTTCTCAGAAGGTTCTAACCAAGGTGTTGGCCAGGTCCGCAACCATCTGAAGGCTTGAGGGGGCTGGACAATCTGCTTCCAAGATGGCTGCCTCCTAGGGCTGCTGGCCAGAGGCCTTTGTTCCTTAATACATGAGCTACTCTATAGGCTGCTTGAGCAACTTCAAGACTTAGCAGCTGGCTTCCCCCCAGTGGGAGAGATCTGAGAGAACAGGGCAAAACCACAATGTCTTTTATAACCTAGCCTCAGAAGTAACATGGCATCACTTCTGCAGTATTCCACTGGTTGCACAGATCAATCCTGACATGATATGGGAGGAGAGTCATAGGGTATGACTACAAGGAGGCAGAAGTCATTGGAGGCTATCTTGGAGGCAGGCCACCATAACTACCCAAAACAACAGATTATCGATACTTGTTTCAATATTTCTCTTTCTGTTTCAAGGGACCCCTTTCCTCTACTCATTAGGGTTTTTATTACCTTTAGAATTAAAAAAAAAAATCAGAAAATGTTTAAATAGTGCTGAATTTTATGTGGTGCCCTTCAGAAGTATGTTCACTTTAAAAGAGAGATATCTTTGAGGGGTAATGAAAATATTCTGGAATTAGATAGTGATGATGGTGTACAGCATGAACATACTGAAAAAAAAAAAAAAACCCAACACGACACGTACTTTAAAATGCTTAAAATATGTTATGTGAATTTTATCTCAAAAAAAAAAAATTTTAAGAGGGGACCTAGAAAGCATTGATGTCAGCTTTGCTGATCCATAAAGCCTTATGGTTGTTTTTAGCTCTTTATATTCTGTTTGCTCTCTCAGCTCAAAGCTTGTAGAGTATGATTAATCCAGAGACTATCAGGTCCTTGGAAAATTAATTTATGGAACAAATACTCATGGTAGGTTTGGGTCAACTGGAAGTAATAATAAGTACTGGAGCAGCGTAATGGCAATTTTTTTTTTAGAGTACCATTGACATACATTTCTATGATCAAACTCCAATGATCCTTCCTTCAGGAAGCTCATATAGCATATTTTATTCTGGCCTAACAAATGTTATCAATAGATTTATGTATTCTTTGAGCAGTTTCCCCAAGATCACTTTTGTCAGGGTATTTTTTTGCACGATTTGTGATTTCACTTGGCAATTGTTTTCCACTATGTTACATTGTATTGTCAGTTACTTGGAGAACTTCCAATTTTTTTCTCTTGTATTTAATACTATTTATGACTATGAGACCCAAGTTTGCCAAAGCTCCTTGAGCAATTTTATTATTGTCATGCATGTACCATCCTTATCAGTAATCAGGAAAACAAAGGCCTGATTGTCTATGGCACGCCAGGCATCACATAGACTGCATCATTCACTATTAATCAACTGCCCTGAAGAGTTGTTAGTTGAAAGTCTTGGATTGGTTGCATGACTTTCTCAAGGTCACACAATCAGTCAAAAATGTATCATCAAAAATAAGATGCTTAAACACTGATCTATGTGCTTTGAAACAATTCAATAAATCATAATCATATTTAACTGAAATTAATGAAATTGAACTTATTGGACTAGAAAAGTATGAGGATTGTGTGTTAGGAAGAATTCTCCAAGAAGCCATTGCAGGATAAGCTGAAATGGCACAATTATTTAGAGGAAGGAGAGAAACAAGTACTTTAAAACGCCCTAACCACATTTCACAATCATTTAGCCTATCAAGAGAGGCTCTGGGAAACAGCAACTTGAGATCAGCTAGTTTGGAATGCTGCTAATGGGAAAACATCAATCTCAGGGAATCAATTTAAAAGGAAGCCTGAAATTTTAAAGTAAATAGTTTTAAAATTCTTTTCTTAAAATTTAACATTGAAAAATAACCGGAGAATAATAATATAGGTTATTTTATCTTACATATGACAAAATTTTGGTTTTCATTGTATCTATGTATTAATTCTTTGAATGAACAAAGAATAAATGTGTTCATTACAGTTTTTTGGGACACTGCTTTTCTGAAAAATTGTGAGTTGCCTGGTAATATCATTTGCAAATTATGCCCATTCGTGCAATGTGATAATAAAGAGGATAGTTTCACTTAAAAATTCTAGGACTTTCTCAGTTTTCCGTAGGCCATTTTATTTTGAAATTATATTGTGTCATCATTGACTTTCTCTTCTTTAATTGTGAATTTATTCTGTCAAATTCTCATTATTAATGGATTTGTGTATGAATCAAGCAGTTTTCCAAGATCTCTTTTATCAAGGCATCTTTTGCACAACTTGTGATTTCACTTTGCAATTAATTTATTTTAGGTTGTATTGTGTTTTCAGTTATTTGCAACATCATAAAGAAAATCGGAGAAAATAAACCTAAGCGTACAGTTTATTCATGAGGACTTCTGTTAAGTTGATTTTTGCTTCCTTATGCAATCTTGTATTTCTAATAATCTATATTCTGATATTGAGGACTTCTTGATAAACATACCTTGACTATGGTATCCACCCGCCTTTAGGGGAGTACTCTTCTATGTGTATGGTTTATACAATAGCTGTCTTACTTCTTGGCCTTAATGATTTGTCTACCTGTAAACATCTTTCTCAGTGTGGCCAATCATAATATCTCTTCCCTGTCAATATGATTCGTGTGGGAGAAGTGGCTATGTGTCTAAGATCAGGGCAATGAGAGATTTTTCCACTGAAAGATTCATTTTGAGAAGAGCTATGAAAGAGATTCTCTTTTCTCTCTGAGTTGTTGAGCTAAAAAAAAACTGACCTTAAGTGCTACCACCCATGTTTGCTGCAACTTGGAGAAAATAGAGCTGGAGTGGGAGACGATTGAGCCAGCATGCAGAGAAAAGCAGAGGCAATAAATAGAGAGAAAAGTGGATACTATTTGAGTCCTGTGTCCTAATCATTATTGAGGTCCTCTCTCCCTCATTCAATAAATTTGCCTTTTTTGCTGTCCCTTGCTCCAACCTAGGTTCTATCCTTATAATCCAAAATTAATTTATAATCCAAAATCAATTACAGGTCCAAGTATTAAGTGTCATTGGTTATATTACAGTAAACAGAATAAGCAATAAAACAAGAAAAGCCTACCAATAAGTAGTATCTGGTGATATCTACTAGCACAAGGATCATGAATAATATAAATAGCCACCAGACATAGAGTCTGTGAGTTGGGAACTCAGGTTTTTAGAGCCAGTTAACTCTCCTGCTAACTCACTTTCGCCCTAAATCAGGTCAGTTCATCCCTTTAGGGTTCACTTTCTGCATATGTAATATTAAACCAATGTTCTCACTTTTGCCTCATCAAACACTGATGCATCTAAAAATATCATAAGCAGAATTCTAATATGTGACACAATGAAGATAAGCTGAGCCAATAATTTGAACTGACTGGAACCTCAAAGATTGTTTATTCCGGATACCTCATTTCACTGACCAGGTCATCAGACATATGTAAACAGCTCTTCCCATTTACCAAATTCTCTAGAACCTGATCCTTATCATTCTATGATTCAGAGGCAAATGTACAGGAAATGGGATGAGTAAGCGTGTGGCTTTCAGCTAGGGCTTGACCTTCTCTTCCTTTCTTTTCTTCTCTTTACCAAATCCCCTGCAGAGTTGCTGGTATGAGATCAAAGCATGACACAACTAACACCTGTTGGTCAAAATCACGGGGTCAGGTCAACAGACCAGCTCAGTTCTCTCAAGGCCTAGTTGGTATTTTGGCCAATTCCAGGCTCTGATTTTCAGTTTTTCTGTGGTAACTGGTAAAATAAGGAAGCATTGACTCTCAAGATTAGAAGGATCTATTGTGTTATAAAGTGCTTTTTCTGTATTGATATCATTTTTTAACTGGAGTCATAAAATATCTTATATTAAGCATAAATTAAACAGCAATAATGACATTTTCATAATCATTGATTGTTCATGCCTTGGAAAGTTAGAGAAATGTGTTCAAGAGTGCAATGATGCCTAGCTACACTGGTGGATTAAGGTTTTTATGTCAATGCTAGTATCAAATTGAGACAAAGAATACTCCAAAATGTCTAGCTAACGGCAGTGAGATTTGCTGCTCAGATTTGCAAAGGGATAACTAAACTACAAAGATATTCCAGAGGTAGAGGGTAGGAGGAGTCATAGGACTTTGGTCCTTCTAGGAAATGAAGACAGTAACATCCAGAACACAAAAAGCCTAGCAGCGAGGCTTGAAAGTGGAGCTGCAGGTCCTGTGTTGCAAACCAGTAGTCAGCCTGCACAGGTTTGAGCTCAGCTACTAAGCAGTGTGTAACAGACTAGAAAGGGGAAGAAACTGAACGAGAAAAAAAAAATGCAAATGGAAGTTACCAACAGGCTAAGCATGCTTTGGGGCTGCCCAGAGAAAAAAGGGCTCTGGCTGAGGCTAGATCTGCCTCAGGAAGGAGCAAGCAGGAGGGTCTGCCAAGGGGTGACACAGCTTCTCGGATTGGCAGGTTGCCATTGGCAACCAGCCAGAGAGAGACTCACATGGTTACTTGCTAAGTGTTTAGTTAGGCTTTGGCTGTTAAAGAGGTCCGGGTAGATTCCCTTCCCACAGTTCTCTTTACAGTGCTCTAGGGTGGTCACGGATTAGGAGCAGGTGTCAATCAAGCTCCCCCAAAAAGCCTGAGGGACTACTACACAGTGAGGTGTCGGAATCCAGACAAATACCTGCTATGCCCCCAGCATCTCCCCAATCATTACCTGAGTCTTTACCCTCTTTCATCCCTTGGGCGATGTCAGGCATCACTTGGGGAGCTTCCTAGAAGGATCTTCCTCAGCTCTGCTCCATGGTCATCCTCTCCCACCCATGAATTTTAAACCTAAAGAGAATTCTCCAACACCTGAAATGACACTTTTAGGTCGCTAACTCTGCTCTCCAATGCTCAAACCAGAAAAAATGTATTAGAATTGTTACATGTGCAATTTCTAAGATAATCTATGTGTGCTAGATTTATATCATTCATTCATTTTGCTGCTTTTCGCAGTTATTGTTATACTAATAACAATTGGAATTAATACATATCAACTTTCTTACACTCTCCAGTCATGCTGGTTGTGCTAGCTGAATCAGCTATGCCTGGAGCCATTCAACACAAAAACCTAAAAGTCACTTGGTTGTCCATTTTCTAAAGAATGTTCTGTGGAATGAGCAAATCTATACTGAATAATGTGGGACAACATTTTGAAGATATTAACTCATTGTGTTTTTCTGTCATTTGAAATGACTAGTCCCTAGGTTACTCCCTGGTTCCTTCATGGCTAACTCAGACCACAGCATTGTTTCCAAGGTTTAGAAAGAACACCCTTGCCACGTGACAGCTGAGTTGTTAGACCAAGCATCTTGAAGGAAAATGTGGAAATGTGGAAATTAGAGAGGACTAGGAAGGGAAAGTCAACTCTTTCTAAACCAGATGAACTCTAAGAGGGCAAAGGAGACAGAGGGAAGGAAAAGGGGAGATTATCGTCTTTCTTTCAAACTTTCTCTCCTGGCCAGTGTGGCATAGAGAAGAGAAAGGATAGATATGAGGAGGGGAAAGCAAGAATAGAAGGGGCTTTTATACCTGCACCCTTTTTGGAACTCTGAGAGAGGAGACCACCACGTGCCCTGTGGCCCCACGACATTGCCAGTCAAATTTCTGGGGTCAATGTTAGCTGCAAGGCTAGGAGAGACATTTGGCATACAGCCCGAATGGTGTCAGCAATCTCTCATGCTGCCTCTATGCTTGTCAATGACAAGATTGCTATCAGCACCAGACCTGTTCTGAAGCAAGATTTTGTCTCTTGTTTCTGCCTAAGTGACCTCTAAATTTAGTTTTATGGCTCACTAGCTCACACAGAGATTCTGTGCTTACTCAAAATCCCTTCACCATATTCCTTTTCTGTTTAAACATAAGAGAGTTAGTTTTCCTTGTTGGCTATTATGGACTGTGGTCAGATCATAAAATAACACAAGGAATGGGATTCTTTGAAAAACAGACCCTAATATGTGAAATCAGTTGAGTGGAGCAGTTAGGGCTTTATTATTTTGGTTAGATGACTCTTGCTTTGCAGTTCTAAAACATTTAGTCTAACTACCCCTTATCATACCTTTAGGCACAGACAAGACAGAGTGTCATATTAAAAAAAAAAACTAGCAGGATTGATTCAGGATACTTTTGAGTCTTACAATAAAGAAACAAACTTAGGCTGAAGATGATCATTTGTAAGCAGAGAATGAGGATGTAGACTTAGAGGAGATAAAATTGGGGGAAAAGACAAGCTTTTCTGCCACATACTGCCAAAACTTCCCATTAACCATTCTCTGGCCAAGAAAAGAGACAAAAGTGTAGGGAAATTCTGCATTGTGGTTGGTGCTTTGCATACACAAGGCTATTATTATTATAATGAAATCAAGACAGAGGCCATTGACTGAAGACCAAGGGAATAAGTAAGGCACAGAGGATCATGGATATGGAGCATGAATATTCAGATTCAAAGATTATACAGACATATGCTCTGGATATGGTCTTAGCTCATCAAATATATAAGAAACAAATCAAATATATTTCTATGACATTTTTAAGGGAATTGTTCTGCTGGAGAAATCCCAATATTTGACAAAAATAGCCAGAGATCATTCAACTTCTTCACTAATTTCCATACCACTGAATCTCTGTTTAGGCTGCCGGATTATGACAAGCTCTATCTGAACCTGATAAGACTTTATGATATCAGGTTCTAGTTTTGGAGTTGACTAGTTTTGGAGAGAGACTAGTTTTGGAGTTGGACATATTAACTGAAAGAGATATTGTGTTGTTTGCTTTTGAGAAAGAAATATTTGAATTTACACAGGCGCGATTATATTTGGAAGTGTAGAGAGAAGTAGAGTGAGTTTTGATGTTGAGCAAGCAAAGGAACAATCTGTCTGTAGCAGAAATAGTTAGGTGCTTCCCTTATAGCTATCTTTGTTTTTGTTCAGGTGGACATCCACTTCTGCAAGATCATGTATCTTATTGGGAATATGTCCAGTCTGAGGTTTTATCAAAATCAATAATAATGTTCTCAGTCTCTTAACTAGCGATCGATTTAGGTAAAGACATGGAATATAATTTTGGCCAATATGGCAAGAGTGGAAGTCTAGTAGGCGAACTTCTTACCTTGAGAAAAACAAAACAAAGAAACAAACAAAAGCAGTGCTGCTTCCTTTGGATATTATTGTTTATGGGCATGTTAACTGAAACTACGGGTATCTCTTACAAGCCTGAGGATAAAACCAAAACATATAGCGATCAGAATCATACAGAAGTGGATCCAGAATATTGATCACACCGTGTAATGAGTACAGATGCAATACACATTTCCCGTGAAAGGAGTCATGGTCCCTTGAACAGATTCTTATTAAGTAAGACAACAAAGTTCTTTATCATTTAAAACTGTTGATTTGGAGTTTTCTATTATTTGCTGCCAAGTCATACAGTTCACAAACTTAATGCATCATCAAAATCAGGAAGAGACTTTCTCTCTCTCTCTCTCTCTCTCTCTCTCTTTCTCTCTCTCTACCAGGTAATTACAGAATATGACACTCATTCCCCTTTGCTCTCTCCCCAAGTTGAGAAATAGCTAATTGTAAATTTTTATAAAACTATAAAAAACCAAGAATAACCAAGACGATCCTGAGGATGAGCAAAGTTAGAGAATTTATATTATCTTATATTAAGACTTATTTTAAGTATGTGGTCTTGGTCCATGGAACAGAAAGAAGCCAAGAAGAGACACATGCATGAACAGTATGATTTATGACAATGATTACTCTACACTGCAATAGAGTAAGACGGTCTTTTCAACAAATGGTATGTGAATATCATATGGAAAACTCAGATGGTATTTGCTTACATTATGGTTCATTTTGCTTACCAGATAGAAAAAATAATAATTTTGACCCTTATCTCATACCATATACAAAAATCAATTCTAGAGGAATCATAGATTTAAATATGAAAGAATAATAAAGCTTTCAGAAGGTAATACAGGAGGCTGTTTTCATGACCTTAGGATAGGATACACAAGTGTATATTTTTTCAATGGTACATGAGAATCATAAAGAGAAAGATTGATAAATGGGACCACACTAAAATTAAGATCTAAAAAACATCATTAAGAGAAGGAACTACAAATGGACAGATGAATATGTGACAAAGATACAAAGAAGAATATATAAGGCACCAGATATAAGACATGTATCTAACAAAGAATATATTTTTTAAAAAAACTCCAACAAAGAGGATTTTGAGTATTTATTATTATTGCTTTTAAGTAATTAATTTAATTGTAAGTTTGTATAACTTACCTTTTAATAATGGCTCTGCTTAACAACTAGATTGCTAATTTCCTAAAGATTTAACAGTGGTTTCTTATAAGCCTGCTCCAGCACTACTATTTATGATGCAGAAATTACACTCCTTGATATATTTCCACAGAAATATGTACATGTGTTCTCTAAAAGACATGCACAGCGATTTTAATTGCAGCAGTGTTCTTAATAGTTAAATATTAAAAACAACCCAAAAGTGCATCCAAGATAAAATGGAAAAATAAATTGTTGCATTTTCATACCACAGAGTATGAGTCAGTAATAAAAATGAATAAATCACTGCTTCAGCAGCCTCAGCAAACAGAATGTTAACTCAGGCACAAAAGAGTATACACTGCCTGATTTCATTTGCATAAGTTGTTTTAAAAGGTCAACTTAATCTATAGTAATGGAAATAAAAAAAATGGTTCTTTCCTAGGGTGGAAAGTGACCAGGAGGTGGCTTTAGAGAGGCTTCTGGAGTACTGGTAAAAATCTCATTTCTCTTTTTAGTTGTGGCCCCACAAATAAGTTCACCATGTTAAATTTCATTGAGCTGTGCCTTTAATGCTTCTATGTAGGGACGTTATACTTCATAAGAAAGTTTACATTTAAAAATCACTTAGGGAGTGATTGTTCTCACTGTACATGCCCTCTAACAGAGAATGTTATGTGACATCCCCTCCTTTCAAAGAAATGAGCTGATTTTAAGTCAAGTTATTGGAAAACGTAAAGATGAGGAGCTGCTATCACTGGGTCTCTGGATGAAAGGGAAGCATAGCCTGCCCTTACCCGGAACATCCTTCACAGAGAGAGAAAAAGACTTTGTTAAAAGGACCTGTTCTGCTCTAGGAAAAAAAAATGTATGATAAGTAAGATATTAAATTAAAGTTTAGGGAAGTTTATTAACCACCAAAGATGAATCGGGGGTGCAATTTCTATTGATGTTCCAGAGAGCATGGTAAAACCACGTGGGCTCATCATGCTGTAAACAGGGGCAGGTTGCTTAAACAAATGCATTTAGAGCACTATTGTCTCCTTGCTAGAATATTCTGATCTGGGGTGTGAAATCTTTCAGGAACAGTGATTCTACCCTCCCAGGCTTTGTCTTATTTTAGGTACTGGATCATAAAAGCATTCTGCCCTGTGTAACGTTTTTCGTGACTGTACAAAGTGTTTTCGCTCTGTTTGCTTAGAGTGCTGAGAACAAAGTAATGCTCCACATAATCATTAAATGATACAGGACGTTTGGAAATGTTAAAGAAACCAATGAAGAAACTACATTTTAAACTGTGAAATATTGTACAGGAAATTCTAGAAGGCCGTAGTTAATAGGCATTTAAGTGAAGTAATGAGTGTAAGTAGAAATAGAACAAAGTATTTGGAAGACTGGCTTGTTCGGTCAATAGTCATTAAAAGAGAATCCTATGATCAGTATTCCTCCTGTAATGTACCCTTTTCTCAACATTTCAACTACCAAGAATCCTTTCTTAAACATCTCAATCTCCCTCTATCCTCATGTTTTATAAGCTTCTATATATCAAAAAAAAATGTCCATTATAAATAATTTATTTTTATTTATTCAAAAACAATATACAATTGAGAGCAACTTAAAAAACAAAATGAAGAAGAAAAAGCACCTTGTAACACTAATGTTATAAAAATAAAACATGTAGTTTGCCCTAAGAAATGGTCTACAAATATTTCCCGCTGAGATCTGTTTAGTATTTCCAAATTATGCTCCACAAAAGCAGCCCATGACTTACTCCTTTTAAAGGAGGTAGTCTAATAAGTTTAGGAAACACAACATTCTCTTTCTCTGGAAGATTTTCTAAATACATTTGCATATTAAATCCCCTGAGAGATATTACAATTAAAAACATAGGCAAAAATGTCTTAGCTAATATTGTATTTCCTCAAATTATTTGATCATGAAACTTTTTTCTTTTCACAGTTATTAATATCTAGGAATCAAGAATATACCTTGAAAAATATTAGGCTGTGATATTCCCGAATCTTACCAAGTATGTTGAAGTTTACCTAATGCAAGAGAAAACGTTGAACTATTTCCTGTGCTATGTACAGGGTTGGCTTACCAGAAAAATCACACATGAAGAGGTTCATTGAATTACGGAGGATAAGGGGTGGATTCAAGGTTGTGGGGCCTATGTAATTTGGGGGACCCCTTTAAAGAAAAGAATACGAACTGGCCATGAGAACATAGTGCTAAGTTTCCTCCTTACACTTTAAAGTAGTCTCAGGCAAGTGAGGGTTTCTGAAGCTTATGCTCATTAGCTACATAAAATCCAGCTCTGCTTAAAATATGGTTGGCTACATGAAATAAAATAGAAACTCAAATTAACAGTCGCATAAACAAGGTGGGAATGTATTTCTCTCTCACGTAATAGTTTGGAGGTAGACACTCCAGGAACTGTATTGTGGCTGCATTGTGTGAAGTTCCTTCCATGTTGTTATCGTCTTCCCTGGAATGTTGCCTTTGGCATCAAGTCTGTGGTCCAGGCAGCAGGTTTGAGGAATGGCTGGAAGACTGGGCTTGCCCAGGGACTTTAGGTTCATGCTCTGCAAAGCACATCTAGAGCTTCCTCTTACATTGCACAGGCTAGTTACATGGCCTTCATTAGCTGCTGGGAATTTGAGAAAGAAAGTCTCTATTCCATGTGGTCAGGTACCTCGGGTAAATCTCAAGGGTTTAATTATTGCGGGGGAAAAAAAAAAAAAGGAAATCAGTATTAGAGCAACTAGAATCCCCCTCCCACCTCTGTTTTTCTCTCTTTGTGTCTCTTTCAGTCGGTCTCGGCTTCCCCTTAACCCCCAGCTTTATTGTGATGTAACTGATCTCTCATTAACTTTTAAATGTACAAACTCAGAGCTTGATCATCTAGCATTAATATTTCGTGCCCTGAAGCACTAAAGTTTGTAAAACCCATCAGAATAGGCTTATACTATTTGTGTTTTCAGAAATTTAAAGGCTTTTCAGAAGAAAGTAAAACGGAAAAGATCCATGGACTGCGGGGGTTCCCACATCCTTAGTAAGTAAAGGATACTTTCCATTTCCCGGCGAGGCCCCAGAAGACACGACAGTGCATGAGGTGAGGAACTTGCCTGGTGAGCTGAGAGGAGAAGGGGTGGGGGGGGGGAAGGGTGTTGCCAACTGCTGCCCTTCCTACCCCACCCCTGGAATCCAGGGGAACTGGGGAACTGAGAGGGAGGGGCAATGACTCCAGTTGGCTTAAAGCTCTTCTTTTTTTCCAGGTGGAGGCAAGGAAGAACCTTTACCGGAGGAAGGTTTCAAAAAGAGAATTTGTACTTGGATGAAGTGGAGGATGGTCTGAGAAATTTGAGTAGGTTGATTTCTGACTATCTGATCTATATATTCCTGTTAACAGCCTGGTTTTCTGCTCCAGAGCCTGTCAACACTTCAGCCAGTGGAGGGGTCCTGGGAACTATCTTTGGGCCTTGGGCAGGTTCTCCCAGGGCCAACTGTGTGCCTCTTGGCTTGTTGGTGTTGGATCTGCTCTTTTAGAAGTGCACCCTTGGAACAAAGAAGCCCTGTTGTTTGCTTCCAGATCCTGAAAGAAGCCTGCCTTTAAAAAAAGGTGTAGAGTTAATGGGATACATACTTCCTACACTCACAAGTTTTTCAATTTTATTTTTTCCAACTGAGCTTACATGGCATGTGGTTGAAACTAATAGGCACTTACAAAAGGGGTCTGTCTCCTCTTCAGAGGTGTTCAGACGCAATTCCAAACCGGATGTGGCATAAACTTTCCCTGGTAAAGTAGAAAGACACAGGATACAACCTATAAAGAATCGTTATTATCTCAGTTATGAATAATATTTTAACAAACTCCATTCATTTGTTGAGTCTATTAAGTTATCTTGAGATGAGAGTTCTATAATAGAAAAATCAGATTAAATCTAAAGAAAATTCTTAACCAGTGAAGGAAAAAAAAATTGGCAACATCTGAACTGGCAATGGCTAAGCAAAAGGAAAAATAATAGGTTATATAATACTTTATTCAAATGAAGCACTGTTTCTAAAAATACATTTGATATATACAGAAATATAAAGTCAGGTCTTCTGCTATTTTGAATAAATTAATATATGTAGTGTTCTACAATAGTGATTAGTTGATTTATATGGTGCCCTGTTTAGGTGAGTTGCAATGAATGATTGATTATGATATGAACTGATATAGAGAGTCAAGTGTATTCTGGCACATTAAGGTCCATTTTTTCAGTTAAACGTATACTGTTTGTGGGCATTGTGCAAGATACCGAGATGGCAATGGAAGGGATACAAAAAGGGGCAGGTATCGTTGCTACGGCAGCAGGTGAGTTATCTAGTGGGAGGGGATAATTCTGGTCCACAAATAAATATTTTTCACCGTATTTTGTAATCGATGTTAAAAAATGGCTACAAGCAGTAATAGTGGGCTTCTATTTTAGTGACTGACTTACTGTGTGTCTGTCATATTATATAATTTACTTGATTCTAATTACTATAACATGACAACTCCCTACATGATATATGAGGAAACCAAGTAACAGAAAGAGGTAAGTAACTTGCTCAAGGTCAAAGACAAAAAGCTGCAGAGCAAGATTTCAGACTCAGACCTAGATCCTTGCTCTAGAAGATGCACTTTGGGCACACTAATGAGGGCTTGACTGTTTCTGCTTGGGGCAACTGTACACTGTCTTATGATAGAGGTATCTGAGCTGGGTCTTGAAGGATATGTAAGCTCATGACATAGTGATGGGAGGGGGATAAAGTAATCAAAGACATGGAAACAGAAAAGGACATAGGTTATTTAAGGAACTTAAAAGGAGTCTAATTTGGTGGCAGCTTGATGAGTAGAGGGAGAAAAAACGGAGAGGTTGAAG
Source organism: Rousettus aegyptiacus (assembly GCF_014176215.1). Classification (NCBI taxonomy): domain Eukaryota; kingdom Metazoa; phylum Chordata; class Mammalia; order Chiroptera; family Pteropodidae; genus Rousettus; species Rousettus aegyptiacus. Next base: position 35,175,559 of record NW_023416286.1, read on the forward strand.
CTAGGTGGGAGTCAAGCAGAAGGCTAGTAGTGATAATTTATCTATTGCATTGAGCCCAGGACAAAATCTCAGCTCTATGGCTTGGTTTCCTCTGGAGAACAGAGATGGAATAGAATCTGAAACTCACTTTTCAGTTCTGTGTCTTAGCTTCCTTGTCTGGGAACCTTCAGTCCCTGCTTCCCGCTTCCCACTTCCTACCTCTGTCCAAGAGGGAAGCAAGCACTTCCCTCCTCCTGCCCACCCCCAGTCCTCCATTAGCTCCTGTCCAAGTAGAACCAAAAGTTTCCTGGTTGGAGAAAACGTGAGACTATCCCTGGGCTACTTTTTACCTATCATTAGAATGTCTGTGTGTTAAAAGGCAAGCCCAGCTGAGTGGCTCAACTGTTGTTTCTTGTGTCCAGGTGGTTGGCTCGTAGTTCCAGCTAAGGACCTTGATGAGGACGGCTGTTTTGTAGTAAGACCATCTTATATCCTTCTTGATGTGTTTTGGATGCTGATCGGACTCCTTGATAATCTTAAACTCAGGGACAGGGAAACGAGAAGAAGCCTTCCTTAGACTTCCTTACTTAAATTAAACCTTATTCTACAAATCTGCCTTGCGTTGAAATTATTCACTCCTTGCCCAGCTGTTAATAAATTGGCATGTTATTTTCCTGTTGGCTTTTATTCTTTGCGAGTGTAGATTTCTTGGTTAGAATCTCTATGGAAGGGAAGGAAACAGAAGAAACAGAAGAAGGGGTGGGGAGAAAGAGGAGGATGGAAGAGCTGGGAAGGAAAGAGGAGGGGGAGTCAGGAAGAGGTGGAGCAGATGCTTGGGGGCTTGATGCAGTGGGGGAGCACTGGCAAGACTTTCTAGCTTCATATTTTTTAGTTCCAAATCCAAAAGAAGGAAAAATTTCCAAAATGCAATTTAGTTCTACAAATACTTATTGGGCACTAGTACACATAAGAAACTGTTCTAGATATTGGGAATGGGTTGGGTGTGGCAAAGAAAGAGATACAATAGCTTCCCTTAAAGAACTAAAATATAAAATTGTGTAAATTTAGTTTACCATTGAAGTGTAGTAGGAGAATTCACTTCTTCCAATTTATTGTGAACTCTACAAAATACCAAATGACAAATTGACTCATAAGAGCTTTTAGAAAGAAGTGAGAACTGGGTGTCTTCCAGGGGGTTATATAAGAAAATACCATTTATAAAAACAAGCTTCTTTTATAATTTTTTTTTGATTCTAGAAGTTTCAATTACCCTTCTTATTTTTGATAACTTTTTAAAATCATGTATCAATTTACCCCCCCCCCCCAAAAATGCCTATTTAAGCAAAGGCAGGTCACTCCCTGAGCCCATGATCCAGACCTGCTCTTTTCAAATCTCATCAAAGATAAGACAAAACAAATGTTCAAAATAATTCTAAACAAAGGAACAAGTAAGAGACTTCTAGGAGCTAACTCTTTTTAAATTAGATCTTAGAAAACATAATTTCAATTGTTAGATTTATTTCCATCTAAGAAAATAATCTTTAAAATTGTATGACTCTAGAAAAGTCCTTGCAATGTTCCTTCTCACTGTTTAATAGCATCTTTGCCACCCCCTGGGCATATTATGCACCTAAACAGGATGTAAACTTCATTCTTTATTACAGAAAATATCTATTAACTTCTCCAGGCATATCCTTAAAATGTTTTGCTGGTTTTAATGCTTTTCTTATGATAATCATGAGATTGATTAGTTGTCAAGTAACTCCAGTTTTCAGTAACTCTAACCCAATTAATAGTTTCAAAAAGAAACTAAAATGTGAGTTACAACAGCTATGAGAGAGACTCAAACATATGCAAGATGATGGGAAATTGAGTTGAGAATGGGCAAAGCACAATTTATTGTTGACTTTTGGACAACCGGCTCAAGATGTCTCTCACCCACCCATTTAGTCCCCATCTTTGACTCCTCTCAACAACCATGTCCTTTCAAACAAACAAAACAAACTAAATGCTTGCGTGCAACTTCTATAAATTTCACACATGTGGATGGGTACACAATAAATACAAATCGAAAGGGACTAATTGGATGCCATGGAAGAGCATCGAGTCATGTGAGTTGTCAAAGCATGCCCTTATTGGCAGACATGAATGATGATATTTTATCATGCACTGTAGGAGGAGTGGCCTTTCGTACTCACAGTCCTCCCCATCCCTGGGGCGAATACAGAGTGAACATTCTGCAGTTTTCCTGGGGGCAAGACACTATGGCATTTGGTTCTCACAGGGAAGAAAGAAGACACTAAAATGAAAAGAGGATCATCTGCTGTTGCCATCAGAAAACACCTGTGTTTCAAAGGGTGTCCCTACACTGACCAGCGTGAACATCGCTGGTTAATGCCAATTGTGTTTTTAGGTAAAGAGGTGGAAAGTAGAATTAGGTTATTGTCCTCCTTGCTGCCAGCTAAGCTGCCACTGCCCCATTCCATGTCTATTCATGGGCAAGTAAGGGCCCTACCTTTTTTCAGCCAGACACACAAAAAAAGATGTTCTTAGTGTTGATTTCTAGAGTCACTGTCCCTTCGCAATAAGATTACATATCAAGTGGTCTCACGAGTGATCTTTAAAGACCGAACTGAGGTTTCTCTTGATCCAACTCCTCACCCATGCCAGCCAAGTCTCATTGTCTCTGAGTCTAAAGAAACGGCTCACTTGCTCAGCTATGAATCAGTCGCATTTAGTTCACCCTCAGCTGTATATTCAGGACTTAAAATTGGCTTCTTTAAATAGCTAGGCTCCTCTACTGTCTTAGTCTGTTCGAGCTGTGTTATAATAAAATTCCACAGACTAGGCAGCTTATAAACAACCGAAATTTATTTCTCACAGTTCTGAGACTAGGAAGTCCAAGATCCAGGTACCATTGAAGATCCAGGTACCTGCTTCATAAACAGCACCTTCTTCCGTGTCCTCACATGGTGGAAGGGGCCACGGAGCTCCGCGAGGTCTCTTTTATAAGAACACCAGGGCCATTCATGAGAGCCTCACCCTCATGCCCTAGTGCCTCCCAAAGACCCTACCTGTGATACCATCACATGGTGGGGGTGGGGGTTAAGATTTCAACATTTGAATATTTAGAACATAGCATATATCATCCTCAGAGACTTTATTTTTTCTCTCATACTGTGGTACTGTGGTCTCCCCTAGGGGCTGGATTTTTCTATTGCTGACTTCATTTTCTCCTTACTTGCAGCAACCCTTGCATTGTCAATGGCAACTGCCCACCCACTTGGACTTTTTATGAATATCTAACCTGATCTTAATTTGCCAGTTACCATGGGCTTTGACTTTGAATATCGTCTGATACACTCTTGAGGACTAACTCTTAGTTTTAAGAGTTCCCTTTAAGCTCACATTTCCGAGTACCTTTTGTTCCTAAAATAGCTGACTCTTGCCCTTACTTGCTTGTTCAGAAACCTTTCTCTTGACACTGTGGCTCTAACTGGATAGTTAGTCTCTTATTTTTCCACTTTGGCTCATTTTACTGCCATCTAAATTCTGGTTCAAGAAGACTGAATTTGAAAGCCAAAAGAACATTTGAAAATTTGTTTATTGGGGTTTTCTTTAGAACTGTATTGTCAAATGTATCAAGCTTTTCTGCCTTCCCTGAAATTAGTCTTACTTCTCATGAATTTATTTGAATACTTTTGTTCGTGTTTGACTGTCATAAGTCTTACATTTTCAAAGTTACCGTTTTTGCATAATGATATTGATAGATGAAGCTTGAGACCTTTATTACTTCCCTGAAGTAAGATGTTGTTAACTTACAACTGAGCTCCATGTTAAATTCTGATTCCTTCTTTTGCTGAGGGCCTGTTGCAAGAATTTAGAATTCAACTGAAATGTACCAGGGTCAGTCCATCCCATTGTTCAGCTAGGAGTGGTTATCTCAGGTGGAAATAGCCAACTGTCCCACCTAACAAACTTTAAAAGTAACTATATCTCAGAGTGCTAGAAGCCATTTATGGCTCTATTAGTTATAAATTTGTCCATGCCTTTTATTATTTCATTTATGTTTCCTAAGAGAACCATTTCTGCTGTAGACAACAGTCACTCTTTTTGGCTGTATCAAATAGGAAAATAGATACAGATAATGATGGATTGAAAAAAATTGTATTATTCATGGTAATAAAATGAATAAAGATATGGCTTGATCTAGAAAAACAGACAGAGATATAATTTAAAAACATTTTTATGTGCTTGGTATGCTCGGTACAATATAGTGGAAAGAATACAGTCTTCAAAATCAGACAGATCTAGGTATAAGTTCCATCACTGTCCTTTACTATCTTCATGACCTCTCTGAACCTGTTTCTTCACCTGTTAGAAAAATTAATGTTTGTCTTGAAATTTTGTTATTAGAGTTAAAATAATAATAAATGTACTCGGTATTTAGTAGGTACTCGAGACAGTTGACCTCTGAATAGCATAAGGATGAGGCACACTGACCCCTGTGTAATCAAAAATTTGTGTATAGTTTTTGACTCCCCAAAAACTTAACTACTAATAACGTGTTGTTGACTGGAAGCCTTACCCAGAAAATGTGTGTTTAGCACATATTTTATATGCTATATGTATTACATATGGTGTTTTTAAAGTAAGCTAGAGAAAAGAAAATGTTATTAAGAAAATCATAAGAGAAAATACATTTACAGTATTTATTGAGAAAGGGCACATCTAAGTGGACCCATGCAGTTCTAACTTGTGTTATTCAATGGTCAAATATATATGAAAGAAGTAATGGTGGTAATATTAATTTTGTACATCTCATTTGGAAATATTCTTTCAATAAAGAAGATAAAGAAGAAGGAATCTAAAGAATCAGAGTTTTGTTTGCTCTTGGCAACATATAGCAGAACTCTCAAAAGGAATGTGGTCTAGACATGCACTGTCTAATACAGTAGCCACTAGCCACATTTGGTTATTTATATTTAAACATTTTTAAAAATTCAGTTCCTCAGTTGTACTAGCTTCAGCTTAAATGCTTAAATGGCTAGTGGCTACCTTATAGAATAGAGAAGATAGCAAATATCTCTATCATTGCAGAAAGTTCTGCTGTCGGTTCTAGCATAGACACAGAGACTCTCTGTAGGCTTTATTGCTATTGTCAAAAAACAACTGTCTGGGGTTAGGCAGCCATTCACAGTGCTAGGAACGAGACAATGCTCGTTTGCAGTTCTCCTTTCCCTCCGCGTCCATTGGCTTCTTAATCCCTGCTCCCTTATCCCATCATACAAGACACCAAGCTATGTTTTCCTACTCTCCCTCATCTACAAGAAAACTGTCTTGCTTCAGGGTATCAGTTCACTAGACCCAGTTCAGATTTTAATCTTTAGAAGCATAACATATAACCCTTTACAGAAATAACTTAGTTTTCATATTCAAAGTAATGATTTAAATGCCTCTCATTATAGAATTTCAGGAAGAAAATTTGGGATAGGGGATATACCCTATCCTCTTTAAAAATCATGGTATTTGGGTATCTCCTGCCTAGTTTTCTATGTCCACAGCTGGTTCTATTCTGGCTGCACTGATTGGCTAGGTTGAAACATGAAATGCCTCTTAGAGGGATCAAATTTTTAGAAACGAATATGGCTTTGTATTCAAGTAATACATTACAAAGTTTTTTTAAAAATTGCTTGCACATATTACATGCCACACTAATAAGGCCCACATAACAGTGACTATGAAATGGTTAAACAATAAAACCTTGAAGTTCTGCTGTCAGGTAGAGCACTTAATGATGTTTGATCTTTAGTGTTATGGTGTTAATTGGCTTAGAACAGATGAGATCAGGAAATTACTCTTCCTGCTTGAAATTGCTCAGTTTCAATTTTTTTTATTGCCGTAATAAAACAGAATACAGAACTTTGAATCAGAGGGAGAAGCAAGGTCATATGGAAAAGAGAGGAGTCCTTCCCATTCTGTGGCCAGCATTTCACAGGGATCTTTGGAGGAAAGCAAGCCCTTTAAATATAGCTGCTGGAGAATATATCTAAAACCAGCACTTTGAACATTTATAATACAAGAGACTTATTTTCTACCTTTAATATATGAGAGTGACAACCTCCATCCAAAACACTCTGGTAGTAGAATCATACAGGAGGTGTTTAAAAAGAAGAGTAAAACCTGGAGGCTCAATATAAAATAAGAATTCTGACTGGACAAAAACAGAAACAATTTTACTAGGCATATCAACAAAGGAAGTCGTCGAGTCAAGTCAAGACTTGTTTGGGAAAATAAGAATATAAATTGGTATTAGAATTCTCACCGTATATTAAAAATTTCTGACTTAAATTATTAATTAAACTCTAAAATTAAATATATATATTCATGATGTATAGTATGAATTAGTCTTTTTCAACAAATTATTTTTTAAAATCCTAGTTAAAAATGTATCTCCTATTCATAGATAGATGAATAGGTCTTGTATTTACCATTCTTATTCATGGGTAGGTATTTGAATTGGCTGGACTCAATTGATATTTAAATTTGAGACTGAGTGCCCTAAATTGCAATGTGAGAAAGATACTTAACAGGGCTTGTTCTTGTTTAGCCAGCTAACAGAAGTCAGGTGTTAGAGGAAATACAAAATTGTGACACAACGCTTCCAGGAGTTAGCATTCTAGAAAAGGTAAGAAGAGTCACATACAAAAAATATATGTATATTCCAGCTTGCCATAAGGGAGGCAGCAATTATTTTAAAGCAAATCTGTTTTTTGGAAAGCCAGTTTGTCAAGCGGCAAATCACCAAAAGCCGTTTCAGCAAAAACCAATTCACTGCGATCAACTGTTACATTACTGAGAGTTTTTATTTTTTAATTTTAGCTTCTCCTCAGGGCCACAGCAGTCGTCACCTCACCATGAATTTCTAGGTCTAGCTCAGCTGAATGTGAATCTCAAGTGTGTTTCCAAATTCAGATACTAGAATACTTCTCCAATGATAATGTGAGACAGTGTTTTACTTCAGGGAAACTTTCTCTCTTCTCTATTTTTGAGGACTTATGTCCTACCCCAGTTCTTTCTCATACATTTGCTTCTGCTTCCCAAACCAAAACACCAAAAGACCTGGTTTAAGATATTTGTCTCTCAGTGTTAATTTGATCAATTGGTCAGGTGCTCATGCAATTAATTGGCTTTTAGCAACTGGGCCATTCAGTGAAGTGGCCACCAGTAAAGTGGTCATTTAGGGAATTGAATAGAGTAAACTTTACTTCTTTCTCACCTTGAAGGTGATATATGCATGGGAGCCACTATCAAGGATAATTTAGATGGTCAGTGACATGCCCTGATTTTCTCATTTTGTTTAAATCAGTGTTTCCTAATTTTTGGTCATTCTCATACTAACATCATGATTTTTTTTTTTTTTTTGCAATATCCTCATTGTAACCATACTATTGTTTATTTAATATTTTGATTTAAACTGACTCACTTGTTAACTTAGTTCATTTATTTTAGAGGAAATTTCACAGTATTGTTCAGAGCAAAAATATCTATAAATTTGCTCATTTGTCATGCCAGTTTTTTTTTTTGAAGTACACATACTGTTTTTAAAGTACACGTAAAAAAAACACTTAACTATATGTAGAAAAAAATATTTATTTCTAAACTACCTGAACTCACCTAACATATTATTATAGATAAGTCATGGGGTATAGGGCAAGCCACCCCAAAATATATCATTTTGCGTATTGACTATCTTGAATTAGAGCTACTTGAAAAACAGCCAGTACAAAAAAGGACACTCTAACCCTTCTCTGTCTCTCTTGAAAGCAAGAGATAAATCTCCCATATAAAAGATACCCTCTATACACCAGGGGGTCAAGAGATATCCTTATCACTAGAAAGATGGAAGTCAAGGCTGAGAAAACTATGTAAATAAACTCTACTTAGATTCACTAATTAAGTACCCATGCCCAAGTTTCTTTGTCTTGTCAATTCCTCACAAATTTATTGTTTATTTGTCTAAAAAGTATAAAAGCTTCCTGCTTTGGCTACTTCTGAGGTCCCATATCTATGAGATATCCTTGCATTCAAAATTTAAATTTGTTTTTTCTCCTGTTAATCTGTCTAGTATGACTTTAATTCTTAAACCAGCCAGAAGAACCTGGAAGGGTATAAGAAAAATTTCTTTTCTCCCCAACACATAAATATACACTTTGGAAAACAGTCTAAATAAAGAAGATAACATGACGTTCTGCTTAGCATCTGCCTACAGCACAGCAATATTTCACTGGACCAGTGGTTCTCAAACACAGCTGTACCCTAGCTCCACCCCAGGCCAAGTGATCAAGTGTCCTCCAGGGAAGTGGGACTCAGTCATGGTGTTTTATAAAAGCTTTTTGGTGGATTCTAAGTGCAATCAGAGTTTAGAAAAATTGCACTGGACCATCTCCTCACCAATCCCATGAGAGCAGGAACTAAGAGGAATTTATTAAATGCCACGTTCCCTGCCACTAGAATAATAACTGCCCTGAGGCAATCTTGAGTTAATTAATATTCTGAAACAGGGGTCTCCAACCCCGAGGCTGAGGACCAGTACTGGTCTGTGGCCTGTTAGAAACCTGGCCACACAGCAGGAGGTGAGCTGCCTGAGGGAGCCAAGCTTCATCTATATTTGCAACCACTCTCCAGCACTAGCATCACTGCCTTGGCTCTACCTCAGATTATCAGACATTAGATTCTCATAGGAAAACTTGTCCCTGGTGCCAAAATGTTGGGGACTATTGCTCTAAAAGGAGTGGCATCAAGCAGCTAGCATCTCCATTTGGGAAGCAGAAAGATTGCTTATAATTTTTTTGCATTAACGTGGAATAAACCACCAAGACCAGGACTAGGAAGCTGTCCTAGAAGACTGCTCTGACTGAGCAGATTAGGAATTTCTCTGAATTGTATCTTCTGCCTTTTTTTTTTTTTTTTTCATGTTCCCTCTTTGCTACTCTTTGCTCTTGTGGGCCAAGCTGTATCTTTGAGACCTAATGTATTTCTGTTTCTGATTTCCTCTTTGTCCTTGAGTGCAATCACTCAACTTTTAGCTGTTTCACTCTCTTAACTCTTAAAATAAGAAAAATAAAATTCCTGAGCCAGTTAATAGCACTGCTAGTCTTCTATGCTGGCGTTATGTCCTGCAAAAGGCCTGATGAGTAATAATAGCTTGTTTTAAAAATGTCTTCAGTTATTGTAAATGTTTCTATGGAAGATTACAGAAATAGCATTAATCATTCAAACCTTTCTCTCTCTTTCTCCTTCCCCGCCCAGGCTAAGCATACTTGAACAAATACAAAATACAAAATGAGCTTTCACTGTGTTGGCAATGATGTTTATAGCTGAGAGAGAGAGTGTGTGTGTGTGTGTGTGTGTGTGCGCGCGCGCGCGTGTGTTTACCCAAGTGATTTAAAAATAACCTAAGTGAACTAAGTAAAGTAAGTGTATGCCATGCTTACCAGGAATATCAGGAAACAAAGGCCCTTCAATATCTGAATTAGCCCTGGCGCTGTTTCAGGAAAGAACTGGCTCACATCTCTTGCATAAGACTTATGTAAGAGATTAGATGTGGTGCCTGAACTATTCCGGTTATTTACAGCATGGGAAGAAAGAAGAGTATGGTACACCGTCATTACTTGCTAACTCAATTTCAACAGATTCTTTGCTTATAGAAGTAAGCCATCTCTAATTCTTAAAAAAGAAAAAAAGTTTTTCAAGTCTTTGTCACACAAGCATATGTAGAATCAAAAGAAAAACAGCTATGTTACAGGCAGTAAGTTGTTTATAAACTGGGGAAGTACTTACATTGGTTCATATATAAACAATAACAAGAATAGCAGCTTAACAATTAAGCTTGAAACCCCAAGGCCATATTCAACACATAGCTATTACATGTCTTGAAGGAATAATTAGGTTTTCCCACATCTCATAAATTAGCTCCTCAGAATTTAGAGTTCACAATCCATTGTCATAATTATTATATTCTAAAAAGGATTTAGATCAAACCTGATTTGCAGATACTTTGACCAAAATAGAAACGAAACTCAGACATAACTCGGATAGCCTTCTCTCTACCGTAAGGTTCTGCTTGGTTCTCATTTATAACAAATATATTTCTTCTCAGAGGGCTGAGTGATATTGAGAAAATAATTTGAATTTGAGTCAGACCAAACAGCTTAGGCATAAATGCAAGTATTATTACTTATCTACTGTATGACCCAAGAAACTTGTGAATTATTCTGAGCTTATTTTCTCAATTGTAAAATGAGAATAAAAATACCTACCTGTTATGGTTGTGAGGATTTAGATGGAAATAACCAACATCCATTGAATGCTTATATAATATTGTACTTTATCTTAAGAAGTATGTATCAAGTCTTCTGTCCCTGTTCCTGGCACAGAGCTTGTAAAACTCTTTAAATTTCCTAAGTAATGTGAGTGGTAAAGGTGTCTTCTGTTACTCAATGTAAGATGCTGTCAACCACACCAGAGTTTAATGAGATAACTTTTGGAAAGCCCCTAATGGACGGGTGCTGGTTGCCAGGGGAACCAACCAAGTGATTAAAGGGCTGGAGCTTTCAGCCATAATCCCAGACCTCCAAGGAGGGGACAAGGGGCTGGAGGCTGAATCAATCAACAATAATTTAATTGGACATCCTTCATCATGAAGCCCAAAAGACTAGGTTCAGACTGCTTCCTCGTCAGTGAGTAAGAGGAGGTGGTGGGAGGGTGGCCTTCCTACAGACGACTTACAAGCTCTGTACCCCTTCCCTGTGCATCTCTTCCATTTGGCTGTTCTTGAGTCATATCTTTTTATAATAAACTAGTACTCTACTAAGTAACCTGTTTTCCTGAGTTTTGTGAGCCACTCTGGCAAATCGATCAAACTCAAAGAGGGGATCATAGGAACTTTTGATTTGTAGCCAGTTAGTCAGAAGCACAGGTGACAACCTTGCAACTGGCGTCTGAAGTGGGCAGGAAGGCAGAACGGTCTTTTGGGACTCAGTCCTTAACTTGTGGGATCTGACACTAACTCCAGATAGATGTGTCAGGACTAAATTGTAGGACACCCGGCTATTGTGGCAGAATTGCTTGGTGTGGGAAACCCCTCCCCCACCGTTTGTGACCAGAGTATGAAGTATAGAGTAGAAGTGTAGAGCAGAGGAGAAACACAGCAGTGTTCTTCCTAGACAGCTAACTATGTAATGGCATGTTCTCAGCACTTTATCAGAAAAAATAATTAATTTAATCCTCATTGCAAGCCTGTAAAGTAGGTATTATTATCCTCCCTTTCTTGATGAAGAAACTGAGTTACCCAGCTTGTAAGTAGGGTAACAGAATTGTGTGAGGTGGTGGTGTGGCTCTAGAACCTAAAAATATGTGAGATAATAAATATATTAGCCCTTACATATATATAATGTGGACCACAGGGTGCATATTAAGTTCTCCTGAATGATCATTACACTTACCCCTCCTCTTCCGGAGAAGAAACTTTGCAATGAGGTGATACATGTTCCGTGAATCTCTAGTGTCCCTACTGAGCCAGGAAGTAGCTTAGATGGCGCTTGCCACTTTTGAGCTGCATTTCGGAGCAATCCCAGCAGGGCTGAGGCACTGAGCGTTACTACAGGCCTCACAGGGTCCCAGAGCTGGGCTTCAATTAGAACAAAGGCCATGCTAAGGAATGGGCTGTCCATACACTGGATTATAAAAACCTCGGGTAGAAGGAATTGAAAACAAATTTAATGGTCTATTAAAATCTGGGATAATTGAAACAAGCCTGAAATATCTGCATAGAGAAAGCTTGGGCTTTATAGTACTTATCAGGCCTGCACATGTGTTTGACTTATATGAATTAAGACATTAAGTCACAGCTGTTTTAAGATGAGGCATAGTCAGAGTCATAAAACGTCTTTAGAAACATTGTGTAATGAGATAGACAATGTGGGCAAACTAACCACAGTGCCATGCACAGAGCAACTATGAGGGAATTTACAATCGTTTTATTATATTCTGGCCTAGAGTATATAAGTTTTTGAGAACTTATGGTTAGAATGAGAAATTACCTTTCCCTGAATATTCCTAGATAGGAGGGAGGTTTAAGGTAAACTGCACTGATTTCAGTGTTTCACCCAAAATCAAAAATCAAAAGCTTCTCAATGCACCCAAAGTATGATTGGGGGCTGTCTCGCTTCCTGCTGCTCTGGAGGCATTGGTTACCCTGCAACCACTTCCAGTGAGAACATAATTTCAGGGGTCCCACTGTTTCAAGAATCAGTTACTTTGGTGAAACTGACTCACTTGGTTATTGGTAATCAGTTATCATGGCTACCTATCTTCCATGTAGAAATTTGCCCACATATAGTGAACCATGGACAATTCAAAACTATTATAACCCAAACTATTATAGCTCTGCCTGCTGGTTAGTGAAATAAATGTTACTCGACCCTATTGGGAGGTAGTTCTACTGCCTTTAGTTTCTTTAGATCTGAATGGCTTGAAAGTGACATCTAATCATGGATTCACTGTTCAGTTCAGTCTGGGTATATGAAGTATTTTTACATTTGTTTTAGTGTTGTCTTTCAAAATACCCAAACACATCAATTGCTAATGTGTGACCCAACTTAATTGGATCAGACAAAACAGGGTTTAGCCAAATGATGCAGGACAATTACCCTAGGGAAGGTTCCCCTCCCCTCCAGGTAGCTCTTTAATTTTTCCTTAGTCCCTTACTTAGCCCTCTCTCTGAGTGAGTCCTGGGTGAGAAACAAGCCAAGGCCTGGAGACAAGATAGAATGGCCTTGGGCCACGCCTTCCCCTAGGATAAGGCTCTGGAATCTTTCCCTTGTCCTTTGTTCAGCTATGGCTAAGCAGAATATCATTACAACATCACCTGCATTGCGAGTACCATATCTCCACCCCCGTCCCCAAGAAAACAGAGGCCCATAATTCGGAGAGCTAAGGGGCAAAGCTCTCTCTCTGACTTTGCCCAGCACTTTTCTCTTAAGTGTGAACTTTCATTTTAATAAAACTCACGCTTTACTTCTTGCTGCTTGTCACATCCTTGAATGCTTCTCGGGGTGTAAGACAAGAACCTGGTCCCTGGAGCTCCAGGCTGAGGTCCCTCTTTGGACTCACCCCCACGAGCTCTCCAGCATTGCAAAAAGACTGACAGCCGAAGGCATGGTCCTTATATGCATGGTATAATCCTCACTCTTTCCTCAGCTTCTTCCTGAAGCAGGAGGGGTGGCAACAATGTCAACCAGTATATTAAACATTAGCAAAGCTTACTTCCCGTATGTTTTCAGATGAAACAGAAACAGAAGTTCTCCCATGAATCTTCTTGTGTACACCCAGAGTGGTGTGCACCCCACTTTGGACACCACCACTCCCTTAAGGCATAATTAAAATGTTATAAAATGCTAAAACTAGAGCTCCTCCAAACCCATTATTTTAAAGATTGATGTGCATAAAGCAAGAGTCCTTGAAAGTTTTTCACGCAGCTGTTTATTTTGCCTCCCCAACAAACTCTCCCTGGAAGTTAACGATTTAATACAAAATTGTTTTTCAGCTACTGCTCTCCTCCTACAGCATTTTGGTAGTTTTTCTGCACAAGATTGCAGAGCTGGCTTATTGCAGCTGAGCGTTTGCGACGTGCCCATGATGGATGGGCCAGTCTCAGCATATAATAGCAATACATTTCAGTTTGCTAATTACTATCACTGAAGTGAACCTCCAGGCCCCAGGGAGCAGTGGGATGTGTGGCCACAAAGCATTGTGGGTTAGATCTGTTTTTATACACAAAGATCGGTCATCTTGTGTTCATATGATCTGATTGAGATATTTAGATATGATTAAGATAATATTAAATATATTTTGCAATAAGAATAGAAACATAAAATATCACTCTGTCATGTTTATAGAAAAATAATTTTATTTACTGTAAGGCTTTTTATTGTACGGCTTTAAAAACATGAGCTATGAAAAGATTTGTTGATCTGAGGACTGCACTAGAGTTATGCTAGAATTGGTGAGCCTTCTCTTTGACTCATAATCATAGTTCACAGCTGAAGAGAAGACCAGAATAGTGATTTATGAATACAGGACACATTTGAATGTTAACTATTTCCTCAGATGTTTCTTGATACAGGTAGATATTAATAAGAATAAGGAGAAATTCAATTATTCTAGTATGGTAACTCTAAGACGTTAAGTCCTACATGCAGTTGAATGTTGAATCTCTGGTTTCAGAATATCAATCAGCTTGGTTCTCTACTTTGTGACAAGCGGTATCCATCACCAGGGCAACTCAAGAACAAAACCTCTTATGCCACTTTTTCTTATTTCATGAACTCTTCTGCCTACCCAACAAACAAATCATCTTGCAGCTCTCAGGAATTAAGTTCTTTAGTTAAATTCAGCAGCCAGCAGAAAATCTCCTCCATTATGTACATTTTATGGTTGAGAAGGGAAAGCGAACTAATAAATATGCCAAAGTCTTTTAACAACTGAGAAAATGGATTATCACCTGGCCGGGCCTGAGTCTCTATGCTCAAAATATGGGGTAGCACTAGTATTAGAAAAGCTTTTTGTATGTTCGCAGGTTTTCAAACATACAAAGAAGTCGAAGGAATAATACAGAGAAAATCTATACACTCATGTCATGGATTCAATATCAATGTTGTTAACACTTTATCTTTCTATATATTTACACACACACATGTTCTTTTTTTATTCCCAGCATGCATTGATGATCATTCTACAACTGATTATTTCATTGATGGCTGCTAAATAGTGACTTTTAGTCTATCATTTCTTCAACATATATGAGCCGGCATTCTTCTGAAAATAAAAGCTTTCTTTCACACAACTGGTAATAACTATAATTCTGCTTAAAAATACTGGGTAAATACTTAATTTTTTCCTCCAAAAAATTCCAAATTAAGACTTTGGTATAATAGTAGCCTCCAATGGTAGTGATGCTTTCCCTGCCTCCTTCTTCCCTCCCTCTGTCTTTCCTTCTTTGTTTCCTTCCATTTTTAAAGTATCATTGTAGACTCATGGATTCTTATTTATTCATTGGGTTAAAATTACAGTCATTTTTTTGAACATCAGATAGTCCAAAATTTGGCCAATGAAAGGCCTTCAAACTGTGCCCTTTTTTGTTTTACTTTTTATTTTGAAATAATTTCAAACTCACAGAAAATTCGCAAGAATAATACAAAAAACTTTTTCATTTCATCACCCAGTCATTAACATTTTACAGCATTCTCTCTCTTTGCTATTTTTTTCCCTGAGCCATGTGAGTAAATCATTGCCATGATGCTCCATTAACTATAAACATTTTGTGTGCTTTTCCCAGAAACATGTGCTCTCTGATGGAACCAAAGGACGGTCACCAAATCCAGAAATCAACAAAGATGCAATATTACCCTGATCCCTGACTGCTTCAGTCATCTCCTCACTCAGAAAGAAATATAGTGCCCAGCTCTTGGTGGAGGAAGGCAGTTTAGAATGTTTCAATGTGTAACCTAAAAGTGAATTCTCTGTTTCCTATGTCCTGTTTGCAATTCTAGTAACTGTCTCTAGAACTGGAACATTGGATCATCAAATATCCTTGGATTAAGATCTTGCGGAGGAAGATAATTGAGAGGAATTAACCATAAATCCAGTTCATTATTTTTGTCTTTCTCTGGCAAAATACATTCTTTTCCCATATAAGGACATAAACAACTACAGATAGTTATTCTTAAGAGCAAGAGCTAAAAAGAAGATCCCTAAGCTATGTAGGACCTTGCTGACTTTCAGACCAACCAATGCTTATTTTCACTTATTTATGACAGCCTATTTCCAAGAAGAATTTGAGGTAGCTTGAATAATTGATTAATAGCCATTGGAAAAACACACTTCAGAGCCAAAGTCAGGTTTTATCTGGAAGAAAGTTTTACCATACTAAGCATAATAGTTGATTTATGCCAGGAATGATCTAAATTTCACATAGGAAGACTCGTTAATGCTCATTATGTACTTTCTGTGTTCTGGAAATACAAACACACTTCAAAAACTATATAATATAGCAGGTTACATCAACCTAGACCATTTGCAATTATGGAAATGTTAAAAGCTTCAAAAATAAAGGACATCCGTGTAACAGAATAAACAAAGCTAATCTTTTAATGAGAGTGGCTCCTTATTTAAATAGAAATTTGGTTCAACTACAAACAAAATTTTCCTATGGAAAAAGTGAGATTTGTTGATTAGTTTTTTGCCAACCTCAAGAATTATCATGCCAGGAAGAATTTTTTCCTTCGAACATGTATACAAACAAACAAAGATTCCCCCAAATAACTTTGGGATAATATTTTATTTCCCAATTCGGAATCATTTATTATGGGAGCTTTGAGCTGTTTGAGATTGTTCAAAGGAGCACATTGTAAAATATATCCCGAAACTGGATATCCTAGTCTAGTCCCATTATTTCTTGCTTGGACTAATTGCAATAGCCTTCTAATTGGTTGTTCTTCCATACTCACTGAACTAAGGTTTGTTCTTTACAAGACAGCCAACATAACCTCTAAAGATCCATCCTGAAATTACATGAACTCCTCTCCTCAAACCCTTCGAAGGCTTCCCATCTTACTCAGTGATGTGATTTTGTTACATCCCATGACCTTCCCCTCTTTCCTGCTATTCTATTCCCATCTCCCACTCCTTCCCTTTGTCCACTCCGTTTCTACTTCTTCAGCCTCTCTACTCTACTTCAACATACTGAGCTTGCTCCAACCTCAGGTTCTTCAGATTTCCATTCTTTTTACCTGGAACATTCTTCCCCTAGTTATTTATCCCTATAGTTTCTGCCTCAAAACCTTCAGGACTCTGATCAAAATTCACCTTGTCAAAGAGAACCTTCTAAAACACTTGGAATTTCCTGAGTAATGGAGGTGATAAGAGTGTCTTCTGTTATTCATGGCAAACCTCTTTCAACCATACTTGAATTTATGCTAATAAAGTAACTCTGGCTGGACTCCTAGATAGCTTCAGGATGGGGGTTGTTGCCAGAGGAACCAGCTATGTGGTTAGAGAGTTGGAACTTCCAATCCCACCCCTAGACATTAGGGGAGAAGAGAGGGGCTGGAGAATGAGTTCTATTTGATTTAATCCTACACAGTGGGTCCTCCACAAAAACCTCTAATGACAGTGTTTAGGGATCTTCCAGGTTGATGAATGCACCGAGATGCTGGGATGGTGGCATGCCCAGAGAGGGCATGGAAGCTCAATGCATCCGCCCCACCACCACATACCCCTCCCCCAATACCTAGCCTTATGAATCTCTTCTATCTGGCTGCTCCTGAGTTGTGTCCTTTATAATAAGCTGGGAAATGTAGGTAAAGTGTTCCCCTGAGTTTTGTGGGTTGTATTAGAAAATTATTAAACCTGAAGAGAAGATTTTGGGAATCCCTGATTTATAGCTGGTTGATGAGAAGTTCAGGCGGCAACCTGGAACTTCCACTGTCATCTGAAGTGGGGTAGTCTTGTGAGACTGAGCCCTTAGCCTGTGGAGTCTAACGCTAACTCTGGGTAGTTAGTTTCAGAACTGAATTAAGTTGTAAGACATCCACTTGGTGTCCAGAGAGTTGAAAAGCTGGTTGTTGGTGTGGAAAATACCCATACATTTGATGTCAGAAGTATAAGTAAAAACAACCCAGAATAAGATAGGAGGCCGGGGCAGTATGCCATTAAGGGCTAAATGACTAGTCTAAGAGTCTGTGTGTGCTGGCTGGAAAATTACTGCTTGGCTATCGCTCATGGGAACCTAAGCTATTGCCCATGGGAACATAACATTCTAACAATAAGCTTTCTGCTTCTGCACCCCCGCTTGCACAACTGACCTGTGGGTTGACAGTAAAAAGAAGAAAAATAGACTCGTGTGTTCAAACAGAATGAAGAATAGGGTTTTGAGCTTAAAAATCCTGTACCTCTGCATTTCGGGCCTGCTTAATTTGGGGTCTGCATACCCCTGGCAGGCCCAGCTGCCTGAATAAAGAGTGTGTTTCCTATAACACACTGATTTCTGGTGGTCCATGTGTCTATTGGGGGCTGGCGGCTACAACAAATGATTTTTAAAGTGTATGCTGCAGAATCTCTAGAGAGATGCCTTGGGGGCTGCAGGGAGAGAGAAGAGACAGGATGTAGGGCCACGAGGAGGTCAACAAGGTTCTAGGTCCACCATCACCCTTTATCGCAACCAGGACACTTAATTTTCATACTTTTTCTTATGTTAGTATTTTGCATACTTTGTTTAAAGAATAATGTAATGCTTCAATCTGTTCTGTGGAGTTGTATTGATGTTTGAACTGATTGAATTTGGAAAAATAGTTTCCAAATGGATAATTTTTAATATTGGCACAGTTAATATAAAGCTATTCAATCAGGATTCTTAAATGTAGAAATCAGCCACTGTTGTGACAATCAAGAAGTAATATTGTACCAGTGCTCTGAGGGCACTCACTCAGCTAGTCTGAGACAGTGGTTCTCAGACTTTAGCATTCATCAGAATCACCTGGAGGGTTTGTTGAAACAAAGTTTCTGATTCAGTAAGTCTAGGTGCGGCTGTCTGCTCTAGGCAGGGGGACTTGACAGCAGTGTGAGTTTAAGTGGTTTAAAATAATCACACAAGAAGCCATGAGAATCAGACTTGTTGTTGTTTAAACACTCAGGTTTCATCTGCTCCACCTGGGGATTCCTCCTGCTCAACCTCATTTTAGTCGGGTACTAAAATTAAAATAAGCGTCAATAACTAAAAGTCTATTTTGAGTTTGTAGCTCTTAGATTACTGCCAATTTCTCTAAAGAATCCAAAGACCCTGGGAGCTGCAAATGTTCTGTTTTAGATGCTCTTCTCTGCAAGAATGTAAAAAGTAAAACAATTCTATTCTATAAAATAGCACCTACGACTCGCATCACTCCTGATCCCTTATGCTGCTTTAATTTTCTTCATGACGCTATTACTAAATGATATCGTATATACCGATATTTGCTTTTATCTCTTTCTCCCTTTCTCTAAAGTTCACGCTCCAAAGGGGCAGAAATTTTGTTTTGCTTTTGTTGACAAAAGAGCATCCAGCCTAAGAAAAAGTCTTATAAGAGTTTATTTGAGCCAAACTGACAATTGCCAGGAAGCAAAATCTCAACAAATGGAGAAAATGCTCCGAAGAATAGCAGTTTTACAGTGTGTTTTATACATTAGAAGCAAAGGAGGAGACGTAAAGGGGTTATATGAAATTCACTAGTGATAGTTTAGGAAGGCAAGAGAAAACAAAGTGGGGAAATCTCAGAGGTTGGAAAAAAGACAAAACAGAGAGATGCATCATTGGTGGGCACAGACAGTTAACGATCAGCAATTACAGTGCATGGAGATGGTATTCGGGGAGCAAGGTAACAATGAGGAGCTCTGTGGTCTTGTGCTCTGGTGGGAGGTTGGACCCTGAGGGGTCTGGAGAAGATTACTGTGACATTCCAAGGGTATATTATCTTAGATGTGAAAAGACAACAGACAGGCTCACTTAAGGTAAAGACTGACATTAGTCAAGGAAACTACAGGCCAAGGATGTGGCTACTCGCAGTGACCTGCCTTTAATTAGAAATTTTTTAATGTTCATCCCATCCTATGTGGTTACTTTCGGTCTTGGAGCCATGAGGCTCACCTTGAAGGCCCCTTCTTCATCCACATTTTGATATCGCTGTAACTACAGTGTCTAGAATGGTGCCTGGCATTTAGTACACACCCTATAAATATTTCTTTAATAAATGAATGATTAATTGTGGAATTGCTATAACATTATTCTTCCCATAAAACATTGATGAAGGCATTATTTTTTAAAATATAGCATTCATGGTTTATTTTCCTGAATATAAAAGTAATTAGTCTATGTTAGAACTGAAAAAATTCAGGGAAACACAAAGAAAAAAAGTTAAGATCACTAGTTGCAACACTATACATTTTCATCTACAATTTTCAGTGTTTCCCTTCTTCCCTCAACCCCCTCTGTTTGTTTTGCATTGCTCAATGTAATAAAAACACTGCTCTGGTAATGGTTGCTCAGGGTTTTGGGGATGCTCACTAAGGCTTACAAGACTTCATATGAGAAACATCAAAAAACTACAATGTTTGCCCCGACAGAAACATGACGGTTCTGGCACACTTGTTGCTCAGATATGGCCTAAGATTCCTAAATAAAAAGAAAACCACTTTCCCTCCAATGTGAGACATGACATATCAGGAATGAGCCTTCCCGATAATGGAAGACTAATGATGCTATGAATAACTGATCAGTGCTGCTTTTAAGGAAAGATCTTGATCAAAAGGGGCAAAATGTAAAAGAATATAAATGAAGCCACTTTAAAATTGAGCTGGAGCTGCCATCCCAGAGGAACTGCTTTGAATATTTTTATGCCTCGAACTTTTGAAATGTTAAAACAAGGCAAAATAACCTTTGGACTGGACCTAATGCAACACTGTGTCCCCAAGAACTGTTTGCAAGGCAACGCAAAAAGGAGATATTCTGATATACCTGACTGATGACTACAGGACTGAAAGTTAAAAACACTGTTTAGAATTAGCATCATGATGTTAGCTTATCTGTACCAATAAAAATGCCCTTCTTCTATTGATGTAATTGTTCTCCTTTCCTTTCTCATAAATACCTCTTGCTTTTTTCTACTAATCAGAACACTACTTGGGTTTCTTCCCAAATCAAAACTTTCCAAATAGCTATTTCCTTTGATCTCAAATAAATGCTTGTTGCCTCTCAGTTTGGCTTTTGATTTTTATCTAAGATATAGTAAGATCTTTTACAAACAAATGCTGCTTTAGATGTGGGATTTCCTTCTAACATGGATTCTCAGAGGAGTATGTGGCTATTAGATTACATAAGCAAGTAGCTGGAAACTACCAAGAGATGACTTCTATCAGGTTTGATTCCTATGAGATATTTCCACAGGTACAAGATTGTTAATTGACTTGAAACTCTTCCTGTTTGATAAAATTCTGAGGTGTGTGTGTGTGTGTGTGTGTGTGTGTGCGCGTGCGCGTGTGTTTACAATGTTTAGATTATTCTGCTAGGAGTTTTGAGAAAGAAGACATAGAACCATCCTAAAGAATCACTTTCACTGTAACTAAAGAGTCAAAGCAAATTCGAAGCCATACAGCAAACATGTACAGATAGTTATATATTTATAGAGAGGACGTAAACACTAACTGAAATAAGTGCTGAAGTGGTGAGGGAGACTCAAGGAGTCTGGCGTAACCACGGGCAGTCTCGGTGGAAGACGATGTCTCCAAAACACAGTGATTTAATGTCAATATGAACACTTTTCTGAACGAATACAATTAGCAAATCTTCATTATTTTATGAGTGACTCCTTCGGCTCTAACATTAAGCTCTACGAATACCGCTATAAGTCATTGTAAGTCTAAAATACTCCATAACAACGATCTTTTTACAAAAAACCTTTAAAAGGGTGACTACATATTCTGCCAGGTCAATTTTTTAAGCTTTGGAGAATTTTATAATATAATGCCTTAAATCAAAAACTAATAAATGGAAATTAATCAACCCCCAAAAAGTAGTAAAAGTAAATGAAGTGACTACACATGTCCAGGAGGTGTGTTCCAAGGTGAGCCGTTTCTTACTGCTAGATACCATCAGAAGGCAGTGCTAAGCTCTGCAGTACTTCTCTGTTCCCATCAGTTCGTGTGACACCATTTGGCTAGGGCTGTGGGTATTGATGTTATGTAATATGCTTATGCAAGGAAAGGAGAGAGAAACACACAATGCAGTACTGGCTGCTGATCAATGCCCGTCAGAGCACGCATGTTTGGGATTGTGCTTTATATCCAACACAAAATACTACTTCGATAAGTTTGTGTGATAAGCTGCAAGCTATTTGGAAAGTGGCATTAAAATAAACAGCATAAATATGCATTTAGTTCATCTTCTTTAACTGAATTGTCATTTCCTATCACACAGATCCATCTGTATTCTTATGAGGCTCTAATAGTATATGCTTATGGAACACCTAATTGATTTTTTTTTTCTCTAAAACAAATTTTCTATGTTTGTACGAAAACTAAGACCTATCTCTTTATGACATTGCACTTGGAGTTGATTGTGCTAAGCATCCCCCTTCTCTAGTCCCTTGTCTCCAAAATGCTCAGACACGCCCTGGCTGCTATTAAGAACCTTGGCTCTTGGTTTGAATTTAGGCTCCACCTCTTATTAGCTGTGCAACTTTGAATAAGTCACTTAATAAATTTCCTCATTAGTAAAATGTGGATAATAGTACTTATCTCAAAGAATTATTAAGCAGCTTAAAGGAGTGTGAGCATATAAATAACAGAGAGTTAGATAATAGAACACCCAGTTGTATATGATGGTGTGCAGACAAGGCTTTATGGTCTTCAGGGGAGCACTCTGAAGTTTTGCTCCCACAAACGTGAGCAGCAGAGACAGGCACCCAACCACAGTGCTACCTTCAGTGGGTCAGAGCCCTCTCCCCTGTTGTTTGCTGGCCTCACCTCCTAGATCATCCTTTACATAACAGAATCTTTACATAGCCCACCTGAGCCTTCATTGCCTGACACCTAGCACTCGGGGGAAGAAATATTCTCGTGGAGACATCGTGAAAAATGCCTCTGCCGTCTGGCATGTGCAGTT
This sequence comes from Rousettus aegyptiacus, assembly GCF_014176215.1. NCBI lineage: Eukaryota > Metazoa > Chordata > Mammalia > Chiroptera > Pteropodidae > Rousettus > Rousettus aegyptiacus. The sequence goes on from NW_023416286.1 coordinate 35,198,291, forward strand.
GGGTCAGAACAGTGACTTGATGATACCTCCCCTCCCTTCCTTTCTTTCTCACATTTTTATTCCAGAGCCATAATGTCTGATGTCCTGCATGACCCTCGGAAGCTTAGTCTCTATTTTTGGTCAAGTAAACAATAGGTATTGATCATATTCTTAACCCACACATAAATGAATTTGTGGAGGCCTTGTTTCTTGTACTTGCTTAGTTCGCTTCCTTAGAAATGATAGCTGCTTCCTTCACCCAGTATTATCTAATTTCTGGGCTCACTGTGGCCATAATAATCTGTGGTCGTCATAGACACTGTGCAACTGGCCAACCATTTATATTTTTACTGCTAGTCTATCACAAAGGCAGGCTGTAATTAAAAAAAATAAAATCCAAGTAGATTGAGTTTTCCGGCTGCTTTGTTATTGCTGAAAGAATACTTGATTTCTAATATGTTCTAAAATTACACACAAGCTTATTTTTTAAACATATAGAAGTTTATTTTAACAATTCTATTTTGGTGGATAAAACATGCTTTAATCACCTCCTATTCATTCCGTTGATGAGGGAAGGATTCCTGCCCTAGAGTTATGAGGATGGCATGCACGACACCCACCACTGGACAGGTGAGATCCCCAGCAATTTTTTAGTCACATACACTTACAGCCCAGGGGAAGACACTGCACACCATGAAGGGCCACACAGCAACAGAATGACCAGCGAGGGGCCGTGGGAGGCGGACTTTGTAATATCAAGAGAGTGAAGTGACATTCGATGCCCTTGGAGGATATGATTGGCTGGCAGAGAACTGAAACTCACTACTCCAGGATAAGTAAGAACTGACTCTGGTTTCTTAGTAAGAAGGGTTATTTGGCTAAGAACCTCATTCAGAGGTGCAGAGCAGGGGGGGGAAATTACCTTTAGGACATTCAAGGAAGGCCCTTCCGATTGTACCGCATGTCAAGGCAGCACAATACTGGGCCTTAATTTTAGGCCTTACACCAGATGTGTCAACATTGTGAACCTCTCATTCTCATGGTGTATAAAATCAGAGCAAATGAATTTTCTAAAGGTGACCATCATTGGCTAGAAGACTTTCTTTCCCTACAAACTACACAAGGCTAGGACAAGGCAATATTGTGAGAAAGAATCCAATTATTTGGTATCTCAAGGCAATAAGAGTATTTCCTCTCCTGAAATAAGTATGTCATTTTACTCCTGCAAGCTAGCTTCTAATCATTGATTAGAAGTTAATCTGTTTCCAAATTTAGATACCCTCTCAAAACAACAGAATGATTTCTAATTTTCTTACGTACTACGTAGCCACTGCTTCACAACCTCTCTCACCCATTGGTGAAAAATGATTTTCTTTTCCTTCATATTTTATAGCATATTTATTTATATTAATATTTCAGCAACATTAAAAAGCCTTAGAAAGTCGGTGCATGTCCCATACTTTGCTAGATAATTGTCAGACTAATAATAAAGAGGGCCCTTGTATCTCTTCTCCAAATCATCCCCTCTCCATTAGAGGATTGGTTATATAGTATTCACCCATACAACGGCATACTAGGCAGCAGCTAAAAAAATAAGGTAGATCTGTATGCAGCATTATAAAAAACATCCTCAAGAAATCAAAAAGTTGAACTAGTGGAGCACCTAAAAACAGTGCCTAGCAGAGTAAGCTCTTAATGCAATATGAATGAATGTCTACAGTAGGTATGATTTAAATGAACTAGTACATAATTCAAAAAGATGAGCGCATTCACATGAATAGCTGCAGAGCCTACTTGCTGACACTCAAGGTTAATTCTGAAATTGGACCATGTACCAGTGTTCTTCTGAGTACAGATCTTGGATTATCTCCATCAGAATCATTCAAGTTGGACTCAATCTAAGAGAGCCACATGCAATTTGTCTAGAGCCACCAATTGGCATTTCAGAAAGCATTCCAGGTGATTCTTAAGTCCACTGCAGTTTGACAATCACTAGGCTACATAAAGAAATATGTGCATTATGGAGAAAAGAAAGGTGCTATAGCTTAACTGTTTGTGTCTCCCCCACCCCCATTCATATGTTGAAATCCCAACCCCCAAGTTAATGGTATTAGGAGGTAGGGCCTTTGGAAGGTCATTAGGTCATGAGGGTGGAGCCCTCATGAACTGAATAGTGCCCTTATAAAAGAGGCTCCAGAGAGCTTGCTTGCCCCTTCTATCATGTGAGGTTACAAGACAGCCATCAATGAGGAGGAGTGCTCTCACCAGACACTGAATTGGCCACCACCATGATCTTGGAGTTCCCAGCCTCCAGAACTGTGAGAAACGTTTGTTGTTTATAAGCCATCCAGGTTATTGTATTTTTGTTATAGCAGCCCAAACAGATTAAGATAGAAATTGAGAGACTCCTCTTCTGACTCGCATAGGCCCTTTGAGTCACCATTTCACTCTAGGTGTGAATGTAGGTGTTTCTAATTCTTCTTTTACCTACCACAGACTCTTTTCACCATCACACACACATGCATTTCATGATGAAAAGAGATGTGCCTTTGATATTGCTTTATGGTTTTTTTTTTTTTTTTAATTCTTAGAATGCACTCTATTCATTTATTTTTAGTTATTTACTTAAATCTAAGGCACGCTAAATTGGAAACACCTAGGTCTTCATGTTTTAACTCCTTTTTTTATGGGCTTCCATATGACTGACTTCTTGGTTTCAGACATGGCCCCAGGGATCCCCAGCCCCTGCCACACTCTGCTGACTGCATGCTGCTCTCCTGCGCCACCATGGATTTGACATCCGCCTCTCCACTGTGTGCAGTAAGGCAGGCTCTGAAGTTCATAAAGAGCCATTTTTGCTTGAAGACTCTGAACCAGTCGTAGTTCGGCTCCTCTCAATCTTTGAGATAACCTAGACTCCTTTGTGGTGGGGCTGAGGCTGGCATTTTCGTGGGGGGAAAGAGTTGTGTCCTCAGTCCCCCAGGCTGCTGGGGCTTTCTCCTTTTCTTCACCCCTAGTGCCGGCAGGCTAAGGCACCGAAGAAGGATAATCTTGGAGTTGACTTGTTCTTTCCAGTCTGATGGTGTTGGGGATGACATCTGGTGGGAATCGTGTCCTTTTGCATCCTCTCCCACTGGGCTTCAGTGTTGAGTCCTGCCATGAGACCTTTAACTGTTTCCTCAACAGGGCGGCTGGTCATCTGCGTTCCTGGAGTCACTGGATTCTGCCTTCTGGGGAGAGATCAGTAGCTCCTGCTGACTTGCTGGAATTGTGCACTCGAAGCAAACACTTGCTCCAGTGACACGAAGACCTTTGAGGACACGTCGGAAGCACCTGCCAGGGACAAGCTGGCTCTACTTCCGGATGGATCGGTGAGGGCTCCCCTGCCAGTGGTGTGTTTATGTGGCAGGTGTGCAGGCTCAGTTGCCTTCATGTGCACGGCACCGGCTGCGCTGCCTGGCGTTACCACTGCTGCCCCTTTATCAGGCACTACAGCTGTTGTGATTAGGAGAAAGTGTGTGTTTCCATGAACACAGTATGTACGGAAAACATGTTGGTTCCTTCTCCCTCAGCATAAGGAGAGGACGTGGCACCAAACACTTCAGAGACCATGGGAAGGTTCTTGATGCTGACCTGATGGTGATCTCCTCTTTGGAGCTCCATCGCTGCTGGGCTCTGCTTCAAACACAGGTAGGTCTGTTGTGTCCTCAGCTGGGATGGCCTCAGTACAGCTGTAAGCCTCCACTGGTGGCCCTGGGGGTTAAACGAGGTTTCCCCAGTGAGCAAAGATCTCTTGCGTTTGAAGGGAACACAAATGAAAACATAAAAGGAGTGGCCAGCGGCAATTTTTAGGTGAGACTGTTTGAACTTCAAGGCCTTTGCAAGCCGGTGGAGTCTTCCCGGATGTCTCAGCCACATCTGGCGTGCTCCTCACAGCGAGCGGCTGACTGGGCCAGGGGCATAGCATCGGATATTGTGACTCTGGGCTGGTGGATACGAGGCTCAAGGTCACCATTTCACACGGTGTATATACGTCACTTCTCTTTTGCCCATCTGGATTAAGTTGTTCTCAACAATTGGTGCGCAGCTGAATACAACACACTCTCCTGTACAGTTGTCACTGTGGTTTCCCCATGGGGCAGGGTGGGGCGTTAAACATGCTCATGGCAAGGTGCTTTCTGGTATGTAATATGGTAACTGCAGGTTCGTTGCTCATGGCTCTACTTCTATCAGGAAAAGCTCTTGGAGGCTCCTCCACCTCTCCTTCACTGTGCCTTGCAGGCAGCCTGCCTCCCCAGGCCACGCAAGCAGGTAGGAGGCTGAGCCACCGTCTGCCTGCGCAGACCTCCTTTTTGCTCCAGGGTACCTGTACTAGGACAGCTAGGAAGGGTTGGGGGCTCTGATTACCCACCACTCAGCAATTTGCTGCCAGCTGGGGATGAATCTGGCGTTTGGATCCGAACTGCATCCTTCCTAGGGCATCAAGACCGGGCGGTACTCGGGAGGGGCCTCCCTGGATGGACTCCCGGGTTCCCAGCCGCCTCCGCTTTTTCAAACCTCGCCAGTGCCGGTCTTCCCCTGGAGCCTCCACCTAAACCTCTCGCGGGGCCGCCTTTAACCCTCTCCTGCCCATTATGACTAGCTAGCGTCATCACTCTGCCCTTTGTCCTGGTCCCCTGAAAGCCGCCCCGTCAGGACAGGGACACCATCCAACCCCGCCCCTCCCAACACGGGACCCCGCCCAGGCCCCAGGCGAAAGGGGGCGCGCCTGTGTAGACACCACTTCTGCGGGAATGGCCCACCTCTTCTGGGGACCGCCCACGGGGGTTAAGTGCAAAATTAAAGATTTCACTTGTGGGCCCAAACTGCTTGGTTTTCCACTAGAAAATTATCAAAAGGCAGAGTTGTTTTCAGACATTACGGCCTCTCTGAGCTGGAAGGGACTGCAGAAATTATATATTACAAACCCTCATCATAAAGAGTTGGAGAAACTTTGTCCACGAGTATACAGGATCCGGTGACTACCCTCTGGGTCATCCGGTTTTTGGCCGCATTGCAAGCAGTCTAATGTCCTTCAACTCACACCATCTCGGCAGTTGCGAACTTTCTTATGCATATAAGTGGCTCTATTTTTTTCAGATAGACACAAGTTTGATTTATCATATAAACAATTCCAAGACATTCCAAAGAATAAACAAAGCAAGTTGTTTATGTAAACTGATATAGATGAAAGCTTATTAAACTCAGTTCTTGCTGGCTACACTGGAGCTATCTAGTTATATTTGGAATCAGACAACTTGGCTACATCAAATTAAGGGGCAACAAAAATAGAGCTTTTTAGTTACTCAAAATGCCCCTTCTGCTCAGAAAGGTTTGGTCTAAATCCGGAGAAGCACCTTCTGTGGGACTGGCTTTCATTCTTTTAACCCTGAGTTGATACGACAGGAGACAATGATATAGTGATACCTGGATTACTAAATCCTCTAAGGCCAATGACACTTGTAGCAAAGTTACCCTGGTAATAAGTGCAGTTGTGGTATGCTTTGATTCTCTCCACACTGCATGAGAAGTGTTGTCGCCTAAGAAATGAGTCAGAGTCAGAGATCTTAGGTCCTGAATTTTCACAAAGACCAGGGTAGGAATCAGATTAAGTTAATGATCCGAATTCTGGGGGTTCATAGGAGCTAATCAGCTAGGAATGGGAAAGGTCACCACAGACTGACACATGTACTGGAACATATTCTCAGGCTTCGCCTTTTGGACCTGTGGTCAAGACATTTCTGATTGTAAGTCATTTAATTCAGTTAATGGTTTCATAGGGAGTTGATGAGATTAAGTAAACGGAGCCATGAGAATATGGGAACTATCCTACCGGGTTAGATCCCTGGACCATCTACCCGCTTGTTCTCTTATTGACAGAAATATCAAAGGATGGCTCATGGGAAAGCATCGTCTTTCTTGACCCAATTCGGTAGAGTCCGACTTCCCTTGGTAGTATTTTAATGTACCCATCATTTTTAAACTTGTTTAAAATATTTTGTTAATTTTTGTAATAATTTGGTTCTAGGCCAGGTGAAAGAGTCCTTCATGTTGTTTACTTAATTTATTTCACTTAAGTTTGAATGAGTGGCCCTTCATCTAGCTACTTCAGAATTGGAAGAAAGATCCTTCTCTCTGGTCCAAGGCTCTAAACCAGTCCTGCTTCCCCTATGCACTGGGTGCTAAATAAAGATGCTCTGGGGTGTACCTCAACTTGATATGTCCCATACTTTCCTTCTCCTCTTTTTTTCTTTTAACTTTCTCAACCAGTAATCTGGTTGCTTATTCTACCAATTATGTCCTTGTCCTGACTCTCAGATCTATACGGTTTCATCTCCTGATTATGAACTCCTCCGTCATCTGAAGTCATCATCTCCCCTTTTTTGGCACTGAGCTTTGTGGACCACCTAGGGACCCAGATCATCTGGCTTATACTAGTCACAGGTGTCTTCCTACTTAGCATGCTTAATCTCATTCACCAGCTCAAAAGCCGTCCCCATCCAACAAACTTACTCTGATCTTTCAAATGAAATTATACAAATATTCACTTTATCTACATCACTGATTATTTTATGAATTGTCACCTTGAATCCTTATGATTTAACTAATAACTCAGATTCTAAAAAAAAGTCACATAGGAGCTGAAAATGAGCCAGGCAATCGTTTGCATGCCTTTCGCCTCTAAACCAGGTACAGGCCAACCAAGCCGCATAATCTTGAGAATGTACAAATAACACAAAACCATATAAGAAGGGGACAGTAGTGGGGCCTCCTATATATTTGACAGGCAATAGGAGTTTACCAGATTGCAGTATATACATGAACTTTCCGGAGGAGTAAATTCACTAGACGTTGTTCACTAGGGTAGTGATTTCTTTTCAAGTAAGCTGGCATTAAAACTTCTACTTATTTTTCTTAAATATGTAATTACTATTTTGTTAGAGCCTATCATAGGAAACCATGTTAGAGATTCTATTCTATGTCCTTACTTCCACAGACTCCACTTTCCCTTCTAGCTGTGGCCCAAGTAACCACAGCCATCACAAGCAGAAGTTGAGCATCAAAGCACACTTGTTTCTGTGTGTGGCACCAAAGCCTCTTCGTTATTCTTTTATCCAACAGTTTTTTTTTTGTGTGTGTGGACCTATTATATGTTCTAGACACTGAAAATCCAACAGTGAATAAAGTAGTTTATTATATAAATAAAGTTTCCCTTGTAGAATTTATATTCTTTGGGGTAAAGAATAAATGAGATAAATAAAATATACAGTGTATTAGGGATAAATGCTAAAGATAAAAAATAGCAAAGAGAAAGAGAGAGACCAGGCAAGTCATCACGGAGAGGGTGTCATTTGCACAAAGGTCAAAAGAAGAGAGGAAGGCAGCCTTGAAGGTATCTATCAGAAGAGCATCTTAGGCCAGAACAGAAAGGAGCAAGGCCCTGAAGATGCCCGTGTGCCTGGAGAGGAATGAGAATGAGGAGACTAGTAGGAGATGAGATCTGAAAAGCTGGAGGGTGAACTAGATCAAGTACAGACTTCTGAGTCATAGTCAGGACTTTGGATTTTCTTCTGAGTTAAAACCAGAAGTAAGTACTGTGTTTCAAGGAGCATATTGCTTTATATTTTAGGATGATTACTCCAGTTTGCTGTGCTGGTAACAGAATGAAGGGGTGTGATAACAAACTCAGAGGGAAGTTGGAAGGCTGTTGTAGTAATCCAGGAGAGAAAAGCTGCTGGCGGCTTGGACTGGGGTGGTGGCAGGGAAGGAGAGGGATATATTCTGAAGGTAAAACCAAAAGGATTTTCTGGCCTACCAAATATGAAGTGTGAGAGAAAGAGTTGACGATGACCCCAAGATTTTTTGACTCAAAGGCATCCCACCAAATCTTTTCAAATCTTCACTTTCTGCAATTCTCATTTAAGCAAGCATTTCTAAATAACAATAGTAATAACAACTCTAGATTCTATTCAAATTCTTAGTGCTTTATAATTCTCAAATTATTAAAGCTTTTTTGGGGTTAGACTGTTGTGTATTTGTTTTCTTGATTTACATGTACATATGTGTATATTTTGCTGAATATAACTTTATATCTGTTGCCAGTTGCAAAATTATTTCTCTTACTTAAAATATCAAAACTGGTTGTGTTATTTTAGGAGAAGAAATCATGGTGGCTTGGGCCAGAGTAATAGTGGTGGTGGCAGGGAGTTAGGGGTGCTCAGAAAATAGTGAAAAGGAGTCAGATTCTGGATATATTCTGAAGACAAAACCTGATGGATTTTCTGGCAGACCGGATGGGAAGTATGAGAGAAAGAGGGGAGAAATAAAAAAATTAATCACCCTAATATGTTAATGGTGACGTATTTTTGTCACTAACAAGAATGAAAAATATTAGGTGATATGAATTTATGTGTGACTCATTCAACAATGATTATCTGGTGTCTTCTCAGTGCCCTAGGTGCTAGAGACACGTCAGTGAACAAGATGGGCAGAAATTCCAGCTCTCAAGGAGTTCACATTCTAGAGGGTGGGGGTGGGGGGCAGCGTGGGGGGAACACGTACATGAAAAAGGACCTGATACAAGAGGCCTATATTTTGAGCCTCGCCTCTTCTTACCCTACCCTATAGCTTATAATTGCACATTGACTTAATTTCCTTAAGTTTTTTTTTCTCTTCTTTTTCTTTCCTTGGATTTAAGCTGGTTTTCTTCAGATAAAGACTTAATGACTTACTTATTTGCGTTTTCCCCGTCCTTGTCCTCTGTATGCCTGTTTCTTAAATAACTAAGCGTTAGGACATAAATTAACTGAGCCTGAGGTATGTCATCTTGAGGACAAACCGATGTTGGTTGGACTTTAGACTAAAGACAACATCTTGGCTTTAGATGTGTTTTAGCCCTGGCCCCAAGGAGGCAGAGCTACAACCCTCCCAGCCAAGGAGCAAGGTCGTGGGATCACACGAAATGGCACCACAGCTGATTCCAGGACCGGACACCTGGTCGCAATGATTAGTTGTCTCATCACCTCCTTTGCTCCTCTTGCCTCTCCTCTAGGAGGCTGGAGAAACACCACAAAGCCAAGAATACAAGATAGACAGCCTTGGTCACCCCTCTTAATCGTCCAATCAATAGCGCCCGCGATCCCAGCTCCCTTAGTTTACATGACTACTGATTTTTCCTATATAATCTGTACTCCTGAGATACTTGGGGAGCTAGGCCTTTGGAGCAACAGCCTGCCTGTTCTCCAGGAATTGCAATTCTCTAAGAAAACACTTATTCTAAATATCCTGACTCCTGTGTCAGTCTATTGGCTGAAGAGTGGCAGGTAGCAAGAGCTCTGGACTCATTTGTCCTCCCATTACACATACACACAAACACACACACACACACACATAATATCAGAGGGTGGAGAACGTATATACACACATCGGTATATATAATATCAGATGACAATAAGTGCTAAGGGGTAGGGGCACAAGGAAGGAGGACTGAGAGTACCAGGAAAATTCACATGTCCTAATTGTCAGAATTTGTTAACTAATATATGGGATCTATTCCTATATCCATTTCTTTTTAACAGCTTGAGACTGAGTGAGGCATTCATTGTATCAATTTGACTACCAATAAAATACAGTGTGGGTTACATACTCAGTTTTCCCAGCTCTTCAGAGTGTTAGAAAAGAATTAAGAATGACACCCTTGGTAAAGGTAGTGTCCTTTGAGCACTTTGACTGTGTTCCTCACTGGAATAATAGAGAATATTTTAATAATGAGTAGTAAACTGTATTATTTAGAGAGTAGTCATTGCAGGCAATTGGGTTTAGATATCTACTCAGCATCACCTCTGTTTAACCTACTCAGTTGTCCTCATTAGGGCTTTTCACTTAGAACACCATTATAGCAATCATATACTGTATTTTTAGCATCTTATATAAACTTCCACACAAATGCCCAAGTTATGTAACAGCTCCCCGCCCCCCCCCACCCCCCCTCCCACCGGCTTTCCTCCAGCCTCTCACAGATTTACAACAGGGGCGAAGAGGTATGTGTAATGAGGGATCCCTGTCTAGTTACTAAAAACATTAATGGCCCAGAGAATGGTTCCTCCCTACTCTGGACAGGGCTGGGTGTACACCAACAAAGTGTGCTTCCTGATACCCTCCTCTTCTAGTCTCAGTCTTCACCTTCTGCTGTTACCATTTTCATCAGTGTCGTGTTGCTGTGTTCCTGAGTATAGGCGACTCTCTGCCTCCTCTCATTGTGTTCAAACAAACCCCTAGGGCTTGGCTCCAGAGGCAGCAGCACCTGATAGTTCCAGTTCCCTTATTTTACAGATGACAAACCACGCTCAGAGAGGCCAGGTGGCTTCCTCACAGGTGTAAAGGTATAAACCTGGTCAATCCCAGGTCTCTGGATTCCCTTTCCAGTATGTCTTCTATTAACCTAGCAGCTTCTCCGATCTCAGTGTTCTCATGTATGTAACATGAGGGGTATGAGAGGTGGTCTCTAAAGCCCCTTCCATCTGTGCATAATGTGTAGATATGCTACTGGATATGTACTGATTGTATTACATTTTAGAGTTTATTGTTTTCAATGCAGGCTAGAATGTTACCAATTGAAGTGACTCACGAAGAGGGCATAATTTAGTTTGGCTCTTTAAAGCTTAAATTGAGTCCTTTTTTTTAATGATAAGAATGTGAAGAAACAAATGGTAAATTCACTCACTGGCAGGAAAAAAAAAAAAAGGAGGTTCAAATACACATCTTCAGCTGACTGGTGTCCAAAGAAAGCACTATGTTACATTATTCTTTCATAGTTATTTACCTACTCTCTCAGGAAAAGTCTCCTTCTGGCGACGGTTGGTGGGGGTCGGGGGAGGGGGGAGGGAGGGGGTGATAAGCATTTTCCAAATTAGGAAACAGATAATGCTTTTCTTCTTACTCTCTTATATAACTGATCTATTTTAGAAGACAACGCTAAAATTAAAACTGAAATGAAATACAAACCTCATGATTTTACTACTTTGTTAGAAAAGACACAAGCAAGTAATGCTCAAAGGAAAACAGAGCAGAGCTCTTCACCCATTGTCCTCCTTCTGGTCTGGGGGCTGGTTCGCAGGATTCCCTCTTCTCCAAGGCAGCCTGCTGGGTGAGTCAGAGACCAACGTCCAAATTTTAGAAAACGAATGAAGAGATACTCATGTTTCTCTCCCTTTGAATTTAAAAAGCAGTCGCATCAGAGTGCATATCCTCTTTTGATGGCACAGAATGGCAGGAGAGTGAACTGTCATAGAGCCAGTGATTGTTTTGCCCCAGACTTCCAGATTCAGAGAGAAACTGTGCAGCACACAAAGGCCACAGAGGCAGTACAGCCTCTTACATAAATAAGTTACATAAATGAGAACCAGTTATGTAAATGTATAAACCAGCAAACATGAATTATCACCATTCACAAACACCAAGGAGAACATGGCAGGATTTCTCCCTTTTTTTCTCCTCTCCCATTATCATAATTGTAACATTTCATTTCACACCAGAATCAGATGTGGTTGTCACAATAGGGAAAGAAACTCCAAAGAACAAATGATACTTCACATTATTTTCTGAACCATACATTAAAAAGTTCCATAATAAAACCTGATTTAAACTATATTCAATAAGAAATATATGCATGTTCATCAATTTATTATACTTCTGTGTAATCATAAACACACTATTTACTATTGCACATTTTGCAAGTTGCTGTTAAGGACAGGAATGCATCTCAAAAGGCAACATCCATGTGCATATGGATACTTGTACCACTTATAGTTTCAAGTCTCGAGTTATGTGGGTATCTGAAGTCATTCTACTTATTGAAGGGTGTTAGAATTAGATTCAAGGTTATGTTTGTGAATTAATCCCAATATTCCCTACCTCAAATACTTAGGAGTTGCTCCTTGGATCTTAGCTGTAATTTGCTTTGGGTTTGATGTGAATGATAAACTTGTTTGCTTCTGCAACCTATTTTGAACAAGAGCTTTTCCTCTTAACTTTTTCCTCGTTCCTTTTGAGCAGTATATTTAGATTTCTGAAGTACACGGTTTGCTCACTCTGTAGTAAAAACATATGTAACTCAAAGCAATTTTGAGCCCAACTACCTGTCCTGTATAAAGATGGATGTTAAATGTTAGCCCATTTTAGACTTATCATGCTCAGGTTTACATTACAGCTAGTAGCTAATTTTTTAAAAATTCATGTAAAATATTTCTAAGATTTAACATAGTAACATTAAGGTGGAATCAGAATTAGGTGATCTTAAAACCACTGTACAACATTAGCTGTGTGATTTGGGGCAAATAACTTGCCCTCTCTGGGCTACTGTTTCTAACCATTCGGAAAAGAACTAAAAATTCTGTCACTTCCAGCATTAACAACTAGTACCCTATAATCAAATCTATAAATATTTCAACCAAGAGCTTTATACCAAAAAAAGGATCTTTTTTTTTTTCCTGTCAGCAAAACTGCAGACCCTGCTTGAGTCGTAGATATATGGTGATAATCACGTGAAAAGCATTCATCCAGGTGTTTTCTCTTTAAAAAACATAGGCTTTATTCCTCTTTAAAAAATATAGGTTTCAGCCAGGTGTGGGGCAGTAAATGAGATGGGGATAGTGGAGCTGACGCCTTGGAAACATGTGGGCTTCCACTCTTGAGGTGGGGGTGAGTTTTAAATAGCAAAAGAAGCAGTAACTTGGCACCGGAGAATACTGTCTCGCCCTCTGGAAGGAGTCTCCTCAGGAACGTGGGAAGGGTTATATTATTTCTAAAGTTGACTGAGTCTAGACTTGAGGAGTCACGAAGTCATCCGACTGACTTTGCGCATTTCTGGGCCCTTTGCCTCTACATGTCCATCTGTAACTTGGGCAGAAACTAATGAAAATGAAGACGTGCACCTGACGGCCCAGACACTACACCGGGAGACTCGCACAAGCCTGGAAGAAGGGACGGCCCCACTCGGGTAGGCGAGTTTGTCAGGGGGGAAGGTGATTTGGGTCTCAGTCCCAAAAGGCCGGGCGCTCGGCAGAAGAGCGCCCAGGAAGTAGGAATTAGGGGAGAGGCCAGAGATGTCGAGGCGTTTGGCAAGGGAGGCGAAGGCCATGGAAATCCAGGCCCCTTCGGGCTTTGTTCGGTTACAAGCCAGACCCTTCTTTCGGAAGAAGCCAATTAGAGCCCAGCTGGGGGATCATCTGACCCAGCGTCCCCCGCCAGGAGGGGCTTCGAAAGGGGCGGTGCCAGCCAGCCGGCCCCCAGAAGACGCGGCCGGGGGCGGTGCGGGGGAGTCCCGCGAGCGCCCGCGGAGCCCGGCCCCGCCCCGCGCCGGCCAGGCCCCGCCCCCGGGGCTTCCCGGGCGCGCGCCGCCCCGCCGTGTCCGCGCGCCACGCCCCCCTGCTCGCGGGCCGCGTGCGGAGCCGCGCGTCCCGGAGGCTCCGGGACCGGGGCGGCGGCGGCGGAGCAGCAGTGCTCGGTGGGCCATGTCTTCGCCGGCCGTTGCGAGGAGCTCCCCGGGAAGGAGCCGGGAGATGGCCCCCAGGTCGCGAAGCCGAGGCCAGTTCTGGGACGTGGGAGGCGGCAGCGGGAACCGGCTGGAGCGCGCGGCCGCGGAGTCGGAGCGCTGGGAGCTGCTGCTCCGCCGCGGCGAGCTGCTGGCGCTGGGCGGCCACCTGAAGGGAGCGCTGGAGGCGTACGCGGCGGCCCTGCGCCGCGGGGCCCCGGTCAGGCCGGAGTGCCTGGGCACCCTGGTGGACTGCCTGGCGCTCAACTACCGGCTCCGCCACGGGCTGGGCTGGAGCGCGACGCCGGCAGCGGGCGCGGACCCCGGCGCGGGCGGGCTGCTCAGCTGCCTCGGCTGCCAGGACTTCCTGAGTGAGCCGGTGACCGTGCCCTGCGGCCACAGCTACTGCCGCCGCTGCCTGCGGAGAGAGCTCCGCGCGCGCTGCCGCCTCTGCCGGGACCGGCTGCCGCCCGCCGCCGCCGCCACTGATGCTGAGGGCACCACCCCGCGGCCGCCGCCTCTGGCCGCCGCCATCGCTGCCTCTGGCTTCAGAACCAGCGTCGTCCTCAACCACCTGGCCGAGAAGTGGTTCCCAGGCCAGCGGGAGCGAGCCCGGGCGGCCGGCCGGCTCGGGGAACTGCTGCACCAGGGGCGCTACCGGGAGGCCCTGGCCGCCTCCTGCGAGGCGCTGCGAGCAGGTGACCGCGCGGGGATGCGGCGCGGGCCCGGCGCACCCCACCCTCCTGTCCCCGATGGGCTGGCTACCCACAGCTCCTCTGCGCCCTTGGGGGGCGTCCCTGTTTCCCCAAGGCCGCCCGACTCGCGTGTCTTGGGTCTCGGGGTCCTCCAGGGTGTGGGAAGGGGCGGCGCCCCGGGGTGCTTCGGTCACAATGGGGATCGCCCTCCGAGCCGACTGTGACGCGGCGCGGGGAGGGGCGCACCGGCGCGGGGTTCCCCCGTCCGCGGCCTTGCGGTCGGGCGGGTGGGTCCCGAGCGGAGCGGGAGGCCCGGGCGAGGCCGCCGGGGTGCGGGATGGGTGGGAGCTGGGCGAGCCCGAGCGGACGCTCGCTTCCTGTCGCGGTCTTTCCGGTAATTGGCCGTTCGGGCCGGCCGGGTCCGCCGCGAGGAAACGACAGCCGGGCCCGGGAGAGGATCCCCAGCTGAGGCTAGGTGGTCAGCATTTACCTTCGTCTCCCACAAAAGTCACCGGGGCAATTTGGACGCCGCGGGAGGGCAGAATTGCATAAGCTGGTGGTGGCGGTGGTGGTTGGGGGGGGGGGGGGAGGGTCGTTGTGTAACGGGTGACGTGCTGTGGGCGTGGCGGGAGCTCCGCGCCCTGCTCCAGGGGGCCCCGCTGGCCACTGAGCTACGGGCGGGTGCCCCAGCTGCTCAGGGGAGTTCAAGTCTTACCTGAAATTGCCTGCAGAATTGGTTCCTCTTGATAATTTCAACCTGCCTATTTCATATACTTATTTCGTAAACAAGTGCTTAGTTTCGAATACACCTAGTTCATGGTCAAGATGAAGAGATAGTCTCATCGAGTTCTTCGCCACGCTTCTATTTACCTTTCTACTTTTGATCACGCTGTGAGGAAAAGCCTGTAGATATTTTGTATATTTCTTCCCCCTTAGAGAAGCAGCTTGGACTCCTAACCAAGGTTAACATTCCCCTAAAGGTGAAGGAGGACATTGCCAGACTTACCTTCTTTAAATCAATGGTCCTCTACCAGGAGGATTTTAGACCCAAGAATCATCTGAAACAATTACCTGAAGACGGTTTTGGTTGCCACCCCTTGTGGGATCGGTGCTAGTGGAGGGAGGTCAGGGATGCTATCTAACGTCCTACAATGCACAGGACAGCCTCCCACACAGTTGTCAGGCCCAAAATGTCAGTAATGTCACTGTGAAACCCTGTGTGAAATGAGCACATTTCAAGTTTAGCATCTATATTGGCATGAAAATACTTGGGGGAATAATCCCCAAGAAATAAACATCTAAAATATAAACCGATGTTAGGTATTAAGTAAATTTATAAACTATGTAACTGAAAGTATTTTGTTATGGTTCTTTTACCCTAAGTGCTTAGTCATTTTGAACTAGTGACAATACATCAAGTTATTTAATACCTTTAGAGTGCAAAGCATAAACCTGGAGTATTGTTATATTCTTTCACTTTTTATGGAGAGTAGGGAGTTATAAAATAGAATAGAATGATAGACCCAGAACAAGACAGACTGGAATACAAAATTCTGATGCAATTTTGCCTCTGGGTGAACGAAGTATGAGAGGAGAAGTACAGACCATCTAGGAGATGGTCTTCATTTTAAAAATGAAGAAGCAGAAGCTAGGGCAGTAAAATGACTTGCACACAGTCACACCGCTAGCTCATTGTAGAGGCAAAACTGTCCTCCAATTCTCCTAAATGTTGGACTAGAGTTCATCTTGCCTGTATAGTTCATCCAAAGAAAATGTTTAACTTAAATTTCCAAGGAAGTATTTTTGTCACTATTAAATAAAGGATGAAACTTACCAACACCACCATTCAGTAATATGATTTAGTGATATTTGACTTCTTAAATTAGGCACTTCATAAGAATTCAGGTCCTAATCTATGGAAGAACAGTAAGCACATTTACTAATTAAGGTCTAGCTTAATGTTCTATGACCAATAATCCTTTAATTAAGGAAGATTCTGAGCCTTGGATTGAGAATATTGCTTTTAACAGAAAGACTCTAAAAGATCTACTCTTTAATTTTTTTTTCAATTCGCCTAGGTTGCAAAAGGGAATTTTGCCCATTCAACTACTTACTATACTACTTTTGCATGAGTAGACCCAAGTCTCTTGACTTTCATTTTCACCTCGTTAGCCTAGTTCCCCGTCATTTTTAGGTCTTTTGAAAAGTGTTAATTCCATACTTGAAAATATGTCTGAATGTGTTAATGAAGACAACTTTTTTCATCATTTGAATTCCTAGTACAAAGTAGGAGGGAAAAAGTCTTAGAGCTAACAAGTTATAATTGGTAAAGTACAAATAGTATGTGTTTAACAGTTTATGAGCATAAATAAAAATATTTAGAGTTATGGCTGATTAGGCTTTAACTTTTTGAGAGTTAGCTAGTTGGCTAGATAGGCATTTGGAATCTATACATAATTGTGGTTGTAGTTACTGATGATACTTTCATTATTGTTCACAAAAAACTTCACTATGATTTGTGTAATTCTTATAATGAAACATGTAAATACTATTAACTAGAAAAAGTGATCTAGTCTACAGTTAGCCCACACACATCCAAATTTATCTGTCAACAAGAAAAGCTTGAAAACCTTTGCCAAAATCAGAAGTTTCCCATTGAGATTACATAAGTTTCTGTTGAATTGAAATATATTTAGATAACACTTAATCCATTGATCTTTTGATATTAACTCTCAGATGTTTCATAACTTTCTGTCTTTAGTATTCAAGGTTATTATGTAAAAGTATTTTCTGCATTGAACCTTTATACTTGAATCTGTTGAAAAACTCCCACTTTGTTATGCTGTCTTCCTTCCCTTTAGTTTTAATGAATTTTTACACTGACTTGCCTCTTCCCTTTGTTCACCCCACTCCCCCTAAAGAAGACAACAGAACAGTATAATTTACAGTTCAAACTGTTTTTTAAATAATAAAGGTCATAATGAGGAGAACATTTTATTTAAAATACATGGAAAAGGAAATTTTTGTCTTTATTAATTATATAGTTGCCAAATACTTAAAATTCTTTATATCATTTGATCTTCACAAAGACTCCTGTGGAGTATTTTTATTCTCAGAAGGAAATTGAGGTACCTCAAGCTGGGGAAGCAGTATGCCCTAGTGGTTAAAGCTGTGTGTTCTGGGAGCTAGCTACCTGGGTTTGAATCCTACCGTAGCCCTCCACTTACTCTCTGACCTTGGCCTGTGGTCTAACTTCCCTGTTTTGGTTCCCTTATCTGAAAAGCGAGAATAGTATCTACCTCATAGATACCACTAGTAATTCCCTAGACTTAAGGGAGTCAAAACCTGTAAAGTGCTTTGAACATGTCTGACAGAGTAAATGCTCAGTAAATATGAATTAAAACACAGTATTTTTTTACAAATGTAAAAGTTGCGCTATGGCTACAAGATGATTTAGCTAAAGTTGATATCTAAATGTTAAGGTCTGTTCTTTTCTGCCACATTAATAACAGTAGTGAGGGTTAAACCCTGATTCTAGCTTGCATATGTTAATTAGTGGTAACATTTTAGCCTTCAATAAAATGCAGATACCGCAAGGCTTTAGTTATACAAAGATTAGTCGAATTATGGGTAAATACTGAATACATTTAAAGAAAATATAAAGGGTTTTTAATAACTAGCTTAACATGAAGAGATTTGGATCTAATTGATCAGTAAACT
Organism: Rousettus aegyptiacus; assembly: GCF_014176215.1. Classification (NCBI taxonomy): domain Eukaryota; kingdom Metazoa; phylum Chordata; class Mammalia; order Chiroptera; family Pteropodidae; genus Rousettus; species Rousettus aegyptiacus. Next base: position 35,216,255 of record NW_023416286.1, read on the forward strand.
GTTCTCCAAAGGACTTGAAACAATACTGTATCAAGAGCTAATCTCATGTCTTTATTAACTTGTTTTGAAATATTTTGTAATAATAACAATAATTATTATTTATTGAGCACTTTTGTCCCAGGCAATGTTTTAACTGTTAAGATGCATTGTCTTTTTTAGTCCTTATAACAATCTTAAGATGTAGGTGTCACCAGCATTTTATAGATGAGAAGAGACTGAGGTTCAAAGAGTTAGGTATAAATGTCCAAAATAGATCTGAACTCAGATCTGAATCCAGTGGTTACTTTCTTAATTAGTATGCTAAACTAGTATTTTCGGACTATTAATCAATCACTAATAGCTTGTCAATTGGCAGTTTTTAGTTTAACTGTGATAACCAAGTCCTACTACACTGAACTTGGATAAAGAAGCAAAGACATTTGTTTTTTTGGTTAGCTATTGAAAATTTTGAAATAGTTTGACATATAAATCAAAGAAAAAGAAGAATGAGAAAAAGGATACGAACATGGAATTTTATACTTACACATACAATCTAAATAGCTAATATATGGTAGTTTTAAAGGTCAAGCTCACTGAAGAAATGTGCATTAAAATGACACTTTTTCATTTGTACTTTTCTGGGGACCAAAAACATAGAGCTTGTGGGAGTATAAAATAAGTAGTTTTTATAAAAGGAGGGTTAGCAGAGGGAATTGAAAACTTGGTATTTCTATGTAATTTTCTACAGTCATTCAGCTTTATAAAAAATAAGGAACATATAAAGGCATATAGATGGATGTTCATTGTACTGCGTTTTATATTAGCAAAAGCTAAAGTAAAAATTGCAGAGTAGGAAATTTTTTAAAGATTGTTTATATAGTAGAATACTTTGCAACTATTAAAAATCATGTGGACTTAATTTCATTGGTGAAAGAGCAGGTTATAAAAATATATATGGTGTACTTTGTAAAACTCTACATTAAAAATGTAATCACAGAGAAAAAGTACAGGTTATATGCCAACACTGGTTATTTGTGGTGGGAAAAGGGTTTTAATTTTTAATTTTTTATATTTTTCAAATATAGAAATATTTTTCAAATTTTGTAAGTAAACATTTAATAACTTTTGTAATTGGAAAAAAAGTTTCTTAAAGATGAACTAAAGAAACAACCTGTAGTTTCCTATTACTAATCACAAGTCCCTAAGGATTGAAACAAAGATGAAGAATCACAACTGGAGAACTCTCTGTCCTCAGCCTGTGAAATGCCTTGGAGAGCTTAAGACTAGTTTCCTCAGATGTGTAGTAGAATTTTATTTCAAAAACTTTATTTGCCTAATGACTCACAATATTATTGGGTCTAAGAGAAGAGAAAATGAGCATGAATTGAAGAGCTTAAGCAGACAGATTTTAATAAATTTCCCCTAGTTCAGCAAACATTTAGCAAAGGCAGGACTTGAGGATACAAAGACAGGAAATAATAGAAGGAGCTCAAAAATAGATTTTATAATTAATACTATGCACATACAGTGTATAAATGCAGTCATAATAGCAAACACTTAACAGTGCTTACAGTGTAGCCTTTTTGAAATATTTTGCATGCATTAACTTATTCTCTTGAATAACCCTGTGAAGTAAATACTGTCTTAGCATGGAGGTGACCAGAAAGAACTCTGGAGCCAGACTGCCTGACGTAGAATCTTGAATCTACCACTTACTAGCTGTTTGATTTGGGGCAATTTACTTAAACTTTCTGTGCTTAGTTTCCTTATCTATAAAAATGTGGACAATGCTAGGCCCACATAGGATTGTTCCAAAGGTTATAAATCATTGAGATTAGTACATAGTAAGCAGTGTTTCTTAAATAAAAAATACATCTTAAACACCCTTAATTTTATAGCCAAGGAAACTGAGGTATAGAGGTGTTTGGTAATTTGCCCCAGGTCACAGCAAGTAAGTGGAGGAGCCAGAAATTGAATCCTGGCAGTTTTGACTGCAAAGCTCACATTCGTGATCTTTATAGTACCCTGAGTAGAGATAGACTCAGAAAAAAAGCATACTTAGGTGAGCTTGTGGGGTGAGAAAAAGTTATCCAGACAAAGGGGAAGCAGGGTGATATGACAAGGAGGGAGCTTTGTGAGCAAAGGAAGGAGACATGCAATTGAGTGGTGTTACATGGGGCAAGTGAGTAGTTAGGCCTGTTGGGACGTAAAGTGGTAGGTTGGTAAGAGTAGGAAGAAGCCAGGCGTGGAGTAACTTGTACATTGTACTGAATACTGAGTTTATCTCATGGATGATGAGATAGATGGGGTAAAACTGGAGGCAGAGAGGGCAATTTGCAAGCTATTGCTATTGTGTTAAAGAGATTTCAGGAGCCTAAATAAGACTATTAATAGTAGGATTGAAAAAGACCAGAAACAGATTTGAGAAACATAATAGGAAGTAAAATTAACAAAGTTCAAAGTTTGATTTGGGAAGTTAATGGTGTTTCTAATAGAGAATACAGTGAAAAGACACATTTGTTGTTGTTGGAGGTTGTTTTTGTGGGACACGTACTGAATTTAAAGAAAAGTGCTTCAGGCAGTTAGAAATTAGATGAATCTGAAGGAAGGGTGAAAAAAATCAGACTCAAGATAAAGATCTGGGAGTTAAATCGTTTTCAGTACAATTAGCCCAAACCACATCGGTATTTATATTTCTTCACTTTTTCAACAAATTGAGTCCGAAACGTGCCAGGCATTTGCTAGGCATGGTGGATACCTGTAGTAGTGGACTGACAGGCCCCTCCCTGATGGTGTGTGCAGTGAAGTGACTTGTTCACTCCAGGTCCTCAAGGCCAGGTAGAGAGCATACAGTAAATATTTGTTGACTCTTTCAAACTTGAGTTAATGACATAGCCAAGGCTGATTGCTTTTTTCAATTGCCTTTCAGAAAAGTTTACATGGAGGGCATTCTGTATGCTTTGGCTATTCAAAGGGCCTCAATTCTAGCATTTGGCTCTTTTTTAGAATTATGGGGTGACCGAATCTTTTTTAAAAAGTATTGAGAGTTTGAACTTAACCTGATGAGGTTTTTTTTTTTTTTCTTATAGTCATTCAAAATAACCTACTAACAGTTGAAGTTCTCAATAAAAAGATTACCTACAAAAACTTGGAGAGCAAGAATTTTAAAATCTGACTCTCATGTCATCTCTTCTTAGGATATACCTCTTCTCATCCCAATAGACACTAAATCTTAGTATCCCCTTTAAGGAGTCTCAGTAGTCCTAGAGTTTTTGTGTTGAGAGAAGAGAGGAGATATAATCTTTATTTTGCTTTGGTCAGAGTGGAGAAGTTTGATTGGGTTTTCTTAAAGACAGAGAAGTCTTCTCAGTTACTTCCTCCAGTACTGCCCTAAATAAGCTAGCTATATGAAGGTGACTCTTGAGCAGCAAAGGCGTTGAGGAAAGGGTGTGGTATTCAGTAGTTCTAGATGTGCACTGCATCAAGTATGAGACAATCGGGACTTGCTGTAAAAGAAAAAAATGAAAAATTTAAAAGCCCAGTAGAGGATCCAAGAGTGGAATAGGCTGCTGGTTGTGACAGTGAAGTCCCTCTCTCTGGAGGTGCTGGAGTGGAGGCGGGTCTCAAGGATGTTGCTGGAAGCTCCCCAGCTGTGGGTGGAAAACTGTATGTCCTGGGCTGCAGTCCTGTTTTTACAACTGAGGGTTTTTTATGCTGATGCATTTACTACTCACTCTTAGACTATTTTGGCAACACTCCTCTCCACTTTCTCAACCCCAGTTCTGCTTGTCAAATCAGGATTAGATGATGCAGTTTCACAACAAAATGAAATTTTCTAATCAGATAATAAGCTCCTTGACAACAGGGATAAAGTAGAATTCTTTGAACACCTACAAGGTCTAGCTTTGTGCTAGAACTTTTCATCCTTGGTTAATCAATCATATTGAGCTTTCAATTTGTATGAGTTTTTTGTTCAGAGATAACGATTTCCAGTTATATTGCTTTAAGAGAGAAAAGACAATATTCTAGACATGTCTTTTATTTAGGAAGTAAGACATATTTTCATGTAATATTAATTTCATTCTTCTTTAAAATTTTTCACATGTATAAATTTGAGGGAACACTATAATTCCAATTCTCAAGCATGAGCAATTGAAAAAGGCCCTTCTAAAACTGGAAAGCCACCTGGAAAAGAATGAAACTAGACTGTTGTTTATCACCATACACCAAAATTAACTCAAAATGGATTAAGGACCTGAATATAAGACCTGAAACAATAAATTGCATAGGAGAAAACATAGAAACTAAACTTAAGGACCTTGGACTTAAAGAGGATTTTATGAATTTGACCTCAAAGGCAAGGGAAAATAAAAACAAAAATGAATGAATGAGACTACATCAAACTAAAAATCTTGCATAGCAAAAGAAACCATCGACAAAGTAAAGAGACAACCATCTGAATGGGAAAATATATTTGCAAGTAATGCCTCTGATAAGATCCAATATCCAAGGTATACAAAGAACTCGTGCAACTCAATAACAAAAAAACCCAAATGATCCAATTAAAAAATGGGCAGAGGACCTGAACAGACACTTCTCCCAAGAAGACATACAAATGGCCAACAAACATGAAAAGATACTCGGCATCACTAGCTAATAGGGAAATGCAAATCAAAACCACAATAAGATATCATCTCACACCTGTTAGAATAGCCATTACCAACAGGACAAGTACTAACAAGTGTTGGAGAGAATGTGGAGAAAAGGGAATCCTTATACACTGCTGGGGGGACTGCAAATTGGTACAGCCACTACGGAACCAGTATGGAGGTTCCTCATAAAACTAAGAATTGATCTATCATTTGATCCAACAATCCCTCTACTGGGTATTTACCCCAAAGACTTGAAAATCCATATCCAAAAAGATACTTGCACACCGATGTTCATAGCATTATTCATGGTGGCCAGGACGTGGTAGCAACCAAAGTGTCTTACGATAGATGATTGGCTAAAGAAGCTATGGTACATATATACAATGGAATATTACTCAGCCATAAGAAGAAATGAAATATTGCCATTTGCAACAACATGGATGGACCTCGAGATAATCATGCTAAACGAAATAAGCCAGACAGAAAAAGTTGAAAATCACATAATATCACTTATATGTGAGATATAAACTTAAAAGCAACAAATGAACAGGATAAACAAGCAGAGACTCATGGACATGAACAATAGACTAATGGTTACCAGAGGGTAGGAGGGGAAGAGGGAAGTAGATGGGGTAAAAGGGGTCAAATACGTGGTGACAGAGAAATCTAATTATGGACGATGAACAGAGTGTGCCGTATATATATGCCGTACTGTTGAATTATGCACCTGAAACTTACTGGATTTTGTTAACCAATGTCAGCATAATAATAAAAGAAAAAGGCCCTTTTAATTTAATTGTTCGATTGAGAGTTATCTATAAAAAAGCAATCATTGAAAACTAGAGTAAGTCATGAAACTATTAAGGAGTTTCATGTTGTTTTTTTTAAATGCGGCATTATGGGTCTTTGTGCCCTTCTCACAATGATTGTTTTATATGCATACATTTTTGGAAGCTTCAGAGATGAATAGCTTTAAAAGTCAAGTTAACATCATCTGTAGATAGACTGAAAATTAGTTTCTTGCTTAGACTTCTGTTTTAGAATTTATGTACCTGTAATAATTGACTATATTATTGAACGAACCAGTGGAGTGTCTAAAATTCTGAATGTCATGGAGACATAGAGGATAGTGAAATTAACAGCAAAGTTGTTTTTCTTTCCTCAGGAATGTTTAAAATTCAGTCTATTTCGAGATAGTCCAATACTGTTCTTGCTGCTGGCAGGAATTAAAATTTTGACCTCTTAAATAAAGTGACTGTCATCAACCCATTTTCTCACAAATCAATATTATTATATACCTCATAAGATCGAACCTTGGTCAGTCTTTGTTGCTGTGGGAATTCCATGTGTAGTAGTTATACATATGGTCATTTGTAAATGAAGATTTAGAAATTAGGGTATAAAAAATTAAGATTTACCATAAAAAGACAAATCATCTAAACATCTAAGACATGTCCTTTAAATCTGTATAAAATGTCCTATTTTAAAGAAAATATTTGGTTTCTTAGAGTTGATTATTCATATTATAAAAATTTTTCAATGTTCTTAAAAAACAATTTCTTCCACTAAAATAGTTGACATAATTTTGTATAATTTAGAGATGAAATTCATCATATAAGTAGGTTGCACCTATACTATGGTTGGTTCACAGCCTTTGGTTTGGTGGTTATCAACTGGAACCACTAAGTCTGTTCTTAAATCTAGCTTGATGTATTTTATGTATTATATAATAATCTTTAAAAAAACAACCTTTTATAAAATATTTATTTCAGAGCCCAGCGACTTGACTCTAAGAATTTACAGAGCTGAATCATATGCTGGTCTCCAAGAGTTTAAAGCGGCCATAGAAGATTTAAATGCAGTTCTCTTTCAACTGCCAAATTGGCCTGAGGTAAAAATGCTATTTATCATTTGCATACATTTTAAAATTTCAACCGTTGGCAACATGCATTCAATTATGGTTATAAGTTATAACAGAATGGACTGTTGGACTCTAAGTAAAATATCTAGAGTTCTTGAAATCCTAGGTCAATACTTTTAATAAATATCATCTGATAATTTTTTAAATTATAAGAAATCTTTGTTTCCTAACTAAAGAACAACCTGAATTCCAGGCACAGAAAAAAATAAAGACTTTACAAAATTTTCTCAAAGAGATAACAACTGGCCATATTGAGAAGATGGGTACAAACTGATCATTGGAGGTTTATTAATGGAAAGAGAAGAGGGTCCTTGAGGCTGGCAAATTGATTGAAGCTTTTTGATGGGAACCAGACGATTAGACAGTGATGTAATACAGTAGGTGGGGTAAAGGAAGTTAGTTGCCATATTGTTTAAAAAAGATTTGCAGCATGTATATAATGTTATTTTCCTTTTCATCTATCTCATTGCCAAGGCAAATCAGTCCATCTCTCAAAAATGTCTTTAAGATAGAAGTTAATCTTTTTTGTGACTTTTCCCTTAAATCCAAACTGTGCCTTTGAAAACAGGTTAATAAGGATTCTCTTAGGTTATAAATTAATAAGGAAAGCGATGCAAAATTCCATGATGGCATGATTGGTTAGTACCAGGCAAATATATATTAAGAATAAGAGGAAAATTTATCTGTATGGACAACTTTAAAAACTTTAAAAAGAACCCTCTGGACTTACCACTGAAGTGATATAATTAGAAATGTGATTTTGAAGTCATTTTCTTGGCCTTAGTTCTTCCCTAAGTGCTTCTGCAGGTTAGTATATAAATGTACCTTGGAAATGTGCTGTGTTCCTCAGAGTCATTCAGTTTCAAAATAAGCATCTCTGAGAAGTTTTTGTTTGTTTGTTTTTTTACTGGATATTAGTTGTTTGAAAAATAATTCTGTCAATAAAAGTTGTTTGTGCATATGTGCTTTTTATTGAAGGTCTACTTTCGGAAAGGAAAAGTACTCCATGATGCTGGTTTTTTAGGCGATGCCTTACAACTATTTCTGCAGTGCTTAGCCCTTGATGAAGACTTTGCACCTGCAAAGGTAGAAGTAGAAAAGGTAATCCGTTTACTAATTATAATAGTTCAAGGCAGGGCTAAGGCACAGTTCTTTTGGAAAAAAAAAATGCTAATTAGAAAGTTGGGATAAGAACATAAGGAGTCCATAAGTCAAATTTAGTAGCAATTTGACAAGTGGTTTTCAGGTTTATATACTTAGTGTATTGAGTTCTTACTGAAATCAGAACATCTCATTCACAGATATTTAAATGTATTATTTTTGCTTAGTTATGTTTAGATGTTCCCTAATAGTCTGTTTGATCTGAGCCAGACTAATTATTCTTAATTAAAAATTGTCGTAATGATGTTCTTGCCCAGGAATTTTTATTGGCCTGCCTTTTGCCTTTCATTTCAGGTCTAAACTTTGCTTACTTTTTATAGATGCCTATAGTATTGCCCCAGTCAACTTGTTTTGTCTTAAAATTTTTTCTCAGTAGTCTATGTATTTCCAAAGTTTGTTCTCTGGTACATTAATAAATATTAAAAGAGAAAAGAGAAGGATATTCTTTGGGAAACATTTGGCTAATTAAGCAGGTTTCTTAAAACAGGTTTCTTTTTAGAGTTTTTGCAATGATAGCATGACAATAGCATTCAGCTTTTGTCAAACTTATTCACAGAGTATCTGGAAGAACTAGAGTCTTTGAAAAATTGTTTGAAAAAATCTACCCCAATGCAATTTCATTGTTAAGTCATGATTCTCTCCTCAGTGTCCTCAAACATGCCACAGTATTTATCACCTTTGTTGTGTTTCTTAAAGTGTGGCTTTTTGTCAGAATCATCTTGGGTGCATGGTGAACATAAAGATTCCTGGGCCCCACCATAGATCTTAGAAACTCTGTACTTGGGACATAGTTTAAAAAGTACCTTGGGAGAGTCTTACGTATCCATAAGTATGAGAACTTTGAAATTTTTCTCAGGTCCCAAATTCTTTATGAATCCAGCTAACATTGGTATATCCTCTGTGAGGTTTATTTTTATATACATTTTAACATACTGGTTTAAAAATTTTTTTTTTACTATTGTGTGTTTTCGGACTTTTCTGTATTTGTTAGTGTTATTTCCTTGGTAAGATTACAGACTTTTTAAGGGCTTATAATTTTTCATTTTCCATGCTATTAGTTATCCTTGTATTTCTGTAAATATTTGTTTGTTGGTTAACAAGGTCATGTACATGCAAAACAACTTATGCTTTGAAATACGGGTTTTTCACCAATATGCTTTTTGTAAATTATGGTATAATTTACATATAATGGATCCATAGATAATATAGTTCAGTGAGTTCTGAGAAATTGTAAACCCATGTAACAGCGCCCCCATCGAAGTGTAGAATATCCTTATCAGCCTAGACAGTTCCCTCATCTTTCCAGTAAACCCCCTATCTCTTCGCTCCCAGAAGCAACTACTGTTCAGGTTTCTAAAATAGTTTTGCCTGTTCTAGAACTTCATATTAGTGGAATCATATAGTGTGTACTCTTTTGTGTCTGGATTTTTTTCTTGACATAATATTTTTGAGATACATCCAGTAATTTAAGAATTTCTATTGTTCACTAAGTATTTCATGAACATACCACAATTTGTGGTATTCATAGTTAGTAGCGATTTTCATTTGAATTGTTTCCTGTTGCTGCTATGAATGTTCTTGTACAAGTCATTTTGTGGACATATATTTGTATGTCTCTTTGATAAACACCTAGGAGTGGAGTTTGCTGAGTCCTAGGGTAGGAATTTGTTCAATACATTTCTTTTAATAAGGGGAAATGTAAAAACATATACAGATTTTTTAATGTCTGTTCATTAAATGGGGTATTGCTTAAGCACCTACCAGATATATACACTTTTATTTATATTATGTATATTTCCTTTTTATTTACATTGTAATGATTAATGATTCATTCTGATTTTTGTATATTTGAGAGTTAGTATGGTCAAAAATCAAACATCCACATTTAAGCTTTAAGAACTACTCTGCTGTACACAGAAACAGCTTATTCGACAATCAAAAATTGTTTAATCCCTCATTTCTTTTAGCCAGGATCTTCCCCTATCTTGACCTACCCTGTTTGAGAGTTTTAGACGTATTCTTGGTAAAAGAACCCAGAAATGTTGATACCGCGGCTGCCTCCCGGGTTAGCTCCCGGCTATTTGGGGGCAGCTGCCGTTTGCTGCTCCCACCAAGAACTGGGTGGTGGTGCCTGCCGGAGCAGGTTCGTAGTTCACTGAGCAGCTAAACTCATTGTAAATTCGTGGAATTTTAGAATTTTGTAGTTAGAGGTTCAGGTTCTTTAGTCCACATAAACAGTCTCTATGTCCAGCCTAAATGTACATTTGGGTGAACCATGAGCTATTTGGACGGGATAGGATTTGCTAATCTTCAGAGGTAGATATTTTCTATTTAATATCTCCTCTCTTTATAATCCTTACATTAAAAAGTCAGCCTTTACCTTGGGTGACTTCTCAGGCTGCCTACTGAACCACTCCCATGCCTTCTTTTTGAATCATTTCTTTGAGATGACTTGGCTCCATTGAGGCACACTTTGGTTTCACAAGAGTTTTAAATCTATTTGGCTGTTCTTCTGTTACTTAATCCATTCCTCCCTTGCTCATTAAAGATAATGTCTGCCACAAATTTTCTAAAAATTCTTAGATATAAGGTAACTTTATATTAAATTATCCTTAACCAAACATTTTATATTTTCCATTATTTTTATAACATTTCTCTTACAGATTTTATTTGATTTGTTATCACCTGAAAACTTAAAAGAAGGCCTGAAAGACTCTTCCTGGAATTCATTACCGTGCATTAAAAACAAACCTTTTGGTTTTCCTTCAGTAATGGAAGAGTCTCATTCTGCTAGTGAGCTTAGCCCAGAGCAGGTAAGGGGTAAAGAGGGACTGTCAGAGGTTTACTGTTTTCGTTTCTTTACAAGTTAGGATCTTCACTTTCCTAGTTTCATGTATTAGAATCTGTTTAGGTACTTTTACTCTCTTTAGCTGTATCTTAATAGGATTTTTTCTATAGCCTTTTATTTTATACTAAAAATTTTTATGTAAAAATACTGTCATTAATCACAATTTTAGGTCACCTGAATGTCAGAAAACTTTTAGTCTCTTGGAAAATGGAGAACATTGTATTATTTTAGTTTTCTCAGGGTAAGAACAACTATGTTAGCATTGTTGCTTAAACCTCATTATGATGTAAGTCAGTTTGATATCTAGTGCTATATAAGTTTGGGAAAAGATTATCTACTTGCCAGGGTTTTGGAATTGAAAGTTGGTGCTGTTAAATGAACACTAAAATAAGACATCGAAATTTCATTTCCATTTGATTCTTGGCGAGAGCAGGAAAGGATAGAAAGAAACACAGTAACCCTTGTTACTGCATTTTTGTAGAACGAAGAAAAATCAGAGGTCACATCAGAGCCTGTCAAAGGAAGCCTAAATCGTGCTCAGTCAGCACAGGTTATAAATTCAACAGAAATGCCTGCCAAAGAGGATTGTTTAAAAAGAGTGTCCTCAGAACCTTTACTCTCTGTTCAAGAAAAAGGTGCTCTGCTGAAAAGAAAGTTGTCTCTTTTAGACCAGGATGTGATTATAAATGAAGATGGAAGAAATAAGCTTAAAAAGCAAGGAGGTAAAAATTTCACTACACTCATATAAAGCACAATTATTTATTTAAACTTTTCCCCAAAGATAACTTTGTCTCTTTGTTTAAATAGAAACTCCCAATGAAGTCTGTACGTTATCATTAACTTATGGTGACATCCCAGAAGAATTAATAGATGTCTCAGATTTTGAGTGTTCTCTTTGCATGAGGTAAGTAAAATTTTATAAAAGATGAATTTTTTATATTAATGTAAATAAAATACAGGGTAGATGAAGGTAATCTACTCTATAATAATAGGCAATGTCAAGTAACAGAAAACTAAAAATCAAAAGATCTGAATTTTAGTCCTAGATTGACCTTTGGACAAATAAAAATGTGCAAAACTTGGTTTTCCTTATTTAGAAAGGCCAGTATTTGCATAGCCTTTAACTCGATGTTACAAGAATCAAATGACTTAAATATAAAATATATCTGGGAAATTATGAAGTACTATAAAAGCTATGTGTACTATTATTGAAACTTAGATATAGCCAAGATTTTTAATTTGAGTACAGATTTTAACTATGTATCATATATATCTGATTCTATCTTGTTTATATATCTTAACTATAAAATCCTGATAAGTACCATTGGATAAGGATATTCATTATGTAAAATGCTTAGAATTCTAAGACCAATAGTGTTGAAAGAACATTTTCTATTTATATAAGTTGTGGTAGAGTCAGAAGAGTAGAGCATGAAGAGCCAGGAGCCCTGGTGCTGACCTCACATGGCCGGTAGTAACTAGGTGTGTCCCTGAGCAAGCCTCTTAACTCTGAGCCCAGGCGTCTTCGTTTGAGGCGAGGGGATTAGACTAGACAATTTCTAAAATACCTGTACCTCTAACAGTACTTCTAGGAAATTCAGAAGTGTTTCAGAAAAAAATTCTAATGTAAGCAAAATTAGTTTTTCCATATTATTTAAGTGTTACATACATTTGGTATTAAGCCTAATATTTCTTTAGGATTGTATTATAATATATAGTGAATTATTCCTTTTAATGAGTTTTATATTGTAAGGTTTCTACAGGCTTATTAAGGAAACTAATTTTAAAAAGATGAGAAAATAAGAATTTATACGAAACCTAATTAATAATTATTAATGATATATTTTACATGATTTATTTTGCACTAAGCCTTTGAAATCTGGTCTGCATTTTACATTTACTGCACGTCTCATTTAAACCAGCCATATTTCAAATGTTTAGTGCCACATGTAGCAAGAGACTGTTATGTTAGTACAGCTCTAGACGCTTGGTAGAGTGTCTGTTGATAGAGAACTTTTAAAAGGTTCAGGAGGGTATAATTGTATTTATCACTGCTCCTTCCCTTTTCTCCTGCCAACCAGACCTTCCTTCCTTCTCTAAATGGTTCTATTATTAGTTTATTTAATTTTTCCAATAGATAATTTACTGTGAAAATTAACATGTACTTTGGTTGATTTCAGATTGTTTTTTGAGCCAGTAACAACCCCTTGTGGACATTCATTCTGTAAGAATTGTCTTGAGCGTTGTCTAGATCATACACCATACTGTCCCCTTTGCAAAGAAAGCTTAAAAGAGGTAAGCATTTCAACATTTATCTGTTTATTGTTCTTAAGTTAAGTTTGGCAACATGGTTTGATTTCTTGTTAATCATAGGAATAGTGATTATTATATTCAGAATGAATTACGTTATATATGCTGAGTGACCAAAAAGAATAACGTTTCCTTACCCACATGTTAGTTTTAGAGGAATATGAGATTGGAGAGGGTAGGGAAAGCAGAGGTCCTGGACACCAAGTCCCATGTACTTAATTTTTTAAATAAAATGGGCGTGGTCAAGTACCTGGTCAGGAATAGTTCCAATTTTAGTGACAGTACTGGGTAAACCCAGCTGCTCTGCCTCCCACCCCCAGTAAAAAATTTCAGGCCTAGTCCAGCACCCTTAACATCTGGAATAATTCTGTTTGATAGAATTTCCTGCATCGATCTATTTCTGTATTGTCCAGCAGAGTAGCCACTAGCCACATGTGGATATTAAGTACTTGAAATATGGTTAATGTGACTGAGGAATTATATTTTTCATTTCGTTTAATTTTAATTAATTTATATTTACATAGGCACATGTGACTAGTGGCTACTGTCTACACAGCACAGCTCTAGAAAGTGGTAGACTGGAAAGGAGAGAGAGGCATTTGCCACATGCCTTCTTGTAGAGTCAGTGATCAGCTCTAATAATTTTGTTAGGAAAACAGCTAGATCCCTGGTGGGTATCTTCTGTAGCTGATGGGAGGACAACACCCTCTCAGTCTTTCAGGGATGATTGGAGCCCCTAAGGTGAGGCCAAATCCTTATAATCCTGAGCTCTAGTTGTGGGGTAGAATTGCTCGGGGAGAGCGATCCTGTCTCTGGTGACAAGATTGTTTAAAGAAAAAAAGTGTCTTCCAAATATGAATACAAATTGATAAAACCATTTTACTATTGAATATACATAGTTATTTTCTATGTAGAAAACACAACACTGTATAGATACTTTATAATAGCATATATAAATTGTTACATTTGATATGAGTCTTACATCATAAGCCGAGATATAAAACACAAACCGTGTACAGAATAATTACAAAGTCAGGAAACAAGATAAGCTTTGAGTTTGTTAGTAGCATTATCAACTAATGTACATAATGTTTTCGGGTGAAGTACTCTAAATTTGCTGTTTTTCCTGTGTTTCCAGAGTTTTTAGATATTCTGAAATCTACTTTTTCCCAGATTAACAATTAGATACATTAAATTTAGAGATATCTTTAGAAATGTCTGGAGTTTGAAGGAAAATAAAATAAGAATATTATTTTAAAATGTCATTAACATACTATTTAAAAATAACTATCCTGTGCCCCGACTTCAAAGATACTCTGTATAATATAATTTGTAGTCTAAATATATATTTAAAAAAAAATTATCTAGTTTCACACTTTTTGTACTTGTCGTTTTATTTTGCTCATTTTTTCATTTGAATATATTTTAAAGATATGATTTTTATAGTAGTATAGTAACTAATGATTTAACATTTTTCTATTGTTGGATTTGTGAATTGTTTTGTTCTCTCTTTTTTTTTATACCATGCTTTACATCTTTTACTATTTCCTTAGGGTAGATTCCTGGGAGGTAAATTACTAGCTCAAAGGTCATATGTTTATAATACTCTAAAAACCAATTCCCAAATTGCCCAGGTCCCTAGACATGTATACATTTAGATTCCCATCAGAAATGTAAGAGATGCTATATTTTCCCCAATTTAATATAATACATGAGTATTAAATTTTAAAATATCTTTATTTAATAGAAGATGGTAATAAAATGAACTTTTATAACATCTGTAGTTTAATTTTATAATACGCTTGTTAGTTATCTGTGTCTATATAATCTATCTGCTCAAGAGTACTCCTCTCCATCCTGTAGCCCAGTAGTTCTCAAAGTGTGCTCCCCTGACCAACAGCACCTGTACCAGCTGGGAACTTGTTAAAAATGCACATTCTCAGACCCCACTCCAGAGCCACTAAATAAGAATCTGTGGGATGGTGTCAGCAGTCTGCATTTTAACCAGCCCTGATTCATGCTAAAATTTGAAAACCAGTACTGTTACCCATATCCTAAACTCTCATATTTCTTACTCTATTTTTCATTGGATAATGACAAAACCCTTCTTTATGCTTGATCTACAGATTAAAGGATAGCTTCTCTTTATCTTATTTTATCATTATGTCCCAAGAGGTTTTTCTCACTACTTTTATTAAATAAATTTGTATTGGGCATTTTATTTGTGCAAAATTCTGTGCACACCCTCTGACCTGATCCTTACTCCTATGCCCTGTGTAGTTTTTAGTTACAAAGATTCACTGTTTCCCTGTCCATGTAATCCAGTGCAGGGTATGGTAACTGCCTTTTATATGGTAAGCACAGTAAAATGTGGCATTCTTAAGAGACAGAAAGATAAGGAAGACTTTATGAAAAGGTAAAACTGGAGCCAAACCTTGCAGGATAGATAGGCTTTTCATATACAGGCATGAAAGAGAGGACTTTTAGCAGTTGGAATAGGGAATGACCCAAAATACATGAGGGCAGCAATTTTTCAGAGCATTAAGGGATTGGTGTAAATTTACAATTTTTTTATAGAGTCAGGAAGATCATATATGAAAAAAACCTCTTGATAAGGATTTGAGTGATAGTGGGGTGAGAGTGGAAGGGGAATCTGAAAGAAAAATTACTTGGAAACTGCCACCGAAATTGGGAACAAAAGGAATAATCTTTGCCTTTCTTAAATAAGGCACATGTATTATTTTATTTTATTTATTCCTTATCTTATTTTTTTTTCTTAGTTAAAATGGCAGTTTTAGGTACCCATGAGCTGTCGGATAGAAATTGGCTATTGGTGTGGGAGATGTCAGGGGCATGGCTGACAGCTGCTAATCAAGAATTTGTGACCAAAGCAAGAAACAGGTCTTATGTAGAGTGCTTGGTTCAAGCTGCAGCCATGGATCTTTGTGCTCTTGAGCAAAGCCTTAGACAAGTTGACGTGTTTAGCATCGTCTGCTGTAAGACTCCCCCTCGCTAATTCAATTAATTCAGAACCGACTGTATAAATATATAATAAAGGTTTTACTATATCAATTAAAACTGTGTTTCCTGTTTTATACTGTAGGAAAAAAGTATTGGAATGTAAAATAATATTGTCTTTTAGTATCTAGCAGATAGGAGATACTGTGTCACACAGCTGTTGGAAGAATTAATAGTGAAGTATCTGCCTGATGAGCTGTCTGAGAGAAAAAAAATATATGATGAAGAAACTGCTGAACTCTCACAGTAAGTTTCTTCTCATAAAAATGACCACATTCAAATTATGAACCACTACCCTTTAAAATAGTAAGGAGAAAACTTCTCATGGCAAGCTAGATCTGGTCTTTAGTTCAACCCAGTTTAGTCAAAGGGATATTTTAAACAAATATTGATCAGCTTCCCCTATCCTCAACAGACAGAATTTTTTAAGTTAATTTGGTAACTTCTAGGTGTTCTTTTGGGAATTATTGACTCAGCTCTTTGCACTTTCACAGTGTTTTAGATGGGGGAGGGGTTTCTTACAGTGACATAAGGCATCGGAATCGAGAGAGGTGGAGCTGGGAGCGGTAGTTGCTGGGAACAGCAGCCCTCAGGAGGAAGGTTGAGGATAAATGGCCTGGATTGGCAGGGGGTTGGTTAACCATTTAGAGGTTTGGAAGGTGGGAACTTGAGGCTGAAATTGGAGGGGGGTGTTACTTAGGGACCAAATTCTCTGTTAGTGAAAATGTTGACTAGTAGCAGAATTGAATTAAGATCAGGAAGGTGAAAAACCTGGAGGTAACTTTGGGGTTTAGTGGTACAGACCTTTATTAAGAGAGCATAGTGGCTAATGGGGCTGGGGAGGCTGGACCTGGTTTTGTTCTTCTGTATACCTTCCTTTCTTATATTTTTCTTCTCCCTTTCCTTTCTCTTCATGTCTCTCACCAGTCACAGTCTATTTAAAATTTCTTTCATAAGTTTTTAGTTTCTTAACTTTTTTCTTTCATTTTTTTTTTAAACTAGACGTACTGAAGGACAAAATTGCAGTTTTTGTATGCTGTTTTTGTTGAACAATTTTTGGTTTCCATTATTTTTCAAAATATAAATTGAACATTTTATATTTCACACTTTCTGAGTAAAAGTTAATTGTACTTGCAGACTTTTCTTTTTCAATACGTGTCCACCAGATATCTTCATGGGGCCAGTGGCCTTCAGCAGAAGAAAGACTTCCAATCTTTTCTTTATAAAAATTGATATTGTCTTGTCTATTTATGTAACTGAGATTTTATTGTATGATTTTATAATAGAAGATATTCTGATGTGAGGACTATAAACTTTTTTGATGAATATTACAAAAAGCTGAATGTAAGAAAGTTGCAGATATACTTTAAAAATCTTAAACATAATGACACAACCATACTCCCCATAGAAGAGTGGAATCCATGAGTGACAGAGTTGTAACATGAGGGGAGTTGAGTGTGATGGAGAGAAGCTTGAGGGAATCTTGCTGCTACTACTGAGCTATTTTTGTTAAGAAGTAGCTCATCCCCTGGTACTTAGAAGTTTTGCTAATTAATAGGTCTACTGGGATTTTTTCCCCAGTTCTTATGTTCATAAGAGGAGAGCTCAGTGATGGTAGAATACACAATTTTAAAAATAGAAGAACTAGCACTTGTATATTAAACATGTTTTGATTAAATAACTTATGATGTTTTTGAAGAAAAACTAGAAAATATAAACGAGCGGGGCGGAGGATGGGGAGCCATAATCTATAACCTAAAGGGAATCTCCTTTGGCATTTCGGCATATATCCTTCCAGATTTTAATACATACATGCACGTTTTAAACATAGATGGGAACATTTTATTCACATTATTCTATAACCTCCTTTTCACATTAGACTTTTAAATTTAGTATCCCATTTTATAGTTATGTCATAATTAGTCCTCTCATTTTGCTTAAGTTTTGGCTACTATACACACGGTGCTTCATTGAACATGCTTATAGTACTTGTGGAGAAAAAACTGAGCCTATGGGTTCAAAGGATATGGATATTTTTTAAAGTTTTGATGTATATAGCCAAATTCTCTTCAGTGTGGTCGTACTCTTTCAAAACCCTGCACTGCCATTTTCCCCATACCCTTGCCAAAGCTGGGCATTGCCTATATCCTTATTTTCTGCCAATCTTGCAATGAGAAATGTATCATTTTAATTATCTGGAAAAAATGTTATCGATTTTTCTGTTTTTGATAATTCGAAAATATTTTTTAATGCCTAAGAATTTTTAATGATTTGCTTTTTGTCTTTCATGGGAGCTCATTTTTTCTTATGATTATCTAAGAGTAAATGAGAGTGTTATAAGGATAAAAGATACTAGCTCTGTCATGTTACAGATATTTTAAGCAGATTTTTAATATAAAATAGTAATTATATCGATTGCTTTTTGATTCATAAAGACACTTAACTCTATATGATAACCCATTATATCTCAAATTCAAATTGACTCGTATAAATTAAAGGATCACAAGCAGATTTTTAGTGTTAATGTTGTATCAGTGTGAGCTTCATAAAGGGAATGCCTAGTTTTGTTCTTGCCAAGAATAAAAGTCACCTTATTTAGAGCTAATTTCTTTTTGTTTTATATTAATTTATTACTGTGGCAAGCTTCAGTCATTTTGATCTTATGCTCTGATATAAAATAATGAAATTTTTCTCTCTTTCAGCTTGACCAAGAATGTTCCAATATTTGTTTGCACTATGGCCTACCCCACTGTGCCTTGCCCTCTTCATGTATTTGAGCCAAGATATAGATTGATGATTCGAAGAAGTATACAGACTGGAACTAAACAGTTTGGAATGTGTGTCAGTGATACACAAAATAGGTATGCTTTTTGTTAAATGTAAATATTTAATATTTTTATTTATAGTAGAACTTTCTTTGAATATTGTCGAGAGCTTGAGTGCTTGTTGCTTGAACTTCTATGTTAATTAGTTTTTCTTTTAGTTTTGCAGATTATGGTTGTATGTTACAAATTAGAAATGTACATTTCTTACCTGATGGAAGGTCTGTAGTTGATACAGTTGGAGGAAAGCGGTTTAGAGTTTTAAAAAGAGGAATGAAAGATGGATATTGCACTGCAGACATTGAATATCTGGAAGACGTTAAGGTATTACAAAATACTCTTTCCCGGCACACTTTGGTATACTCTGTCCTAAGCATTGTGCAGGCATCCAGGCCATCATATGTGAGGCACGTAAAACAGTTCTTCCTGTCAGAGACCCTCATTCGTACTTACACAAATTAGATCCCGATTACCTTTTTCTTACCTTGCTCTTAATCATCCTAAGTTCAAGGAGAACTTGGGAGACCAGAACCTAGATCTTCATTTCTTCAGGCTGAGCAGCCACACAGTGCCTAGAATATATGTGTGCATTGACATGATAGGTACTTAGCAATAGCAGTTGATTGAATTTTAACCATTTTTAAGTGTACAATTCAGTGACATTAAGTGCATTCACATTGTTGTGCAAATAGCAGATGCCTTTTAAACTTTAGTTTTGTTTCATTTCAAATCTTTCAGAAATAAAAAGTATGTTCTTTCTTCTCCTATGTGCTGTAGACTCACCTTTTATATTTAAGAGCATTTTCAGAGTCCCTTTATTGTTTTCATGTTGAGTCATCCTTGAAGTGCGAAAGGCTGAGTCAGGCCTGGTATTTGTTCAGATGCGTTAATGTATATGGAAGAGAGCACTCCCTGGCAGGTCGTGAGTGGGATATAAGTGCGTGTTAAAGAAATCAAGATGGGACGGATGAGTTAATGTTCCATCTTCCACCTGCACTCCCTGAGACTGCTCCTCTGGATCTCAGGCTGGAAGGTTGATGCATTCAGTCTTGCATTTTGCAATTCTATGATCCAGTAGTTGAAGGGCATACAGAGGGATGATGGAGGTAGCCACAGCCTTGGGCCTTTAGAGCAGAAGTCCATTGTTGCATAATTTATTCTCTATCATTTGATATCCTGACTTTATGTGCTAAGTTATTTGTTGCATTTTTTCGTTTTTGTTTTTTGACCCAGTTCCCTTGTAAGAGATAGAATTGTGCTTGCCTTCCATCCTGTTATGCTTTCTGCCATGTCATCTGCACCTTCAGCTCCCTCGCCCAGTCTCCTTTTATTGTAGGAACAACTGTTTTCTTCCACTTTTTTGCTCCACTGCTTTCAAAAGCCACTGATCCATAAAGGCAAAAGGAATTCCAAATTCTTACAGACTTTTGTTCAAGAACTCACTCTCGATCTTACCTCTCCTATTTGGGGGCCGTTAGTAGGGTTCTGCACTATTGCGTCGCTAACTCAGTAAGGCTAGGTGGAGGTCAGGCTGTGCAGCCGTTCTTTAGTCTGGCCCATTGGCATTATGTGAGGCAGAAATATATGATATATGCTACATGATAGTAATACCCTCTGATTCAGCGCTGAAATAGGTATTCCCTATTTCCCCCTCACCCACCCACTTCTGTAGGGTTGGTAATATTAGATAGGGAAGATTAGACACAGAAGTCTTACTAACTGTTGTGTTTCTAGGTTGAGAATGAAGGTGAGATAGAGAATCTTAAACAGCTTCATGATTTGGTATACTCTCAAGCCTGCAGCTGGTTTCAGAATTTAAGAGACAGATTTCGAAGCCAAATTCTTCAGCACTTTGGATCAATGCCCGGGAGGGAGGAAAACCTTCAGGTATGATGGCTTTGGTATTGTTTTAGAGTCTCACTTCTTTTTGTTGACCTTTTGCACAGCGTTTCCTTCGTCCCTGTGTTTAAAATTGTAACCATATCTAGAGTTCAGTGGTATCCACTACGTTTTATATAGGAAGGGGATGGAAACAGGTGTCAGCTGAGAAGCCTATAGGAGTGAGTGCCAGAAAAGGAGAAAGCCCTTAACTGAAGATTTTTCAGATAGAGCGATTAAGGAATTAAAAATGCGGCACGGTACCACCTAGTAAATTGTGACTATGAGACAACCGTACCTGTAAGCCAGTTAGCTGTCACTGTTACTCTTTGACAGTTAAGAGATGTAACATTTTCTGTCTTTTCTCACCTCTCCTTGTTTTCCCAAATTTTACCCTGCTACTTCAATTCATTTTTGTCCCTTCATGTTTAATACTTCACTCCTCATGAAACTGTTGTTATGATCTTGCCCAGGTACTTAGGTTTTACATTAAACTTAATCTAATTAATGTTCAATGTAAGCAGATCTGTGTAGTAGGCACTGTAAGAAGCATAAAAGAAGAGTCCTTATTCTGGAAAATCTTATTTTAGACTCATCAATGCACTAGCTTTTAGGGATAAGCATTTTGGATTGAATTAAATAAAATGTGTGTGGTCAAAAGATAATAGATTTCATAAAAGAATGGCTATAAATATAGATGGAGAGATAAGAATTCATTGTGAAACACACTGCCTCTCATCCCAGTTTTCAAAGATTGGTGTAAGTCTGTCTAAATCCCAACTGAGTCCTTTATGTGAACTTGAAATTTCAACATCAGACCATCTCGAGTCCTTATTCTGTGTCTAACATGTTATCAGTTGCCATGTGTTTGATCCTGGCTACCTGAATCTGATTAAACCTTGATAGAAATAGCTTTTGAAAAGTACAAAATTGATAGAAATAGCTTTTAATGAGTACAAAATTGAATAAGGAAATTTTAAATGTTAACAAACCAACTTGTAGAAAAATTCAACATTAGCCCCTCATCACCATCTCCACCCTCACTTTTTATCATCCTCTTTGTCCTCTGCCACCACTTTCCGTCAGTTGTATTTTATAAGTCAGGATTCAGCCAGGAAAGCCGCAGCAGCCGCTGTTGTGTTCTGGGGACAGAGCACACTGCAGGGTGCAGGGCTGACACAGGCATTGGGAGGGCTGGAGGAGGACTGCTCAGGGACCCCGTCAACAGAGGTTGCCGCCACCAACCTCTGCCTGCCACAGCGAAGCGCTGCGCTGCTCGGGAGCTTGCAGGGAAGCTGCTGTCATTCTTAGGAGTCCCAGGGAAGTCTCACCAGTATCTCATCTGCAGTAGTGGAGCAGGTGCTGTACAAGAGTTCCCTGCAAAGTTTTTGCAAATTTCACATCTGCCTACACTTGGCAGCAGTCTCTCTTCCAACTTCCACATCTCATAAGATTGCCCTCTCTTTGGTCAAGTCTAACCTGGAACCCGATGGGGAAAAGAATTCTGGGAAATGTAATTTCTGATGTCCCTGAAATGCAGAAGGAGGTGGTCGTGATGCTGAGTTGAGAACAGACAGTACACAAATAGAGAAATCTAGTTTGATTCTAAGAGGAGCATATTGAGATCAACACTGATGTCCTAACTCTTTTTGTCATTCTGAAACTTCATGTTTCAGGTTCAAAAGAAAAATTCAATGTGTAGTAAAGGTGACTTAAAAATTCTTTTATGTAAATTCATGGTTCTTTGAATAGCCAGTAGTCAGCCCTTGCAACATGAGAGAGACTTCTTTGCTGGGAAAGTGTATATATCTTAAATGAAACTAGAAGCTGAGACCTTTTTCTTATATCTTTTCTGAGATTTCACAATTCTTTAAAGAAATTTTAAAATGTTTTAGTTATATATTTTAATGTTTTAGTTATATATTTTAAGAAAGTAGTTCTCAACTAAGAACAATTTTGTCTCCATAGGACATTTGGCAATATCTGGAGACATTTTTGACTGTCACAACTAGGGAGGTGCTGCTGGCACCTAGCAGATGTAGGTCAGAGGTGCTGCTAAACGCGCTGCAACACACAGTTCTCCTAACAAAGAACCGTCTGGCCCCAGATGCTAGTAGCCTGACGTTGAGAAACTCGGCTTTAAGGCAGTGCAGTGCAGAGGAATGAGTGTTGGCTGTGGAGTCAGGTCTGGATTTTAATCTTGGCTCTATCCCATATGAGCTGAGAGATCATGGACAGTTTATATCACATTTCTGAGCTTCAATTTCTGCATTTTATATGGACATAGAAATAGTCTTCTTTACATGGTTGTTTAAGGAATTTGAGATAGGATCTGATACGGGAAAGTGCTCAACAAAGACTAGCTTGTTGGTGGTTTGTTACTGTTGTTACATAAATATTTGTTTTATTAACACCATAACATGTTGATTATTTTTAGGCAACCCCTAATGGACCTGCGTGGTGTTGGTGGCTTCTTGCAGTACTTCCTGTAGATCCCCGATATCAGCTGTCTGTTTTGTCAATGAAGTCTTTGAAAGAACGGTTGACAAAGATACAGCATATACTGACCTATTTTTCTAGAGACCAATCTAAGTAACTGACCGCTTGGACCTTCCTTTAAAGTTACCCTAATCTGGCTGTGTTCATGGCCAGGTTGTTTGCTGCCTTTGCACATCCAGTGCTGGTTTGAGAAATGTAATGAAACTGTTCTGTTTTATTTTATTTTTTCCTCCTTCAACCTCTGGAATCATGTGGTTCTGCAAATGAATACCTTCAACTAGGATCTAGACCACTAAGAACTTGCACAGAAAAACACGCTGCGAATGTGTGTTAAACCTCTACGTCGTGATGAAGTTGCACTATGTACCGTGTTCTAAAATGGAACGAGAACTCTGTATGTGTGTGGACCGTGTGTGTGCGCGTGCATGTGTGGGTAGTATGCGTGCATTTTCTCTGGCTTTAAAACTTTAAAAGAAAAACAAAAAGCCATAGAGAGCAGAACTTGCCGAGGGTCATTTATTGCCCAAGTTTACAACAGTAGCGATACCAGATTTTGCAAATTGAATTTGCCTCAGTTTTCTCTGTCCTAATGCTATGTTTGCACAAGTATGTAAACTATGGTATTGAGTATCACTCTTTGTTGGAAATCCTGCTCTTGCTGAACTGTCTTGACCATTGACTATGACATGGTTTCTTATTTATGTAAATACGTGCATCCCAGTGGCCAACAGGCATTGGATGCAGAACCTAGAGCCAGTTTTCAGGAACAATTGCAAACCTGATATGGTACTGTGCATCTATTCATAAAACACTTAAAACTGTGAAAATATGGTTTACATTTAATTGTACATAAAGGTAAATGGAGAACTCAATTCAGTACCAGTTAGTTTGTACATTTTAGGGGGCTTTTCACATTAACTGCCTATCTATGTAATTTATAGTTTGACATGATGTGTTTGTTTTTAAAAATTACATAGTTTAAACCATTAAGGATCTGAGGGAAGAGAAGCTTAATATAGAACTAAGCTTTTAAAGTATGTTTTATTTTTTAATTCTGGTCTTGGTGCAAATGTAAGTTATGCCTTATTCTTATCACAATTAGATCACCATGCTGTGACATGGTTTATATTCATGCTGCCCTAGATACTTTTGTAATTATTTGTTGCGAACTTGTGACTGTCCCTATTAACTTTCTTTTATGTAAGTAATTTGTAAAAGTTTCTTAAAAATTTTGCTTTTGCTTATTTAATTTTGAATAAAAGCTAAATTCATAATTTTTTTCTTCTTAAATTTTAGTTCAATGTGAACAAATTCAGCGGAGGAATCAATGCATTTAGTAAAGAACAGATGGCATTTTGCTCACGTTCTTGTGCAACATGAACTGTAGCTTTCAAAATACTTTTTTTTGGTCAGTTTTTATTTTTTTAAATACCTACAGCACCTGGTCTCCCATCCAAGTACTTACCAGGCCCAACCCTACTTAGCTTTGGAGATTAGATAATGGGTCAGTTTTTGGCCAAACAATGCAGTGTTTTAAGGCTTGAGGCCCTAGAACTGTCCTCTAAAGCACCATTTTTCGACCTTTTAAAAATCCATGTCCCTTTAGGATATAAAAATTCCTACATACATGCTACCCCCACTGGGGACTCCTCCTGATTAAACAGACTTGACCATCTTGGTCCCCAATTTCTCAGGATTGTCAAGTATAAATAAATCATCTATTAATATTGAATGTTTTAGTAAAAATATATTCAGAAAAGACTGGCTAGAGGACTGCCCTTTGCCCCTCAATTATCCTAATTGAGAACCTGTTCATTAGTTCTGCAGAAGACATTTTCTAAAGAAAGGGCCATTCCCCAAAAGTACTTTATCAATAGTTTCTGAAGTATTAGATTAAACTTTCTTGTAATAAAAACAAATTATGTTAAATACTGTCTGGATAAGTGAAGAGTTTAACAGCTCTCAAAATACATATCAGATGACAGTAGGAGTCACTTGGTGCTTAATCTACATCCATAATATGCATGTGTATGCATGTGTGTGTGCACACGCATACACATGCACACACAAGTGGGCATTAAGCAGTCTATATAGACACACATACTAATAGGAATTCAGTGTTTTATCACTTGACCTTGATTTTGTGATAGATGCTCTCAGAAACTCTAGATTTTTTTTATCTGAAAATTTTTCTTACTGCAATTTTCATATAGTGTGTGCATATATATATGTGCATATATATATATATATATATATATATCTCAGAATCTGACAGATTTTTTTTTCCCTTATCACTTTAAGTGACTAAGTCCCATCATGAATCCAACATTTCAGATCAAAGTATCTACTTGTCACTCTTCTTAAACATCTGTTTATACACGTCCAGTTCTTATTCTTCAGGGTCCAATTTGGATGCCTTCACTCAGAACTCTGAACTCCAAAGCACTTTTCTTTGACTTTGCTGATGGCACTCACAGGAGATAACTGAATTAAATAGGTAAACCCTCTCCTGAATATTATGACCCATGTTTAAGCTCCAAGACATAGGCTGACCACTGAACAAAACCGAAATAAATGCCAGTTAAGAAGGGAAATCAGATAAAGATGTTTAGACCGCAAATTCCTTTGCCTTCCCTTCTCAAATCTGAAAAATGATAGTAAAGAAAATGAAACCTAATGGCATTGTGAGACCAAAAGTCCATCAATTGACCAATGCTTTTGAGGGATTTCTGAGATGTGGGAATGGGATCTGATGTAGACCAGAGGAGAGCAAGCTTTACAGAAATGGGGGTTTACAGGATAGCTGCAAACTAGACGAGCAGATTCCTTGGGGGAATCTACTACCCTGGACAGTGCTGGGTCATTTGGCACCACCCCCGCCTCGTGCTGAGCAGCAGTCGTTCTCTGGCCAAAGCACTGAATGTGGGCATTAGGCCAAGGAAGATCCATGAACCCCGTAGGATGGAGAGTCCATGTGCACAGAATATCCTTAGATTTGAGAATGTGCAATTTTTTAAAAGATCTGGGAATCTAAAAAATATTCTTCAAAGGATCCCTGACACCTTAGAAGCATTCAGTAAAAGTCTGTTGAATCAACGAATGAATCATAAAAATTAAGTAGATCAGCTATACAGGAGAATGAATGAATGAATGAATGAATGAATGAGTTGGAGGGTTGAGTGGGGTGGCACTTTCCAGACACAAGGCAGACATCAATAGAGTCAAAGTATGAGGGAAAAAATGAGACATGGAAGATAGATTCAAAGTTTAATGTCCATGTAATGGCTGTTTCTTTAGAGTTGAAGAGAAGAAACAAATAGTACAGGTAATATTCACAGAGCTCAGGACAAATAATCCTGCTTTCTTAGGGACAAAATTCATTCCTTTAAAGGGAAAAAATAAGGCAAACTTACACAGTGGGCTGAGGACAAACAAAATAGCAATAACTCAGTTGACATCTCTGCAATGAGATGACTGACTTAATGATACGAACTTTCTTCCTAAGCCAATGTTTAAATGCCAATGCTTGAAAAATGTTTTTTTTTTTTTTTTTAATAGGTTAGTAAATGAGCTCTCTTGTAGACCTGCCTCAAAATAGCTTTTGGCTGTTCATCAAAATTCAATGTATCTTTAAAGAATTTTTTTGGTCACAATTTAAGATATTGAGAAGAATATAGGCTTAATTTGAAAATGTGGTTAAGTACATCAGAAAAACCCTGTAGAGTAGGTATTTTTGTACAGATTAGGAAACTGAAACACTAAGCAATGTGTAGGTTGAATTGTGTTCCCCCAAAAAACATGTTGAAGTCCTAACTAAACCCTCGGAATGTGACCTAACCTGGAAATAGGGCCAATTGTGCAGGTGTCATTAGGTAAGATGAAGACACATGAGTAAAGTGAGCCCTTACTCCAATATGACTGTTGTCCTTTTAAGAGAAGAGAGACATGCAGAGAAGAGAATGCCATGTGAAGCACAAAAACATGCAGAAGACAGTCATGTGGTGATGGAGGCAGGGATTTGAGTGATATGTCTACAAGCCAAGGAATGCTTGAGGGTACCAGAAGCTGGAAGAAGCAAGGAAGAATTTTCCCTAAAGGTTTTGGAGGGTGCATGACCTTGGAGACATCTTGATTTTGGACATCAAGTCTCCAGAACTGTGAGAGAATATATTTATATCGCTTAAAGCCACCCAGTTTGTGGTAGGTACCTTGTTACAGCAGCCTCAGAAAATTAATATAGCATTCATTTTGGATTGACAAGGATTATGATGCAAAAGCCATGAGAAAGTGGGGCTGAGAAATTTCTTGTTCAGGTTATAATTCATTCTAGTAACTCATCTGTTATAAGTAATTCTAGAGTTGGAGAATTTGTAGGCAGAGGTAATGTTGCCAAAAATAAAGAAAGGAAGGGAATTAGGGACAAATCAGCAGATGAGACTCGAAATTATCAGGCCTTTGTCTTCAAAATCACCTTCATAAATCCATTCAGATCAGCTGATAAATGTAAGTCATGGATAAGAAAAGCCATCCTCCCATCCCAAGTCAAAATATCTGAATGATTTTAGCACCACATATATATAGTCATTACTTAAGAAATATCTATAGAAACACTGCCTTTCGCTATAAATATGAACAAATGATTTCGTGTTAGCACTAACTCGGTTCAGTTTTCAAAATTAAAAGCTCAATAAAGTTGATGAGGAAACAAATTTTATGAAGTCAAAGGTATCTATGTATTTACTGGAACAAATTATCTTTAAATTATTTTTCATTCTTAATTTTATAGATTCTTGTGCTACTTTTACACCATATTGGTGACAATATATGAAGCTAAAAAATTACAAATGGAAAAACTCCAGATCTTTAACTAAGAAAATATTATTTTCACAGTTAGATCTCTGGTACCAAAAATATTAACGTTTTCCTTGTGCCCAGCACTATGACAGGTATTCAGAATACTGGTATCAGCTCTTTAGAAACTTACAGTTTCTGATACTCCATTTCTCCATAGGTTAATCCGGCGATTTGTCAAATGTCCCAGATTACTAAAAAATTCTACTGGATTATTGTTACTGAGAGCTCTTTCCTGGTAGAGACACACAGTGTCACCTGGTGGCTAGAGAGCCCAACTGCAGGTTGAAATGTCAGGCTTTTAGAAATGTCTCATTCTAGCTTATTTTCCTACACAGTCCTGGGAGGAAATAGGAGGACTTACTTGTAAATATCTAGGTTCAGACTTACTTCTGGTCTCCATGGGTAACCAGAAATACTTGCAAATGCAGTGAAGAATACTCCCCAAACTCTAAAATGTGAGGGTTAATCTAACTGCTCGCCATGTAGATGTAGATGACTGTTTTGGTGGTTTGTTTTAATATAATTATAAGAAAAACACACATTTTAAAAGAAAATTAAATGATATAGACATACAAAAAGCAAAAAGTGAAATTTCTTTACCAATCCTCCCTACCATTTCAATTATCGAACACTAGATACAAGCGTTTTGTTCACCATTTGGACACGTTTTTAGGTAGAAGAGGCTTACTGGAGGTTTCTTCATACTAGTAAAAAAATAGAAAAAAAAATGTAGTAAGAAGCACCATCTGCCACATTTCCTCAGTTGTAGAAATAAGCCTAAATTAATAAATCTAAAATTTCACCCATGAGCTTTCAATGATCCAAAATTTATAACAATCGATACTAACATGAATAAATTATCAAACTTCATGCTGTCTATTAAAATGGTACCTCTTAAAGACTATATGTATCACATTTTTACCCTCACCAGAATCTTTTACTAGTTTATCCTCCATTTATTTGGTTGAGATTTTGTTGCCACTGGTATTAAAGTATGAAAAGTCAGAGAGAGTCAACTATCAAATAGCACTTTTTAACAGGTCTCTGGTCCTAAAGACACATGCATCTCTGTAAGCTAATCAATCAATATATACAGTTCTCTTCTTTACTATGCTATTGACTAGATCATGATTTTAGGCTGAGGAAGATAACCAGAAGATACTCCCTCAGCGACCCATCACCATGTTGTATTGTTCTTTATGTCTCTTAGAGATTGTGAATGTATGCCACTGACATTCTGTAATCCACTCTGATTCTGTAACATCTCAAATTCAAGCCTATCCTTGGCCCCACAACCTGAGAGATCACTGCAGACTAGGGGAGCTCTGGCTATAGAGTATCTCCAAATGTTCCTTTAGGTCTGCTGTGAACCCACAGTTACTTCTCTGTATTCGTTCATGAAATAAACAACTAGAGTGTCCTGCCAGAGGCTTGGCAACAAAAATAACACTAAGTCCCCTGCCTTCAGGAGATTTCATAGTAGGCAAGATGAGAAACAGGTGATTAAAAACCAGGGCCAAGTGTGGTGATTGGCATAGAACTGGGGTATTATGTGCACTTTAAAGATGATCACTTAATCCATATGCGGGTTGAATGGCAATGGGGTATTATGCTAGGTTTCTGGAGGGAGGGTCACTAGGCTGTCTTAAAGATAAATAGTGTTTAATCAGTTGAAGAAGAGAGGAAATGAACTCTAGGCAGAGGGAACAGTATAAGCAAAAGCCTAGAATTCTTCTCTATGAACTACAGTAACTACTAAGGAAGACAGGTATACGTCTTCCTTTTGGGCACAAAATAATTTACCCGTGGTGGTCCTGCCAATCTCCTAGACAAGTAGTGATTCAAATACTCTGTGAAATTTCATCAACTTTACTGCATTAATAAGCATATGTAAATGTTCGATTTATCCCACAAATGCAAAGAAATGCATAAATCCATCTCTGCTTCAAACTTCATTGCTTATTGATTAAATAAATGCTAGGAGTTAAGCATGATGGAAAGGGAAACATAAACTTTTTCTCTTCCATTAAGTCACCACTTTCGGTCATCTTTTTGTCTTTTAAGTATTTGTTGAAGTCTTTTGTACTTCATGGGCTCGTCTCCAGTTCTTCGTCTCTGTTGGTTAATATAATTTTTCTTTTGTTACCTCTATGTTAGTGCATTTTAATTTTAATTAGAAGCCCCAAATTAATTTCTGTCACCCTTAAAAATGGGTTTAGTTGTCCAATGAAGAAAATCACTCACTAGGTCTGTCTTTTTTGGCCACTAGGTGGTGCTGCCACGCCTGAAGATGGATATAGGGGCCTCAACTCAGCTTCAGAGGGAATTGGACAGGTCCACGTTCTTAAAGACTTCTCTCGTTTGGATGAAGGAAAAAAATTATATATATAACACATATTATATATATGTTAGATAAGGCCATAGTGTTTTTTAAGACTAGTTTTTTTCTAGTTTAGAAAAACATTCTCCGTATTAGAAGAGGAATACTTTTTAACCATAATCTTTGAAACCTAAAAGATAAATGAGTATTTTTACTAATATTTGCTAGATGTGAAATCTTAGATGAGTTACTTAACTTTTATAAACCTCAATTTTCTTATTTATAAATTGATAAAAATAAAAACTATATCCTACATATTTTAGGAGTTAAAATATTTATTACATATCTCACAGGGGTATATAAAGGGTACACAAAAAAATGCTAAGAATGACAACAGCGTTAGAAAAAATATTAGGCTTTTAAGATGATCACTTCAAAGGTCTATATATAATTTCTAACATTAGTTTCAAAATGAATTATTTCTTCTCTCATCCATATCTCACTTGAATGATAAAGGAGTAGGTGGTCTTTTTTTTTTTAACCAGAGGAAATAACTAAATTTAATATATACATATGTATGGGAAACTTGCATATATGAGAAAGTCAGAGACCCCGCATGTGGGAAATGTTCAGAGATAGAAAGGGAACATGGGTACACAAGACATTCTGAGCTGGGGATGAGGGAAGGCGCCTTGGGGATTTCGAAGGGCCATTGCAGGATGATAAGAAGAGCTTGTTTGTTCTTTTTAAAGTAAAACAATGACTTTTTTTTTTTTAATTGAAAATGGTTGTATGTAAAGGTGCTTTGCATACTGTGTTCTGTAGTCAATGACCCACATGAACTGTTATCTCTTGGAGGAAGTGGGCCCAGATCATCCACACTAAGCAGCCACATGGACATTCTTGGGGCCAGCTTGCAGGATTTCCCCTTCGGTGGAAATCATCGGTGATCCTCAGACTGTGTGTTTTTTTCCATGAGGCGCTGCCCCAAGGCTCGATTATTAAGTTCGTCCTTGAGTTCCACAATATCCTTACAATAAATTCCTTAACCTGCTTGCCTGAGCTTCATTCAGGTTCTATTATTCATAATCAAATAAACCTTACCTAACGAGCAAGGTGAAATAAATAATACATTATTTTAACAGCATCAAGATTTCTCTTTGGGATGGAACTGGTTTTGCCTGAGAAAAATACTTTGAAAAGTAGCTTAGAATTTATTGTAAAATCCCTAAGCCATGACTTGGGGACACAGCTGAACTGTTACAGAAGGAATGGGCAGAAACTTGCAGGTAGAACAGAGTGGTGCAGGATGTGTTTGTGGCAGCTGGGGAGAGGAGAGGCGAGCACATGCATTGCAGAGATCCACTCGCTAAGTAATTTAACAAAAATTGAGGGTGGTGGGAGATGACCAAAAAACACCACAAACCAGGTTCCTCTTCCCCAACCTGGTGGGAATGGGAGGGATTCAGAGCTATCACTGCACATGGAATTGTTTCAAACCAGTTTTATGACTTTGCCTTCAAAGGTTAGGCTACTTCTGACATTGGAATTATACTCCTAAGACAAATGTTAATACATGAATTTTCTGGTTTAAAAACATCGTGTGTTGTTTTATTGTGACGCCTTAATTTGATCTTGTTCAAATTTTTTTCTAAATGTTTCACTTAAATTTAACTTCTTAGTAACGACCTTAATTATCCATGTAATTGACCAAACCAAATATTTTCATTCAGCACTTGTTTACTGAGCATTTTCTAGGCACTGAATTTGAGAATTGAATGTTGCCTAGATTCATGAATCTCGAAGTCTAACTGGAGAGATAGAATATTTACTGCAACACTAAATAAGTGATTTAAAATTTCTATCAGGGCTATCAAAAAGGACATGGATATAGAGAAGAACAAGGCCGAATGATTTATTTTAGATTCAGCAATCAAGGAAAACATTCTTGATAAGCATGAGAAGCAGCCAGGCATGGGAGGAGCGTTGCGGTTGAAGAGATAATGTCTGTGAAGGCCCTGAGGAGGGAAACACCTGTCATATTTGAGAGCCAGGTGTGGTCTTTTAGAAATACACTTCCCCTGAGTCAGAGGATACATTGGTCTGGTGAGAAGCTAGAAGAGGAAGCCTTTCTAGAAAGTTTCCTATTCCTGTGAGCAATTAGATCACCCATTTAGGCATGGTGAGAGACTATTTCCTATCTTTAAATCACTTCCTTCCTGTATTTCCCATAACACAGGGCCACGCATAAAGAGCTGACTTTACACAAAATGCGGTATGTGTTCTTTGCACAAAGCAGGCTCTTATTTGGCTGTGTTGTGAGGTTCCTAAGAAAGCCGCCACCACTAGACCACAGGCACTTACTCCACTGAGCCTACAGGGTGAAATGTGCTACAACGCATCTTTGCTCCTCTTTGCTTCCGGAAGCCACTTGTGAAAACTGACCTCATTGTGTTAGCCACACCTCATGGCTCACGGCAGTGCAAAACTTAGGGATAACCACAGTAGGGGCAGGTTAGCTACCATGGGACTCTTCTTCATTTCCCATGAGAAAGGGAGAAATTACTAAGAGAGAAAACTAGACTCCAAAGAGAAAGAGAGACCCTCTGGCTCTGACGATAACTCATTGATGGAAAGAATGTTATTTGCCTTTTATAGTAATTCTACAGCAGTTAGCTTGCGGAAAAGTAGTGACATTAAAAATTTTCAAATTACCGATAGGAAATCTTATATTCTTCGTATGGGAATGTTATAACCACCTCCTCAGTGTTTTACTGGAATTTCTATTATCTGATAAATGGTAGTGGCAAAGGCTTTTAGACGGTAATCAAGAAGTATGGGTCTTCCCCAAAGTACTATGTGATCTTGGGCAAATCTTCATTTTTTGGGGCCTCATTTTTCCCCGTCTATATAATTAAGGGCTCAGACTGTTTTCTGAGATGGCTTCCAGTTCTACATATGATACCACAGGACAGCAGACCGAGATTGTAAATAAATGCAGAAGATTGGATTCAGCAGAAGTGGATATGAGTTTTGGCTTTATCATTTAATTATTGTTTGCTTTCGAGAAAAATATCATAACCTTTCTACCTTCAGGTTTCTCACCTCTAAAATGGAATCATAAAAATAATTAATGATAATTCCATCTGGTCAAGGTCAAATGGGGTGAAAGATGTGAAACCTTTGTAAATGCTAAAGCTCAGCATAAATGTAAATTTTATCACTATAATTATGATGATGAAAATAGAAATAAACAGTACCAACCAATACTGACTTATTGTTTTAAAGTCTGTGAGTATGTGGTTTCTTCATGTACGGGATAGTACAATTACTATCACCATTTCCCAGAGGAAACTGAGGCAGAGGATGTTGAAGGATACAGCTGACAAAGAGGCCTGGTTGGTGACAGAAGGCGGTTAGGCTCCAGGCCACGGCATGACTTCTTGTTCACTTCAAATCCTTAACACTTGATGTGACGAGATATCATAGACTTAATGCGACTACAAATGATGGGTAGTTCTACTCTTAAAGCCTCTTCGGTCATTTCCTAAATTGAAAAACCTACTTTTTTAAAGTAAAATTATCCAAAATGATTTGTGTATTTCACAATCATGCATCCAAACACATGGTCTTAGAATTTTCCCTAAAATGTGTATGGTAAGAGAATTCAGAATAACCAGCAAGTAGCACTCCTATTCAAAGAGAGATTCTGACAGGGCCATGCAGGAGGTTCAAACCTATAGTCCTAAAATCTAAAAATAAATAAATAAATGAAAACAAAAACAAAAAAACGGTGCTCATGTTTAAGTTGTTGTTTTGTGTACACACGACCTTAACTTCTGGAAGCCATCCCACTTCGCCAGGCCCACCCCCAGCAAGCACTTAGAAAAAATATCTGTGTCTCAATTCAACTCAGGCCTCCTGCATGAAGGCTGCACTAATGACAGGCATGTTTCTGTGGTAGAATTTCAAAAGCAGCAGGCAACAATTTAATTAGCTCAAGTTCAATAAATCTCCATGAACCCCAGCAAGCTATAAGCCTCACTGGCAATTATCAGCAGAGATTATTCATGTAGAACCATGATGCCTAACATTTGGCAATACCTAACATGGAATATTTATACTTTTCTGAGAATGACTTACAATAGATAATGGCATTAAAATGCATCAGATTTAATTCTGTTAGAATCCTTGATTTAGAAAGAACTCACACAAAAGGATATGAAACATAGAAAACCTCAATCGATAAATGGTCAAAGGATAGAAAACTTGTAAAATAATTTCTCAAAAAGCGACTGAATAAGTATTTTATGTAGGAAAATGTTAATCCTGGTGGGAGTGCGTCATACTGTGTTACTCACGTCTGTGTTAAACAGAGTCATCATATAATCCCTCACTTGAATGATTCCTTACATTAAGCAGCCCCTACTATCTGCCCCAAATCTCATTTATGATGCGAAACGCTGTTTGGGTTAAGAGGTGATTTTCAGCTTTGATGGAAGAGTTCTTATTTGAGAGTTCTGATCAAAGAATCTCACGAGATACACCGGGTGAGAGTGTGTTTCAGGCACCCAGCTTCACCTTCCTCAAGGTCTGCACCCATCCCATACCCCTAGACGGAGTACAGTTCAAATCCAGGAGATGTACCCCAATTCTTCAGAGCCGACTCCTTGCTTATCCATAGAAATTAGAATATAGGACTTCTTCCTGCATTCTATACTCCTATAAAGTTATTCATAAAAATAACCTTAAATTTTCAAGAGTGATAGTCTAGTGAAATATTTTTCCTGCATTTTCATAGGATTACTCTTATTGTCTGATGTTTTAGGGTTTTCACTGCCTGGTCCTGTTGACCTTGTTAATCAGGATGGATTAGGCTTGGCTGTGAATGATGGAAAACTCAAAATAACATTTTCCTAAACCAGACAGAAGAGTCCAGGTAGGTGGTAAAGGGCTGGCGTGTTGGCCCACAATGACTCAGAAGTCTTCCACCTAGTGCTCTCCAGTACCTGGCTTCAACCTTGTGTCGTGGTCTAAAAGGAAAAAAGCCATATTTTAGGAAGTAGGATGGAGGGAAAAATAAGAAAAAGAAAAGGGGGTGCATGCCCACATGCTGTCTTTAGAGGAAAGGTCTTTGTGATGGTTCTAAACATGTCCACAAATCCCTGTACACATCAATATGGGACGTATATGTTCCTTCCCCTTGAACCTGGCCAGGCCTTTAGAAAGTGGCAGAAGGGTTTCTGTGTGATTTCACAGGTAGGTAGAAATGGTCATGAAACTTCTGCCAGTTTCTCTTGGGATATTCATCCTGGGACGCTTGCACCATCATGTAAGAAGTCTGACTACCATGAGGTCTCCGTGGGGGAGGGAGGAGTGGTGAAGAAACAGGGAGAGAGGCTGGGAGCTCCTTATGCCTCACACACACATTCATTCCCTTGGTAGCTCCAGAACTAAGCAAATGAGTGAAGAAAACCAG
Organism: Rousettus aegyptiacus; assembly: GCF_014176215.1. Taxonomy (NCBI): domain Eukaryota; kingdom Metazoa; phylum Chordata; class Mammalia; order Chiroptera; family Pteropodidae; genus Rousettus; species Rousettus aegyptiacus. The sequence goes on from NW_023416286.1 coordinate 35,251,996, forward strand.
ATTGGGACCAATTTCAGCGGGAGGCATCTTCATTACTGCTGGCTGCCAGGAAGTGGCCATTCCTAGAAAAAGACACCTTTCCTGCAGCCTACTCCTCTTTCACACATTCAGGAAGTTTTAATCAGGCACCTACCATGTCTTGAATGTTTTTATTAGCCTTGGGGCAGAGTCTCTGAACTTCAGCTCCTCTCAGCAGACTTCTAGGTTAATTGGAATTTTCTAGATAATGGTGCATTCACAAATACAGAAATCAAGTGGATAGTGAGGATATAAATATAGCTGACAGTATGCTTAGTTCGTTTTAAGTTTTATTTTATTTTTATTTTTTAGGTGAGGCAACCCTTGGTTGACCTCACAGATTATAAGGACCTTGTTAGTTTACAATCCCTTATTTTTTCATTTTTTACGCCTACAGCACCTGGTCTTCCTAGGTGGCTCCCATTCAAGTACTGACCAGGCCCGACCCTGCTTAGCTTCAAGAGATCAGACAAGATCGGACTTGTTTAGGATAGTGTGGCCATAGACAGTTTGTTTTAATTAAAATGCATTTATTGAACTCATGGGTGGCCCTTTTTAACAAGTGAAACTAATGCTTTAAACTTAAAAATAATTTACCAATAAGATAGTATTTTATCAATTCTGTATATTGGGGTTCCATTGCAAAATAGTTTGAAAACCATTGATCTATCCTTATCTCTCACAACACATAGGAATCCCCTTCCAACAGCTTCTATCCGTGGTCATCTGTCTTGTCCCTCCAGTGACAATATAGTCCATGTGCTACTAGAAATGTTTATTTTTACTTTTGTTACTTCACTTTGGATTTTTGCTGGCCTGTCGCTCACTTTGCTGCCCGTGAAATCTCAAGGAGATGACTGGTTTTGTTTTTGGTCTCACGTACCTATTATTACAGAAGTTCCTCCACTTCCACAATCTGGCTAAGCTCTGCACAACAAATGTCCCCAAAACTAAGAGACTTAAAAGCAGTTGGTTATATCCCATGATGTGGGTCGACTGGGTGGTTTTCCTGATGGTCTCGCCTGGGGTCGTCTGAGTGTTTGCATTCATCGGCTGGCGGACTGAAGCATCGGTCGGGGCCGCGGTTCTCCTCCACGGATCTTTCCCCCTCTCTGGCGTGGCTGTTTCACCACGTGTTGTTCTTCGTGAAGTTGGACTTTACACGTGGCGCCTGACTCCAAGACGGAGAAAGCAGAAGCTGCCGGTCTCTTAAGTCCTGAGCTCAGAAGTCCCAGAAGGTCGTTTCTGCTCCTTTCTGACAAGGATACAAGTTAAAGCAAGAAAAGCAAGTCACAAGGCCAGGCCAGACTAAAGGGGAGAGGAAATAGATTCCACTTTTTTAGGGGAGAAACAGAAGGGGAGAGCGTTGTTGGTGGCCCTATTTTGCCTACAGCCAACCACATTCTGGAAACCTGTAAGAAGTCACTTCCCCACCGACCCCGCGCAGAGATTCTAATGGCTAAGAGAGGTTAATACTTGTGATCTTTCCATGCATTTTCATCCAACAGGATGTTCTTCGAAGAGCTTTAAAATCAGATGGTCTCTTCCTCCTTGTTAGTATAGAAGAGGCAAACTTTAAATCTACCTTTTTAGGGTCTTCGGCAGGCCTGACAATTAAATAGACATACGATAGATTAACAGGAGAAAAGCCTAAATTTAATTTTTAAATATACATGGAAATCTTCACTACAAAATAAAGATGTGATGAAATGGCAAAATCCCAGTGTGTTTACACTAAGTTGAACAGAGAGGCAATTATGGAAAAACAACTAACCAATACAGAGAGGCTAAAGGAAGATGAGAATTATCTCAACAAAGTCTGTTTGCACAGAAGTCTCTTGTCTTCCACTCCTCATCCCTGGTGATAAGAATGTTTCTTTCCTCCTGGTAGGGGAGAATATCCTGCACACGGGAGTTGTTTTATCTTCTGCTTTCCGGAAGAAAAGGGGAAATCAGAGCGCCCCTCCTGCACCCGCTGTTTTTCAAGTGTCTTTAGCTCCATGTAATCCGTGTGGAGTGGTATATTTTCTAATGTAAGTTCTACTAGCATAAGTTCTACTTACATCTTTTTCCAAATCAGGTCAGTTGTAGCTATGAGGAAGATCTGTTGGGCAGGTATCCTCTCTCCAGGAAGGCTGTCATATGCGTTACAGGGAGTTATCCAGCAACTGATTCGTTTATGCAGGTTGGTCGCCCAGCTGAGGCAGTGAATGAGAGCTGAATTCCAACCCATGTTCCACCTTCTGAGACTTGAACCCCTGTGTGGGGCGGAGTCTCCCTGCAGAAATTCACAGCCGTTGCATCTGCAATGGACATGGCACCGATGCCTTTCATGCTGTGCAGATCCGAGGAGGCCTGGGCATCAACGGCTTATGTCCCAGCCATAGCGGCTTACTTAAATTTCCGCTTTTACCATGCAGAAATTTCAGATGACCTCCTAGCCTTTTTCTCAAACCTGCCAAGAACCCCCTTTTTTTTCAACTTGGTAGTTATTCTTTCTAATCTTTTGCTGAATATTATTGATTCATTAGAGTAGCTCTTTTTACACATTGCTTTGTCACGCTGACTTGTTCCTATGGGCCAATCAGTAATGTCTTCTGCATATATAATGTTCTTACAATTTCTCTATAATTTCTACTGTTTTCATTGTAATTGGGTGCTTTTGCAAACAAGTTCTTTTAACCTCCTGATTGGTTTTGCATTTATTAGAGATAATGGAGTAAAAGATGCTCATAAAAGTACCTTCATGTTAACCATAAACATAGTGGATACATGCTAGACTAATGGCTAAAGCCACTGGCAAACTGTATTCAAACAAAAATGCTGGCACATAACGGTTACTGTCCTCTGTTGGTGGCAGGCAGAGTTGATGCTTCCTTTGTCGAAAACTAGTTTTGCTTTTATTTGTGATGGCTTATACGTTACATTTGTTAAGCATAGTAGACCCCCTTCCCTTACCCATGGTTTGACTTTCCAAGGTATCAGTTACCTGTGCATAAACAAGATCCAAAATATTAAATGGCAAATTCCAAAAATTAAAAATTCAAACTTTTTACATTGCATGCAGTTCTGAGTAGCATGATGAAATCTCTCGCTGCCCTGCTCTGTCCCACCCGGAACATGACTCATTCCTTTGTCCAGCGTCTTCCTGCCTGTTTGTCACTTAGCAGTTGTCATGGTTACTTGATAGACTGTGGTGGTATCCCTGGGCCTGTATTTAAGTCACCCTTATTTTACTTAATAATGGACCCAAAGTGCAAGGATAATGATGCTGGCAATTCGGACATGTCAAAGAGAAGCTATAAAGTATTTTCTTTAAGTGAAAAAGTTAATGCAGTACAATAAGATATTTTGAGAGAAGGAGAGAGAAAGATCACATTCACATAATTTTTATTACAGCATATTGTTATATTTGTTCTATTATTAGTTATTGTTGTTAATCTCTTACTATGCCTAATTTATAAATTATTTTATCATAGGTATGTAGATATAGGACAAAAACATAATAAATATAGGGTTTGGTACTATCTGTGGTTTCAAACATCCACTGGAGGTTTTGAAATATATGCTCTGTGGATAACGGGGAGTACTGTATAAGAGTTTCTATAATAACTAGAAAGCTTTGGAGAAGAGTCAATCTTTAGGAGACGCTATTATGATTCACTATTATATAAGCACTAATTTTCTACTTTTAGAGTGCTTAAGTAGTCACACTTAAGAGTCAATTTTTAAAGTAATTGTGTTTTTGTAAAAATAGCGTTTTATGAGTTGAATGAGTCTTGAAAACTTTAGCTAATATAGTTAAACCATCCGAGTGAGCTAATAAAATCCTCTCTCTCCACCCTCAACCTCTTTCTCTCCTCTTCTCTCCTTCGATCCCTCACCCCTCCACTGCCACCTCCCTTTAGAAAGACGATTCTACTGCATTTATAGCAAATAATTTCTGGATTAACTTCCATGAAAGCCTTTTTTTTTTTTCCCCTGTTATTTACCTTTTTTGATGCTACAGTGTAAATTTGACCTCTCCCCTCATTTTCGGTATAACTAGGTCTATATTTGCTCTAAGAAGAGTTTCTCCTTGGCATCACAGATTTCTGGCATAACAATTATAGCTGTGAGTTCATCTCCCATGGGAGACTTGGTTCTTTCTTTCTGGGGGCCCCCATTAAGCTCAAGATATATTTCTGCCACTCCACTTCAGTCGGGTTAGTGGTGTGTTTGTTAAGTGTCTGCCTCTTCTTTCTGGCTTGTAAGTTCCATCGAGGTCCGCCATTTTTGAATCCACACAGCACCTACCTCAGTGTGTTTATAAGCACTTGATAAATATTCACTAAAGAAATAAGTGTTCCTAACTTTTCCTCGGAGCTTTATATTCCCCCACTTAATTCTCAGTTTTCAGGCTCTCTTTTAGGCCTCCCCCTGTCAATTCTCTAATAGCTCATTAGAAGTGGAGCAGATGAAATTATTTATTTTAGGATGATAACTACTTCTAATTTGATCAGTGTTACTTTGTAATGAAGTCCCAATCTAGGAGATTCGGGAAGGTCTTTCTGAATAAGTAAAGTTTGATCTGACTTCCGAAGGATGAGTGGGAATTAACTTGATAAAGAGAGTGGGAGATCACTTCAGGCAGATAAAACCGTGTGTGGACAGGAGAATTAGGATTTCGAGGGACAGAAAGATTCATAGGACTGAAGGGCAGAAAGTTGGGAGAAGAGTGACTTAAGAATACCCTAGTGAGTTAGATAAAACATGCAGGCTAAAGACTGTTCTCTTTGTCCTATGGGCAATAGGATGTCTTTAAGCAAGAGAATAATATGATCACGTTCTGACTTTAAAAGTCAGTATGATTGTGGTGCTCCTTCCCTGTGGAAACTGTGTATTTTACCACTTTATGTACTCTTCACGGTACTTAGCACAGACCATGAGTATTGTGCTGAATAGCTACCTGTTAAGGAAGGCAGGAAGAAGCAGTAGGCCCTAAACTGGCCTTGGGCATGCAACATTTTTACCTTTCTTTTGCTTCAAACAACTTCGAGGTTCCCAAGCTATTTTGTTTCTTCTTCAGCCAAAATAGGTTGAAGGGAATTCCATTTGTGGCAATATCCTTAGTAACATGCACTCTTGTTAAAATAAACTTGTGTCTTTTTGTTTCATTTCTGCATAGAAATAAAGTATAATTAATGATCAACTTCCTTTCCTTTATTCAACAATTACTTATTGAGTAGGTACTAGCTTCCACACAATGAACTTGGCTTTAGAAGGAACCAAAAAAAAATCATTTCAATACAAGGCGATAATTATATTTTACTAAAAGTTCATATGTGGTATATATTTTGAACTAAATTATTTGAACTAAATGTATGAACTAAATTACAAATAACGGTTTAGTTTTCAAACCAGTCCAGAAAATCTTATGTAACTTGATAGTAATAATGAAAGAACTAGCTCAAGTCCTTTCTGTGTGTGCGCGTGTGTGCGTGTGTGCGTGCGTGTGTGTGTGTGTGTGTGTCTGTCTGTCTGTCTTGCTCGTAAAGAGTTGTACAATGTTTCTCTTTCTTTCTACATTTGGAATTTCCAGCCAAAATTTTGAAATACATGAGGTTTACGTTTGGAGTCCTTCTATTTCCTTTCTATACTCTGTCATAGTGGCACGTTCTCTCTAGACCCCTTGGCCATCCAGCCGTCTCCTGCAGCCCAGCCTCGGAACCTAACCCCCCACCTACATGCAGTACTGTGCTCAAGACTGTCCCATTCCCCGTGGATGTCCTGTCTGTTTTGAGAGGTGCACTCATGTCACCTGGCATGGCAACAAAATACACGGCTGGGATGAAGGTAGACTAGAGAAAAGAAAGCCCAGAAGGGTAAGGACTTTATAGCCCACAGGGAAGACCAATATTAAACTATTACTTAACTATAATTGTGATAAGTCGAAGAAGTTGAAGGTATGATGAAAGCATGTAATACAATGATTGACCAAGCCTGGGAGGTAGGAGGAAATCCTCCCTGAGAAAATAGCATTTAAAGTAACTCATGAAGGATGGACAGGAGTCTTTATTTAACAGAGAAATTTGTTTTTTCTGTATGAATTCCCCTTTTGTCTCATATAAATCCTTGGTTCAAGTTGTCATAGGCCTCCAAATGCATCGTTCTTGCCAGGCCAACTCCAGGACAAGTACACTGACAAAGTGAACCCTACCCTTGATTGGGGACTCCCAGGGTAATCAAAGCCCTTTGTATCCACGTCCACAGTCTATGAACTTCTGACCAAGAGTGGGAGTAATCATGTCAACCAGAGGCTTTGAATTCTGTGTGTTAAGACAACAGGCTTAAGAGTTGGGCCACATTGGGTTTGAATCCCAGCCCTACCAAAGGAGCTGTCTAATTTTGGAAATATTGCTTAATGTAAAGCATCAATTCCCTCGTCTGTAGAAAAAAAAAAGAAAAAATATTTGCCTTATGTTGTTCGATAGTATGGTTGGACTACAAGAAGCAGAAAGCCCTGATTAAACCAGTTTCACCAATAAAGAGATTCAATATTACATGGAGAAAGAGTCTTCTCTACGGACAATATATCAGAACTCTGATTGCATTTCTGTGATGCTTTCAGTCTGCCCTCCTCCTTGTGTAGGCTTCAACCTCAGGCTAGCAGCCAGATTCCAAGTAGATGAAAGTTCATTGTGGACTAGAGAAGGAACAGAAACTCCTCATAGCTTTCTCTTTGTAGTGAGGAAACAATCCCCGGAACCTCTGACATATTTTCCCCGCAAGTCCTGTTGGCCCAAATTGGTCATATGTTTGTTCCTGAAACAGAAAGTGGCAAAAGGAATGGGAGGACCTTCAGACAAACCAGGGGCCACTGTAGTGTTGGGCATGAGGTAACTTCTCCTGGGGAGGCTGGCTGGGTGAGGTGGATAACAGAACAGAATTGGGCCTCTGTGGAAAAAAGCAAGGGGTAATGGATGCTGGAGAAGGTCTGTGAGAACTGCATGAAAAGTGCGTATTACTGTGTCTGACTCACATAAATAATCGACATTAACTTGGTGAAAGTGCAGTGCAGAAGCTTCTACAGAAACTACAATAACTAATGCATTCACCTCAACCCAGTGGCATTTGCTGTAATAATCCACCGTACTCCTTCCCCAAGAATATCCCATTCTGTAACAATAGGCCGAGTCCTTGAGGTTGGAGGAGATGTGATACCTAGGAAACCTCTAGAAAACTCTGAAGTATTTGGAGGGTCAAAATAAGTCATAAAATGGTAGCTGTCCATCCCTAAAGGAGCACATTCCAATGCTTGGGTTTCCTCTGGAATCTTATACACCCGACACTTTATAAACCAGAGGCCACTTGGACCCTTTGAGCTATCAGAGACCATCATGTCCATGGCTTCCTTCCTCTAGTTTTCCTCTTTGGCAAACATCCCCACCATGCTCTACAGGTCCTTGCTACACTCAACCTGCCCTCTAAAAACTGGTCCTGAACATTGGATTCCAGCAAGAGCGGCAGTACCTTACGTACTGTGACAATGGGAACCTCCCTCAACTTAAAAATATAAGCTCCAAACTTCTTCAGGGCCTTCCACCAGGCAAATCGAGGGACACCCTACAGGAGAAAGCCTGGCGTGGCTGGTGTTCATTCTCAACTATTTCAGTTCTCAGCGCAGTGAGCCCGAACGCACAAAGTCGCCTCCTTGGGTCCTGTCTGATACTTCACCACATCAGTTCTCTTTTGTTTTGTTTTTCTAACCCAGTTGGCACCTTACTTTAGTTTCTGCTCATTGTTTGGCCCCTGGCATTGCTGACCCAGTTTAGAATGTTTGTTTTGGCTCTTGTTTTGCATTCCTTCAGGGACTTGTCTTTCGGTGATACCTGTCTACACCTGGCACCACGACTTCCAGCAATAGAGGCCTCATTCCTCTGACCATAGACAGAGGGTGCTCCTTTTGCAGCCCCACCTGACCCAGGAGGGCAACTGCAGAAGAGGATTCTATCACCAAGAATCACCTCCTTTCCCTCTGCCCTCTGGACGTGCTGCCCTGAAGGGGTAGAATGAGAGTAATCTGCTTGAACTGATTCCACCTCATGTGTGAATTAATAATACCCATTTAACACTTAAGCTTATATCTTAAATGTATTTCTGGTTGTTAGAAGTAAATAAATAGTATGCGTCAGCTGCTCCTTCCTGGAAGGTGAAGTCTGTTTCTCCTCAGTTACTTTTAATCTTTTCCTCCGTCCTTACTTTACCTCTGAAATCACAGATCCCACAAACGTTTCCACTTTTCAAATGACTTTTGTGATTGTCATAGTGGGCAGACAGATATGGGAAAATATAGATATTCAGTTTTTCTGTGTGTTTTGGGTGTTTGGGTACCAAAACATGTATTTAATTTTACTTTTCCCCTTTGGTTGTTGCCGAAGGCTGGCGTTCAGAATGATTCGCTTCCAATCCTAGTTTGAACAGATGTTTCAGTTATTACCTTCATGTTTTCTGTCTCACTCAATACAAGGGCTCCACAGAATAAAAGGCAAGACTAAGAATAAATTAGACTTAACTTAAGAAAGGAATGAACTGTGTCCTTAAATGCAAAATGACCAGTGTCTTGAATTTTAGCAGATGTCAGTTGAGGTTCGGTTCTTTCTTTATACCTAGTCATGATAAAATGTTATGAACTGCAGATAAACAAAACCTGCTGCCAGTATGGTTAACACGCACCTACTGAATCTCTATTTTAAAATGTAATGAAATTATTAAGGTTAGTGTGATATTGTGCTGTGGTAATAAATATATATTTTGGTCTTTGTCCTTGGTTCCTGGCCAGAGCCCTCAAAACGGTAAGTGATAAAGGTGCCAGGAGTATCTTTTTTCTAATTTTTGTCTTCTGACCCTGGTTCTTGACACAGAGCTCCTGAATCCCTTGGGATTTCCTGGGTGATAGGAGTGTCTTTTTTTCTAGTGAGGTGACCTTGGTGGGGTCCTGGAAGGCTTTAGGATGGGGGCCGGTCGCCAGAAAGACCAAGCCGTGGTTGGAGTCTTGGAACTTTCATCTCCACTCCCATCATCCGGGCAGCAGGGAGGGGCCAAAAAGTGAACTGATAATCAATCAGGCCTACACGATGAAACCTCCTTAGAACCCCCTAAACTACAGTGTTCAAAAACTTTCAAGCCGGTGAAGATTGCCACATGCTGGGAGGATGGCACACCCCAGTTCCATGGGGACAGAAGTTCCTGTACTTGGGACCCTTCTCTTCATCTCAATGCTCATATATATATTTTTATTGTACATATTCTTTATTATATAATAAACTGATAAATGTAAGCAAGTGTTTCCTTGACTTCTGTGAGACATTATTAAAAGTTATTGAACTTGAGGAAAGGGTCATTGGGATCCCCAATTTGTAAACAAGTCAGACAGAAGCTTAGGTAACCTGGGAACCCACTTATGATTGGCATCTGAAGTGGGGGCAGTTTTGTGGGCCTGAGTCTTTAACATATGAGATCTGATGTTTACTCAGGTAGATAGTATCAGAACTGAGTTGAATCGTAGGACACCCAGCTGGTATCAGAGAATTGGTCATTGTCGGGGGAACAACCCATACATCTGGTCCTCAAAGTGTGAGTAGAGAGTAGAGAGATAGTAAACTAATGGATATCAGGGCCATTACCAGGTGATGTCTGATTATATACGTGAACCATGTGTCAATCCCTGAGTCAGAGATACATTTAAAATTTTGTGTCATTTTGAAGACTCTAAGGATATAGAAATATCCGTACTTAATCATTTACTTGCACTTCCCACCAAACTTTTATTGAGAAAGTATCCCATACTCCCAGACCCTAGAACGGGAGCCTTTTAAATAATCTACACAGATAGTTCTCTTAGTAACTACCAAGTACAGATCATTAGTAGTAATAACTCTAGATGTTTTTGTAAAGCTGATTAATAAAAAGGTTGAATAAACACATGCAACTTCTTACAATATGGAAGATCTGTATAACTCTTCTAAATAAATGGATATGATGATACTATGGAAACCAGCAAGGAAAACAGATTTGCTTTAGGGTCCATTTAATGTCCAAATTCAAGGACACTGGAACTTGACTCAACTCAAGAAAATTTCCATGAGCCAATAAACTATTTTCCAGTTTCTTGGAAAATTGCTAAGGACTATTGATAGTGAATTGTATATGAAGCAGAGAATTCTTTTTTTTTTTTTTTTTTACTCAATATCAGTTTGCAAGTTCATTTCAGTTAAATGGGCTTCAAGTTTAAGAATAAGTACAATTCTTGCTGTAGGGTGTTTATCTTCCTTCCTAGAATGATACTAATTTTATCACGCGCGCGCACACACACACACACACACACAAGGGATGATTTCTGGAACACTTAGCTATTTACTATGGCAAAGCCAGGAAATATGACTATTGACATTCAAAATAAGAAACACATTTGTAGCTAGAAAAAAAAAACAATAGAAAAAAATAGTTTCTAAAATTGAATACTTTTCAAACATTCATAGATATTTTGTTTAATTTGAACCATTGACAACAGTCAAAGGACATAGCACTTTGTATTTTCTGTTGAGAAGTACAGACTGAGAGGAGCCAAAACCCTGAGAGACTTAAAACTATTATAAAGTTGTCGTCATTTTTCCTAATTAAAGAGTAGGCTAGTCTGATTCAGAAAAGGGCCTGAATCAGAGAACACTTTATAAGAAATGTAACTTATGGCAGCCCTTGACAGGGATAAGAGAATCAAAATTAAAACCTTTAGAAAATTTAAAAAAAAATTTTTTTTAAATAAAATAAAGACTAATCATTTATAACTCATTCATTGCTTGTATGTAAAGGCTTCTACTAGGGTAGTTTTGTGGGGGGTTTTTGGGGGGGATTTTTGTTTTTGTTTTTGTTTTTTGAAAAAAATGCATTTGCCTTAGCATTTAATAGACTAAACAAGTTCCTTCTTTGATTATCACTGGCAGTGTGGTCTGTCTGGAATTACACCAGATTCCAGATTAATAGAGTTTGGAATTAAATTAATAAACTATGTTGGCTTTGCCTAGACCTTGTCAGTCGGAGATATATCAGTTGCAGATTCCCAGGGGTGGGGGATATGTTTTTTAAATATTCCCAGAAAAAGAATGTATAGCTACGTGTCAAAATGATTGTACATTTCTACTCTGGCCACCAGGGGGGTCTACTCACCACTATGAATATTTCAGGGCTTGCTACTGAAATGTGAAACACAGACAAGGAGTGTGGGCGTCCTCTTTGGTAAGAAATACAGACTCTTCAACATTCTTTCAGACCTAATGAATCAGAATCTACATTGTAACATCTCTAGGTGACTTGTATGTACAATAAAGCTTGAGACACCTTGTTCTAGGTCATGGGAATAAATATGGTGTGTTCCACATGTGATCAGAATTAAGAAACTCTAAAACTCAGAGGATCTTGCCATCCAGTTTCAAGCTCAGTCTCCTGCCTCCAATTTAGTTGGTATTTCATAAAAGCATTAGAACTCAAAAAATTATTCTTTTCTTAAAAATACTTGCCCTAAAGTGTTCCTTTCATGACATACTCTAATCAGATAAATTATCATAATCTTAAATCCTTTTTATTTAATATCTGATTTATAGATCTTTGGAGCCAAAAAAGCCCTTAAGTATTATCTAACTCTAGTTTAAATCTTCTCATTTTACAGAAGATACCTCAGTGCAGGAGATTTTCAGAACAGGTTGATATAAATGAGAATCCCTTCCTCCCCACTCCCAAATCCAAGAGACTTGCCTGTCAAGAGCGAGCAGGTACAGGGGGTGTGAATGAGGCCTTGGGCTCTCAGCAGAAACCCCTCCCCCATCTCTTATTTGCAAAAGAAGTGGTGCTGAGCTGGGTGAGCTCTGGGAAAGGAGGAGGCCTTGTCAATCAAGATGTGCAGACTCCTGGGAGTACTCTCTGTCCTACTTGAAGTAATCAAAAGAAACCCCAAGAATCCTATACTAGGCATTTACAGTTGTTTATCTGTTAAAGTGAATATTGGAAGACACGTACTAATCAGAGACCAAATTGAGTGCTCCATGTGCTCCATCTGAAGTAAATACTTAAGAAAAGGACCTTTCCAAAGACCCAAACAAACTGGAGCAGAGACTTCAAGATGGGGAAAGATGAAGTATGAAAGAATTGGAGATGATAATGCATCGATTTTATAAATGTCATTAAATATTAATGGATAAAGATAGAATGTGTAAAGGAAGTCCCACACACAAATCTTGTAAACAAACAAACAACAAACAAATGTGAAGTGAAATTTTGTTTTAACTATTTCACCAAAACATGAGCATTAAGAGTACAAGGGGAAATAAAAATATTTCAGAGTTTAATAAGGTGGGGAGGGATGTATGGAAAGAGGGAGGAAAGGAAAAAAATAAAAGAATTCTGAAGATTTCATGCCATTAGGTTCTGAGGAAACTGAGAAGAAATCAGAAGGAGGAAATTAGTAAGGGAAATAGTGGGCTTCACTGGAAAAAAAATAGCTTTGAAATAGTAGGGCGATAGAGTCATTTGGTCTCATTTATAGAGCAGAAAAACGTCAGGTCATTAATTGAATGGAATATAGTGGCAAAACTTCTAACTTAAGGAGATGAAAATGAAATGCATAGCCGTGTGATCAGACCAACAAAAAGAAAAAAGAGAAAAGGAACAACATGTTAAGTAATGGGGAAAGAACAGTGTTTTCTTTCTTCTGTGTTATTTGAGTGGATTCTGATGTTCAGAGATTGTCTATAAGGAATATTTTAAAATTACATTTTTTATGCTTGCTTTGTGGCCCCAAATACAATTTTTAGATATAATAAGCTTTCAATCAAATTTACTTTTTCTTGCCTGCTTGATCTGTCATTTCCTAAAGAGATACGTTGGAACCTGCCACTATTGTGATTGAAATATAATTCGTAATCCTTCCGAATTTTGCTTTTTTATTTTGAAGCTATTTTATTGAATCTATACAAATTTAGAATTGATATATCTTCTGGTGAGTTGAAACTTTTATCAATATATAGTGCTCTTCTTCATTGTCATTAATGCTTTTAGCTTAAAGTCTTTTCCACTTATTCTTAAAGTAGCTATTCCACTTTCGTCTTTGTAGGATTTGCCTGGTATATTTTTTCTATCTTGTTTTAATTCAACCTTATTGTGTTCTAAAGTGTTGATTGCTTGTAGATGGAATGTAGCTAGATTTCTAAAAAGATCTAGTCAATCTTTGAACTAACCAGTCCATTTATATTTAATGTGCTTATTATTTTGTACTTTCTAATTCTTTTCTATCCCACACCCTGTAGGTATCTCTTTCTCTTACTTTCTTTTTGCCTTTTTTCGATTTCAGTTTTTGTTTCATTCCTGAATATTTTCCCGCTGGTATTTTTAAGAGATACACTGTTTCTATTTTTTAGTGTTGATCCAGAAAATGTAATACACATACAAAATGTAAAGTTAATCAATAACTTTGTCCTCCTCCAAAAAGTATAAAAGCTTTAGTTGACTTTCTTTCACTTACTTCAGAGCACCGTAATATTTATTGTAGTTTATAATAAGATACGTATATTTGGTCTTCATCCCTGCTTCTGGCAAAGAGCTTCTAAAATCCTTGAAATTTCGTAAGTGTCGAGAGTGAGGAAGGTTTCTCTTGTTATGCGAATGAGATGACTTTTGGAACCCACCGAAAGACAGAACTCATTGCCAGGGGAACAACCATTGTGATTAGAGGGTTGGAACTTTCAGTCCCACCTTCTAACCTTCTGGCCAATGATTTAATCCATCATGCTTATGTGAAGTCTCCATGAAAACCCAAAAGGACGTGGTTTGGAGAGCTTCCAGGTTGGCGAACACGTGGAGATTGAGCAGTGACACACTCAGAGGAGACACGGAAGCTCTGTGCCCTTCCCCCAACACCTCGGCCTACGCATCTCTTCCATCTGGCTGTTCCCGAGTTAAACACTTTCATAATAAACTGGTAACCTAGGAAGTAAAATGCTCTCTGAGTTCTGTGAGCCAATCGGTCAAACCCAGGAAGAGGGTATTTGAGCCCCCAATCTATAGCCAGTTGGTCAGAAGCACAGGGAACAACCTAGACTTGCAATTGGTATCTGAAAGGGAGGCAAACTGGTGGGACAGGACCCTGAACATCTGGAATCTGATGCTACCTCCAGATAAACAGTGTCAGAATTGAGTTAAATCGTAGAACACTCCACTGGTGTCCAAGAATTGTTCGTTGGTGTGGAACGCCTCTCCCACTCCCCCCTGGAACTGGTGATGAGAATCGTTTATGCACTATGAGGTTGATGCAGGGAGAGCAGGAAGAAGTAAAAGGTGATGGAAAGTTTTTACTTGAATAGTAATGTTTTAAGATGGTTTCATGCTCTCTGAGTACAAATCTTTCCCTACTAGGGCATTTCTGAGAGTTTTCTGAGAAACTTTCCCAAGAGTCAGCAAATGTCACCTGTAGACACCAGGTGGTAAATATATTATGCTTCGCAGGCCTTATAGTGTCTAACTATTCCACTCTACCATTGTAACACCACAGACAATATGTCAAGGAATGGGTGTAACTGTGTTCCAGTGAACCTGTATTTACAAAAACAGGTAGTCAGCCTCCTTACAATGGTTTGCCAACTCCTGGGCTCTCCAGCCTTAGGCAGCTCCCACTTCTGGTTCCTGGTCTGTGCAGATGGGATGTATTTTGTGGTTGCTCACTCCCCTCTCAGGCCTTTGGAAAGCGCAGAGCATCTCCAGCTTCTCCTCTCCTTAAGTTAGTGCTTTTCCAGAGGTCGTTTGAACAGGGTTTAAGGAAAATCTTTATTCCCATGGGACTCACCAGATCAGGTCCATGGGAAGCACGATTTTTTTGCTGCCTCAAAAAACTGAGCAGCCAAATCCCAACCTGGCAATTCACCTCACTCTGCCACCAAAACAGTTATCGAGGCCGCTCTGAACCTTAGATTCTTCAGGCATTAGTCAGATCCAAGTTTACTCTGTCTGTGTAGATGCCAGGACACGACTTTTCTGAGTGGTCCTTTGAAGCCTCCTTCTTAACTTGAGGTGACTGGCAGGCACGAGTAGGTGGGTGGAGGAGGGAGGAACTTGTAATCCACTAGCAGCAGTCTCCAAGAAAATAATCTCCACAAATACCCTTCAATCTCTAACAAAGAGACCTCTTTTGAACTTTACTGTAGGTGAATCACCAAACATGCTTTAGAATTTTCATGGTTAGTCTCTCACAGTTCACCTGGAACATGGCATCTACCGTCTTCGTGCCTCAGACAAACCAAGACAAGAAGTGCCCGTTTCACATTGTGTGACTAAAACACGCATCCCAAGACTGTATTCAATAATTGTCAGTTCCTGTGTTTCCTTTTCCGCCATCTTAATTCCATTCTCCTAGTGTGTCTCTAACTGGGGTCATCTATTGCGCTAACAGACATTTTTATAGTTAATATGATGAGAATCTAAAAGGCGTGATGAACACACACAAAGACTTAATGCATGCGTGTTCACAATCTCCCTCTCCCCCCACCTCATTGCACATTTTAAATGGCAGGGAGGGGCTGGCAGAAGGGAAGAGGATTTGAGGGGAGATTGACGAGAAAGAGAAAGTGAAGAACAGTTCTGAGAGAATTGTGCGGTGGGAGGAAGAGCATCGTGAGTGGAGACTGGGAGGCTGCTGCGGCAAAGACTTTGGGGAGACCGATGAGGAAAACTTGAGGATATTTGGATATGTGTGCATGATATACTCATTTAAAGCACTGAAGCCTCCTTTCAAAAAAACCTATAAGAAATATCGACATTATTCTTTAAGGTGTCTAGAATTGTCCGCTCCCCTTTACCCCTTTCTTTGTTATTGGTGGTGGAAAAGGTTGGATCAGCAAGAGAGGCTGGCTTCAAGATGGCCCAGCTGTACTTAGGCTGTATCCAGGCTGTTGAATAAACACAAGCATCTCCGTTTAATTTCAGTGTCCAACTTACCCTGAATAGTTTCTACCATTGCCTCTTGTTCCAGTATAGTAAGTAATAACACAGTCTTTCACTCTCAAAAGTATCCTAGTTTGGATGATACATTATATGGTCACTCTTCCTTTAAGTGCCAGCTATTGACTTTATTGCAGTGCCTTTTTTGCTCTCACATTGTTTAAGATGAACATGTTTTATAGTCAGAAAAAATAGAAGTCATTAATTATTTCTATTGACAAAAGCAATCTGCGACTTAAAAAACAACTGTTCAGAGTTAGTAACACGTTTGATCCTCACGGTCTCATAATTGAGGAGGAATCTAATTAGCTTCTGTTGCAAAGAAAGCAACTGTGATGCCATATTAATGTGGCTCAAGCGTTCCGTGGCTTACCAGCCTGGACATACTGAAACGTCAGTATCCCTAGGGAGCCCATTCTGCCCATACTTCTACACACAGGCATCTGGCTCCCTGAGCCAAGACCTCCTGCTCCCTCTCCCCAACCGAAATATTTTCAGGACTTTCTGAATAAACCAGCCTGTTCACATTAGTACCCCCAAGACATTTGCTTCACTCTTCATTTCCTAGTTTGTTCTCCCTTTTCCATGTCGGATGCTACCTTCGAAGGTACTTGAAGGAGACGCATTCTTGCTACAGCTCATGAGTCACAAATAAAGCCCAACGTCGGTGCAAAGCTGCCCTCACTCAGCACTCCATAAGCTGCCCGTCCTCAAGGGGTCACAGCAGGGCTGGGCTCCATGCACAACTACAGGAAAGGCTGTCTGCTGACCACATTTGGTCACTGGTTCTCACGGCAGCATGCTTGTGGCCGGAGTCTTTTATTTTTCAGCCCTCAACCTTCATTTCTATTGAGGCTACAACAAGGTCAAACAGCTAGACTGGTAACTAACTGTAGACTCTATCTTCTTTGTTTCCCCTTTCTGCCTACTTCTTTTGGTCAAAACAAAGCTCCCAATCATATCACTTCATGTACACAGATACTTGGTGAGAAATGCAAACTTTTAGAAATATCTAAAATCTAGCCCTATCTTATCACACAGAGCTTTTTAATAATTGGAACTGTTTGCAAGTAGAATGGCATGCCTGGGTTTTAGAAAAAGTCCCTTTATTAGGTGAGACACTTTGATGTCAGGGCCACCAGATACCTGCAATTTTAGATCTGCTATTCTAAAATTAAGTTACTTACCGTCCATCGACATAAAGTTGCAAAAAAAAGTGTTTTCAATCATGGCACATTGATTAGATTAGATTATGTTATTTATAAACTGGAAAGAGAATGGACAAAAGATGCACTTGTAAGCAAAGCTCCTTTTTTGCTTGCATGATTATTCTTCTCACTCTTAACAATATTTTGGTTTAGGACAAGATATTCATTTTGGACTCTGTCCTATTGGTTTATCTATTTAGATCTGAATGTCAAAAACTTTTATACCTACACTTTATAACAGAGCAGAGGCTGTCTACAGCAGTCTGAGTGATGAATGAACCCAGCCCCTGCTCTTTGGTGTGTGTGGCGAGGTGCCTGGTTTGCAATCACTCAACACTCCACTTTCCCCTTCAAAAAGATGGGGCTGGGTAAGTCTTTTATCACTTCCTGGTTTCCCGTTACACACTATTCATCAAGGCAGGATAGTTGACAGGATGTATACCAAGTTATGAGTAATACTCTTTCCCCAACAGCATCTAATCTTTTATTTGGTTGCTGTTGCCATATCATCAGCATTTTTTACCAGAGCAAGAGGTCTGCCTAGCGGAAGAACTGATATTTGTGCGGAAATGACATTGCAACACAGGTTACTACTATGATTCCATTTGTAAAAAATTAGGACTTTGGAGAATCAAAGAAAGCCAAGAGAGTTCAAATTGTTGTCGATGCTAGTTACACCCTCCACATTTAAAATGATAACTTTACATAAGCTATGCATACAGGAACCACACATGATATCCAAATCCATTCTCTCCCCTGTAGATGAAGGGGCTGTATACAACACCTGTGCTCTCTTTCTCCACCCAACAATTTGCTATGCACTCAAGCATTATGAATGTGGAGATAATTAATTCTAGAAAATGTAATAATCAATCACTGTCATTTAAATGTGTTTATGTATACACATATTTGTGTTTACTCTGCAAAAACAATACAAATATTGAAAAAATGTTTTCTCTCGCATGCAAATAAACTAGGAGAGTGACTTTGCTCTGCTGGTGCACTGTGACATAAAAACGTGTCCAAGCCAGGTCTGGCCAACTGGTGCGGCTTGATTCTCCTTGGCCTTCTTGAATCTTCCCTATTACATTTTCTGATCTCCAATCCTATGTCTAAGCTCACTTCTCCAGTCGTAACTTCAGAGTGATACACTTTGGAATTTTGAATCTCTTCATGTATTTCTATGATTTTTTAAAGAAAAGCAGGGAGAGAGAGACAGATTTTTCTTTATTCCTTTTATCTTTATTACCATCTATTTTTTTTCCTGTTTCTCTACTCTTGTTATCTCTTTAAAACTATTTAAATGACTTTATTAAATGTAAATGCATGAGAAAAATGCATATTGCAGTTCACTTCTTATGCAAAAATATTTAATCATTAGCCAGCTGGTGAGACTGAGCAACATTTCCCTGCATTTTTGTCTCCTCTGCCATAAGAGTTTCTATCATCATATGGAGTACAGAGCAGGGTAATGTAAGGAGCCCCAGAATTGGTCTTAGAAGCCCAAAGTGTGAGTTCCTGTTGAGCTGTTATTAGCTTTGACTTCCCCATTTCATTAATGCTATGCAAATTTAAGATATATGCAAATATACACAAAAATGGACATGCATAGGTAGATACACATCCATATTTTTATGTGATCATAATCACTATAATCTTCACTATTTCTTTTGCTTTATTCAGTATAAATTAATAGAGATGTGTCTTACTCCAAATTTTACACAACCAAAGTTGTTTTTTGGGGGGATATAGTAATATTATTTTTCATTTTGCTTTCAAATAAACAATCAACATTAAGAAAAAGTAGGTTTATTCAATGTATAAACATGTGTTCTCTATGCAGGGGATGTCAGATGTCTGCTAACTCTCTGTTGTATAAAGAGATCATCTCTAAATCCCTTGAGTGGCTGTTTAGCTAAAGTTTAGAGTCTCTTAATCTTATATTTGATGCTAAACCAAATAAGCCCTTAGGGAAGAATTAAGAACAAGCCAGACAGTATAAAATCCTTATTTTGTTAAAGTTGATTAGTATTTGTTGCACTAGGTATAACCAGGGTGATTCCTATGAGGGTTAGTTGAGTGTACTGTTTATACACATATTCTCTAAAATAAAATGATTTAGGTACACAGATAGACTAAAGAGATTAAAGGCTTTTATTTTATGATTTGTCATTCAGGGTATTACCCTTTCAGAAACCAGAATGTCATTCAGATTAATAGATAAGGTCATGGCTTCAAGACCACAGTGCATCAATATCAGGGGGCGAAAAAAGAGATGAGTAGCACATTGTGACCTAAATGCCATGAACTTTCTTTTCGTATTCTTGGATTTTGTCCACAGAAACATTAATATTATCCAAATAATAAAAAATAGGAAAGGTCGATCAGCAATTAGCAAAACTTTAAGAAAACAAAAATGAACATGAATTCCTACAAAACTTTTTAAACATTAATTCTCCTTTGGGTTGATACTGTATTAAATGAAATATATTCTTTTGTCTCAAGAAAATTATTATTGGTGAACTTGTTTTTCTGCTAAAACACAGATTTTTTCCTAAAATCTAAGTTAAAACTAAAGCAATTTGAATACTTTTCTATAAGGCATTTGAATTTTCTTTTAACAGGAGGTTACAGTTACAGTAGTTATTTGTGTTTCTTGCTCTTGCACACATTTTTTTCAGGAATTCTTTGGGGTTTGTTTTATGTTTATCTGTGGATAAGACTATTTCTCTTTCTTCCATTTCTTCTGTTTGGACATAGCTCTGCCTAAATAACTACCAGTTCCCACCATCACGTCCAGACGCACAGCAACTTTTATTTGGCGCCAGGGTTCTGCTGGGGCCTGCGGCCTCTCCCGGGTACCACTCTGTGCGTGCTGGGCGCCAGGCCGCGCTCCTGCTGAGCACTGCCATCCCGTTGGCATCATTGCCTCTCACTGTTCACTTTCACCCCAGACACCCTGGAGCCCATACAGCACATACGAAGGCATTGAAACCTCAGGGTTGGGGCCCAGGGAGGGGCGCTGAGTTATATAATGTTCCTTGGACAAGTGGGAGAGAACTCTTGACCTCCCTTTAATGTTATGTGCCAGTAAACTTGTCCAGAAGGCACGCAGTTTGTACTTAAATGTTTTGTGAAATAGCTATATTCCCTTTACTTACACTGTTATCCTACTTACAATCTGCTCAAAATAAGATTCGGGCATGTGTCCATGGGGCTGGACCAGGAGACAGATCTGAAAGATAAACACGGCCATCCTTTTCCTGGATTGCTCAGGCTTTAGTCTCGTAAGAAGCAGGTCTGCTTGGCCCTTTTTCCTTAGTACCAGTTTTATGTATGTGTGTGTTTTTCTTCCCCAGGGGTCATTTTGGTGTTTAGGTAAATAGACTGGTACTTGCCCAGGCCATGTCTGAGTCCCAAAGTTGGGTATACCTCCGACTTAAGCTGACACGACACTCCATATAATGCAACGCTCACTGGTGAGAACAGGAAGAGAGTAAGGGGAGAATGTTCTTCAACCCCTTATGTAAATATACTCTTTATGAACTTCTATTATAGTATATGCAGACTATTAATTCTTATTGATCGAATATAGCCATTTTGTACTTCTTTGTTTTCTTCTCCATGCCTTAGTCTTTCTGTCTGTAAAGTGGGGATAATAATAATATTCAACTCATAGAGCTTCCATAAAGCTTAAATGAGTTAACAAATGTTTCCTACTTAGGAATGAATGGGCTTATCTAGTGACTGCTATTTTCGTGTTAGCTATCATTATTTTTCCTACCTTTTTCTAATTCACTTTGCCATATCCTATATTTCATTAGCTAACTTAGTGGTTTTCACTAAGTTTGTTTTTCCCTTTCTCTTTTTTACTTTTGTCTCTCTACTTCCCGTGTGAGTCTTTTGCTTTGAAACATTCTTCCTGATTTTGTTTAGCACGGGCTGGGGTGCCTGATATGGTTGACTTTTCATTAATTTACTTGCTAATCTCATTTAGTTTTTGCTTCTCGCCTAGGCAAAGTGAGGGAATAGGTAGTGCTTACCAGTCAGAACAGGGACAAGCAGGGTTCGCGACGAGTGGGGCGGGATCCAGGTGAGAGGGATGTATTAACAAATCACCCCAGAGGCAGAGAGGAGGAAGGGGCTGAGAGGGAAGTGCCTCCTGCTCCCCACAGCCTCCTCAAATCTCAGGGACTGTGTGAAACTTCCATCAGGAAACGGAAGTTTCGGCTTCTCCCACACTCACCGTGTACCCCTGTGGCTTTAGCAAACTCAGGATACCCTCAGCTGCTGTCACTCTCCCAATGGAACGTGCTTCTCAGACCCCAGGCCTGTGTGCATCTGCTCCTTCTTCCTGGAATGAGCACCACTTCTCTTTTGGGGAAAACCTTTTATGACCCAGCTCCTAACTATCCTCTGAGAAGCCTCCCCGCCCCCCACCTCCCTGACAGGGGCCGATTCTTTGTCCCCATTGTTCTGTCCTCTTGCCACCAGCACAGAACTTACCAGGGATTCTGGGGAGGGTGTGGGTTATTTCTCTGACTTGAGTGTGAGCCCTTATTGGGCTGGGACTTTGTACCCCCAAGCCTCCCAAAGGGTTTGGCATGCAGTAACTGCTCAGGTCCCTGAGACTCAGCCCAGCCTCAAGTCCATGATGCTGGTCCTGTCTCAGGAAGGCCTGTGGTACCTCTGTGGAAACTACTTTTTTTAAAGTTGAGGGCTGCGTTCCACATTTATGGCCACTGGAGTCCTCTTCCAGCTGCCAGATCCCATCTTTGGAAGTGCTGAGCGCATCAGTGCCATTTCTGATCAGTGACTTGATCTGAGTTTCAATCCATCTGTTGAGCAAATGTGACTCTGTAAGAGCTTGAGAGGGAGAGCTCTGGAAGGTGGTGCCAGTGCAGACCTCCGATTTTTCAGCTCAGCAAGTAAATATTTATTGATTTCCTACTATGTGCTAGGGACCAGTTACCACTTCACCTTGTCCTCAACTGAACAAACCTTTCTTCATGGAGGTGGCTGGTGGAGGCAAGCAGCTTCCTCCCACTTGCTCTCAAGAGCCCAGTAGCAACTCATCCAAGGAGCAACCGAAAATTTTGATTGGCTCGAGGAAGAGAGTGCGCGGAACTCGAGTTGGAGCCTGTGCCCTAGAGCAGAGGAGCACAACTACAGCCTGTTCCCTGATGGGGTGGAGGGCCAAGCCGGCTTGCCTCTTTTTTTTTTTTCCCTCAGCCTGCAGTCTTGCTCATGTCTAGGTAGGTCTCCTCTCGCCCTGTGACTCACTCACTGCACTTAGCAGGGAAGGGGCGTAACCTAGAAGCATTCCATCAGGCTGACCTCAGCAGTCAGCCCTCACCTCGCCCCAGTCTGCAAGGGCACTCAGGGCACTAGCTTGTGACCACAGCAGCTTCCTGCCTCCCCTCACACCCTCTTTCTGCAAGTAGGCAACTTTCCTGGGAACTTGGCAAGTAACACCTTCTCAGAGACCTTTGTTCTTCCACACTCAGGAAGGCTCATGGAGAGCAAGCAGCAAAAAAACCTGTTTCTCAGAGGGGTCCGTGCACCAGGAAGACGAGATCACTAGAGCAGTGCTTTGGGGGTTCTGTTCCACTGCTGCGGTCATTTGTGAATGATAGGACATACTCCCAGTCACAGGGACCTGTGTGCGGGAAACATAAGCTGCTGAGGGAGGCTGCCCTTCACCCAGGCTTGGGAGGACATCGGAAAGGCAAAGGGTGCCCAGGGGGAAGGGGTGGATCTGGGGGTATGTCTTTTCTACTTTCATGGGGAAAATCATGGAGTCCATGGGGAATATCCCACTACAGGTATGGGAGTAGAGCAATGAAAAAGATTAGATTGGTTCAAAAGATATAATTAAGTCTACTGATTCAGATGAAACCTTGAAAGAAAACAAAAAAAGTTAGGACTTCACTTGGCTTCTGAGTTGTTATATAACCAGATGATGTCCTCCCATTTCCTTCTTTTTAAAAATGGAGCTAATAGTATCTCCTGTCATCTCCGAAAAATATACAGAAGGAATATAAACACTTCGACGATGGTGGCATTATGGTGAAAATTGCTAGAGTTCAGTTATGCCAAAACAGGACTTTGAGTGACCTGACAAGTGAAAAGACTAAGTATGGTAGCAAAATCCCTCTCTGGCTTTTAGCTGCTGGGTTAGGACTTCAGGTCTGAAGCTCTGCCTAGGAAAGTGGGCAGGTCCAGATAGGAAGTGCTAGAAAGGGAAGTCTTAGCTTCCCTTGAGGGCTGGCCAGTTAGTCAACAGGGTAGGTGGGTGAGCTGGGCAATTCCTATGGATAAGGCAACTTTCAGGGGCAGTGTTTTTACAAGGGAAAGTGTCCCTACGTTAATAGAAGATGAAAATCAAGAGAAAGCCAAAGAGGGTGAGAGAGAAAGACAATGTGAGAAGAGGAAAGAAGAAAGAACCAATTTCTAGGGTTGAGGAACTCGTCGTCAGGAGAAAACTAATGTTATAAAATTCAAGAAATTCTCTCCACAGCGATCCATCCAGCCATATTCAGAAAACAGTAACCTCTTGAAGAAATGCTTCAGCTAAACATAAAGCTGTGATAGATAGTCCAGGGGAGGTGAGAAAGGGAACAAGACAGAGGCTCTTTTTTAATGAACTTAATTGCTAACGGTGACAGTAGAAGGCCTTAATCATTCACATATTTAAGTAACTTTAATCATAAATTAAGAGAATGGTTGCATCCAGTCATGAAGAATCTATCCTGTACCCGCCCACATGCACTGAGACAAAGACCTCAGAACACCTACAAAGCATGGAAAAGGCAGACTCGGTTGCCACCCGATTACCACCAACCACATGAAAGGCTCCAATCAAAACAAAGGGGCAGGTTCTAATTCTAATTCTAATTAGACTGAAGTCCCTCTGTGACTCCTCCCTTTTACATGGTCCTCGGCTGGGCCTGGCTAGTGTTTAAAAAGAATTATCATGTCCAGTCCCCTTTTAGGTGGGATTGAACCAATTGTCCCAGGAGGCAAACCTCAGCATACTTCCAGAATGTCTATATGAAGAATTATAGTGAGTTAAATCTTTCCAGGAAAAATAAATGCCTGAATTGCCAAGTGAAATGTCAAGGTAAGATGCTGGGCTACATTAATGACAAAGTTCTCTAACGTCTGCGAAAGGGCAGAAACCTGCACTGCTAAAAAGACAGAAGCAGTAGTGGTCTATTCTTTTAAAGAGAAATAGCTTCCAGAGAACCACAAAACTGGAAAAGACGTTACAGATTATCCTCTAATTTAAACCTTGGGCTAAATTTTTCCCAAAAACATTTTAGATGGACGGAAGATAAAAAAATTTAAAAAAAAACATATTTATAAATGATTACAAATAGTGCGATGGTACTTGAGAGAAAGAAAAATAAAAGCTGTATTTTTAATCAAGTTTAGAGGAAATCCAAGTAAGTCTTCATACTTGAACAAAAGTCAGCTCATGGTCTGGAATCAACCGTGGACAGCATAAAAACAGTTTTCATTCCTGCCACAGCTCTGTGTGTCCTGGATCTCTACCTCACCAACTCTTCCTACCTTGTGCCCTGGAGTCCTCACCCCTAGAGAGATACCTGGAAAAGCAAGGGCCACAGGGAGGCCAACAAAAATATATTTAAAAAACAAAAAACAAAACCAAAGACCTTTCTCTAATGCACTGCCCCACTGGAAAGATGGTACATGGGCCCCTTCAGTACAAGAATTCTGATGGAAATAAAGGAGGGTTTTAAGATGTGAAGGCCAGTAAGATGAAATCTTTGTTAGGAGGGTAAATGATGAATTTTATGGAAAATAATTTGCAATATGCAATAAGAGATTTAAAATGTTCCTAATGCCTCAGTGATTCCCTCTCGAGCAGCTCATCAGAGACGCACGCTCCCACACAAAAGGTGTAAAATTAAAATGAAAAAAGACGGGCCAGACCAAGTCAAGTGGAGGAACTGGAAATCACACACTGCAGGTGAGAATGTGTAATGGGACAATGGCTCTGGAAAATGATTTGGCAGGTTCTAAAAAGTTAAACTAACATCTACGTATGACCTAGTCATTCTACTCCTAGGTATTTACCCAAGAGAAAAGAAAGTATATGTCCATAGGAAGATGCGTACATGTGTGTTCTTAGCAGCTGTTTTGTACAACGTGAAACAACTCAAATATTCACGTAAGGTGATGAATATCACGTGGTATACCACACAATGAAAATCTGCTCAACTATGAAAAGGAATGAGCTACTGATATACAAAACAGCATAGAGTTATCTTAAAACGATGAACACTGAATGAAAAGGATACACCTTCATGCTATGATTCCATTTGTATGCAATTCTAGGAAAACGCGAATCAGTGTATGGTAAGAAAGCATATCGATGGCTGCTTGGAGATGAGATGAGCATGTGATGGGAAGGGAGAGGCAGGTGGGAGAGATTACAGTGAGCCACAAGGAAGCTTTTGGGGGTGATGAATATGCTTATTATCTTGATTGTCGCTTGATTTCATAGGTGCATACATGTGTCAAAAATTACCAAATCTGAAATTGAAATACGTGCTGCATATTACATATCAATTAAAACTAAAAATAGCTGTTAAAAAAATAGCTGTTTCCACTCTTGTCTAACTTGCATGCATCTAATTAGTTTTCAAAAGTCATCTCGAATATCACTTCCTCTGTGATCATTCCTGGTTTCTCTCTTTCCCCACCTCATAAAGCAAAATTAGCTCTTTCCTCCTTTGTACTTTCCTTGTATCTTAGCTCATATCCTCACTGTAGTTCATATTTATAGTTCACATTTATGTCACTCTAATAATTCACTTGTTGCCTGTTCTCTTTAGCTACCTTTAGCCATTTCTGTTGATAGTCAAGTCAACATTAAGATGCTTAAACATGTATAACAATAATATCCTACATGACTAGTACTGTGAGCATGTATGCAGAAAGCTACTATAGAAACTTAATAAACAAATCATAAATAAGTGCATAAAGCTGTTGTTTAACTAAAGGCAAGCAACTCACCGGGACATAAATCTATAATTCCTGGCAAAAGCAGAGGGAGCTGCGTGGTTTAATGAGCATAATACATACTAAAAGGGAAAACTGGGAATAAAAAGCTTGTCTTGGACTTGACTTTTGTGTAATTATCTTTAAAAATGTCTTCCTTTCAAATTGCTTTGTATAATTAAAAAGTTGATAAGAAATGAAAAGTTATGAAACACTTCCTTTTTTTATTTGAGTCTAGTCCAAAAGCTGGAGAAACTGTATGAGGCTCCCAGTTACTATCTAGGACTTGGAGAATAAATACTGCCAATCCAAGATCAAAATCTTCCTTCATTAAACTTTTGGGTGATCTTGAAAAAACCAATTAACCTACTCTCTTTCAATTATATCATTTACCAATCTAATCAACTACAAGTCAGGAAGCAGAACTAGACATCTCCATCCCTCCACAGGCAAGCCAACCTCTTGAACTTCAATTTTCTTATCTTTTAAACAGGGAAAGTAGGACTTGCTATCTCTGAATCACAACATGAAAATACTTGTAAAGCACAAAGCATAAGCCAGCAATTCTACTCCCAGGTGTATAACTAAAAGATTTGAAAACACGAACACTTGCACACAAAGGTTCACAGAAGTTTTATTTGGGATAACCAAAATGTGGAAACAACCTCATGCCCCTCAAGGGATGAATGGACAAATAAAATGCAGTATATTTACACAATGGAATATTATTTGGCAGTAAAAAGAAAAGAACTATTAATACATACTATGACATGGATGAACCATAAAAATATTATACTGAGTGAAAGAAGACAGTCACAGAAAAATTATATATTGTGTGGTTCCATTTAAAATGCACAGAATAGTCAAAACTATAAAGACAGGAAATTAGGGGTTGCCAGGCCCTGGGAGGTGATGGATGTAACACTCTGTGAATACACTAAAGCCATCGAATTGTACATTATAAATGGGTGCATTGTATGGTATATGGATCGTATCTCAATAAAGCTGTTTAAAAAAAATAAAGCATTTATATATAATTCAGTATTATACGTAAAAATTGGTGGTCCAGAGATATGCAGCAGCACTTCTCAAACTTTAAATACAAATCACCTGGGACCGTGTTAAAATGCAGATTGGTTCTGATTCAGTAGGTCTTGGATGGGGCCTGTGATTCTGCATGTCCAACAAGCTGCCAGTGGCTGTAGCTGCTGTTGGCTTGTGGGCACCCAGAAAATATCAGTTAAAGAAAATACGTTTGAGAAAGGTTTGTGTGCATATTTTAAGCACTACACAATTTTGTGAGGATTTATTCAAGTTACAGCACTTAGAACTCTGTAAGAAAATGACAGGTCTTTTTCCAAGACCTGTCTCAATACTAACTTATTTTGACCACCATATCCTGACTCTCTCTCTTAAGCCAATAATCTCTTCTTTGTTTCCATCACTCTCCTGTATCAAAGTCACAGGACATGGTTATTATACCTTTGTTCTCTAGTTTTTGCCACATGGCTATCCCGTTCCTTACTGAAGATGCCGGAGAGCTGGTTCACAGCTGAGAGTGAGAGAGGGTCTTAGCTGAGTGTAAAAGTGACTTGGGAAAGATTTCTGAGATTATCATAGCTCTTAGTAGCCAAACGATGCTACAAATTTCTATCAGTTGAAGCAATGACTGAGGAAATTGTTTAAGTCTTAGGACATCAAACAGTGATCACATTACAGCTCAGTGAGTGACAGAGAGAAAACGTGACTTCGCACTCCAGGACGCTGACATGTCACATGTTTCATTGACTTTTGAATGCAGACAACTTTCCAGAGATCTACGGATTCAAAAATGAATTAAATAAGATGTATATGTTTCTATATCTTACGTGTTGCAATTTTACAAAGAGTTGGATGTTACCAACGCCAAAGCTTAAGGTTTTATAACCTCTGGCACACCTAGCTGCCTCAACTGGAGATTCATTTCCCATATTGTCTAAACTTCCTCCGACCCTTCTGGATATTGGGAGCTGGGTAAGGCATGGCACCCACAAACTTTCCCAGCTGCAGCCAGAAAGTAAGTGTCCATAGCAGTCAGTTTCTGGCTCTGGATGCAGAGAATACAGTCACTCTCAGCCAAAGCAAACACTTTCCCATGTGGGAGGCCCACTGGGTGACAAGCAGCTTTTGATGTAGACATCACTCCCCCAGAGAGCTATTTCTTTGGGGCCGAGGGCAAGAGGGAAGCAGCTTGTCCACCAAGATGCTGTGCTATCGTATTTTTGTTTCCTGCAATGCGATCCTCATGGATTTGGGTAGAAGCAATTGCCCTGGCTCTTTAAAAGTAAAGTTGCTCCTGAAACCAGATTCTTCCTGGCAGAGCCCTGACATGCCTTTCTTGGGGCTGATGAAATAATCTGCTGAGAAGTTAGATCACTTTCACAGAACTTTTTGACTGGAAATGGAGAGAAATCGGCAAAGGCCTGATCTCCATCAAGAGTCACCTTCAGGGACACTGGGGTAGGTTCATGAGGTTTGTGGATCTTTTTTCCTAGAAAAATTGGGAAATTATTTTGGAAATCTGAATTCTTACTGTGAAAATATAACACTGAGAAGCAGCTCAAAAGCGAGGCATTTTTGGGCTACTGCCAAGAGATAAAAGTATGTCTTTAAGCCGATCCAAATTTGGGAAACCCCAGAGAGCAGAACCCTACATAATGACATTTTCCACGCAACACTATTCCCTTAAAATCACTGGCAAACATTTCAGTGATTTATAAACTTATGTACACTTATTCAAGTGGTTCTCATCAAATTTCATCCTAAATTTTAACTAAGCATTGAAGAAATATGTGCCTCCCGTATAGGGAGTTACATGAGAGTCTATTGCAAGGTACTTAGTAAATGTGCTGCCTGTAGATCTGCTAAGTTATCAGCGTGCCCAGGATGCTTTTTAGCACTGAGCCCCATTTAAGAGGTTTAGTTGCTGAGATTATTGAGACTATCTCATTATACACTTGAAGTGTCCCACCAAATGGGCGTCTTAATAATACTCGCACTCAGCCTTCATTCAGAAGAAAAATCTCACAATACAGAGTGAAAAATAAGCAGCTTGGAGAGTTGAATATTCTTGCCCCCTTTCTGCCCAGGCAGCCTCAGTTTGTTGCGGGAAATGGAATTTGGCGTTTTATAGTGGTCTGGCAAAGAAACTGCACTGCTCTCTCTGTCCAGCTGTTCTCCTTGGGGTTGAGTACCAGGCCGACAACACTGAGAGAGAGAGTTTCTCTGGAAGGTGACCATGGAGTCACTGCAGTTTCAATGCATACATGCTGCCTGGGGGCCAGAAGCAAAGCCTGGTGCGGGCTTGGCAGGGGTTAACTGGGTGGGCACCTTGGACATCCCGCACATGCCCATCTGATAGGCCCCCAAGGCCTCAGTGTAGTGGGGGCCAGAAGCTTGGCAAAGGTCTGGCTTGATCCAAGAGAGAATGTTCTTTCTCTGGGGTACCGCAGGGTGCATTGTGACTCTGGGAGTGCATTTAGGGTAATTCAATTGGAAATGGCTCTAATAACATTTGTGTGCATCTATTACTACCTACCTCGTCTCTCTACATTGCAGAGACAAATAGTGTTTGTATGACAAGCCTCATAAAATATGTTCTTTCAAATTTAACTTTTACTATTAATAATGGAGCACCGTGCAGTCACTATTCCAGCAGAAGCCGCTCAGTAGTACAGGAAAAGTGCACAGCGGCTTTGGTGCACAAATTGTTTAGGCCTCAGGGGTCTCTGAGTGAAGGCAAGTGCCCCATTCTTTAGAAACAACGGCAGGAGTTGTTCTGTGGAGGAGAGAAAGCTGGCTTTGAATACAGATGACTTGGTTCCAGGCTGAGTCTTGTCACTCACCAGTCATAAGGACTGTGTGGCAAGTCACTTAGTCTCTGAGGCTCATTGTCATGCTCTGTACTCGGGGATGTTGCATGACCTTAGAGGTCTGGCGAGAGATAAGGGATTGTGAGAGTGTTTTGCCAACTGCAATGTCCTGTGTGATCTGTGGGGCATCGTTTTTCCTAAGTAGTGGTTGCAGTCATCAACTGCAAACCATGCATCATCATAAATGGCATCAACGCTTATATTAAGCACCTACTGTATACAATGCAAAAGGCTAGGGAATGGGAAGCAAAGTGATTTCAGACATGGTCACTGCCCTCAAGGGGCTCGCAGTCTACTTAGTGAGAAAGAATATACTGCATTGCCGCTCTTATACTAAGGTAAAAACACAGTACCTGCCTCCCTGAGAGTGATCCCGTAGTGAGTGAAGAGGGCTTGGTCAAAAATGACAGAGGAGTGAGTGAGTGCAGAGGAGGGAGGGACACTAGCTTTCATGAGCAGGGTAAGACTCGAGCTGAACATTGAAGGTCAGCAGGATGTGGCTGAGTCCCCAGTAAACTTTTGAGCACATATGATGCTTAGTGGAGAATGGAAGGCATCGCAGCCTGGACAGTAGTCCTGGGCTTATACTTTACTTATCCATTCACCTTTCCAGACCTGGATTTTCTCTTAAAATGTAGATCACCTGTCCTGATTCCCACATACATCAGAGAAATGTTGTAAGAAGGTAAAATGATATTTCAAATACCAAGACTTTAAGCCTTTTGGAACAGGGAAGTCAGGTAAACAAAGAGACTATTATTATGTCATTCATAGTTTTTCAAGGTTTTCATTAAACATCAACCTGAAAACTTTAGTTTATGCAACTCAGGGAGTCTATGAATGAAAGGGTTGCTCATATGAAGGAGTTTCTTTCTTAGTGCTCAGAACACAGGGGCATGTGAGTGAAACTAGACAAAGAACCTGGGTTATATGGTCAGTTTCTGTTGGCTAAATGTCATGGTCCATTTACAGACACACAGACACAAAGCAGAGCCAAGCTGTAGCCATTCCCAAGGCTTGTGGCATTCTCTCAACAACATCGCTCCAGGAATATTAAGTGTTTCTCTCCTAAATCCTTTCTTTCCCTTCATGGCAATGTTAGAGGTATCACAAAGGCAAAATTCCAGCGTTTCTGGGGCCTGCACCATGGAAGATCGTCACCTGCGGCTCCAGCTCGGGGAGGGGCGGGGGGCGGCGGTGCGCTCCTGGAGGCCCGCGTGTGTCCTGGAGAAAGCCGTTTTGTAGGAGCGCCTGTGAGCGGGTGCCATTTAGAAACGATTGTCCTACCCAAAGGACCGCATCGCTGCAATCCTGTAACAATGCCTTTGGTTTTCTTCCTTCCAAAGCTTTCTCCAATGGGCTGTTGCCTTTTTAGGACTGAAACAAAGGGGGCTGCCCTATGATAAGTGGGGGCTCGGCAGCTGGCTCAGGCGGGGCCTGTCTTGCAGGATGAGGGCTGTGATCAACTGCGTGACTCATAGCTGGGAGGAGGCTGCCAACCCCAGCTGCAGGAGTACAGTTAGCACTGACGGAGGGGGCACTCTCTGGTCTGTGCCCCGGGCGCCTCCTGCGCTGGGACAACAGCTCTCCCCCAACCTTTATCTCTGCATGAAACTCTTCAATTGGACTAAAAGCCCAGTGAAACCCTTGATTCTATCCATATTCAATCAGGTGCTTGTAACAGCGTATGACTCATGTTGGAATCGGCCAAGACCAACAGCACCAGGCTTTTTTTGTTTAAGAGTTAACTGTAAGTTTCATAAACGATTTCAGTGAGTAGGGTCCTTTTTGCTTACACTGCAGCTCTCTAAAGTCAGGGAAAGAAATGACCACACTGGAGCCACAGAAAAGCCAAGTCACAGAGTAGCACAGTCTCTTTCTTTCTTAAGCTCTCGTTCTGGAAGATCATCTGGAAGTACTTTCCTCTGAGACCTGGCCATAGTCATCAAGTTTGATTTGCTGTGAGGGATGAATATACAGTTTATCAAAGAAGTATTGGGTTCCAAGTGCAAGGACTACCAGCCTCACTCCAGAGACAAGCAAAGGCCTGAGGATGAATTTCATCATTTAAAAGGAAATAGTCTTTCTGACATTTTAAGGAATCTGTTATAAACTCTGAAATTGATAATCTACACAATCTAGAGTTCTATATTCTTCATCCCTGGACATCTTTGGGAATAGAGTAGCCATACAAGTGTTTGTATGATACCAGAAAAGGGCTGACTAGCGTGACCCTATAGACTGGGTGTTTGTGTCCCCTGACCCCTAATCCCCAGTGTGATTGTATTAAGTGGTGGGGCTCTGAGGGGTAATTAGCTCATGAAGGTAGAGCCCTCACGAATGGGATTAGTGCCCTTATAAAAGATACTCCTGAGAGTTCTCTTGCCTTTGCTAGATGAAAAAAATAGCAAGAGTATGACTCTGGATGAACCGGAAGTGGGCCCTCACCAGCATCAAATCTGTTGGCACCTTGATCTTGGACTTCCTAGCTTCCAGAACTGTGAGAAATAAATTTCTGTTGCTTATAAGCCGCCCAGTCTCTGGTATTTTGTTACAACAGCACAACTGCATTGAGACCTGTGAATAATCTTTTGGGGTTTGTGGGAAGTTATCAGGACTGGATCCAGGCAAATGATAAAGCAGGTGGTTTGTCTCTGAATCTTGCTTGCGCATTCCTATCTTCTCTTCTCTCCTTAGACCTCCCTGCTCACAATCTGTCTCAATGCCTGATTATTTCCAATAAGGCATTAAGTCAGGAGTTTGTAAAAAAATCTCTAAGTCCCAATATCACATATGAAAGTTTTGATAGTCTAAGCACATCCAGTGTTCAGGACAGTGTTTTTGTAGGAAACATTAGTAATCACTTCTGGTAAAGGATCCAGAAAGATTTGAATCCAGAATTCAGAATACATGTAAGTATATATGTTCAAGTTCCCACAGGGATAGTCTAATACCAAGCTGGCTTGTTGGCACACAGAAAAATCCTGAACAAACTCAACTTTGCTTCCACCACTCCAGAAACTTGGAATGGATGAAGTCAAGTCCTAGGAGGAAAGATGCAGACCAGAGAAGACTGAGTATCCAGGATCCAGCAAGGATTCAAGTTGATCATGAAAACTCTGGCCCAGCTCCAGTTCCCCCTAAATCAACGTTATCATGTTTGGGTTAATTTGGACTCCTTCCCTTGGACACATCGGGCTACCTAACAATTTTCTTCCCAAGGCACAAGTCCTCCTAGGATATCTCCTGCCAAGAGTAGATCTCCTTGGCTGTCCTTTACCCTCATTAATTAGCATTGGAAAAGAGAAAGAAAGAGTAATTTGTTAAGACATTCATCCCATGGAAATTCCTCCAAGCATTTTATTTTTGTCTTTTATTTTTAGCAATGACATCAGTTGGGTTGGATTTGGTTTCTAATGAATCAATTCCATTCACATCACCCTCTATTAAATATGCCAAGCAGATTTTACACTATAAATCTACTACTTTTAATAAGATTTAATAAGCTTATCCTTAGATCTTCAAGGATTTATAGATATTCAGCAGAGTGGGAAAAGGCTGCCTTATTTGTTGACTATATATTTAAAGAACAGATTTTGGAGACATTATTAAAGTAACATGTGTCTTCCCTCTTCAAAACCCTCACACTTGTTTTTAATGCATGTGGACATCACAAAAGAGTTTTCTCCAGCCCTAAGCTCTTGAAAATTGGAAAGTGTTACACAGAGTGGTAACTACAGCTCCCCAGAGCCCTGTCTTTTTAGATCAGAGCCATGTGTTATGATAAATAAATAATCCCTGAAGTGCTTGCTTCTGGCAAAGATATAACAATCTAGATGTACAGATTCATAACGCCTACAGAAAAGAATTCAGAAGAAGAAAAATGAATCCACATCTTGGCATGAAAAAGGGAAAGGCACGTTACGTTAACAACAGAAATTACAAATGTGAAGAGGATATGGGGGTGACTTGACTCAGAGCTGGAGAGAAAAAGAAAAAAATCTGGAGATTTAAATACCAGTAGTTGGGTCTAAAGCCAAGAAAAAAAAAAGAGAGATGAACTCAGAGATACCAGGAATATTAAATAACCAGATGTTATGAGACTGTCATCATACAAAGGTCCCTACTTATTTTGAACCTCGGTCCTGTGGAATAAGCTGTTGTTCCTGGACTTAATCTACTTTGTGCTTTCTGTGAGATAAAGCCGTGCATCCCAAGTGTATTCTGAGGTAACAACAACAAAAAAAAACAGTTATTTTAAGCCCCTGAATTTGGTGTGACTGAAGTCATTTGCCAAACCTAATATTTGTAGCCTCATACTTACCATTTATAGAAAAAGCCAACCCATGGAGATGAATGAATGTGTGGCAATTGCCCTGCAGAATCACCTTGATGGAATCAGGGTTGAACGCTAACCACTTAGATTTCACCAAAGGTGGATATAAAAAATTGCCCTATCTAGAAAAATTGTTATTTTTCAACTCCTATCAGGGACATCATTCAGTGTCTTTAAACAAGGACATCCTTGACAAATCCCCTCCAGGACTAAGTGCTGGGAAAAGGTTTCTTCTTCCCAATGAACTGAACTGTTTCCTAAAATTACACAAAGAGGACTCAGAAGTAAGTTTAATGTTTGAATGCTATCATTCTTCTCAGAATTTATTGCTATCGTTTCTTCTCTTTACACTTTTACTTTTTTGTTCATTTTGGATCTTAAAAACTTTTATTACAATCTTTTTTTTCGGAAGGTGGCATATAAAAGTGCAATTAATTCAGATATTTAAAATGTGCCTGCCTCTTGAGACTCATAGACCTGGACTATGACTAGTGGTTACTAATGGAATGGGGGAGAAGCGGGGAGGGAGACAGGATAAAGGGGGTCAAATATAGAGGGATGATAGAGGGTGAAGTGGGTAAAGGGGATCAAATATATGGTAGCTGGAGGAAACTGGACTTTGAGTGGTAAACACACAATAGAATATACAAATGTCAGATTATAATTGTATTAACCAATGT
The DNA here is from genome assembly GCF_014176215.1 of Rousettus aegyptiacus. NCBI lineage: Eukaryota > Metazoa > Chordata > Mammalia > Chiroptera > Pteropodidae > Rousettus > Rousettus aegyptiacus. The sequence goes on from NW_023416286.1 coordinate 35,287,199, forward strand.
TACCCCAACAAACTTAATTTAAAAAAATAAATCTCAAAAAATAAAATAAAATGTGCCTCTTGAGGCGCGTGCTTCCAAATGGCACTGTGTGCCCCTGGCAGAATATTTGTTTCCTCCCTCTCCATTATTTATTTACACGAGAAAGGACAAGAAAGCAGAGGACAGCAAATCCAGAGTGGAGAGTTTGCCTGGAAAATTCCCAGGAACAAACAATGGACAAAATAATAGTCTCTGAAACTAAGATAGGTCCTAGGGAGCATTACAATTCCATGTTCAAAGACTGACTCTCTTGTGAAAACATAGTTGGAAGCTGGTTTCAGCCAGTTACTTTCTGAATGTTCAAGAGATAATTGAAATAAGAAGTGTGCCCCACAGGTGCCGATTTCCTCGCTGAGGCATGGAAATGTGTGTACCTGTAGTCCTGGCAGGAAGGCGGGACTTGCCAAAGGACTCCCATTAACATGCAGAAGGGGACCTGGGTATTTCCCTTTCCTCGTTGCTAGCCACATTCCTAGATTTCTAAGACATTCATTAAAACCTTTGCATTTGTTTTAAATTGTCCATAACCATGAACAAGGTTGTAAAAATTAATTAGTTCACAAATTGGAAGATTAGCCTTTAGATAAACATACCAGGGTCTTGGGGCCATTTCCCTTCAAATGAGTAATTGTTGAGTTTGTGTGTGTGTGTGTCCTTTTGAGAAGGAAAGCTCTGGTGCTTCCTAATTCTCTCTGCATTTTTAAAGGCATGGTAACAAATACTGACCACAGTAGCTAGTAGGTGCTAACGAGTGTGTTAAAGGTATGAGTTTTGAAAAACGCGACCATGCTGAGAACAGCAGATAATACTGGATGAGAGCGGAAATGCTGCAGTTGTATTTGTGCACTGCCATTGTCTAGTACAGTAGGTACAGTGGGCTGTTTGCCAGCTGGCATCCCATCCATTCTTCTCCTTTCCCTGCCCAGGGAGGCCGATCCTGCCCACTGCACGACCCAAGCCCCCTGACTGCCTGGTACTCCACTGGTCTTGGCCTGGAGAAGAGGCTTTTGCCACCTCCTCCTCCTCCTCCTCCTCCTCCTCCTCCTCCTCCTCCTCCTCCTCCTCCTCTCCCCCCCCCCTCCTCCTCCTCCTCCTCCTCCTCCTCCTCCTCCTCCTCCTCCTCCTCCTTCTTCTTCTTTTTTTTCCTCTTAACCCTGCCCACATCTTTCTAAGCAGTCCCCTGCTAAGGTTTTGGCATTTGAACCCCCTGGGGTGGATTCTGTTTTCAATCAGGCCTCTGACGGATACAAATGGTAACCAGCTTTAGCAAACTAGAAATGGTTTGGAGCAGTAGGGTTGAATTTCGAACCCGTGGGATCACAGCAGCCCTGTCTGGCTTCTTCCTGAGACTGCAAGGTGGAGAGAAAAGCACGGAAGATCAGCTGGTCCTGACAAGGCGGGGCCCCAGCGGCCTCCTGTTCTACCTCATGAGAGGTATGGTGAGACCAAGGACACTTCAAGTGTCCTGGTTGCTGCTTCACAGGCTTCTATTAAATTTAATCCGCCAGAGATAGTGATGTACTTGGGCACTTTGCTCATGACTCAATTAAAAATTTTTTTTTTTATGGAGTTTTTGGTTTTTGAATAGGCCTTTGACAGGAGGATGAAGAGATACCATAATGGAGGAGTAAGGCCAGAGTCTAGGCTTCATCCTGTTGGCAGAACTGGCCTCAGGACCTTGCACTGAGCTAGCTAGAAATGTAAATAATTACGGGAGAAAACTGGAAGTACCTGGCGACGACGGGAGCCTAAGTGGGCAATGACAGCCTCAGTCTTTCACATTTATATATTTTTTATATATATTACATCCACATACGACAGTCATTTGTACCATTTCCCAGGGAGACACAAATGTTTCCGAGGCAAGGCAGGGCATGGGGGGCAGGGTGGAGTGAGGACCGGAAGTGGGCAGCTAAAGTGCAGCTGGGGGCTTCGCTCACAGGAGCTGCAGGAGCTTCAGTGACTGCAGGAGGGCTCCGGGTTCTGCGGCTGCCAGATACTGGCAGCAAAGCCAGTCCTCCAGCTCCACCCCGCGCCTGCGGTCCACCGCCTTCTCCGCGAACTTCATCATCATCAGGGCCCGCTTCATGTCGATCCAGTTGTGCAGCGTGCTGCACAGCGCCTCCTCCGAGGTGCCTCGCTGCTCCACCAGCTCCCGCCGCGGCCCCCACAGCAGGCACTGCAGCACCCGCTTGGCCTCGCCAATGCGTATGCGCTTGATGGGGTCGGCCTCCAGCAGCAGATGCGCGAGCTGCTGCAGGCCGGGCGAGTAGAGGGACAGGGTGGGCAGCGGGGGCAGGTCTTCCCGGCGGTAGTCCTGCTCCCGCAGCTGGGCCCGCACCTCGAATGGGTTGGGCTGGTGCAGGAGCTCGTAGATGAGGATGCCTGTCTGGAACTCATCAAACTTGCTGTACTGGGAGGCAGACACGATTTCGGGGGCCAGCCGAGCCTGGCTCTTTTTCTGCTGCAGGTTGGTGGTGCCGCCTGGCTTCTGCTTGGCCTTCAGGAAGTTGCTGATGATGAGCCGGGGCAAGTGCTTCTCACTGGGCACTCTCTGACAGGCGGGGGCAGCTGGGGCGCTGGGGGTCGCACCGACTGGGAGCGTGGCGGAGGGGCAAGGGCAGGGAGTAGCGGCAGGGGAAGGGGACGTGGCGGAGGGAGGCGCGCTGGAGGTAGTAGAGGCGACAGGGGCTGTGGAGGTGGCAGGGGAAGGGCTGGGGGCGGCCTGTGGGGTGCAGTGCACCAGCAGTAGGTTCTCCAGGCACAGGTCTCGGTGGATGACCCTGTGCTCCTTCAGATGCTCCAGCCCATTGCAGAGCTGCAGCAGGAGGAAGCACACGCGCCGCTCGTAAACTTCAGGCTCAGACTGATGGCTGGCGGCGGAGTCCCGCACAAAGTCAGAGGCGGTCTGGTGGGGCACCTCTCGGGTGATGACTACCACGCAGTCTTGCTCCTGGGCAGGGGGGTGAGAGGGCACGGCGGGCAGAGGGTCCTTGGGCGTGTCAGGAGAGGTGAGCATGCTGGAGGGCACTGAGGCCACAAAGTGGCCGCAGTCCTGCTGGATGTTGAAGTGCACGGGCACAGAAGGGCTGCAGTATGAGGCCGTTTTGGGCTCAGGGGTTTTGCAGATCTGTGGAGAAAAGGGGAGGTGAGGTCAAGAGTGGGATCCATCATTCTGTTCAACAAATGGTGCTGGGACATTGGGAACCCCCATTCGAAAAGGTGAACTTAAACCCTTACCTCACACCATACACACAAATTAACTCAAAACAGATCACACAGACTTACGGGAAAGGGCCTAAACATACAAATTTTAGAAGAAAGCATAAGAAAGAATATTTGAGACTGTGGTTTGAGCAAAGATTTCTCAGCTACCACACCAAAAGCACGGTCCATAAAAGTAAGAATTAATAAACTTGACCCCATCACAATTCACAGCTTTTATGCTTCAAACGATACTTTTAAGAAAACAGAAAAACAAGTAAAAGACTGGAAGAAAATATGTCCAAAACACATTTCTGATAAATGATTTGTATCCACAATTTACAAAGGAACTCTTACAACTCAGTAAAAAGATAAACTTCCCAATCAATAAGTGGGGCAAAGATATTAATAAGCATTTCACCGAATAAATATGTAAATAACCACAAGCACATAAAAAGGTGTTTATTAACATCATGAGTTATTAGGGAAATGCAAATCAAAGCTGCTACGATACCAGCTGACACCCACGAAAACGGCTACGAGACAAATGATAGACAATAACAAGGGTCTGCGAGGATGTGGAGAGAGGGAAACTCATGTATTGCTGGTGAAAAGTAAAATGGTGCAGTCCTTTTGGAACGCAGTTTGGCAATTTCCTAAAAAGTTTAAGAGTGGGGTCTCCGCAGAGCAACATGCAGTGTGGCCACTGGTGTTGGGAGGAAGACATCCTGCTGCCCATGGTGTGGGCTGGACGAATTCTCAGAAAGCCAGATCGGAGCTGACACAAGCAGTCAGCTTTGGTCCTCACCCCTCACATGTGAATCAGCAGCTTCCTGACAGCAGATGGGCTTGGCTGCTGGGGTGTTCCCTTCTTGGGGAACCCAAGAGGCAGATGCAGGCCCTGAACCTCTAGGCCTTGGCCACATTCTCTTAGGCTACCCTAGTTTCTAGATCCAGGTAAATATGCAATGCCTACGAGGTGGCATAACCCGCAGGGCTGATTTCAGTGGAACTGCTATGTGAAAGCCACACACTTTTCCTCCAGGGGTGAGTCAGAGCAGCTGAAAGAAAACAGAAAGCTCTTCAGGGACAGGGAACCCAAAGGGCCAAGGTACCCTCTGAACTGAAGATAGACATAAACAAGCAGATGATCTCGAGCTCCTCTGGGGAATCCCCACAACCATCTCTCTCCTGCCTTCTCAACATGTACTAACGACAGCGCCGGCCCCTGAGGATCTCAGCGACGCTAATCCTCATCTGGCCTGCCACACAACTGGAGGGCCTCGAGCCAGACATCATGGGCCTCCATTTCCCTGTAATTACGGAAAGGGACTGAAGATGGTCTGTGGTCTGCTCTCTCAAAAGGATATTGTGTAACCTCAGCCATGCTTTACAGAAAGGTAAGGATCAGAGTGTAATCCTTAGAAGAAAGGCATCTTGCATCTACCGAGAAAACATCATCCTGCAAACAATCCCAAAATAACCCTTAGGGCTGCCGCGTGGCCACACTCAGATGATTATAGCAGCATTCATGAAGCAACACAATGCTTGCAGGTGCTGTTTTTAGAAGTTCTATTGCAAGCACTTTTTCAGAGAGGTTTATTTATATTGTGGCTATATAAACTTCTCAGCATGAAACCTGGGATAAAAGAGTTCAGTCTCTGAGGAAACTTTTATCAAGATAATTGGGGGTCGGGAGGAGGTAATACATTAATCTAGTAATCTCTCTATTATAGAAGTAGAATAGAAATAAAAGAGAAGTACATTTATCCCAGACATTGGTTAAATTACAGTAACAGAAATGATTCTGGAAAACATATTTAAGGGCATTGTTGCACGCTCTTTTTTATTTTAGCCCAAGCAACTGTCTTCAGCTTTTTTAATGGCAGGCTTCTGGAATACCACTCAACTACAGGAAATTTGGAGGAATCCTCAAAAAATAATCTTATTTATAAATACCAACCACTGTGCATGAACCTGTCTGCTGTGCTATTTGTGGATATGTGGGAAAAGCATTACTGGTGTTGGGATCACTCCCTCCAAGTGCGAGCTTCTCAACCACAGGAGACACCTGCCGAGTTCTCGTACACCTACTCAGCGTTTTTCAAGTAGTGTCTCATTTAATCTCAAACAACTCAAAGAGGTAGATGCTGTCACAGAGGAGGAAACTTCAAGAGGTTAAATTATTTGCCCATGATTATGCGACTGAGAAGTATCCTAGAGGTCAAACTATGGGCTTTGGAGTGAAAAAGATTTTGGTTTAAATACAAACTCTGCAAATACTGGCAAGTTACAACTGATTCTTGATAATTGCGGGAGTTATGTTCTATTAAGTAACCGCAAACACTGAATTAGTGTATACTGATCCACTGCTCCTAGAGGAAATACAATGTGAAGTTCTTATAAGCCTCTGGTTACATTTTTATCAACTGGCCAATGTATAACCTTGTCTTACGTGTGTTTCTGTTTAAAGATGCCTTATTAATAGATAATGTTGATTCATCAATACTGAAGTCATGGCTGTCAGCACTATAACTCATGCCAGAACGAAGCTTATCTAATATCCTCCCAAAGGCACGTCACAGCCTTCTTGCACTTAGGAACACTGAACAGGACTCCAGTGCTCACCTTGGCCATGTACGCAGCAAAGGCACCCACAAAAAGCACAAACATGCGAAGAGTGAGACACTAAATAGACCATGGAAAGGACACCGTTGACAATCTGTAGAGCTGGAATGAGAAGGCAGAGTGCCTTCTTCTTTATGTGCTTCCGCCCCAGCTGGCATGTCCGGTGACTCAAATTTCCCCTCACTATGAAAGTCCAAGAATGACCACAAAAATGCCACAAGTATTGATTTGAGGTTACAAATAAATTTTAGCAGCAAATCGACAAACACAGAATCCATGAGTAATGAGAATTGACTGTATTTATCACAGTCAGATTTTCCCTCTGTACATCCAGGGCAGTGACAGCTCCTTCCTCACAGGGCCATTGTCAGCATTAAATGACATAACACAGGTGTGGCTTTCAGAACAGTGCCTAGCCCAGGCGAGCAGTCACTGGGAAAGGTTGCTATGGTGATTACTCTGGCAGATTTGGCTACAGCCACGCTTGGTGCTGCTGGATTGTAAGTTATTATACCAGCCCTTACTGTGCAGCTGCCCAGAGCCTGGGAAGTGCTTCCAAGGATCCCTTTTCTCAAGGGCATCAAAGGCCTGGGCCCAGCAAACACTCCCAGCAAAGCTCTAGAGGCACTGCTGGCTGCTGACAGTTTGCACAGAGATGTAAATGAAGGCGCAGAATAAATGGCAACTGGGCTGGATGCGGTTCAAAATCAGTGAGTGGGCACTCTGGCGGGACCCACAGCTTCCTCACCACCTGCCTGCACAGGGGTGGGGAATGGGAGGCTTCCTCTCCGTTCCCATCACCCCTCTCCAGCACCCCCTCTCCCCATTTCATTTTCAGGGGTCTATGCTTGGATTTTGCCTCAATACCGTCACATAAACCTTTGGTTCCACTCAAATTTCCAATGTTTTGTTGAGCCAAGTCTCATTTTAAACTTTGTGGTCATGGCCTCACAATCATGGTTGAAAATCGGGGCTAAGTCCTGTCTGTTAAATTAAAAAAAAAAAAAAAAGGCTCAGCTGCCTTAAATAGGTCCCTAATTACCCAACTGCGGTTCTAGTTGGCTGAGGCATGAAAGGGCTTCGAAACCTCACAGGTAGCTAGTGACCTTTTTCTGCTTCATATTCACGGTGCCGGGCTCCAGAGCCGGCTTCTTGTCCTCACTGCTGCAGGGTACTGAGCCCACAAACCGGACAGGCATTAGGGGCGGCAGGTGCAAGCCTGCGCGTGTTAATGGAGACTTGTAACCAAGGCTCCTGTTGGCCAGGCGCAGATGAAACGAGTTCAGCGACAGACAGGCAGTGGGAAGGGGGACCCGCTGCCCACCCCCTCGCCATTTCCAGATGACTGTACTCCGTCTAGACTGTGCACGCAGCTAATGAAGTGGAAATGCTGCACGTGCGAAATGAGGCTCCGCACGCCGACCCCCATTACCGGGCACATTTACAAATTGATACTGTCGTTCCCCAGACTCTGAACACTGCAAGCTCTTCTCCAAATTTCCTTTTCACATGGTACAGAGATAATCCTTGAGCTGCCAAGCCTCTGGCAAAAAGTCAGATAGGAGACCCCTGGGCCTCTCTTCCTGAGAGGACATGGCCTGTCTTCCGGTTTCCTATGGATTACAAGCCTACTGAAATGAGAAGTTATGCTTGTTTTAACATTTTCTGGGAAAGCTAAATTTTCTGCACTGTTCTTCAGAGAATGTGGCTAATTCTACACTTTACAGGAGGTTCTAGAATGCAAGATGAATGTCACAATCATTTATGGATTTAAAAACCAAAACCATTATCCCCCAAGATTCTGATCCAGAGGTGGATCTCCCACCAGATGGCCTGTAGTTCTTGGCAGAAGGGTCCTATCACTGTTACCCCATGGGCAGGATGGATTAATACCCTTCCACCAGGCTCTTTTCCTCTCATAATGCAGATGCGAGCTGTCTCTTGTCACTGAATTAGCCCCGAGGTCTAGCCCCGAGGTCCGGCCCCGAGACCAGGGAGAGTGACCAATGCGCTTGAACACAGGAAGGTGGAAGCAGAGGGATGATTCGCAGCTCACTTTCTCAGGTTCACGGGGGTCACTGAAGATTAAGAACTTCCTCAAGGCACCTCCATCCCCTTGGCTTTCAAAGATCTCAAAACTACTTCCCTTTCATTGGAGGGATAAAGACCCCTGGCTCTGGGCTGACAGCGATAACAGACTAATCACGTTCGGCTCACTGAAGGGTCCACTCAGTTCTTCCTCTAGTTCAAGGTAACACAGCTATTTAATCGTTGACCCCAGATCAGGGCTTTTGCTGCCACACCCCACTGCTCGCTTGGGTGTAGCTCTGAGCAAGCTGGCCGAGCATCTGCACCCATGTGGCCACTCGCACCATCCTAATAGGAAGGGATTGTTAATTTTCTTCTTTTAATTGTGGCAAGGAAGGTTGGCTTACCAAGAGAGAAGCTGCTAGGTTTAGACACAACAAGGCAATGAAGTTTAGGAAATTCGGACTCCCAATCTGCATGTTTGCTCAAGCCACAATTCTTCCATCTAGTGCCTGCCACCCAGGCCACACCCCTAATCTTTCGGGGCCTCGACTTCTGTACAATAAACTGGATCCTTCTAGTAGCCACCCCCATCCTTTTTTTTTTTTTCATAAAAATGCAGCAAGTAATTTTATATAGCTCCTTAATCATAGACACTAAGGGCTATTAGTCCATGTTTTATGATAGTGTCACCAATTTCTTAAAAGAAAAATCTCAAAGTAAAATTCATTGCCATTTTCTTTGGTTCATAATTATAAGATTTTTAAAATACTTCTCCTCTAAGCAGGAAGCTACCCCACTGAGGCCATTTCCTGTTAGTTTACTGTATACATTTTTTTTCTAACTAGAACTAAAGGAATATCTTGGGATAGATGATAGTAGAGAGTTCAGCGTTTCCTTCCTTACTCCCCACAAAAGCCTGCATTTATAGAAGGGCCACAGACCCACCAGATATTCAAAGGAGACCAAAAGAAGATGAGAAAGGTGGTCACGCAGAAAGACCCGGGTAGGTGGCAGAGACCAGGGTGGCCAGATGGGTGTAGACGCTCAACCAGTTTCCTCAGAGCTGCGCCCTGAGAGAGCAGTGGGGTGTGGCAGCAACAGCCCTGATCTCGGGTCAAAGATTAAATAGCTGTGTTACCTTGGACTAATTACTTAACTTCTCTGAACTTCACTTTCCTTAACTGATAGAAATGTAGACTTTGGAGACAGATAAACTACGGTTCAAATCCATCTCTGCCACCAACCAGTGTGGGCAGATTACTGAAGCCTCATTTTAAGACTCAGATTCCCCATCTGTAAGGTTTCAAGGTAATATAGTTATTGCACCCAACCAAGAGTCTAGTTGTACAGTGAATGACCAATCAATGCCATTACTCTTATCGTTCAAGGTGATGGCTGGGTCTTATTCTCCTTCCGGCTCTATCCGAAGAACAATATCCTAATGTGTCCATCTCCTGTACTAGATTATAAGCTACATAAGAACCTTCTGTTCATCCTCTATACTCAGATCTTTACAAAATACCTGGCATACAGTAGGTGCTCATTAAAAACCTGCAGAATAAACGAATGAACTCTATTGTGTTAAAAGGCAACTGTTTTCTTAATTCGGGTCAATCACATAAGTTTATGCCTGAAAGCAAGGAATGAATCTTCTATTCATTGTACAAATCCCATTCCACCATGTCCCGAGCCAGGCAGAGCGAGATCAGTGAGCACTATGTGTTAAAAGGAAACTTAGGACTCAAGCCTCCTTCTCGAGCTGGAGGAAGAGAAATGAATTGCTCAAGCTACAATTCTTTCAAGGCAAGACCAGCTGGTTGTACTGCAGAATGGAAGGGGTGGGGGTACCTACCTTAATAGCATAGGTGCTGCCGGGGTCCTCAGAGCAGGTGGCACAGTAATAAATGGCATCCCCCGAGTCACAACAGGGCTTGTTGCAGGTCAGCTTGAAGAGCGACCAGTTATTCTCATTGAAGTGCAGTTCCTTTTTCTGGCCACCCATGAAGAGGTCCTCACACTTGGCCACGAGGCGGACCAGGGACTGGGCGTAGAGCCCCACCAGCTTGGCGTAGGTGCCCTCCTTGCTGCTAATGCTGCTCAGGAGGCTGTGGAGCTGGAGCTGGGTGCTGCTTGTGGAGGCCTGGCTGGCCACGCTCAGCTGGGAGGAGGAGGCCGAGGGGACCCCTCTGCACTGGAGGCTGGGGCTCCCGCTGCCGCTTCTGCTGCCTGCCAGCCCTGGTGCTGGAACCCAGTGGCCATTGCCTTTGAAAGTTTTCTCCAGAGGCTCAGAAGAGGAGAAGATATGATGGTGGCGGTTCCCGGGGCTCGAGGAAAAGCTGAAGTGGGACTCCTCACGGGTGCAGACGTTGGTTTCTGAGTGGCTTAGGTTCAGCTTGGGACTTGCTGTTCTTGGCTTGGGGCAGCCCTGGGTCCAGAAGAAGCCATCTGGCGAAGAGGCCGCTCGGCTCACTAACTTCTTCTGGGGGAGAGGTGGGGGCTGCACAGGGCCGCTGGAGGACACATCCTCAGCGGAGCCCGAAGGGAATGGAACAGGAGCAAAGAGCTTCTTTCCACTGTTGGTTGGTGAGTGAGTCGGCTCAGATGATGGGCCTGAAAAGGAGAAACAGGACCAATAAGGCTGAAGGCCAAAGCTACTCAGTGCCAGGGCCCTGTGGGCTTGCATCTATATATGTATATATTTATGTATGTATGTATGTATGTATGTATGTGTGTGTGTATTTATGTATGTCAAAACAATTTATTTTTATTTATCTCTTGAGGAGACAACAGATGCACAATAAAAACACTTTAATGCGTGTAGTGCCAATAAAGTCTTCCTCCTACCTTGGCTCTCAGCATAAGCCCGCTCATTGGAGGAAACTACCGCAGCCATTGCTCACGCACCCTCTGGAAGTATGCTGAAGAACCCACAAATGCGCATGCACATATTTACACAAAGGAGAACAAACTCACCCACTGTTCGCAATATTGCTTTTCTTGATGCTACATCTTGGAGATATTTCACAGCAGACGTACCCATCTATCTAGTTCTTTTAAATAGCTATCCTATATCATCATATGCAAATATCATTTATTTAGCCAGTCCTCTTTTGATAGACATTTAGGTTGCTTCTAAATTTTGTAAACAATGCTGCCACGATAACCACGAACATGAACATGTGTGGTTTGGCTGGAATTTTTTTATGGTAAATTGTACCCTATCCAAATTATCCTCTATAAACCTGACTTTTTAAAAGAGGTACAATTTACCTACAATTCCCCCTTTTTAGCATATAGTTCTATGAGTTTTGGCAAACACTCTAGTGGCTTGGGGAGCAGGGCTGGCCCACAGACATTTTGGAAGGCAGAGGGATGTGACTTTACTAAAGAAACAGATCGTAAGGAAAAATACGTCTCTGCTGGGCCTCGCAGTCCCAGGGTAGTGCCCACGGACACCAAATCTCATGGCGGAAGGTTTCACATGGCCACAGGTCTCCGTAGATAATGAGGACATTCAGAAACATCCCGGATGGTGAGATGAAGAACTAATCTACACAGGGTGAAGACTGCGATTTATTCTTTGTATCGATGTATAAAACTGAGGTTTCACAATGAAATAAGAGTTCAGGTAAAAAAATATATATGTAAGAAAAAGCTAGGGACATTGGAAACAGGGAAGGGCATATTGAAATGATACTCATTTCTTTCATTCTAAGCACTAACTGGAAGATGTGTGTACTATTTTAATAACCAGCTTTCAAAGGGATGAAAGAGAACAGTGACCGTATTCATAGGTTGTAAAATGCATCCTATAATCCTGAAGGTTAAAATGTGAAAGAAATGTGGGTCTTAGATGCAAGGGAATAGGCACTTATGATGTGCACCCCTCATTTAGTTTGTCGCGCCGCATCACCTTAAGGGCGGGGCTTGTGGTGCCTGTACCCCTCCCCGCCTGAGCGGAATGGCTGGAACGAAAGAGATCCAACAAACACATGAGCCCTAGGCAAGTGGTGAAAGGCCCCAAAGGAAGCAGATTGTCTGTTAATTTTGTGTCAGCTCATTCAGATGCACATGACCTTTCTAGGGCTGCTCCGGAATAGTTAATAACCTTTTATGCCCACTCTGAGTCCCTCTCTGCTTTCTCCAACCAAGGTGGAGAACAGAATAGACCCGTAAGGACTGGCACCAAGCTCCTCAGATCAACAGCGGGTCTCCTCCCTTGGGATGCTCCAAGGGAGAGGGGACCCTCTCGAGAGCAAGGTGAATGGCCTCATCCTCAGAGCTCACCTTGCCCCAGGCAAGGCAAGAACTGACATCCGGGCCCTCGCCTCACTGCCACCCAGACACATATCGACAGTGCGTGGCAGCAGGGTGCCTCTTGCCCAGTACAACCCCCAGTGCAAAGCTCACAGGAGGACAAAGTTGGTGCACACAGCTTTTTGAACATAGGAGCTGGGAACCAACAGGTTCCTGCAAAGAGAAGCCCTGCGCAGCAGAGCGAGGCCATCGGGCCCCACACTAACACCTCTCCTTGCGCCTCAGTCTCTCACCGGACCCAGCAGGAAGCAGGATGCTTTTTCTTTGCGTGCTCCCACGATGCTCCACATGCTCCCACATCGCGTAGGTGGTCACCCGATGGCTTATCGAGATCGTAACAAGTTTTCCTTCCCAGCTCACCCTGCTGGTTAATGATAGGCAGGGTGACTGCCAGCAAGTCTGAATGAGTGATTTATATCCCTTCCAGGAGGCCCAGGTTAATTATAAAGCAAGCAGCAGTGGCACAGCCAGGACTAGTCAGCTTCACACGCCCATGTATTCTTCCCTAAACAGTCAGAATGGGGGTACACAAGACACAGCCAGCCAGGGGAGGTGAGCCCTGATCACAGCTGACCTCAGCAGGCTCTGAAATTCTGAAGTCCATAGGTCCCCCACCCATGCTCCCCAGAAAAAAGCTTTTCTCCTCCCAAGGGCTGGTCCAAAATGGGGACAGAAGGCGAGGGCGGTGACTCACTTCCTCCCCACCTTCTTCCTAGCAGCACAGGCTGAGAGGAGGAGGATCACTTACTAGCTCCTAGGCTACAAAAAGGAGGAACAAGAACCCTTCCTTATGCATGGGGATCTCAAAGGACACTAAGCCTCAGCCACCAATCCCCCAGGTGATGAGCAAAATGGCGGCTGGGCAGACCTATGTCCATTTCCGGGCCTTGCTGCACTCTGGATAGGGAGGCCTCCCCATTCAGCTGTCAGATTCTCAAGTAATCATCAATATGTAGAAGGAGAATGAAGGGAGGAAGTGAAGTGTGATGAGAATCCCTGGTCAATGTTTTAGTCAGGACCTCCAGCAACAGGGACCAGCCGGCCTGCGGTCAGGACTCCTGGTCCCCAGCAGTCCAGTGGCGGGGGAGGTTCTGACAAATCAATTCCTTGGCTAGTCCCCTCTATAAATCTTGTGCTTATTTCCCAATCTTTACTGGTGTGTCCTCCTTGCCTTCCTTGTAGGGCTCTCCTTGATGCTTCCCACATGTCCCTTCCTGCCTCTGCTCTGAGCTGAGGGTAGACAGCAGGATGAACCCATAACTAGCTGCTGACCTCATCAGGCTGAGTTTCCTTACTTAAAAACTGCCTGGATGGCATCACCACGAATAGTCCAGCACTAATGGTCTATAATTTCAGCCACTCTCTTCATTTTCAACCTCTCCTAACAAGCACTTTGTCTCAAAGCTGCCCCTGAAATAAAATACCTCTAGGCAGATGGTTATCTTGCTTCAACCCTTTCTCTCTCTATTTCTAGTTCCCACAGCTGTCAATGGTGAACTTTCCAATCTGTAAGGATAGCACGGATCCTTTTAAAAAATAATTTGTACGCTCTTTTCCATAAATTACCAAAGAGAATCAAGAGGTTCTGCTTTAGTACAAAAAAATAACTCGTGTTGAGGAGGCGAGAGAAAAGGACTTCCTCCCTTGCCCTCTGTGAGTTCTCTGGCCTTCCTGGGCACTGTGAGGCTGGTGGGAGTCGGTGGCTTTGCTCAGACCTATATCCCATAACCACTTAGGCAAGCGGGACTGGGTATTAGGAGGCGTGGCCTCAAGGATGAGCAGGTGGGCTGGTTCATTTTCTTTTATTTTTTACATACCATGTGCTTGTCACCCAACAACCCCTGCATAAAGCACGTACTAATCAGCTGATTGCACTGCAGAAGAATGCTCTCCAACTACACTTTTCCCCAGTGGACATAAGGACTGTACTTACAGGAACCTCACCCAGGGAAATGTGGCCCATTGAAACATGCACTTTACCTGTCTAAGGCAGCATTATGTAGGCATACTGTAGTTTTTGTATTTGTGTGTGTGTGTATACATACATACATACATACATACATACATACATACATCATACATATAACCTAGTTCTGTAACAGGTATATCACCTTCCAACCCGAGGTATCCTTCTGAACTTATGGGTCCTCACAGCTGTTCTTCATATGTGGAATCACAGCTGGTGAAAAGACCATAATTCACTCTGATAGCCCCCAGCCACCTCAGGACCATATCTCAGCTGTTAATATTTTTAGGGCTATGCTAAAGTAGATGCCAACATGTGGCCTTCCTCAGTGAAACTGAGTTCTCCACCACAAGACAAGCAGTAGCTATCTTCTGTGGCATCAGGGGCACCCCTAAGGACCCACTCTGACTCTGTCATTTTCTTGACTCTTATGAGAGGAACCTCCTCCGAAACACGGCTGCAGGCAACATGGCAGCCCAAATGTGACTATTTGTAGCAGCTGCCACACTCTGCATTTAGAAGAGCCAAAAAGAAGAGGGAACACATATGCCTTGACACCTAAAATAGTTTCAGAATTCACAGCAAACCACTGGTTCAGAAAATTATGCCTAAAAACATCCTGAAAAACTTTGGCCAACAGCCCATATTCTCAGGACTCAGCTCCAAAGGCACATGAGATGAATTCAAATACAGGCATACCTCAGAGAGATTGTATGTTGGGCTCCAGATCACCGCAATATAGTGACTATCAAAATAAAGCAAGTCGTCATCTTCTGGCTGATGGAGGATCTAGCCTTCAATTTGTAGAAAAATGCAACACTTCTGAAGTGCAATACAGAGAAGTGTAGTAAAATAAGGTATGCCTGCCTGTGTGTCCTGGTTTTATGCTGGCGTTAGATCACTCCATTTCCAAATTCTGGCTTACAATTAGGGTATAAAAGGGGTGAGAGTGGAAAATACTTTTCTGAGCAGTTTGCCTATATCATAGTTACATCTTTGTAGGGTTTTTGTTTGTTTGTTTGTTTGTTTTTGTTTTAAATGATTTTGCATGCTAATTGAGCCACAGAGCACTAAATTCCAGTTCCTAAGTGTTCCTCTCAATTTTCAAATCTGCACTTAAAGCCAGTGGCCAGCTACAGTGTACACCTCTGCATCTCTCTAGTGGTGTGCTTCAGGGAAAAGAAAGTGTTTCTAGTGGGAAACTATGCATCACATATGGCACACTGGGTGGGATCTTAAAAAGACCCAAGGGGAAAGTATACCAGTTTGGTGCCTTTATATTTTGAAAGCAAAGAAGAGCAATCAGGATTTCCATGGTCAGGGAAAAAAAGCTTAACCCCTATGTAGAAATGCAGACCTAAAGTTCAAAAGTAGTGCTGTGAGGTTTTCCTCATTCTAGAGTCCTCTCTTCTTGCTAGGTTTTAATAGGCACTTTCATTGTTCTCTACAGCCAAAATGAGAGCTGAGCTTAAGGAGGAAGTGGTCAGTCCAGTTTTGAGCCGTATGAATGAGCACTGTTTGGCTCTCTTGGTGCATAGCTCTGCTTTCTGGTAGCAGCTGGGCCCAAGCAAGGATGGAGGCAGAGGGCAGAGTTCCATTTAAGAGTCCCCAAGCTCTAAACTTTAGCTTTCGTGTCTGATTGTTCTCCAACTTCCAGTAAGGTAAAACAAATAAAATTTTCTTTTGTTCAAAAAAATTAGAGTATTTTTTTAAATGATGATAATAGATTGTATAGCTGGAAATAGCTGCATCAATTTATCCATTCATTCAGTCAATTTTTCTTGAGAACCTACTAAATGCAAGGCATAGGGAACGAACATGGCAGATGGAGAAAACCTTGTCCATACCTTGTGGCTCATTCCATCACCTCATGTTAAAAGTGAGAACATTAAAGCCATCTGTGTAGGGACTTTGCTAGTGTCACACAGGAAATGGCAGTTTTGCTCATTTCTGCAAAACCCCTGCCCCCCGCCCCAGAAGGGTGGGGGTGAGGAAATGTTCTAGCATCACATGTAACTTTTCCTCCAAAAGTTGTGCAACCTCTTGTTTGGTCCCACAATCAGAATGGGCTCAACTCTAAATTTTTTTTTTTAAAAGCAATGAAGCATTCCTTTGAAGAGTATCCTTGCTTTTTTAACAAGGTAAAGGTGGTCTGAAATGGAAGCATTATTATTAGCATTTTATAACTGAATGGAAAATGTGGCATTTGTGAGTAGTCCCTTGGGACTACTTAATCATCCCAAGAAATAGTAATCGAGACGTGGATTCAATTTACATGCAGAAGAGAAGTACTGTCTCAGTTTGGAAAAAAGGATCACGGAAAATATTCAGTGCCTATAGCCCAAATGTGCTTCCGGAATCATGATCTTTCAATCCCTCATTATAACACAATCTTTAAGGGTTTTCTTCCAAATTAACAGTAAAATTAAAAGTTAGTTCAAAGCACTTTCACATGCTGTTGATGAAAGTACAAATTGACATTTTTAGAGGATAATCTGGTAACATTTATTTAAAATGCACATATATTTTGACACATCAATTCCACTTCTAAGAATTTATCTTACAGATACGCTCACCAAATTGTTTCAACATATGTCACAGGATCTTACTGTAAACTTGTGATGAAAATAATCTAAACATCCATTAATTAGAGGTTTAACTGATTCATACAATGAAAAATTATGCAGCATTAAAAAAATGAGGTAGTTCTAGAGGTTCAGATTTAAAAGACTTCAAGATATAAGTACAAAAATGCACAGAAATGAAGTTTATGATACTCAAAATATGGACAAAATTTTCTGAGATGATACAGAAAAAATGTTCAAAGTAGCAGTAGGAGCTGCATTTGGGGTGTCTGAAGACTTTGAGTTTTCATTTCATAGCTTTCCCTAGTTTGAATTTTTACCGTAGATATGTAATGACTTCATTGAAGTAAGTGTGTGTGTGTGTGTGTGTGTGTGTGTGTGTGTGTGTGTGTGTTTAAAATTCGGTTTGAAGGGAAATGGTTTAAACAAAGATGAAGCTTCACATTAGTGATATTGTAAGGGCTCAGGCTTCAGACAATCTTAAAAATCAGTTCTTCCTTTGGGATAGCTTCTTCATCCTTCGGTAATAGATCTCCTGGGATAGAACTCATGACTAAATCTGCCTCCATGGGAATGGGGGGGGGTGGGGTACAAACTCCAATGTAATATATTAGACCGAACCCATTAATTTAGGATCAAGTGTTTTAACAAGACTGTTTACCATTCAGAAAATACACTATTTTTAGCTAGAAAGTTTCAGATATCTTTTTCAAGGTTGCCTTTAAAAAAAAAAAATACTCTTTCTTCTTATGGATTCTCAGGTAATAAGTATCTTTTGGTTTTCTAGCTATAAAAATAAGAAAACCAACACTGCCCTGGTACATACATTCATGTGAGTTTATAGCTATGCTCACTGTATAGTTAGACCTCTTATCTAGTGTTTGTACTGACAGTTTCAATTCAACAAAACACTCTCTAATCACCTGTACCATAGGAACCTGGCATCCATAGATGCCTGCTCAACTGCTGAACTGAATTTTGTTATCCTAAATCAAAAAGGAAAATGATCTTAATGGGTCACAAGGTTTGCATATTTAAAAGTAAGCATTTAAAGCACAAGAGTCTTCTGATGGCCATTTCATTTAGCAGATCATTTCTCCTCACATGCGTCCACCCATTCGCTACAGACAAGCGTCCTTTTGGCAGCATTCATAGCTCTGTCGGGGCACGTGCACTTTGTCCCTCCCACAACAAGCATAAATGAAACAACTGCTTAGACTGATTTTTCCTGCTACCAAGTTGACTCACTGTTCAACTGAACTGCCCACATGGACAAATGGGATAACAGATGTGCTTTGATGAGTGTGAAACGTGACACAAGCATAGAGACGTAAAATTTATAATGATACAAAAATGATATTTTATAAACATAAAGTTCAAACAAACTAGTTTTTAAAGTATAACAAAGTTATAGATTTCAATTATGTTTTTCTTATAAAATTTAAAACTTTGTCACAAAACTTGAATAGCAGAATGAACTGACAATCATCCAAGAAGTTTACACAAACAACTATTTTGATATGCCCCGGAATGACTTTGTCCTCACCTCTCTGGCCAGCCTATACAGCAAATGCAAAAGGTCAATGAAATGCACCATTTTCATCAGTGATTTCCTATTGACAAAATAAATATATAGTCTAAAGGTATAGTATGATTTAATATATAACATTAGAGAGATAGATACTACATACTGGTTTAAGGAACTTCAGCTTGAACTATTTCTACCTCTCTTATTCTGATCCACCCTCAGCTTCAGTACTAGATGCCAAATAGTAAGAGATGGTATGATGGGTGACTACCTCGGGAACAAGGTAAGAGTGAGTTAGGACTTATGGGACCAAAAGATAATTGTTCGATAATAGCTCTAAAGCAAGCAGCCTTGGTTGACGATAGAAAGCCCAATGAAGGGTTTCTCACATTGCATGACCAGTGCTTCTGGATATTCTCCAGATTAATGTTAAAGAGATGTTAGAAAGGAAGAGAGAAAGAGAGAGAGTGAGAGAGCATGCCTTTGGTCTTTTGCCAATTTCAAAGCATGGTTCTGGGTACAGAGCCATACACAGGAGCAGCAGAAAGAAATGGCTTATTCTAAGGAGCCAGAGTCTAGTAACAAGATTCGTACTTTCCTATGGATCTAGGAATCCCAATTTTGAGATGCATTTCCATTGAATAACTGCTCATTGTAAAAGAACAACCATGAAAATATACTCATTTTAATTAAAAAAATGTCTAAATTAGGTGTCATCATTGTATTCATTAACTCCCTGTGGCTCCCTTTTTCCTACCTCCATAAATTGGTTTTAATAGCATTGTACAATCCAGCCTCCTGCTTCCCCTCAGCCTCAAGTCCCATTTTCCCCTCACCTGTCCACTGAAGTGTATCAGGCTGGCCTTACCTTCTTCCCAATATGCACTGCTAACCCGAGTCTTTACTCCTCCTTTATTGTTTCCGTTACCTGAGAAGTTCTCTCTCAATTTTAACCACACTTCAGACATGCACCGAGCCCCATCTTCCTTTATAAGTACCCGTGTCCTGGGCAGCCCAAGTTTTCAGTTTATTCTATCTACCCACGTGTCATGTGTTTTTATCTTATCTTCCTTGATAGACCACAAGAGATCTGAGAGCAAACATCATGACTTGCTGGTTCTGAGAAGCAAGGTGCAGAGGCAGTTAAGTCGCGTTCTCATCAATAGCAGCTGGCTGGTGACCGATGGAGGATTCCACTGTAGACTGCTCCCTGCTCCCTCAGAATTGGTCACAATCCTGACAGCGGGTCAGGGCTGACCAACCCAGGGGCTAATGGTTCATGTGCTCAGTCCAGCCCTCTATGGAATAATCTGCCTTGTGGAATTTTTGCACAATGGGATGGGAAAAGGAAAAAGATAGAAGCCCAGGAAAATCTGCAGAAAAAGAAAATCCTCTTTTGTCACATCCCACCCAAATCAAGGCTAAGATATTTCCTGTTTTTAAGTTAGAGCTATCAGAAGTTTCCCATTAGAATGCACCACATTCCGACTTAAAACGTATTTTTTGTCTTAGCAGTACACATGTTGGTGACAGTAAATTTTCAATAGAAGCCTCTACTCCAAAATTGCCTACTGAGAAAAAATTCTTCCATAGGAGTGAGAGAAGAAGCCATGCTAGCGCATGTCGAAACCTAGCACGATACGGGAGACAACACACATGCAAAGAATGAAAGGGTGAGAGCTTTTAATACTACCCATCACAACTATAGAAAACGGGAGCTCCTTTTCAGAAATACGCGCAATCAGGGCATACCTACACGTGATGCCTTTGAGCTTTATCCAGAAAATGGGATGGATGGTAGCTACTGAAACCTCTGTGCTCTTAACTCAACAAACGTTTATATAAACACCTGCTGTGTTCAAGTGTGCGCATGTGTAGACATGTGCATGTGCATGCACGCACATGAGAGACGGGAGGGAGAGAGAGGGACAAACACAGAGGGTTGGTGAGAGAGAAAACTTGCGGTTGGCATGTGCCCAACCCCCTGAAAACTAATCCTTAGGACAGAAACGGAGAGCAGAACTACACATAGATGGCTCATTACCCAAAGAATCGTCTTTCGACATGCTTTCAACTTCTGTCTCCTCTCATCTTGTTACCTGGTGGATGCACCACATATGACTAGAGAGTGCGACAGGAGATGAGGCACTCTGCCATGGATGCAACAGAGAATCAATGTCAACCGCTCTCCGGAAGAGTGTAATTCATGGGAAAAGTAGGACCAAGACAGTAGGTCCCAAATCCTGGCAGTTAAGCCAGTATATCCTGCCTTCTAGACTCGAGGGAATCTAAGCCTTCATGTCAAGGTCAAGTTGGTTACCTCCATCACTGCAGGTCCTGGAGTCCGAGGCCAGGCTGTCTGTGGAGCCCGTGGTGAAGCTGACGTGGACACCCCTGAAGGATGGGCTGAGGCTCTCTGCGGAGCCTTGGCTCACTTTCTCCAAATCAGAGCTGCTCTTGTTCATTTTTAAAAGGTGCCTGGAAAATGTAACAATAAACGATAAAAGCAATTAATTTGGTTTCTAGTCAAAAACAAGGCCAATGGACCATGAACCTACTATGGTCTTGAAACCCGACCAACACCAGCATGCTTCGAAAAAAATACTTTGGGAAGAGAGAACAGGAGCTCTTTAAAAACCTATGCACATAAATGGTAAGAGGTTTCTTGGGTATGGCAGGAGAAGTGAGTCTATTAAATACAGACAGATGCCAAAATCATGATTGAGGAAAAACTGCCTTCATATTTTGACCCTCTCTGCCACAACATCTATGTCATCTACTATATTCTATGTAACATCTCTACAAAGAAAAATTGAATATTATCATATAAGCCAATGAATGTATGGAGATATACAAAGATTGGGTAGCTTTTGCAAGATTACAGCATAAATGAATTGCAAATCAGAACTACAAACACAGGATTTCTTTTTTGCCTGGTACTCTCTTGACATAACTTGAAAGAGTCTAGGTTGTTCCTTGGAATTAAGAGGACTTTATTTAAATTTTAACCAGACATCTAGTACAATGCTCAGATATAACCATGTTAACATAATCCTTATTCCAGAACTGTGGAATGAATCTGTCCTTAAGCTTTCTATGAAATCTTTTTTTTTGCATCTCTAAGACAATATTGCCAACATATCAGGGACGGGAACACCAAGTTCAAGAACAAAGAACTTCTCCTTGGAAAGAAACAGTTCTATTATTCGGTAGAGTGTTTAGCTTATTGATTTCTCCTTCCCCTTTTTTCAAGGACTACATGAATATTCACTCTGACCTGACATTTTCACCACAATCAATCCAGCTCTGTCCCTGTTGGTGGTAACCCAGATTTATCTGAACTGATACTTCCTGATGACATTCCTGTTCCCACGACAGCAGATCTATATCTCAACATCTGCTGCAGGAAATATACAATACAATATCGATCTAGCATCAGAACTGCTTTGTTTAATGCATATGACCTTACAGTCAAGAGGGTATTGATTGTTCTTTATGTTCAACACGGACAGGCCCTGTATTGGTCTTCAAAGCCACTAAAATCTCTTGTTCACTCACAGAAAAGTTTAGAGAAAGTTTGTTTGCTACCACGAAAAGTGCTCTCTAGAAACATCTCTCTCTCCCCAACTCTGATTCTTAGAACCACCACGGATAATGTTTTAAAGCTGTTAAACGTAAGTAGGACAGTGATAGCAATATTACAACTAACAGTATTCTTTATATTTCAATGTCACTGTAGGGATCTTGGAAGTATCAGGCTACAGCAGTAGATTATCTTTCTTTTACCCTCTGGCAAAATACAGTCACAGAAAGTTTCATAAAAGAGTTTTAATCTCATCAGATCCATCAGTAATGGCTTTCCAGATGAAGCCAAGAACTGAAGTTCTGAATAATGACCACGCCTCAATCTAGGGGAGAAGTCAGCTCTATGGAAACCCAACTACTGCTCCTCCCCACCCCGCCGCAGAGTGGTCTCTGCAGTCTCTTGGTCTTCGGGCTCAGAAAATTGCCAAGGGAGAAATTCCAGCACCATAGCTGCTGAAGTGGCACAGCTCCTCATTCCACAAACATAAAAAAAACACTTGATGATGTATATAGATAAAACTAAAAAATACACAAATGTGTGTGTGAGCACACACACACACACACACACACACAATTATTTAAAGTAACAGCAAAGCGGTGAAAGAAAGAAAAGTTCTCAGGTGCCAGATGCAAAGAGGGAACACTCAGTATCCGAGCATGACAAGAAACGCTTTAACATCGCTGCATGGTAGACGTTCTTTATCAGGTTAAGGAAGTGTTTCCATTCTAAGTTTTCTAAGTGTTTTATATTTTTAAATCATTTATAGCTATTGAATTTTATTGAAGGGTTTTCTATATCTGTACAAAAATCATATCATTTTCCTCCTTTATTCTGTTAATGTGATGAGTTACATTAATAAATTAACCCATGCTTTCACATTTTGCATTAACTTAATTTACTACATATGGCTGGATTCAATTTAATATTTAAGATTTTTAATTTTACATTTAAATGGGAGGTTAGCCAATAATTTTTCTTTCCTGAATTATTCTTGTCTAGTTTTGTTATAAAGGTTAAATTAGAATTACAAAATGAATTGGGTAACTATTTCTCTTTTTCAGTGATCTTATATAGTTTGTATAAATAGGGATTGTATGTTCCTTGAAATATTTCTAAAACTTGCCTGTAAAACCATCTAGACTGGGTTACAGTATAAGTGAGATTAGTAAAAATTTGTTTCTAATACATTTGGAATCATTTTGTGGATAGAGATCCAATGAACGGAGCTCTGTCTACGGAAATTGCTATGTGACGAATGCAGTGTAGCATCAGTGATAGGAAGATAAACAGTTCGTGGTATTCATACACCAGCTATCAATAATAGGACAAAAGAAAATAAGAAGGTAGAACTATGTTTCACACCATATATAACAATGAATTTTGACAGGAAAAAAAAAATCCCCCAAGATTTAAAATTTGTTAGAAGAAAATATCAGAGAAAATCCATAAAATAAAGATAAATTTGATTGCTTTAAAACTTAAAACTTCTGTCTCATAAAAGACACTATAAAGTAATCCACACATTTGCAATCTATATACTAGATAAAGTATTAGAATATAAATATACAAGAGACAGACAAATGACCCCCATTAAAGAAAGGGCAAAAGATACAAAAAGGTAATTCACAAAAGAAAAAACATGAAAAGCCAATTAACTCATGATCAAAATTACCAGTAATCAGATTAAAGATAAAAGAAGATTTCATTTCACACCTATCAGATCAGTCTGGCAATATCAGATATTGTTAGGGATGTGGGAAAATGGGAAGTTTCTAGCACTGCTCGTGAGACTGAAGAGACTGAAGATTGGTAGAAACACACGCACGCGCGTGCTGGATAACACACTGATGAATCTTGTGAGGTTGAATATGCGTATTCCTATAATGAAGCTATTCGTTTTATATTCTATTTTTTGGTATACATTCTTGAGCAAAGATATTCAAATTTCTAGTAGTTAATGAACTGCTAAGTCAACTTAATGAGTCACGACAGTTTATTGACCAACAGTTTATTTAAAAAAAAATAGAACAGACCAGAAATATGAAAATATATATTAGGGATTGTGAAACTTTTGTTTCAGGGGAGTATGTGTATGTGTGTTGGATCATGATATTAAACATGTTTTTTTATGGGTATTGATTTTAAAAAGGTTAAAAATCATTGCTTTAGAATAGGGGTCAACAAACTTTTCCTTAAAGGGCTACATGGTAAATATTTAGGGTCATGGGTCATATAATCTCTGTTGTAACTACTCAACTCTGCTGTTGAAGCAGGAAAGCTTCCATAGATAATGTATAAATGATTGGGTATGTTTTCCAAGAAAATTTTATTTATAAATACAAATAGCTGGCCTGTGGGTTATCAATTATCAATTCCTGATCTAGAATAGCCTTGTTCAACGGACATATAATGCAAGTCATATATATATATATATATATATATATATATATATATAATTTTAAATTTTTTAGTAGCCAAATTATAGGTAAAATTATTTTATTATATATTTTAACAAAATATATTGAAACATTGTCATTTCAACATACAATGAACATAAAAATTATTAATGAGATAATTTATATTTTTTTCATCTTAAGTCTTCAAAATATGGTATATATTTTACATTTATAGCACATGGCAATTTAGACCAGCCATATTTTAAGCTGGTGACTACTGTACCAAACAGTGCAAATCTGGAGAAACTCTCAGACATGAACACAGATGTTCAAAGCATTACTAACAGCAAAAACAACATTTTAAACAGTCCAATGTCCATCAGTAAAAGAATAGAGACATCGCTGTATATAGCATTGCTTATTATATAGCATTCAAAAACAAATGAACTTGATTTTAATGTACCTATGTGAAAAAGATTCTTCAAATGAATATAAAAGTATACCTTGTAAAAGACTCATGTACGGTATATCAAGTGGTGTCAATTACAGAAACCATTATACACATTTTAAAACATAATGATCTATATATATTTTGTATATCAACTATACATAGTAAAATGGAAATAATATTCATTAACTTTAAGATCGTGATTACTTTGGGTAGCACGGGGAAATGGAAAAGGCAATTAGATAAGGAGAGGTCTTCCACTGTACCTATAATATTTTATTTTTTAAAAACCTTAAAAAAATGGCAAAATGTTAATACTTGAAAAATCTTAGGGAGATACATAAATGCCAGAAATTATTTCTGTATGTTTTTTTCATTGTATGTTTGAAATATTTGATAAACTGAAAACGAACATTTCTAGAAAGAAAATCACTACGGCTTGAATGAGCCCAGGACGGCCCCTCCAGTTGACCTGCTGTTGAGCTTTTGAAAGGCACAGAACAAAAGTGATGACCCAGCAGGATTTCCATCAGGCCTGCAGAGGACAGGACAGCTCAGTGAGAGTTGGTTCCATCACAGAATAGCCTCGTAGATGGAGAAAGTTATTTCTCAGACTGAACAACTCTTCTGAGACTCTGAAGGTTAATTCTTCTGCATCTAGTCACTGTGAGGGAGAAGTCACAGCTTTGAAAACTCACCAAGTGAATGCAGACAAAATCAGAGTACTCCTCCTGTGACTGCAGGATAAATTCTCCGTGTGTGTGTGTGTGCGCGCAGAGAAGTGGGGAGACTCTTAAAGCAGACCCTGGTAAATGTTATTACCCAAGCCCAAATTTCATGTTTTCATGGCTTCTGGGAACATTATTGCTGTTTCTCTACTAAAAAGGCTCAAAAAACAGAGGTTCCCACCAGGTACCTAAAATCCAATAGGCATTTGGAACGCTCAGGTATAAATGAAGAGAGAAGGGGGCGTCACTTTCTCTAATAACAAAATCTTGGGAGTGATGACTCTTTCACGAGCTGTGTCAAAAATCTTCCACTCTAGAAAACTGCGTAATCTGTACTCCTAGAGAATTGCCACTTTAATTAGGGAATGAGCAAAATATCAGATTTTAAAATAAAAGGCTTGCCATCAAAGCAGAGACTTACAACTTATTTTTGTGTCTTCAGACTGTGTGTGCGATAGATTTCTTAAAAGTGCATGGAAAGGGCTTAATGTTCCAATGGCGACTCTTCTGGGCCCTAACAGATTATTCTGTCAGACCTAAAGCCAAATGATAATTCGATGCGCGCAACAACACACAACAAGACTACAATTATTTTTTTACGGGCACCTTTCCCTCATGAATGATAATTTGATTTGTCCTTCATAAAACCAATGCAAACCATCTATGAGATGAAATTTGAAGCCACGTCATTTAAGGAAGTGGCTTCAATGAGCCAAAACCACACTCTCTGGTCTTTCCTCTTTGGGTGGTGAATAACATTTTTATCAGCTACAGCGAGAGCAAGCCCCACACAGATGTCTTTGCTCACGCAGTGTGATAAACGACTCGTTCTTGTTCAGACTTCCTTTCCTGCCTCCCCCTGTTGATTAGGCACAGTCACAAGAGAGTAGGGCGACATACATGGCCAGTGGCACAGCGTCTTTTGAGACTCAGAGCCCTGCAGCTGCTGCCCAGTGTTTTAGAATGGCTTTTCCCCTCATTGTCCTTAGAGAAAGAAGCCTTGCCAGAGTTTTCTCCATACTGTATTGGTATAAAGCTAGAAAAAATAATCCAGGCGGAAGAGCCATCTGCCAGACTTCCTCATTTGTAGGAAGAAACCTCTTCTAAAAATACCCCTGAGCTTTCACAATGTCCGAAATTCTTAATGGACGCTGAGCCCCAACGTGTGGCAGAGACTATATGTCAAACTTTACATGGCTGCTAGAATCCTCACACCACAGTATAATTTCAAGTGTTACTGAGTTAAATTTTCATTTTTGCCACCCTCACTTTTGTTAAGTTCACATGCATTTGGTTGAATGCTTTTTCCCCTCTGGAGAAAAATACAGGAAAATTCAAATAATGCCAGCATGCAGTTTTAGATTACCTCTCTAGACCTGGTACACATCCATATCACCATGTCTCTGGGTTGGTCGAATTCACTGCTAAGTTTAGTGATGGCTCAGAGAAGACCTTTGAGGTAGCTCTCAAAGTACAAACAGGTTTAAAAAATTCTATATACATTTAAAACATTACTAAGAAGTGAAAACAGAATGGTTTTAAATGCAAATAAATCAAGTCATACCTAAATCAAAGAATGAGAAACTCTTACCATCCTAGACTCCAGCCCTTAGTGCCGTCCTCATCAGCACGGCCTCCCAGAGCCCTGTGACAGGCTGGGCCAGTGACTGCAGGGGTCTCGTGGAGCAGCCCTGAGGATGGAGCGCCAGTTTCAGAGGCAGCAGGAGTGCCTTGTCAGCCTGCTGTGAATCACCCGCTCAGAGCTCTCCGTTTCCCTTCAGTTCCTCTCTGACTTTTCTATAAAATGCATTTCCTGTAAAAGTACAGGAAAGTAGAGACGGATCTGCCTCTGTGACCTGCAGCTTTCAGTCTCCAATTGTCTTATTGGGCTTCATCATTAGAAGCAATTTAAATACCCTCTAAAATACATTAAGTTTCACCTCATTTATTCTCTACTATTTAGCCACACCTTAAAGTCAAAATCCTTAAATGATTCAAACTGAAAAACCAGGTCTGCTCGGTGAATAAGAACACTCAATTTTTAGCATATCTTATGCCTGAATTACTTGCAGTGCGTCCCCCCCATCCTGTCTGCCCTGAATACCATTCCCAGCAAACAAACATTGACTACCTACTGTGTGCTGAGCACTGTGTTAAGTGTTGGGGACATGATAGCGGATAGAGCTGAAACCACCCCTTATTTGTCAAGCTCCTCGAAAAAAAGTATACGGAGGGTTCAATCCACATCTTCAGAAAAGATTTGCATCCAGACTCAAAATCTTTCTAAAATACTGCTCTCATGACGATGGCTGACTCTGAAGAGTCCTACACAGAGATCCTATAAGGACTCTCAACCTCGGCCACCACACTGATCAACTCAGATCTCCCACGGTGACAGAAACACACATTCCAGCTTTCCTTTGACAATCTCGATGTCTATATTTCCCTCCACTGTCTATACATTACAGCACATATTAGTATACTATTTCCCTCATAAATCCTTCGCTCTAATTAAGCTGGTCTCTCATTGTCCCTAAAGCACCCTGTGTTCCCCTCTTCTACCAACACTGACTCGGAGGAAACAATCCTCTGTCTCCTTCAAAACTTTTCCACCCTCAAGAAGCAGCCTTGGTATCACTTACCTAAAAATCCCTCCCAAACCGTTTCAGTCTTCTCTGACTTGGCTGTCCCCTCTGGAACTCACACAGAACCGAGTCTGATCCACATCACTATTTGGTTATAATCCTGGTTAGATTATTCTAATTGTTTCATGTGAAATAGGCTTGTTTCTACCCCCAAATTATAACTGTTTGAGGAGCTGTGTCACAGTCAGGACAGGTTGGAACACAGAGTAATTATTAAATACTTCTTGATTAAGTTTATCTGCCTCTGTTTCAATAACGCAGTGGCATCTGGGAGGATAAACGTTTCCTTTAAGAAAAGAATTACACTTGCCCGGCAAAACTTGCAAAAGGCAGGAACATTGAGCACACAACCCTCAGGAAAGCTGGATTCAATAGATGATTCTCTCCCATAACTACATAATACAATGGTCCCAAAATATCCTGAATTTGCACAAATCTACTAGTTTCTGCAGTGTTGTTATTGTTGTTGTTTTCCAGGATACGAGATGAGAAAGGCAGATAACTAAGTTGGGAAGGTTTTTGTCACTTTTATCTTTGGTGCTCTTAGATGAAGATGCGTTGGTGCTCTTAGATGGGATTACTTAGCAAGTGTCTCAGGGCCGCCTGAAAGTACTAAGTCCCTTCTGCTCTGGGAGCATGTTTTCTCCACTGATCTATTAGCATGCACAAAGATAGGAAGTCAGTTTCAGTTTTTGGTCAAATGACCTTTAAGGTGCAGGCCTGTTAATTTGCATTTGGAGTTAATGCACTAGTAACTGTGGGGCTCTATAAGCTGAAAAGCCCTTTGGTTCAACCTGAAGATAAATGCACTTTGCATTCGGTGGAAACCATTTAAAAACAGGAACAGAGCCATACTTATTTTTAAAGATAAGGACACACACGTTTAGGTTACTAGTTGATTTTGGTCAAGGATAAAAATACTTAAACTGGTCAAATGGAAATTGGTAAGCATTTATGCTGACTATATATACAGATACACTTTGGCATTGAGAGGTATCAATAATTTTAAAAGATGACCTGTCAGATCTCAGAAAATGAATCCTTTATTTGTGACCCCAGTCTTCATGGTTGTGTACTTTCCTAAAGCAGCTCGGGGCCGCCTGGGGCAGGGGTGAGGATGGCAGATGTTCGGAATTACCTGGCATGAAGAGGTTTCAGCTAAGGCTGAGGACGGGGAGAAGCAGCTGTTGAGGAGCAGGTAACAGAGTGCTGAGAGCCCAGGAGCTTTGGCCCCATCACCCAGGCCACCACACTTTCATTTCCAATACAATCACCAAAGAACCTGAGTCCCCGACTCCTGGCCCAGAAAGTCAAGGAGGAAGCTTTTACATCTGTTCACACAATGGGCAGATGGTTAGAGAGGATGAAAAGGGAGATGAATAACAAATGGAAGTAAAGACTGACTAACTGCAATCCACAGAGGGCCACCTCCCACCAGCTGCCTGGTCCACAGGCCAGCACTGTGTGGGAGAACCCTGAGGAGCCTGTGGGAAGAAGAGTCGTGCAAGCATTTGAGTGACTTCCCAGTTGGATTTCAGAGTCACCTAGGAAGGCCAGGGATGCAGTGGTTAAGAGCATGATACCGGGGTTCCACTGCTTGGGTTTGGGTCTTGGCTGTACTGCTTACTGGCTGCAGGCCCTGGAAAAGGCTCTTAATCTCTTTGTGCTTCAGATTCCTATCTATAAAACAGGGATAACAATAATACTTACCTCATGAGGCTGTTAGGAAGATTCAATGAGTTAATATTTAATTAGCGCTGCAAACAGCACCAGGTACATAGAAAGTGTTAGTTATTCAGGAAACTGAATGTGGATGGATGGATGGATGGATGGATGAGGAGAGAGAAAGTAAAGCAGAGACACAGAAAGGCAGAGACAGAGAGAGAACTTCAGCAGCCTCCAGTAAACCCAGTAATTCTTTTTGCTACCTGCATAGAAACAGAAAACAGCAGATAGGCTAGAGGTTTCAGTCTCTCTTGATACCTCTATTTTTATTATGGTACTTTAAAGAGACTCAAAGAAGAAAGTCAATTGGCGTGATGATGCTTTGATGATCTGCATTATTCTAAAATAACTCAGAAGAGTTGATTTGTCCATCAAACAGACCTCATTTTGATAATTTTCAGTGTAACCCCAGGTTCAGGGGCTGACATACTCTTCAGAGAACCAGGTTGCTTAGCTCCATTATGTGAAGAACCTCTTTTATTGCATTAGCCTGCCTCCCACCACAGAAAAAGAATCTCCCATGGTTCCTTCCCTCTTCACACCCCCTCCCCATTCACCCCACCCTCACCCAGAGAACTCTGGTGATTGATTAAACCAAAACAGTGGTGAGTTGTTATTCACCAACTTGGGAATTGTCGCTGTTCCAGCTGACCTATTCCTGTTGCAATCCATCCACCAAGATGATCTGTGCTTGACCACAATCTTTTTGCTTCTAAACTATTGGTTTTGGCAATCTTGCCTTCAGAATTTGATCTCTCTCCTTCATTTGATTCAGCAAATGCTTCAAGTCCACTTTGTTGACCCAGATCTTGAGCCCATCTATTTGGCTTAAGAAATTTGTGTGTATTTATATTAGAGTTCATTCCTGGCTTGGGAGATTCAGGCTATTTGTAACAAAGTTACTAGGATGATCTACTTTTCCACTCCTACCCTGGTCCAGCCTGTTGCTCAGTAAGGATGAGCTTCCCTTCCTGCTCTCAGGTCAATTCTTCAGGACTCACTTACCTGCGCCTCAACAGCTCCACCACCCTGTCCTGAGCCTTAGCCAAAACTTCCCCACCCTATGTAACAGTTCTAGTCATCCAATTCCAACATGGGGCAGGGGCTCCTCACACTATCAGTTCTTAGACTGGGTATCATACTATTCAGCTCAACTCTGACACTATCTACTGAAGACAGCATTAGATTCCACAGGTTAAGGGCTTAGTCCCATAAGATTGCCTTTTGTCGCAGATGCCAGTCTCAAGTCCAGGATGTCATCTGGCTGACTGGTCATAGATTGGAGGTTCCAATGATCCCTTCCTTGGGTTTGGATAATATGCTAGAGCAGCACGCAGAGCTCAAAGAAATATTTTACTTAAAAGAACAGCCAGATAGGAGATGCATAGGGAGGAATTGCTGGAAGGGCGCAGAGCTTCCATGCCTTCTCTGAGTGTGTCATTACCCACACTTCCACGTGTTTGTCAACCTACAAGCTCTCCAAACCATGCCTTTTTGGGTTTTCATGAAGGCTTCATCACATAAGCACGACTCATTAAATCATTGGCCATTGGTCATTGATTCTACCTCCAGTCCTACTCCTCCAGAAGGTTAGAGGGTGGGACTCAAAGTTCCAGCCGTCTAATCACAATGGTTGTTCCCCTGGCAATGAGTTCTGTCTTTAGGTGGGTTCCAAAAATCACCTCATTCACATATAATAAGAGACACATTTATGGCTCTTAGGAAATTCAGCACTTAGGGAATTCCAAGGCTTCTAGAAGCTCTGTGCCAGAACTGGGAAGACCAAATATATATTTCTTATTATAAATCGCAGTATCGCATTTGGTAATTTCAAACACCTTCCATCTTTACTCTTGCACCAGGCAGCCCAGTGCTTCTCTAGGAAAGTCCATAGCCATGCAGACTGGGGTCACAATTAGTTTGTGCCTTTAAGTAGCTCTTGGGGCTCCCTAGCAATCCTTGCACTTGACCTTGCATTTTCCAAAGCAGTTATTCCAAACATTCAACATTTTTCTTGATATTCTTAATTCTTGCCTCTTTCAAGTAAATCCTCTATGTTTCCATGGTTCATGGTTCACAGTCTCTCTTCATGTTCATATTTAGTTTTAATGCAGAGAAGATGAGATAATCATATGCCTCAATTAATCATGCATTTTCAATTTGATCTGCATTATTTTAGTTTTTCCCTTTGTCCCCATCTTGAATTTTTAACTTTTTCAATCTCTCAAAGCCAGGTACTCGCACTATATTTTCTTGGATTTATACCCTTGGATTTATCTTTAAAAAAGATATGTTATTTTATATGTTTTAAATTTATATTAATTACATTATGTTACATATCTTGTTCTGTTTCTTAGTTATTTTACTGAATACTAGTTTAAGGTCCATCCATGCTTCTGTATACACATCCATAACTTCTGATTGCTATTAAGTAGTTCATTTTATACTCACTACATTTTACTTTTCTGTTTCCCTAGAGATGCATATCTGGGTTTGCCTCCACTGCCTGTTACTGTGAACAATGCTGTAATGATCTTCATTGTACATGTCCTCTCATTGACCTGTGCGTGTGTTTCTCTCAGACATACACTCAGGAATAGAGATTGTGGGGGGCATGATGTATCCTTATATTTAATTTTACTGGATAATTCACATCAGCTCCACTTATACAATATTTAGTGATTAAATGACAGTCAAAATCAAGAAAGTCTCAGACTCTGAACTATATGAAGAATGTCTTTCATTATTTTTCTCTACTTTTAGAGAAAACATGAACAAGCACTGAAAGTAAGCTAAGAAAGAGGACTGAAGGGCTGGATACAGGATTCACTGTACAGGCAATTTCCCCATTTCAGGTTTGGAGAGGACATGGATATAGAGAAGACGTTTTGAGAGATCTGAAAGGAGGTCACCAAGTATATATAACAGATCAGGAATATTCCTGTCCTGGTTTCTCATACTTTCTCCTAGGGAAACATGCTCTTTCCCCAAGTCGAGCATCTCTACAAAAAAGATGGCCTAAGCAGTCATCAGTCAAGAACGTTTGAAAAATTATATATACTAGGTATTATGAAAACAATAGTTTTGTTTTTATTTCTCAAATTTAAATGTATATTATAATATTTATTTCTATTTTTAAACTATTCCTCCCAAAAATTCTTCCTGCTCCTTACTCCCTCTCCCCAATCTGTACAGGCAATTTGGGGCATAAAAAGGCAGTGCTAGAAGCCAAAGAGGGTAAGGTTAAGTGAACATGCATTATTTAACAAGATTTAAGGACTGAAGAAGTAAATTTAAAGTCTTATTAAAGAGAAATAAGACTTAAATAATGGATAATAGACTTATTGGTAACTGTTATTTACTAAGATAATGAGTTCCAAAACTTCATAAAATATTCATAATCTCCCATTAAAATTCATGAAATATTCATATTCCTTATTAAGAGGAAATAAAACATTTTGGCATTACAGTCTGAAATTTGAAGCTGTAATCAAAGAGGATGATCATCTTCTGCCAAACACTTTGCCGAGGGCCACCTGGGCTGGACAGACCCCAGATTTCCTCCCAGGTATGGAACTCTTAAATTAGTATAGAGAGCCAGTCATTAACCACCACCGATGATTTTGCATTATAGATGATAAACTTTATATTCTAAAGCTGTTGGCAAATAGCCAGCACAGGTGTTTGCACTCCACTCTTGCATAACCTGCACACAGTACTGACTGATCGCGGCAAGCTTTCCTGCACTTGGCACATGGCCTCACGGTTTTCCACATGGAGCTCCAGATTGCCACTCCAATTGACTGGAATTGGTGTGGAGGAGGTAACCTCACCGCCCTCATGGTTCAGGAATATGCAGTCACAAAATCTTACTTTTGAACTGCATATATCAGTAAGAATTACTTTAAGTGACACCCCTACTGATTTTAAATTTCCAAAGACTTTTCTTCCATTTCTTCCTAATTTTCAAGATCATATTACTTAATAATGTCAATTTATCTCAACTATTCTTGCATTTGTCCACCGTAGCTGTAGCATGGAGCTTCTGAAGAGCAGAAGACATTCTTAAGTGCTTTCTACAATTCGGGAACACACAGCGGAAACACCGTCCATTATCTGCCTAAGCTTTAGACTTTAGGAAAGTTTTTATGGCATGCGCATTAGTGGGCATGAAATGGCTAAATACCAAAACCACTAGGAAGTCAGGGGGATTATTTGATAGTGCTAGGCACTAAAATTAGCTGGACAGTAAAATATCTGAGTAAAAAGGGAAGGACTTTTTTAAAGTAACTTTTGATTTGGAAGTTCCACTTCTCCCTCACTAAAGAACAGTTGTTTACGTAAGTCAGCCTTTTAAAGAAGCAAGGAGAAAAAGCCATCTGGGGCATTAAATAAAAGCTAATTGAAGCAGGGAATTTTACAGATTTGTATGAAAACCACATGAACACCCTTAACGCCCAACATTTTTAGAGATTTGCCCACAAGTCAATAAAGAAATAATGAGCAATTTCAGCACAGAGGATGAAGACTCTGATCTTAAACTCTGAAAGTCACTAGCTGCACAAAGGGCTGCTGAATATTCTTTGTAGTTGGTCTATCAACCCTGACGGAAAGAAAATGCCAGTCTTCTCATGAGCACAACAACGATCCCCAAACAGAAACAGATTACTTGTGCCACAAATAGAGAAACTTTCTCACCAATTGGTGAGTTCCAAACCCAAAAAGTAGGTTGGCCGTTCTAGGAACAAAGTCTCTCTCATCACCCGATGGACGAAAGGGGTTTGATCACATGGCCTCTGCATGTGTTTTCCAACCTGCCTCAAAAACATGGAAAATCCATTCTCGGAGAAGCAAAACCACACCCTTGAATTCCTTGCAACTCACTGGTGGGGGGAAAAAAAACATCCTTAGGTGATTACTACCTGAAGGGAACATTGTGTGTCAAGAGAGGGCTGGCTCCACACACCTGCTCAGCTTTAAAAAAATATATATATATATATAGCAGAGTAAGGAAGCCCAGTAGCAAAAGTGAAATGTACAATCATTAGGTAGTAATTAATCCATGAAAGGATGCACTGTGCCCAAATGGAGTTTGCCCGCTTTGAAGCATTAATAATTATTAACCTCAGCTTCTTTAACCCAAGGTGACAATGTTCCACTGAGTAAGGGTAGCCACAGAATTACAATAGCGTATCCAGTGAAAAATCTGTAGTTCATTCTTAACTTTTTTTTTTTCTAATTCAGTAATCCTTTATTAAGTACCTACTGTAAACCATGCATGGCACTAAGATATCGTGTGGGAAAGTCAAAGAAAAATGTATGAAACATGGTCCCTGTTCACCAAGGGGTTTACAAATTCTTCAAGAGAAACAACCATGGATCCAATTTAATACGATGCAGGACACACTGTGTTAATCACCAAAACAGAGGAATGAACAGAGCGCAGTGGAGCATCGTGGAGACCTGGGTTTCAGAAAGAAACTTTGATACAAATATTTAAAGCTATTGTTACTTTCTTTGACATTTCTTGATGTGCAGAGCATAGACTCAGTTGATTTTGGAAAAACTGAAATAAACAGACCGGTCTCTGCCTACAATTGTCTATTTAACAAAAGTTTCTTGAGCATCTACTTTGTGCCAGGCACCAAACAGGATATTACGGAATTACAGACGGCTAAACATGCTCTTTATCTTTAAGGGGCACTTGGCTCTTTTTTTTTCTTTAGTAAATGGTTATCTATATGACTGTACTAAGCTTGATCTTGATCTTGGATCAGGTCAAAAGATAATTAAAGGAAGGAATAGTCCTGGGCATCGAGCTGAGTAATGATACTAAACAGAACAGAGAATGTGGTGAGAATCCAGATGCTACGATAACCAGTCTCATCAAAGGGAATCAAAGCAGGGGTGAGCCTTTGTTAGTCATATTGCATATCTGCTAATTTAATCACACCAACCCTCAGGGGCCTTAAAGGGCAGTCACTGGCTTTTTAGCATCTTGCATAGAGTGTAGCAGAAAGTGGGCAATTAGTAGATATTGATGAATTAAAGAACCTCTAATCCATAGCCTGAGCCATGGATACATGTTCAAAAATGGGGAGAATGCCATAAATATTTTATATAGACTAGTGATTAACTCAGTGACTTTTTTAAAATGTGCAGAATAAAAAGGTAGGTATTAATTTTAATTCTCAGTGCTGTGGCATCATGAGATAGGCAATGTTTTCACACTCTACCACAAACTCATGGGAAAAAGTGAACAATTAATTTGCTCGGGGCATGAAACAATATAAATTTGCATTATTGATACATGTACTTTGTTCTGTTTGCCAAATTCTGAGTATGGCAGTGGGCGGGGGGTGGGAAGAGAGGGATCCTCCCCATGAAGTATTTCCAGTATTCATTCTTCACTGGGCCAACTCGACCTCCTCTGACTTATTTCAGTTTTGTCAAAAAGGATAA
Source organism: Rousettus aegyptiacus (assembly GCF_014176215.1). NCBI lineage: Eukaryota > Metazoa > Chordata > Mammalia > Chiroptera > Pteropodidae > Rousettus > Rousettus aegyptiacus. The sequence continues at coordinate 35,323,487 of NW_023416286.1, forward strand.
ACATACCCAGAGAAGATTCTTTAAATACATATAGTGCTTTCTAACAAAGCCAGACTTTCAAAATGCTCCATGGAAAAGCCCATTATGCATCGAGACTGGGATTTCCTAATAAACTGCTGTCATCCCTCTGTAATCCACCACAGTGGAAAGTGCCTCAAGAATAAAGCTTTAATAGGATTGGATATGGGGTCTAGAGGCAAATACACATCTCGCTCATTCTACTCCCATCCTCAGGGCTCATGCTGGGAGACCATGTTACTGAGAGACCACACAATTAAGTTGTTTTGATTCCTCTAATTAGCATAGTGGCTATTTCTGTGGACAGAAGGAAGCTGCATCTGTGACACTGTCCCCGCCTGCCTGCTAAGAAGCAACATGGGAAGGGAAAATGAAGAATGACCAAAAGCCCAAGGCCAGCCTCCATCTCTAGTCCCAAGAATCCCCACAGAGGGGGAGAATGTAGTTAAGTGGTGGCTGAAAATTACAATTAGCATGAGTGATGACTACAAAACAGAGATATCTCTTACTTTCTCAGGGAAACTTTGCTTTTTTTGATCTGTCTCATGAGGACCAGACTGTTTGAAACTGAAACCGTACAAACTTGTCTTATTTCTCATTCACTTGTCTTCCACTAATTCCACCTCCCAGTTCAGTCCTATCTTCCTAATTTGGGGGTTCATTGTGAAATGTTTGTCTGTACTAATCAGATGACTCTCCCTCAACTGACCTTGCCACTCAAAAGCTCTAAGTCATTTAAAACCAGGTTTGCATTTGCAAAGAAATACAAGGCGGAAATAAATTTGATTCTTTTGCACCTTAATTATTTTCCCCGACACTGCTGCTTCCATTAAATTGCCTTAAGTCTTGACTATGACATTTAAACTAAGAAGTCCACACTTCCTTCTTGCAGTTTTTAGTTTCCTAACTAGCAGTACTAGTCATCTCTCACCTTCTAACTCTGCCCTAAATTGGAGCAGCGGGGATCCCAAAACTTGGTGGGGTCCATGGGTCTAAAGCAGTGTGAGCTTGGGTGTGCAGGAGGTTGCCTTGGCAACAGCAGGTACAGAATTTTCCCCAGGCTCTGCCTCCTCTGCCATGAGGCGGGCTGGGCACACGCTTTGACACCACAAAAGCTCTGTCAGCACACTGGATGAGCATTGAGAGCCTTCGTCCTACGTGGCATTATAGCGAGAGGTCTCTCAGGAACTCTAATGGGAGTTTACAGAGGACAATACCTCAAACAGACAGGTAAGCAATTGCCAAACATTCAAAACAAGACCACAGGAAAGCCAAGGCATTCTCAACATCTATTTTTTTTCCCTCCAAGTGAGAGTCAGTTTTGTATAGCAGAACCGTAGGCAAACCAGAAAATCATTTTCTGTTCTTCCATAATGGCCCTAGAAAGCAGTGGATCTAAGTTTAAGTTAAAAAAGTAGTACTGTCCTGAATGAAACGACCCTTTCTCTAGAGTTCAGAGTGAACATAATACATAAGACCCCTTATCTTTATTCGAAGGTGAGGTTAATCCTTAGAAACAGGACCCACTTAAAGGAAGGCTAACGTGAACACATTACATGACGTTAACCTTGTATATCCCTCAAAGACCTTCTAACATTTTACCATTTTGGAAAATTTTATAAGTAATCTAAACAAAATCGTTAAGGGCAAGTAAATTAAACAAATATAAGCAGGATAAAAAGGTTTTAGGTAAATTTTTTAGTTTCCCCAAATCTTTTCAGTAACCTGAAACCTTAAAGTTTTGCTAAGTTTAAACTAAAAAATGGAAATTTATTAAATATCTAGATCATTTCCAAATAAGGTAAAATACTGAAATATTGATTACTGAACATTGTCTTTTGTCTACTTTTGGCTTCCTTTTAGAAAGAAATTAAAGATATTTGGGTCTAATATGAACTTATTTTGTGTCATGCTGAGTTTTCTACGAAAAAGAACATTTCTAGAAATTATAAGAAGTATTTATAAGTCTACTAATCCACAAAATGCTAATGTAAAAGACAGTTCATAATTGCTTACTTCTTAGTTTTCACAAGAAATTAAAGGTTTTTAAGGGTTAAGAATTCTAATATGTAATTAAAGTTACTAGAAATAATAAGGGCAACAACTCTGTATGCAAGGAGAGTAGAATATGTGTTTTTGGTGTAACTAGTCTTCTTGATATTAAAAGAGCTGAATTTTGCTCAGAACTATGTAACCTTCTATACTTGCGTATGACACCTTTAAATGTCATTTTGGTTGAATGGATAACTATGTATTGTTTCATGGTAACTTATGATCCTATTTGACTGAATGTTTTAAAATCTTTTGATATTTTGAACAAACTTCCCCAAACCAAGTTTTAAATAAAGTCTTTCTCACTTTGAACTAACTTTGGATTTTCTAGGGTGCTCCAAGAAGATCTTAAAAGATTCGTTTTCTTTTCTCAAAAAAAAAAAAAAAAAGGAGATGTTAAACTAATTAGGCTCATCTGATATGATATGAAAATTACTGTCAAATAAGTAATACTAAGCTTTATTTATGTCATGTTAGTGTAAACGTATGTTATGGTGTTCTAGAAATTACATGCAATTCCTAAAGTCTGGTGTGTTCTGGTATAATGTTATAAAATGTTGCATGTTACAGGAATGACTAAATTTCCTTATCAATGCCATTATAATGAACTCTCATCAGATCTTTAACGATGGGCATTTTTAAGACTTTTGTCATTTACAATTACTGTTTTACCCTGATGCTTCACCGAAGTGTTCCTGCAAACTGCTTTATCTGCAAGGAGATTCATGGAGGGGAATTTCAAGGGCAGCTTCCTGATACCTTTGAGATTGTGGAGCAGAGCTGACTTGGAATTTCCAAAACTAATAAAAGGAAAAAAAGAAAAAGCCGATTCGAAAAGGGCAAGAATTAAAAACATGGGTTGAATGAACTGAGGAGGATGGCTATGATTTTCATGCAAATACTAGACTAGGAAGAGAAGTAGCCAACATTGACGTAGATTGTTTCTGCCCAAGATGCCACTTCCTACTTTAGCTAAACATGAAATCCTTCTTTCTTTTCTTTCTTTCCTTTACTCTAGCATTGGCCAAGGTAAAAGACAATGCCATCACCTGTATCTTCCAGGCCATTGCTAAGGGGGGCAACCTCTGAAATTTAGAAAAAAAAATTATTTCGGGCTAGGAGGAAACTTAACTGACCCCTGGCTTGAAGAGCCAAAAGCAACAACTCCTGCAAATGACTCCATTGGCAATTCTACCTTAGTGGACTTGGTTTGTTCCCGACAGGATTTACCTTTATCTGTGGTAGTTATCGTTCTCCTTGGGCCTATGAATGCCTGGATGGCTAGCGAATAGCTGGAAAATGCTTATTAGGTTATCAAACTCTGCCCCTAACTGTTCTATAAGGGACCTACCAGGAGGCATTCATAATTCAAGATTAGCTCCCTTCGACAGATCTCTACTTCCGTGGTTAAGAATGAATACCAATGAGGCTATAACCGGGAACTTCTCTCTAGCCCTTGAAAATATTGCAGGAATTCGCAATAGCTGCACAGCAAAAATCCTTAAACTCTCTGGCCAAAGTTGTTCGTGATAACAGGATTATTTTTTAGCTGAGCAAGGAAGTGTCTGTTCTGTGGCCAACACTGCCTGCTATACCCAAATTTACACTTCTGGGGAACCTGAAACTTAGCATAAAAAGATCACTGAGCAAGCCAGGGTCTTTCTTTGACTGTTTTAGGTCTTGGGGACCCTGGCTTCAAAGTGCCCTCCAAACATTAGGACTTATTCTGCTTGTAGTTATCACAGTAATCTCTCTGGTGCACTGTATTCTCTCATAAGCTTTGAATGATGTTCACTGGCACTAATCACCAAGCAAATAATCTCTCTAACATTGGAATGTCAAAAAAGAAACACGGAAATGACCAACTAAAAAACCAGAAGTGGTAACCTGTGAATAACACAGAGATTCAGCAAAAAAGCAGGATCAACAAAAGTTTCAAAAACTATAGAGTGGTAGCTGAGAGTGGCACTAATGCCTTAAATTTTGACTACATCTCTCAGTTAGGCTGTGGGTTTGATCAAAAGTGGGAAACTGTTAAAAAGAAACAATAGGCTCCAAATGGAGTCACTTCTGCTAAGCTCCACCGAGATTTAATACCTAATATAACTGCTGTTTCAGCCTTTCCCAGGGACGGAATTTTAAACCAGTCTGGAATTTCCCGGCCAACCCTAGTGAGGTAATCTGCCTGATAAGACCCCCTGCCTTCCCCTTGCCTGCCTTGTCCCACCCTGTTTCTGCTTATAAAAGCCTTCCATTTTGTACAGCTCCTGGAATACCTTTCTGGTTACTGGATGGGATGCTGCCCAATTCATGAATCATTTAATAAGACCAATTAAACCTTTAACTTTACTTGGTTGAATGTCTTTTTTTTTTTTTAAATTTAACACATTACTATGGTGACTGGGGTTTCCTCAAGCCCTATGATTCTTAAATGAGAAAGTTTTAGTTCTTTATCCAAGGCTCAGGTGGTGTTTCTGGGATTGGGCCAGGCTTGTTCCTACAAAATGTGGGTGTCCCTGCCACAGTCAACAGCTTTTGCCTACATAATAACTAACCTCACCATTGGATTCTGTTCATGTCATGTGAGCCTTTTGATAATGTGTAGTTATAAAAGTATGGTTATTATCCATTTTAGAGAGAAGTAACTTGGAGACTCAGTTACAGTGAGAGGCTTGTTCAAGATCGACTAAGCCCATCAGTGATACAGATACAATATACGCTTGATTTTCTAATGCCGAAGCCTGTGTTTCTCATTAACCCACCCAGGCCTGTGGCAGACAGGTACCATGTGCACCTTTGACTCTCATGCCCTGCTCACTTCCTGTGCCCGCTGATGCACCCTCTGTGTTTAGGGGCACTGACTTTAGAGCCTGACTGCCATGTATGGCTGTATAACCTCAGCAGGCTACTTCAGCTCTATCTGTTTTATCATCTGTAAATCGGGGATGATAATTCCTACCTCCTAGGGCTGTTCTGAGGATCTGATGAGTAAATATGTCTAACTCTCTTAGATCTGTGCCTGGCCCATCGTAAGTGTCACATACATGGGAGCTCTTCTTATTCACTCAGGTAGTTAAAACTGTAGCCAGAGAGAGTCTGTTACCCCGTGAGGGTCTGGAGGATTCTACTCTGCATGGCGGGTGGTCGATGCAACACCAGAACAAAGTCGTGGTCATGAAAAAAGTCCACGTTAGAGGGCCTCACAGCCTCTGACACCTTAATGTTCAAAGTGAAGTGTCACAGCTGCTTCTCTCTCCGGTCAATTCTCTGCTTCTGACATCAACCTGGCGGTACACGGGCTGAGACAGAGACGCTGGAAACGACAGGACTGGAGAGCCTGTTCAGAAAGGCTATCATTTTTCGAAAAACAGCAGGTTTCTCCTTCCTTTCCCTGACAGGAATCGTTTTGCTTTAATAGAGAAAATTTTTTTTTTTCTTCCAGAATTTAAATTCCATGCACGCGTCAATACCTTAAAAAAGCATTTCTGTTTGGGCCTTTGAAAGGTACTTTAAACTGGCAGGGGACAGCAGTGAAGCGGTGGAGAAAGCTGTGAATTTCAGTATTCTAAAATAAAACTACATTTTTTTTTTCTTTCAAAACCCACATCCGAGAGTTACAAAACCACGTGCAGAGGCTTCTGCTATTTTGCTTTTGGGCCCAAGGACTAATCGCCATCAAGGTAACAGTTTGTGGAGCACACATTTGGCATTGCCCCTTTGGCTCCCAATCTCTTTGCCTCTCTAAATTCTGGAGCATAGCCTCCTTCTTGTTGCATGTTTAAATAAGTGGAGAATTTCTGTGTTTCCTTGAAAAAGCCTGCTGAAGATACTTCTGAGAGATGGGGAGAAAAAGAGTGCCAGAGTATACAATTACAGGCCCCAGGAAAGAGCGACAGCTTGGCAGGGCTTCCTGGAAAGTTTTGTGCCAAAGAACCAATCTCAAGCAGGGCACTGCTTGTAGGTTTGCTTGTTGCACACAAACATGAGCAACAACTCTCGGAAATGTACATAAAGGCACCAGGGCCTCTGGGCAGACACTGGTCCTGGGGCGTGGGACTCAGAGCCTGGGCCTGCAGGCCTTCAGTACCAGTGGCAAAGGCCAAGGTTTCTGGAGGAGCCCTGTGTCCCGTCAGGCCGGCCCGAGTCACACACAGACACTCGTACTCACCGCGACTTTGGAGGTGGCGGAGGAGGTGAGAAGGCCTCAATTCCACTTCTGTCCTTAGGGAACTCAAAAGCGAAGGAAGCAGACTTGCTCATCCCAGTAATGGCTTTGTTGTTCTGCCCTGAGGAGCCATCTGTGGGGCAGAGACGGTGCCAGGTAGAGGAGTTTGAGGGGTCCGTGGTGCCATTTTCCGTCTCTCTTCCCCAGCCTTGACTCAGCAAGTCCTGCTCCACCTCCTCCTCTTCCTCTATCCGGCACTGACGACTCCAGGCCCCAGCATGGTACCGGGGCCGCCTCTGGTCTAAGGCTGAGGCGGTACTGGCTGGCACCGGACACTTGACGGAGTCACGGTCACTGACACCATTGGCCCGGCAGGAAGCGGGGTCAGCGGGGCCCCTGGATGAAGGCTGGGGCCCAGTGCTACCCACGGAGCTCCCCTCATTGACGTCGGACAGCGGGGAGGCAGATGGTGACACCGGAGACCCTCCAGGACTACTCCTGGACAGCTTGGGAGGAATGGCAGGCCTCCCCTTGGGCATGTGTTCACTGGCATCGTGACGATGGCCTTCCCTGGAGCTCATTCCCTGCCCATCTGAAGGCTCCTCATCGCCGGCCTCAGAGTCCTGGCTCACAGGCCGGCGTGGCCACTGCACTCCCACCGCGGAGTCAGGGCTGCTCAGGTAGATTGTCCGGTGGTCCTCTTCTGGGTGGGCCGCCATGACTGTGATGGTGGCCGCCACCTTGGGGGCCATATCTGGGCCTTCCCTGTCTCGGCCCCAGCCAGATGTTGTTTTCTGAGCCCATGTGTTAGCAGTCCGGACCTGGCCCTGAGCAGCTGCTGCCTGTGGCCTGGAAGGTGTTGGAACTGCCTTCTTCCTCTTGGTGCTCTCGGCATAGATGGGTTCAGGATGCACAGACTCTCTGGAGTGGGCGGTCGGCTGGGGCTCCCCAGTCAGCCCAAGGCACCTGTTAGAGGTCGCCCCATGGCAGCCAGAGTCCTGTTGCTTCCCCAGCACAGGTTCCTTCATAAGGGAGCAATAATCGCTCTCGAGATGGGAGGCGAAGGGGCTGCTGGTGCCGCTGCTGGCAGTCCCGCACGAGAGGCCGTCTGAAGAACTGGCAGCCTCTGAGGTAAGGGGCAGCTGCTTGGGGCCCAGGTGGGGTGAGTTCTCCGTCAGGCCCTGACCACAGCATTCCCTCGGTAAGCTGGAAACCCGCTTCTCCTCCTCGGCTGGCGAGCAGCCCTCTCCGCCATGTCTGTGCCGGGGACCCTCAGCCTGTGGAGTGTCCTCGGCGCCGGGGCTCCCGGGGCGACAGTCCAGGAGGGAGCAATATTCTCCCCCCTCACTGTCCCCTGAGGGCGAGCGCCTTGGACCGCTGTCATCCTCCGCGGGCAGGGACTCCCGCGGGGGCTGAGGAGAGGGGTAGGGCCCAGGGCCCTTGTGGCAGCCAGATGTCTTCCCGCCAAAGGCAGCCAGTTTCTGGAGGAAGCTCTCCGGAGTGGAGTTCAGCTCTTGGTAGGAAAACACGGGTTTATTTTCCCGCCCGGCCTTCTCATCAGGGAAACTCACTGCGTGGAAGGCGGCGTTGTGCTCCCCCCGGGCCTCCAGGCTGTGCAGGCCGACCACGGCATACGCAGGCGGGCAGTGGGGGTGGACATCTGCAGAGGCAGATGGCCCGGCAGGCTTCTGGACGCCACGGAAACTGCCCAGGTAAACCACCGGCATGTCTTCCTGCTTCGGGAGGGGGAGCTTGCCGGGGGGCCGTCTCCAAATGACCTACACAGACCCAAGGCGAAAGACTTACATTAGACCTTGTCAGAGAAGAAAGGGAGAGAGAAAAAGCGAGAGGGAAGTGCCATGACGTTGTACGCTGTCCTCTGTGCTGCAGCGGAGAAGCTGTGCAGCACGCCTACCTTCTGATCTCCCCACAGCCCTGTCATCACTGCTGCGGGCCCCCTGGAGCCATTGGTCTTCCCAGTCACTGGCTGCCCTTCCCACCCTGGTCTGCCATTCTTTTGGCTTAGATCTGTAAAGCAGGGAAAAATAATTCTCAAAATGAACATTTTGCCTTCTCCCTCGAAACTGCTAGATGAGACAAGTTCTCCTACGGGCTTTGAAAATTGAGTTTTGGGATTTGTTTAATTTTTGTTTTGTGCTTGTTAGTCCTCAGATAACCGTGTCACAGTACATTCCAAAAGAAACCAAAGTCACAAGGCTTTTTACAATACCTTGGGTGGGTGACGGGGGCAGGGGCAGGGGCAGGAGGATGAAGGGTACTCTCTGAGCTGGGCCATGCCCAAGAACTCTTTCTCCCAGTTACAGGCAGTGACCTCAGCCTGAGTCCACATAAGTGGCTGGACTAGAACAATGAGACAGGTGTGAATTGATCATTCTGATCACTGAACTCACTGTCCCGTCCTCCTCCCCATCTAAGTCTCCCCCTACTCCCACTTTTAGAAGCAGCCTCAGAGTAGGACCTGTATCTGGCTCCTTTCCCAAAGGATTCTGAACTGAGAGTCCCTGGCTTATGTCTGTGAAGGCTGAAGGTAGCACGAATGGCCTGGTGTATGGATGTAACCAGCTTACGTAAAACGGAGCAGCCCTGTGGGGACACGAAGCTCAGGGCAACCCACAGAAGTCTTCTTCAATTAAGCCTCCCCAACTTAACACTGACTTCTGAGTTAACATAAGCTCACACATTCTTCCTGTTCCACTCTCTATGATGGTTTGGGAAAACCAGAACAGGCAAAGAGGTCAAACAAGTCGCAAGCAGTTCTCAGAATACGTCTTAGACACACAGCTTCACAGATATGTCTGGAGGCAGCAGGCTCTCCATACCCTCTAAATAATTATGCTTTTGTAAGCATTACCTGTGGGATGAGCAGAATGATCTACTCTCTAGGTATGTAATTGGTTTTAGTGATCTTAGGCCAGAGCTGGTAAAATCTAAGCTTCATAGTTGGAAATACGAACACTAGCTAGGAACTGGATGATATCAAAGAATTATTGCCAATATTTTATGTGTACTAATGGTATTATGGTTATATATTTTTTAAAGACTTTATTTTTTAAAGATGTACTAACATGCGATGTCTGGGTGTGCTTCAAAATCACGAGGAAGAGAGGGTTGGGGATTAGAGCTGAAACAAGATTGGTCATGAGTTGACAGTTGGTGACATGCATTTTGAAGGGTGGTGGATGCACAGAATTCGTCATGTAAGATTGTTACTTATGTATGCATTTAAAATTATTGATTAAAAAAATCTTTAAAAGCTTTTTTGAAAAAACTTCGCTTTGTGTGCACTTGTATTTGCCCAAACGGATAATTAATAGAGTCTCCAAATAAAGTTCAAAGGACTAGATTACTAGTTCTTAACCTAAAGGAACAGATAGAAAGGCAGGCAGCAGTAAGGAAGGAGTGGTCTTGGGGCAAGCTGACGGGCAGCCACCCTGCAGAAGTTTTGATCTAGCAGCCCTCCCTGGCAGCCAGCCAGTCACCAAGTGTTACAACAGGAGCAGCCCCTGTAAAAATACCACAAGGGTTAGTCAGACTCACCTTTGAGACATCCGCATTCATATTCGCCTCTGTCCACACATCAGAGGCATCGGAACTCAGCATGGTAGGCTTAACAGCGATGGTGGGCTTGGAGTAAGGCGAGCTGTTCACACCTTCATCTTCCAGGCGGCAGTGCTCAGGCCTAGGTGACAGGCGAGGAGGCGGGGGCAGGCTGCCTGCTCTGGGCTGGTGACGGCCAGATGACAACTGGTGGTCGCTCCGCAGGCAGAAGCAGTTCTTACAGGACCCGGGCTTCCAGATGTGCTCCACAAAGTCACTGCACGCAGACATTTTTGGGCTCTTGGGGTTCAGTCGGATGGCCTGGTACATCTTAGATGGACAGTGTGCTTGTTCATCTTGTACCCGGCTCTCTGGTGTGGTCTCGTGGGAGGAAGATGTGGGTCACAGAGCGGCTTCCTGAAAGGACAGAACACTTGCCTGATCAGAGTGCTCCCTACCAGAAGGCACAAGCATTATCAATTAGAGTCTGATTATTTGGGGACTAGAAGGGGGAGGAAGTAGGAAAAAGGGAGAAAAAGGTAAAGATTAATGTTCCGTTTATTCCGAGGCTTTCACCCATTTCTCATAAGACTTTTAGCCACTCTCTCATGTTGTGGCCTTATCAGAAGCTGTAAAAACGAAATACAACTGTTATGTGAGTAGGAAGCATAAAAGCCATTTCAGTCCCTGAAAATCCTGAGCACTGGGAGGTTTTGGGGCCGCTGACGGGAAAAAATTGCGAAGACGAGAAGCCTTATCTCGTCCAGGCATTCCCTGCCACTAGGGGTCTTGAGCTAGGGACTCTGTGCCAGAGGAACAAGAACTAAAGAGTAATACAGCAAATATTCTGGAGAATAAGCCACAATTTTTAACGAAGAACTATGGTGGGGGGTTGGGAGGAAGGCAAGCCTGGGCCCTGAAATTAGCACTGTAATGCATTTTTTTTGACCTGTCAAATGCTGAAGGGGGTGAGAAAAGTGAGAGATACGTGCTGGTCTGCCCCCCAGGGGACCCTTGTCAGGAGGTCTGGCATCCTGGGAATTTGCCTCCCTCCGCCTGCTTCTTATATATCATTCAATCCAGTGCTCACTGAGGTCGGCAAAGCTGGGGCTTCAGGCCAAGGGGAAAACAGAAAGGGAAATGCAGGAGTGTCACATTGCTGTGGCCTAGGGGTGGCAGGCTAGGGTACAAGAGAGGGTCACCGAGTTATTTTCTTTATGATCACCCTGGAAGTAAGGCAGTCAGCTGGAGGAAAGAGTTAGCTGCCTCTGAGAGTAAAACTGAAAGCAGAATTTTCATCATTGAACTTAGTAAACTCACCAGTGAACCCGAAGAACACCTTGTCGGGTAGCTTCCTTCATCCCCTTTATATGGATGGGAAAACAGTGGCAACCACATAAACTAAGACCTGTCCATAGGCACAGAGAGTTTGGTGTTTCTGGAAAGTGAAGTCAGTTTGGCTGGTAGCAACTCACGGCACCATGATTCATCATACTGAGCTCTCTGCCACTATCAGTTTGCTGCTCTTTGATCCTCTTTCCTTATTTAAATAACCTGGCTTCCTTATAAGGAGAGTGTTCACAAGAAAAGGGTCCTTAAGAACCTAAGGTGAAAAGATTCTCATTAAACAGGGAGGATTTTGCCCTAGGGTTTGCTCTCCACTTTCTTCCCGTGAGAACTTACTTTGAGGTTGATACTCTCTAAACTATCAACAAGACTAACCAGGTAGAATGAGCCAGATGCCCCAAAGATCATTCCAGAATCTTTGTGGGAAGCGCTATCTTTCGGAACTCCCACACTCACAGAGAGGGGTGTTCATTCAACAAGTGCTGAAGCTAAATTCGCCTCCTTTCCCTCCAAAGTTATCCCTGAAGCCCACTGTATCCTGAAGGTAAATGAACAGTGAAATAAAAGACAAATATCTTTCTGTCAGTAACTGCTATTAGGACTGTCTACATCCCTCTAGTTAAGATGATTGCAGTTATGTTCTTCTCCCTAAATACTCCCAAGTAGCAGGTTCATCCTTTGCCAACTTCCCCAGAAGAGGTCACTAAGCTTTTACAAACAGAGGAGGATAGCAACAATTTTTTCTTTCTCCTACAATCTTAGGCCACACAGAGCTTAAGCTCTGCTGCTAAATTCTGGAAAGGGGGAAAAGTAGAGGAAAGCATTTTGGTATTCAGTAAGGCTAGTCTCCATATCCCTCCCCTGAGGTGTAGCGTAGGTCCTCCCAGGTTGCTGATGAAGCCTGCTTTCCCAGTTACAGAAAAAACAGGCTTCCCTTGAACCTCAGGCAGAGGCTCCCCCATGCTCCGCTGTAGACTAGAGAAAGAGAGCATGGACCAGTTCTGTGTGGGCACCTTCCACTCCTCATAAGGCTGGACTACCTGAGGAGGTGGGCATCCAACCACTTCCCCAAGGCTACTACAGATTCACAAAGAAGCAGTTTTGGGTTGCCACATCTCATTTCCTCACATGTGCCATGGTTGCCAAAGGTTTCCCCCACCCCCTCCCCACTCCAGCCCTGGGACTTTTGGTCAGTCCTGGATCACTAATATGCAGGAAGTGTCTTTCAGAATCCCTCACCCATTTATGAGCACTCAGTTCACTCCCATTCGAGGCTCTGAAATTCTCTGACAGCGGGCATAACTTTCACCAACATGACAGTTCAGATACACAAAGGTTTTTAAGGGGAAGTCTTTAATAAGGTACAGAATAAAGCTCTGGCTTCTCATCATCATTGACTCACTGCATCCTCTTAAAACTGGCTTCTCAGTCACAGCAAACAGTATTTACCACCATGTCAAGCTAGAAAAGATTCTTTTCCAATTCTGTCTGTCTAGAAAGGTTCTGGGCCTGGGATGATCCCTTTTTTGTTTTAAGTAAAAGATGGTGAAAAACTCAAGGGGTGCTCACAAATTGGGAGCCACGCTTCGCCCACCAGCTCTCAGCAGCCAGGGAATGGCACCGTCCCGGCCCACATTCCTTACCTCTGAGGGGAGGCAGCCCCCAGAATTATGCAAATTTCCCCATTTCTGTGGGAGGCAGCAGTGTGAGAGTAGAAATAGATCTCAGCATTCTTTCGGATCCAAGTCATGATAAAATATATTTGCCTCTGCAAACTTACTGCACTAGATTTGTGGCTACAATTTGCAAGACTGAAGCTGTCAGATACACTCCCACCTCCTTTTAAAAAGAATATAAAAAATACTAGCCAGATCCATAAAATTTAATATTTTGGCCAAATACTGCCTCTCATACTCGCATCAAAAGTTATCTTTGCCTTACCCTGAAGTGACAGAATATCAGAAAACACTCATCTATAAAATTTATATGTATTACAATTAAATGACTGCAATACAGGGAAAGAATGTGTAAGGAAAGGGTCTGGATTTCAACAATCCACTGGAAGGAGTTGCCCAGGCAGAGAGGAGAAAGTGACAGCCTTAACACACACACACACACACACACACACACATACACACACACACACACACACAGTCACACAGAAGGTAAGTCATGATATTCACCCAACTTTTTCTTTTCTTTTTTTCCTCTTCAATGCTATGTAGTCTAATCTCAGCAATAGGAATGTGGTTTCCTGGGTTAGATCTACTACCGTCTAAATCAATAAGAAAGATATCGAATTCTGTAAGACCCCACACGATAAGGAGGAAATAATTACAGAATTCTCCCAAAGTTTCCTGTCAAATATCCGTCTCAAAAATGGAAGGGGCTGTTAACTGATCGGTCAGGCCAGTGATCAATAAAGCCTCCTGAACCTGACTCTGGACCGGACACATTGCAAAACTCCTCACCCCTAGACCTTTGGGCTTTGCTATCAGTTCTGCAAAGCCATGTGCTTGCTGGCTGGGCTTTACCTGAGAGAAACATACACACAGTTAGCCGGATCTGCCTCCATTCCCAACTCACAGGACCTAAAAGTGGACAGGTTCTATATTCTCTCTCTCTCTCTTCTCTCTCTCCTCTCTCTCCCTCTCTCTCTCTCTCTCTCTCTCTCTCTCTCTCTCTCTCTCTCTCTCTCTCTCTCTCTCTCTCTGTGTGTGTCTGTTTTCGGCTGGGGAGGGGGCAGCAGAGGCAAAGATTAATAACGCGCTCACCGCAAGCTTTTCAGAGGGCTCGGCCATGGCTCAGGAAAAAGGCATCATATCAGTCCCTCCGGAGACTCCAAGGCTGGCATCTAACCTCGTGCCGCATAAGAGGAACCTACGACCCTGGGCCCCCAAACCATCACCCTCGGTGTCCTGGACAGGGCAGCCAGGCGGCCTCTCCCTCTCCGCTCCTTTGACAAGGCTGCTGCGGCGGAAAGGACGTCCCCACGCCGGCGATCCCGAGGCGCACAGAGCAGCGGGACCAACGAGACCAGCAGCAGAAGAGTCGAATTTCCCCTCTCGGAACTCCAAGGAAAGTTTCCCCGTTTTCAAGAGCGCGATTCCCAAATGAATCGAAAACACCCCTCAAGCTCCCAGGTCCTCTAGGCTCGGCGCCTCCCCCTCCGGCACCGACCCGGGCGCACGCGGTCCCGACCCTCCACCCTCCCCAAGAGGTCGCCTGTCACCCCAGGCGACGCCGACAGCGGGTCGCCGGCGGGGCAATCGCGGCGCTGCTCCAAAGCTCCCCTTTGCGGCCACGTTTGCCAAACAAAAAGAGGCCGAATCTGGAGAAAGCGTCGCGGGCTCACCTCGGGGCCGCGCTCTCCCGGCCTCGCCGTCCGTCGCCGAGCCGCCAGCTGCCCCGCCGGGCGCCTCGGAGCATTGTTTGGAGAGTGTGCGCGCGCGATCTGTGCCCGGCTGCGGGCGGGTGTCGTCTGAGGAGCCCGGCCGCCGGGTCGCAGCTGCGAGCGCGGCTCCGCCTCCTCCGCCTCCGGTGACGCCGCGCGCCCGGCTCCCGCCGCACCTCCGCAGTCCCCGCCGCCCCGCGCCCTCGGCCCGCGCGCCGCCAGCTCCCTCGCCGTCCGGCTGCCGCTCCCCAGCCCCGATTCCTGCAAACTCTCCACACCCGGCCCCTCCTCCGCGTACCCCCTCCCGCTCCCGACCGGGAAGCTCCGCCCCAGCCCGAGACTTGGCGCTGTCTGACCCCCAGTGGAGCCCCCATTTGCAACCCTCCTCTACGATGGTTCTACTTGGTTCTGCCCCGGCGAGTTTCAGTGTTTGCTGCCTTCCACGCTGTGTGTCTAGGTGTCCTCTCACCCGCCCAGCTCTTGGGACCCTGGAGCGTGGAGCGCGGGGAGAGTGGGGACAGGGGGCTTGGAGTGGGGGAGAGCAAAGCACCAGTTCTGGAGTGGAGGAACAGAGGGTGAGGGGTCGGGAGTGGAACGGTGAGGCCAGGAGCCGAGATGGGATCCGAAAGCAGCGTGGGCACCATGATCGTCAATTACTGTTGCCCTTGGGAGGGCGGCGCCAGACCGAGCCCGCCTGGCAATCCCAAAGGCTAGTTCCAGGTCCTGCTCGGTCCCTGGACTGATCCGACGCCTCAGGCAAATTGCTTAATCTCCTTGAATTTTAGTTTTCTGAATATGGAATGCAAGGGTTGGAATGGAGAGAGTTGTCTTCCACGACGCTGAGACTGCCAGGTCTTCCGCAGGCCAAATGTTAACACCTGTGTTTACACCGCTTCCATTAAGTGACTCATTCATTGAGATAGACCGAGTTCGAGATAGTCCCAGGGCTAAAAATCTTTTCAGCGAAGGTATGGCAGTCTACGACCCGGTCAGTCCCCTCCCTTCCTCTTGGAGCCAGCGCCAAGGTCACAACCTTGTGTCTGTCTGGGTTGAGGGAATGTGGTGAATGGAACAGGAAGAAGACCCCCCAAAAGCACGTCCTCTCTGCCCGCCCCCCCATACCCAGGGAGGCAGTGTATTGTAATTCCGATTAGGATCCTCTGCCCTTCGGCCCACCAGGAGAGCCTGTCAGCTTCCGCTGCACTCAGAGGAGGAAAGCTGATTCCCTCTAATTTCCTGTGCTTTTCTTGTGATCTGGTGGGACAGAGCAGGACTGAGAGGGTGAGGAGGAAGGTGGCTGGGGTGGGGGTGGGGGGGGGAGGGCGGGGTACATGATTTTATGTAAAAAAAAAAAAAGAAGAAGAAGAAGAAGAAGAAGGAAGGTAGGAGGGACATAGTACTATCTCATGCTCCAATGACGTATGAATTTCTCCTGTATATGAATAGAAGGTATAGAGAGATGGAAGCGGGACCAACGTTCTTTAAGTACCTACCCTGTGCCAAGCAACCCCAGGAGAGGGACATCATCCCCATCCTATAGAAAAGTAAACTGAGGTACAGAGGGCCACATAATTTGCCAGGGCCCATCCCGCCGAACACTGGTAGTGCCGGGATTGGAACCCAGAGCTGTCTAACTCCACTGACGAGCAATTTGACTCTGTCATACTGCCTTCTCCCATACTGGGAGTCTAGTCCCACTTTTCTTTCTTTCCAATGTGAGGGAAACCATTTGAACAAACATGGAAGGAAAATTCTGGTTAAGTTTCATCAGTACCCAACAAAGCCAAGGGGTCGAGCTCACTAATTTACCAAAACCCAAGAAGCAGGTAAGTACAAAGAGATCTGTGTTGGGGAAATAAAATTAAAAAAAAAAAATTTTTTTTAATGACCTCAGGAGGAGCATACAGTTCAGTGAAAATGGAAGAGGACAAAGCTGGGTGTTTGAGAAGTTCCTAGTTCCCGTGATTCAGGCTATTTCAGCTCTTCCTCTGTGAGGTCCCAGTGGGGACACCCACCTCGTCAGAATGAGCACGTGAGAGGCACTCACTTTCCCACTTCATTTTCTTTACCTAATTTATCCTCAATACATGAACAGGCTAAAGAACATGATTACAAAAAGCAAAGTCTTGCTAGTGTGACAAGATTGGCGGTTCTGTGGCAAGGGACAGCAACTGAAAGGTTAATTCAGTCCTGCGAAACGAGCAGCGTTCTGAAGTGTTTTGCTGTGCTCACACAAAATAAACGCATTGTACCGTAGTTGCTGATATACAATGAACATGTTTTTATGCCAGCAACATGGCCTTAAAGATAGCTTCATCTTGCCTAATGAAAAGAATCAAAAAAATACTTCAAACGACTCACTTAGATCCCCATAAAATGCCCACTTTCTTATGCAGTGCTTCACCAGAGACCGTTAAGTGTATTATTTCCTCAGTGAAGTCTCAGCAAGCTCATGAGTTTTAATAAACAATTCTGCTGGAACTTCCAAACTGCACCCTGCAATGCAGTGCAGTTTGTGTATACACAGCATTCTGGATCTAGCTGCTTTTCAGTCCATTTTTATGACAGCTTTAACTGCAGGGCTCGGGTTCCCTGATACTGATCAGATCTTGAAGAAGAGCGATTCTCTTTAGGGTTTTAGTCCATGAGCATCATACTGTACAAGAGAGCAGTGACATTTCAGAAAATAAGGACAGAGGCTGGGAGAGATAGTGCTTGGGGGTGGATAAGGTAAAGCACTTCAGAATTAGAAAGGCAAAAAAGTAAGATGAGGAGGTGCACAGTATTAAATTATATAGTCATGTGCCACATAACGACCACATTTCAGTCAACAACGGACCGCCTATATGACAGTGGTCCCATATTAACTTCCTCTGCGGAGCCTCTCATTATTGGAAATGGGGCCAGGTGTGTGTGTGCGCATGTACATGAGCAATTAGCCATCAGACTTCCTGTGCATGTACTAGAAGAGGAGAAATTATAATAAATTAGCCACCTTTAGGCCCCAATGCTAGAAAAAAGAATAGAGCTAAAAAATGCCTGTAGTCTAGTGACCTCGT
Organism: Rousettus aegyptiacus; assembly: GCF_014176215.1. NCBI lineage: Eukaryota > Metazoa > Chordata > Mammalia > Chiroptera > Pteropodidae > Rousettus > Rousettus aegyptiacus. Next base: position 35,341,080 of record NW_023416286.1, read on the forward strand.
AGCTGTTATAACACTATAGGGCAATGCATTACTCGTGTTTGTGCTCACACTGGTGTAAACAGACTTACTGTGCTGCCAGTTGTATCACAGTATGGCACATATAATTATGTACATAATACTTGATAATGATGACAAATGACCATGTTAATGCTTTATGTATTTACAAGACGATAGTTTTTTAAATTATTTTAGAATGTGCTCTTTCTACTGATAAAAAAAGTTTGCTGTAAAACAATATGCCATGTTATGCCTCATATCTAGTGTCTATTCGATTGCATCATTTTCTCTTATGCTTGATTTTAATTTCGTGTTGTTTTGCACAGTAACATGCGATACAGGTTTGTAACCTAGGAACAATAAAGCATATACCATATAGCTGGGTGTGTAGTAGGCTCTCTATGGTGTTCACACAAGGTTGAAATCACCTAACAATGCATTTTTTTCATAGCATATCCCCATTGTTAAATGGCTCATGACTGTACTGAGAAAATGCTAGCTGGAGTACTTGAGGGGTTAGACATCATAAAGATTGGACCAAAGTTACCCCATGTGTGATACATTCCCAGCTGGAGAATGGACCTCAATAAATACAGGGTGGGGTGTGTCTCGCACCTTAAAGTGAGAGAAATGTTCAATTTCAGTCAACAAATATTTATTGAGTGCCTTCTACTTATGAAGCACTGGGCGAGGTACTTTAGGGAAAAAAAGAAAGATGAGTGAGAGACCAAATCTAAGCTCAAATAGTGGTTTTGTGAAGGTAGAGAGCTTAGGAAGGTAAGAAATATTTTAATTTGTGGACAATAAGGACTTTACGGATTGAGAGAATAACATTCACCAAGTAATGGGCGTAGGAGAGACAGAAGACTTTTTCGGAGATTTGATATCCAGTCTGGCTGGACTGTGGTTATTGGAGACAAGGCCGGGAATGCAGTGTGACACTGGACGTTGAAGGCTTGCTTTGCAAGTAAGCTAACAGGAGAGTGCAGCTGAATGACATTATCCAAGTTGTTCTTTTTGTTGTTGTTGTTGTTGTTTTTCATCTAGATCTTATATCTTAGGTGGATTAGGAAGTGGAAAGAGAGATTGGCGGCAAGGAGACTGGTTTAGAGTTTCTATGTCTGGTCCAGATGAGAGATAAGGGGCCTGGATGAGGGAGATGACAGGGCAAATGGAATGATACTTGTTGAATGGATGGTTTTGAAAGACATGAAGAGACAGATATGGGGACCAGCTACTTACTGATTCACTATGAGCAATAAGATATTCACTAATAATAGCTTACATTAAGGAGCACTTACTTTGTGTCAGGCCTTGTGTGCCAGATGATTTACATGCCTTCTCTCATTTAAACCTCACAGAAATCTGAGGTAGGTGCTGTTACTGAGGGAAAGGAATCAAAGATGACCGATAGGACGTTAGCCTCAGATACTGGTAGCTTCATCGACAGTATTATTAGTAGAAATAGGGAAGTCAGAGGACTTCGTTTGTGGTATCCTGAGTCTGAAGTGTGTGGTAGCCATCCAGTGAATGAAGCTATCCTGCCAGGTGTGGTGTTTGGAGCCATAGAAAAAAATGAATGAGGTTGGAGGAATGTGGTGAAGAAAGAGCAAAGATGATATGAAAAGGTGAAGGGTTGGGGACACAGGAATCTAGGGGAAGCCATGAAGAAAAAGAGTGTGAACCTTCTCTTTTAGACTTTTTACATCCAGAGCAGCATGAAGAGAAGTCTCTTGGAGAACATAGCCAGGGAGGAGATATTGTTAAGGGAAGTCTAGTTTTCGGTTAATTATACGAGATGGAGAGTGTTTGAGACCACTTTAAAGTCTTAGTTACTTTGCTTATAACAGCTGGACGTTCTAAAGGAGCCCATGGAAGAAGTAAATCAGATGGGAAGACAAATGGGATGGGAAAGGTGAGCTTGATAGGAATGCAAGCAGGAAAAAAGAGTATTTAACAAGGGGAGGGGTGAGTGCAGATGAGAGAGAATAGAGCACTTGGAAGCCATAGGCATGTGCAAGTCCTGCCTTAGCGGAATTTGCATAGAGGTCCTAAAACCACTATGGAAGAGATTGGAGGGTAAGAAGGAAAGAAAAAATGTCTTTTGAAAATTTGTCGTGAGGATCCCTTCTGGCCCCTTTCTGTCCTGCTAGAGAGTGATCTTCTCTGTAAACCAGTTAAAGTTTGGTCCAGCAAGCATACACAGCCCCACGCCTCTCTGTCTTTCTTCCCAAGTGATAATCACTCTTTCAGTTGCCAAGCCAGAGTTATCTTTTCCTTCTCTGAGGTGTGGAAATTCAAGCAATCTTATCAGTTAATCCCTGTCCTGTGACTGCTGCATCACATCCTTGTGTCCTAACCTTTTTAAAAAACCTTTTCTAACATCCCATTCTGACTTTTAGTCCTAGGCCATTCTCCACAGGATGAAACGTTCTAAATAATTTACAGCATCATGTTCCAGGTACTGAATGGATTTTTTCCCTCTAAACTGAAAGTTATTATTTCAATAACTGCAGAACATCAGAATCTGAAACTACATGGGACTGAGGGCCAGGGGTTCAAGATTGTTATGATCTTTCTTTAGGCCCAAGTACCAAGGAGCTCAGATGTCAGGTGTTAAAAAAAGAAAACACTTTCTTTTCCTTTTTATAATATAATTACAGTTAGTGTGCATTCAGAGACAGATACATTATTGCAAACCTCATTTTTTCAAAATCTTACTGTTATGAGTTGAACTGTATTCCCTTACCTCCCCCCAAAATATATTAAAGCCCTAGCCCCCAGTGCTCAGAATGTGACTTTATCTGGAAATAGGGTCTTTACAAAAGTGACCAAGTTAAAGTAAGGTCATTAGATAATCTTTAACCCAGTACGACTGGTGTCCTTATAAAAGGGGGGCATTTTTGACTCAGAGACAGATGTACAAGAGGGAAGACAATGTGAAGACACAACGGAAGAAGAGGCCATGTGACAGAAGTGATGCATCTCCTAGCCAAGGAATGCCAAGGATTGCCAAGGGAAGAGAGACAGGAAGCATTCTTCCCTAGAGCTGTCAGGGAGAGCCCAGCCCTTGCTTTCAAACTTCTAGTCTCCAGAACTGAGACAATAAATTTCTATTGTTTTAAGCCATTCAGTTTTTGGTACTTTCTTATGGCAACCCTAGAAAACTGATATAGTTACTAAAATAAAAATGTTCCAATGAATGATACATTGCTTCTAGACAGAAGGTAAAGATTTTTCCAAAATCCACTCAAATTAGGAGTCATGTTAATTAATGCCCACTACACATGAAATGCCAGACAGTTCACTGTGGTAAGAAAGTCAGAGTGTCCCTTCATTCAACCTGCTCTAGGGAGAGAATGCTCATTCTTTCACCTATAATTTCCTCATTCCTGTTTTTGGGTTTACGGTTAGGGGAAAGTCCTGGCATTTGCACAATTGACAAACTCTTTTCCCTCCACATGCAGGCAGTCTGAACTAAGACATATCTCAAAGCCCATCAAGGGATCCTCCACATACATTTCCAGAGATGTCGTTAATGGACATTAGAGATCATTTAGGTCTAATCTTTCACTGACAAGTGGATCACTGAGGTCCCTAAATGACCACCATGACTTGTCCAAGGCCTCATAGGACATTTCATAACACTGTTCCTCTGAGCTTTCAAGGTTGTTTGATTTTAATGTGAACTCAGCTGTGAGTTAGGGGTGTGAAAATGAGAGCTCTTCGAGGAATTAATTCACAACTCCCACTGCTTGGCTCTCTGGCTGAACTGGGGTCAGTGTAGGAAAGAAGCAGAATATTTTACATTAGGAAGGGTCACAGAGAAAAAACAAACCCATTTGTGAGATCTGTTTGGTTACCCTAAAGAAAATCTTCTAATGGTACAGACACTTTGGAAAACAGATTGACAGTTTCTTAAAAAGTTAACCATAAATTTGTCATATAGATCACCAATTGCATCCTTACATACTTACCTAAGAGAAATGAAAATATGTCCATACAAAAACTTGCACATAAATGTTCATACAGCATTACTCATAATAGCTAAAGAGCAGAAACAACCCAAATGTCCAACAACCAGTAAATGAATAAATAATGTCTGATATGTTCATACAATGGAATATTTTATCAGTAACTAAAAAGAGTAAAATGGCAACACAGATGAACCTCAAAACCATTAATCTAAGTGAAAGAAGCCAAACACTAACTACTTAATGTATTGATTCCATTTATATGAACTATCCAGAAAGGGCAACTCTATTAGGAATAGGAAGTAGATTGATTACTAGTTGCGTAGATCTGAGGTGAGAAAGGGTAGTGGGAACAGGGATTAACTATAAACGGACATGAGAGATCTTATTGAGCTGATAATAATGTTCCCAAACTGGATTGTGATAATTGAACAACTTGACAAGTTTACTAAAACTTATTGCATTGTATACTTAAAACCGCTAGACTTTATGGTATGTAAATTATACCTCAATAAAATTGTTTATAAAAAAAGAATGGAACAATATTTAGCCTTAAAAAGAAAATAAATTCTAGCACATGGTACAATGTGGATGAATCTTCAGAACATTATGCCAAGTTATGCCAAGTGAAATAATATAGTCACAAAAAGACAATTGCTGTATGATTACACTTGCATGAGGTACCTAAAGTAGTCAACTTCATAGAGACAGAAAGTAGAATGGTGGCTTCCAGGGCCTGGGAGAGGAGAGAGTAGGGAATTACTGTTTAATGAGTAGAGATTCAGTTTGGGAAGATGAAAAAGTTCTGGAGATGGATTGTGATGATGCTTGCACAATAATGTGAATATGCTTAATGTCACAGAGCTGTATACTTTAAATAAAGTTAAAATGATCAATTTAATAATTAATTGGTTAATTAATTAATTTTTAATTCTTTAATGTCACCACATATTTGACCCTTTTTACCCCATCTACCTTCCCCAACTCCCCACCCTACCCTCTGGTAACCACTAGCCCTTAGTCCCCAACTAAGTCCATGAGTCTCTGTTTGTCATGTTCATTTGTTGCTTTTAGGTTTATACCCCTCATATAAGTGATGTCATGTGCTTTTCCGCTTTCTCTGTCTGGCTTATTTTGCTTAGCATGATTATCTTGAGGTCCATCCATGTTGCCACAAATGGCAGTATTTCATCTCTTCTTATGGCTGACTAATATTCCATTGCATATATGTAACACAGCTTCTTTAGCCAATCATCTATTGAAGGACCCTTTATTTGCTTCCATGTCCTGGCCACTGTGACTAATACTGCTATGAACGTTGGTATGCAATTATCTTTTCAGATGCAAGTTTTCAGTTCTTCGGGGGTAAATACTCAGTAGAGGGATTGCTGAATCATATGGTAGATCAATTTTTAGTTTTTTGTGGAACCTCCATACTGTTTTCTACAGTGGCTGTACCAATTTGTAGTCCCAGGTGTATGAGGGTTCTTTTTTCTCCACATCTTCTCCAACATTTGTTATTACTTGTCCTGTTGATTATAGCTATTCTAACAGGTATGAGATAGTATCTCATTGTGGTTTTCATTTGCATTTCCCTGATAGCTAGCGATGTTGAGCATCTTTTCATGTTTGTTGGCCATTTGTATGTCTTCTTGGGAGAAGTGTCTGTTTAGGTTCTCTGCTCATTTTCTGATTGGATTTTTTTTTTCCCCGCTATTGAGTCATATGAGTTCTTTGTATATTTTGGATATTAGACCCTTATCAGAGACATTGCTTGCAAACATGTTTACTCATTCGAACGGCTGTCTCTTTACCTTGTTGACAGTTCCTTTTGCTGTGCAGAAGCTTTTCAGTTTGATGTAGTCTCATTCATTTATTTTTGCTTTTACTTCCCTTGCCTTTGAGATCAAATTTATAAAATCCTCTTTAAGTTCAAGGTCCTTAAGTTTAGTTCCTGTTTCTTCTATGCATTTTATCGTTTCAGGTCTTATATTCAGCTCCTTAATTCATTTTGAGTTAATGTTGGTGTGTGGTGACAGACAACAGTCTAGTTTCATTCTTTTGCAGGTCACTTTCCAGTTTTCCCAACGCCATTTATTGAAGAGGCTTTCCTTTCTCCACTATTGGTTTTTGGCTTTTTTGTCAAAAATTATTTTGACAAAAATAATAAATATAATATGGGTTTACTTCTGGACTCTCGATTCTATTCCACTGGTCCATGTGTCTGTTTTTCTGCCAATTCCATGCTGTTTTGATTGCTGTCGCTTTATACTATAATTTGAAGTCAGGCGGAGTGATGTCTCCAGCCTCATTCTTTTTTCTCAGGATGGCTTTGGCAATTCAGGGTCTTTTGTGCTTCCATACAAATCTGATGATTTTTTGTTCTGTTTCTTTAAAACATGCCTATCGGATTTTGATGTGGATTGCATTAAATCAGTATAATGCTTTAGATAATAAGATCATTTTAACTATGTTGATTCTTCCAATGCAAGGACATGGAATATCTTTCCATTTCTTTGTATCTTTTTCTATTTCTTTTAATAGGGTCTTGTAGTTTTATTTTATAGGTCCTTCACATGTTTCATTAGATTATTCCTAGGTATTTTATTCTTTTTGTTGCAATTGCAAAGGGAATTACTTTTTCCGACACTTAATTATTAGAGTATAGGAATGCTATGGATTTTTGAACATTGATTTTGTATCCAGAAACTTTACTGTATTTGCTTATTGTTTCTAGTAGTGTTCTTGTGGAGCCTTTAGGGTTTTCTATTTAGATTTTCCTGTTTTTCTTGATTCAGTCTAGGAAGGTTGTATTTTTCTAAGTACTAGTCTGTTTCTTCTAGGCTATTAAATTTGGTGTTATATATTTTTTCATAGTATTCTTGTATGATTCTTTGTATTTCTGCAGTGTCTGTCATAATTTCCCCTCTTTCATCCCTGATTTTGTTTATTTATGTCTTTTCTCTTTTTTCTATAGTGAGTCTAGGAAGGGTTCATCAATTTTATTAAACTTCTCAAAGAATAAAATGGTCATTTTTAGATTATATATATTTTATCATGGTGGTGGTGGGAGGATAGAAACCACTTATGTTTCTGTAAGTGAAGTGCTTCTTTTTGAGAAATGGAACAGATCTGAGAAATCTCGTATTACCTTTTGGTCCATGAGCCTTAGTCAATCAAAAGGTTAACCAGTTGTAAACTTGTTAGAAACAGATGGATTCATAATTCTGTAAAATCACAGAAACTCCAGGCCTATTGCTGCCTGATAAAACATGAGAAAACATCACATACTTTGTCATGGTTCAAAGTCCCATTGCTTTCTCCTTGTTTTCTCCAAGGCAGCTGTGGTTTCGGTTTTACTAGGTTAGTAGGCTTTAAAATGTCCTGACCTCTGCATTGTTTTTATTGACTTCTCCCGGAAGCATTCTGGGTAATGTTACCTCTGCGACTAAGTTATCATTCGCCAAAACCCAGTATGTGAATGTCATTATATGACTATATCTTAGTGGTTTTTGCTCACAAAGGTAAGCCGGTGTTCTAAATCAAGTTTTCCTGAGGATTGCTCAATGGTAGGGGGAAAAAAAGTGTTTTTTTTTTTTTAATCTAAAAAGAACATTTTATTTGCCATCTGTTGTAAAGTTTTATGAACCTGTTGCAAAACAAAGTGTTTCCTTTGCTAATTCACCCTTGAAGTGAGGTGGCCTTTTCTCTTTCCCTCTTTTTTCCCTTATGGGTCTCAAAGGAAATATACCATAAAAGGATCTTAAGGCAATCTTTTAGACACTTAAAGCATTTTACTAATAATCAGCGTTTGCCCTTGCCAGGAGTAAAATCCCATTTTGATACAGCACAAGTAATTTTGAAGAACTGTATTATTTCTCCCCATGATACACCACATGGAGAATCAAACAAACAAAAATTCTTTAACTTACTTCCTCCTTTCAGGTTTTTAGAACATGAGCTCAGTCACAAGACAGATGTTACACGATTTCTGTATAGGGCAAGGTAGCGTGATGTGGGGGCAACACATAAACCTTCCCATCTAGGACCTGTGGATACCTGCAGTCTTCCTTCAATTACAGGTCCACAGTACATAATTGACATACATTATCTATAACCTATCTGTGCCAACCCCAGAGCTTTCAACAAACACTGACTTTTATTAGCAAATTATTTCTCCCCGAGTTGTAATGTTATAGAATTAATATTCTCAATCTAAATCTCAATAAAGTGACATTGGGAGGGCTCGCATAATCAGACCAGCAACAATCAAGTAGAGAAGACTGAAGGGGAAAAAAGCGATTGATTAATTTGTGTACCAGATCCTCTGTGTAAACTCCCAGATACCAGCATTGTACACAATGTCACCATCGTTGCTCTTATTGGAGTTGGGATGATCTGCTTGTGGATTTACATTCCTAACTGGTCCTGACATATAGCAACGGTGGCTGAGAGGCTCCCAGAGGGACGCTTGATAGAATGTCCAGTGACCACAGACTGTAGCAGAGTCAACAAGCTTTTCAGTGACCAATCAATGGGAGAAGGGGGCACCAAGTCTAGAAACTGGGAGGGGAGCAAAAGCTTGAACAGATTTACTGGAAAGCCCTGGGCCTTGTTAAGGAGTCTTTAGGATAATAGCTCTTTGGCTGTTCAGTTTTTTCCCTTTTAGAAGTAGTGGCAGTGGTTGGCTGGAGAGATGCGAAGAGAGCGAGAGCGGAGTGGGCAGAGGGGGTCAAAAGACACGTGATAGGGATGATTAACAACCAGGCTTTGTAAGCAGCAGCCTGGGGGACACCTGCAGCTCTTCCTGACATGCTTGCCCAGCAGGGGTTGTTTGAATGAGAAAACAGCTTCCAAAAAGATGTAACATAAGAACATAAAAGGAAAAGAAAAAATGTGCATTTGCGAAATGAGGGAATTGTAGAGTTTTATTTGTGAATCTCTTTTAAATAAACCTTTTATTATCTAATATTCTCACCCATAGGTCAGGGCTCACAGGATGATGAGAGCTGGTGTTTTGCTCAAAAAGGAATTTGCTTTCAAACAGACATGTATTCACTAATCTCTTTTCTTTAAAAAAATAAAACAAACACAAAATCTCTTCCAACTCAGCTGACTAAGTCCGAGTGGGGATGACAGAAGCATTCACTTGTATAATTCCACAGAGCTAGTGTCCAGAATGAAAATAAATGTGACTTTTCATATCAGGGCATAGTGCTGCTTTGTGTGTAATTCAATTAAAAAAGAAACATCACAATGCTATTGTATGACAGGAGATAATATAGAGATCCATGTCTTCAGGGCTACAGTATAGATAAAACTGTGCCTGACAGATTAGCATCAGTATCTTAAGAGAGCCAGAAGGGGACAATTCTTGGTTTCCAAGGGGCTATACTTGAAGGTGGGGGAGGGGAGAGCAATAGAAAAAAAATCCCCATACCTTCCATGGTCAACCGGTTGGCGCAGATATATTCTAGATGGTTTTGTCTCATATTTACTGATATTGCCCATACTGATAGAGCCTTGATAAATATCAGTTGTGTCATCATATATGTGAGATATCTATCTGTCCATCGATGTATCTATCTATGTATCTATGTATGTATGTACGTATGTATGTATGCATGCATGCATGTATGTATGTATGTATGTACATACTTACCTACCTACCTACCAACCTACCAACCTACCAACCTACCTACCTATATCTCCTTGTTAAGATGCTAAGTTACCAGATAAAGTCAGATACTTAAATGTGAGTTTAGGAGGACTTGGAAGAAATTAAGTGGGGTGTCATCATTTTCACCTTTGGAATTCCTTTCTGACTGTGAAAGCTGAGTTGGATGTCCCTATTTGGTGCTTTCACTGGCTTCAGCATCCTTATCTATAGAACACAATTAATTATATCTTTCACAGAAGTTTGTTTTTAAAATTAAGTAAGCTGATTTATACAAAATACGTAGTTCAGAAACAGGTATCTTAGTTCGTTTGGGCTGCTATCACAAAGTACCATAGACTGGTGGCTTATAAACAGCAAATGTTTATTTCTCACAGTTTGGGAAGCTGGGAAGTCCAAGATCAGGACACCAGCAGACTCAGTATCGGGTGAGAGCCTATTTTCTGGTTCATAGAAGGCTGTCTTTTTGCTTATCCTCACATGGAAGAAGGGGCTTTGAGGAAGCTCTCTGGGGTCTCTTTATAAAGGCACCAATAACATTTGTGAGGGCTCTGCCCTCTTGACTTAATCATGGCCCTAAGATCCCATTTCTTAATACCATCGCTTTGGGGGTTAGGCTTCAATGTATGAATTTTGTGGGGGACCCAAACAATCAATCTATGACACCTGGCATATTCCACGTTTTCAGTAAATAATGGGCATTGTTAGAGCATTCAACAGAAAGTTAAATCCATTTGTTTACTCACATAGTATGTTTTAATTTAAGACACACCCTGTGCCAGGCTTTAAGAAAGGGCCTGATGATACATTGATGAGCCCAACAGATAGGTGTCCTGACCTTCTGAATCAGACAGTTTAATAGTGTGTGTGTGTGTGTGTGTGTGTGTGTGTGTGTATTTTCGATGCCAAATTGTGACAGGTGCTCTGAAGGACTAATGCTCTATAAGGTCACAAAGCAGGGGAGTTCCATCAGTTATAGAGCCAAAGAGATCCTCCCTATAAACTGACATGGTTGCTGAGATTGCAAGGATAAGGGTTGACCTGAGGCAGAGCAGAATGTGGGAAAGGGTCTCTGTTCTGTTGTGGTTTAATGTCATACTCTTAGGGGATGAGGATATTTATCGATGTGAACTTGGAAGACCTAAATTCCATTGCTTTGTCTGGCACAGGAGTTGCTGTATTCTGACATCACAGGAATGGGTATGGAAGAATGCAGACAATGCAAAGGGGTGGGTTTAGGGGTTTGCAGGAAGACACCTGAGGAAGGATTATGGAGGCAAGTGGAAAGGCACCAATAGGATCCTGGAGCAAACACAGGAGCAACGAGCCGAGAGTCAGAAGAGCGAAATCCTATCCCTGGCTAGTTGTCTTAGTTTACAGATGAGAAAACTAGGGTTCAAAAGATTGTGATTTACCCAGGAATATGCACTTGGTAAGTGGTGGAATTTAGACTAAAATCCAGGCCTGTTTATTCCAGATCTTTTACTACACCATAAATGGAATATTTGAGAAAATAATTGCTAAGGCTTCTTTCAGGTGTAAAGCTCAATATTATGAAAGATTCGTATGGTGCTTTCTCAACAGGAGAGAGAGAGAGAGAGAGAGAGAGAGAGAGAGAGAGAGAGAGAGAAGGGAAAGAAGGAAAAGGAAGGAAGGGAAAGACAGATAAGCAAGGAAGGAAAGAGAGACAGTGATACAGAGAGAGACAGAGTAAGAAAGAAAAAGAGAGAAAAAGGATAAAAGAAAAGAAAAAATCTTAAATTCTATCTATGACTTTTCAACTTTGGAATATGTCCAATTTAATCGTGTATAGAACCGTTAAACTCTATATCAGAATAATCACCAATTGAGGGTTTTGTCTCCATCCCACTGTAAGGGAAATCACTAGGAAAGATGCGAAACTTCAGCACCATATTATCATAATGGTTATTTCAGCCAATGCTTGATTATCTGCCAAATGCAGGGCAAGCCGTGGAGACATGAACCCCTCAGAGAGTTCAAAACCGTTCTGAGTCATTAGCTCCAATAGACTCACAGCTCCAAAGGCAGCCAAACTCGAGGTTTCTGCTTAGCTCCATTCCCTTAACCACTTCCAGGCTATTGTTTGGAGCCTATAGGTTAAGAAATTAGAGATAACACACAGCAAAGAAACAATTTACTTTGCACGCAGGGCAGACAGAAAATTAAATCGCTGGCTGAAATTTGGGCCCTGAGTGTAAGCAATGCCTTGTCCTTTTACTCCTGTGCCAAACTTTCTTCAGCTGCTCCAGATATAAGGCAAACATGCTTGTCCTGAAGGCCCTTTTGGCATTTCCTTACTCTCTGAGCCACAGCGACCAGACACAGTTCTTCATGCCAATGTCTGCTTCGCTGCTCTCCCCTGCCACACACACACTATTTCTGTTTACACTATTGTAAAAAATTTAAAAGTCTTGGCAGCTAAACATAATATCGAAGGCCCCTCGGTGTTTATTCCTGTTTCTTCATTAGAAGAAAGGAATCGTGATAAAACTTGTGCTTTGCGGTTCTAATGGAATTTAAACATTTTAAAATAAAACGTTGGTAAGAGATATATGTCACCTCCTCAACAAAACACCCTCATTTTATAAAGAAAACGTTTAAAAAAGTGGAATCTGCTTTTCCTGTGCAATACTCAGCAGTGACTTTGGAACTCATCATTAACAATACATAGCAACATCTCCTGGGCTCTCTGGTGTAGGAAAAAGAAACCTAGTAACTAAAATTGAGGTACTCTGACGTGACACTATATACAAAAATAAGTCATCTATAAAAACAGCATATTAATAGCAACTTATTTTTAACCAAAGTTAAACAGAAGGATCTTCTCAATGCTTACCCCAAATTCCACTATGTAAGAATTTTCAGTTACCAGAGGAACATCTAGAAGTACATGGATCAAAAAGTGTGGTTGATTTACAAGAGTGTTGAGAGAGACGACGAAGTCAATTATCAGTAGTACACTTCAAATAAAACTGGATGCTTTTCAAGGAGCAAAGGACCTTATTTTGGGACTACACCATTAGATGTTTCTGTTGAGAAACGTCACCTATGTGTCATGGAACCCCCAATCCCAGGTATACCCTAAAACTGGCAACATTGAGTCTTTCATTGGAGAGTCACTTTATTTATTTTAGAAAACAAAATATATTGTGTGTGTGTTTTTTAAAGATATTGTTGCTCTTTGTAATGCTAACACCAGTTCAGGATAAAGACACATCTTTAGTTTCTCTCAGTAACCCACGATGTGTGTATAAACTATGAGTTTATATTCGCATTTTTTAAATATAATATATTTAGTCTGTATCTTTTAAGGTTAATCAGTTCTATTAGATTTCCAACTACTTTGCAAAGTAACACTTCATTTTACTTTCACCAAATGCTGCCATTTTCTACTTCAAAGGGTAATCCTACTTTCCTGCGGAACTTCAGGGAAGCAGTTCATGATCTGCAGATTTTCCTTAAATCTCTCTTGGTCTTCCCCTAATCTTCAGTACACAAGTTCATCCTAGACACAGCTCCTTAAATCTGTCATCATTGGTGGTGTGCATTCATCCCACCAATGAGTTCTTCCTTTCCATAGTTTCTATTTTAATCGATCTACCTATGAAGTTTATTTTCTCACCACCTGTCCTGTCCCCCTCCTCCCCAATCTAAATTCTATTCATCCTTCAAAGTTCATCTCTAGGTCATTCCCTGCACTTCCCCACCATGTCTTTTCTCTCTTGCCAAGCTTATTCCCCACCTGGATCACTGTTGTTACTGTCTATGTGCACAAGGACACCTGAAATAACTGGGAAAGCAGGTTATTTCAACTTGAAAAAGCAGGCGGGGATTCAGTGGATTATAGTGTTGGTAGATGAAGACCTTGCAGTATATAGAGCATCTGCAGAGTTCATGGGAGCATTTGTGTGAAAGAAGGGCAGGATGTGGAAGGAGGGTATATGAAAAGGAGATTTGTCCAGTTTTTATCATTTTCGATGTCTTTGTTCTTGGAGGTCTTTCTTAAAAACATGGTGGTCATTCAGAAGGCAATACTAATTTTGTTCTCTCTTTCACATCTAGTACACAACTCAATATACACATGAGCATGTTAGGCACTCTAAAACCTTTAAAAGTCAGAAAAAATAATGATTGGTTTCTTTAAACACGTGCAGCTTTCTTTTTATGTCAACTTACAATGGCTAGGAGTAGCAAATAATTAGACTTTTGGGGAATTAATCTTTGGAGAAAAAGTACCATTTATTGAGTGACTTTCGTTCATGTGCGTCTGTGTGTGTGTGTGTGTGTGTGTGTGTGTGTGTGTGTGTGTCATTTAATTTCACAAGATAAGCATTAATTTATCCAATTTTACAACTGGTAGAGTTGGGGAGAACAAGCAACTTACTCAGGTTCATCGAACCATTAATTTGTTGATCTTGTATTTGAATCTGGGCCTATCTGATGCCACAGCCCTTTTCGCAGAATCTCAATCATATGTCCTGCATAATTTTTTTTTTTTTTTTTAATAAAGAAGGTAGCATTTAGAGATACCCATCACTTTGTAAAGAAACGGCCTGGTTTTACAAGGACGAAGCAGTGTTTGCTTAATGGCGGGAACTGGCTTTGGCAGTGCACTCGCATGGGTCTGAATGTCAGTTCTACCCTCCAACTAGCTGAATGCCTTTCTGCAAGTTCATTAGCTTCTGTCTCTGTGTCTTTATCTGACAAATGAGAGTTCTAATAGTACCTTCCTCAGAGGGCTGTTTTTGATAGTAAATGAAATTAGTGACGAGCCAAGTAATAAGGAAGTACCATAGGAGAAAAAAGCAAGACAAGCAGATTTTTCCTTGAAAGCTGGACTCACTGATAACAGTGGCGCTCTTATTGCCTCCAGCTGATTTCTTTGTAAAAAGATTGTTTTCTATGGATGGTCTGATCATCTTTCTGCCTCCCCCACCTAGCACTTGTGCTCAAATGCTCACAGTGAGAGGGCGGTAAGCACAGTGAATGGTTTGGCTATGGGAAGAGAAGAGCATGCAGCTTGAAAAAGGCAAGGAACTGCAGCTTATACACAACGCAGACTGAGGTGATAAACAACCTTGGTAATAATGATGTCATGTTTTTCCGTGGGTGTCAAAGCCAGGTACAGACTGCAATGCCAGTGCCAGTCGGCAGCGCGTCAGGGCTGTGCAAACGGCTTCCCCATGTTTCCTGTGGGGAGAGAGCTCAGCACAGACTGATGACCGTACTTTGCAGAGAAGAAAACAGAGGTAACCTCACAAATCAGGAGCACGCTCAGCACTGGGAAAGGATATCTTTAAATCATACTCTGGAAGTTGTTCAGTTGCTCTAGCCACAATTGATACAATTTGAGGTGTTCCCTTCCATCTACAGAGACCTAGATGCTCTTACCTTTCTTTCAACTTTTTTTCTACCTCTAGCAAGCCTCCTGTCAAGACTCCTGTTTCACTGCTCCTCATCTTCTTACGACAATTAGGATTTAATCATACTGTTTCTGCTAATAGTCCTGCCTTTGAATATAAATGTGACTGTGGCTGGCAGTTTGAGTGGCACTCCCTGCCCCCAAACTCCTTTGTTAACTTATTCTGGCAACTCCCATTCCCCCCCCCACCCCCCACACGCACACTCACAGATATATATATATTTTTTTAGCTCTTCAAGACAAATAAATAACTTGTCTTTTTTTGTTTCCCTGGCACTATATCTTTCAGTCCAGAAACAAAAAGGGAAGCAGAACTAACTCGGTCGGCATCCATCTCGTGCCCTCACGGAGCAAGTGCACCAGCTGCAATGGGTGCGGGTCCCCCACTCCAGGGAGGTCAGCCTGCAGCCTCTTCATGCACCAAGAAGGTTTACACTGACTGCATGTTTTCAGTCTTCAAATAGATAGTGAGCGTGCGTGATCAATAAACAAAAGCACTGACAAAAATATTTAGAGTTGGACGGAGAACAGAGTTTGCACTCCGCTGCTCCCCACCCCCCTCCCTTCCCAACCTCTTGCTCGGCATCTTACTTCACTGCGGAGCTGAGCTCTGGCAGAGCATGAAAGGTCAGTAAAGCTTTCATAATTCCCGTTGTTATTTCTCTGAAAACATTTTCCAGGAATCATTGCCTTTCTCTCTCTCCAGATCTTCCTTATCATGCATCATTTTTTTTTTTTTAGAAGTCACACTTGAGGCATAATTTATATATAGTAAATTTACCCTTTTTGTTGCAGTTCTATGAATTTCGATGAACATATAGTTGTGTAACCACTGCCACAATCAAGATATAGTTCTATCACCCCAAAAGTTTCTCTCATGTCCCTTTACAGTCAATTTCTTCCTGCTATCGCTAGCCCCTGGCAATTGCCAATCTGAGTTCTGTCCCTTTTCCCTTTCTTTTCCTAAAAAATCATATTAGTAGAATCATACAGTAGGTGGCATTTTGAGTCTGGCTCCTTTCACTCAACATAGTGTTTTTAAAATGTGTCTATATTGTTTCACATAGTAGTAATTTGTTCTTTTTATTGCTAAGTAGTATTTCATTATATAAATATACCGCAAAATGTTTACTCATTCACAATTAGTGAATATTTAATTTGTTTCTGGATTTTGGTAATTTTGAATAAGAATTCATTTTGAAAGGTTGTTTGGCAAATTAAGTCGACCTTGCCTTATAGCAATTTACTGTAACTTACTCAAGCAGCAATTAACAATAGTACTTTTAATTTGATTTGATATTAAGGAATTATCTTTTGAATTTTTAGCTGGAGCATTTGATCAGAAGTATGATCATAACCAGTACAGGCTGGTCATTGGAACTTGTCATAAATGTTCCAAAAGATAGCCTCCTTTCTGCTATTGTCACCCCGGTCTTGTGACCTTCCACATGGAGAACAGGACACCGCTTCTTATCCTTATCTGCACAGGCGAAGGTGCTGCTGGCTTAAGGGACTCAACCGCAGGTGCTGGAGATCTAGCAGTTCCTTTTGCAATAAGGCTACGATGCAAAGAGTTGAAGGAGAATGGGCTCCAACTTTACCCATAGGAAACTGGGAATCAAACTGTAATTCTTTAAACTATTAAATTTTGAAAATTACTTGCCTGAGAAGAACAAAGTTACATATAAAAATGTCAAAGTTCTAAGATATGTAAGTGCTGATTTATTATATAGCGTATGTACTTAAAATGGAATCTTTTTTAGATACACTTGCTTCAGGCATGTTAGTGTTGCAACATGCCGTGGTATCACATTGCAAAACTTTTTCTTTTAAAACTTCTCTCTCTCTTTCCAATTTTTTTCTTTTCCCAGAAAAAAAAAGGGAGGGAACAAGAAGGAAGAGAGAAAAGGGGTAAGAGGGGTAGAGAGTGAAAAAGAAGAAAGGAGAAAATCTGGGTAATGACACAGCACCTTTCATCTTAGAATCTCAAAAGTTGTTTGCAAATCTATTCACTTGATATTTACCTGATTGTCAGGACATGGGAGACTAGAGAGGACCTGGAATGGGTTTTTTCAGAGAACCACAGTGCAATGTTTAATTTTATATGTCGACTTGGCTGTACCATGGGGTACCCAGATATTTGCTTAAATCTTGTTCTGGATGTTTTTTTTTTGTGAAAGTGGTATTTGAATGACATTCACATTTAAATTGGAAAACTTTGAGTAAATTAGATTACTTCTATAATTTGGGTGGGCCTTGTCTAGCCAGATGAAGACCTGAGTTAAACGAAGACTGACCTCCCAGGAACAAAAAGGAATTCTGCCAGCAGACTGCCTTTAGACTTGAACTGCTACTCTTCCCTTGTTCTCCAGCCTTCCAGCCTGCCCTGCAGATTTAGACTTATCGAGCCTCCACAATCACATGAGCCCGTTTCTTAAAATAAATCATTCTCTCTCTCTCTCTCTCTCTCTCTCTCTCTCTCTCTCTCTCTCTCTCTCTCTCAATCTCTCTCTCTCTCTCTCTCACACACACACACACACACACACACTCACACACACGCACTCTTATACACACACATATGCACATATATACACATATCCTATTGATTCTGTTCTTCTGGAGAACCTTGACTATGCAATTCACAGAACAAGTCAGTGGCAGAAGAGCAGCCGTCTGGGTGAAGGCAGGAGAGTGCAGTGGTTGATGACTGAGGTTCCGAAGCCGGGTTATCTGAGCTCTAATTAAGGCTCTAACAGTCATCAGCTTGTGCTTGGTCACCTTATTAGGGTGGCAGCTCTACCTACCTATGGAAAATGTGAAGGAACAAGGACTCTGGAAACTCAGCTGCAATTATCATTATCATTAATAGTGAGTCCTAGCAACACTTCCCCAGGAACCGGCCTGCACTGTCAAAGAAATGTGCCACTTCTAGAAACCCTGGAAATGGCAGTGTTAGAAAGTTTTGGGAGCACTAAACAGTTACATAGAAGTAAGCATTTCCATCAAGATTTATTTTCTTGCTCTTGAGTTTATCACTCTGTGAGGTGTCTTACCTAATTTAATCCTCCAAACAAATACGCAAAGTAAGCATTATTATCTCAAGTTTGTAGGCAAGGAAATAGGCCAGGGAGGTGAAGAGCCCTCCTGAGGTCACAAGACAAAGTAATAGCACAGATCTTGTGAGACTTGTTACCACAATATCAAACCAAATGCAAGCACACATACACGTGCGTACACACACACACACACACACACACACACACACACACACGACCTGCCTAAAGAATTACAGAACTACTGCATTTGAGAAAATATTAAAGATAATTTATCCCCACCCTCCCCCAAGCCATAAATCTCTTCTTTAGCATCTTCCTAAGCAAGCATTGACCCACAGTTGAATATTTTCTGCCCAGGTATCCAATGGTCATGGAAGTGGCTACCTTTATTTTTGAATAGCTCTAATGGCTTTGAGGTTTTTTTGTTTGTTTATTTTGTATAGTAAGCCCAATCTGTTTCCCAATGTCTTTTACCCATTGGCCCTATCCTATACCTGAAGCCATCCATGTAGGCTATTCGTACACAAGTATGTATCCCACTTGTCTAATTCATCTTGACTTGAATGATAAAAGTGGCAGAATAATTTTGAAATATTAACTAGTTTGTTTCCACCACGTTTCTACAAACGCCTTTGTCTTTCCTCCACAAATCACCAAGGACATTCTTGTCTACCGTCCCAGGGAAGGGAAGACAGCAGAACACAGAGGGCAGAGGCTATTCTGGGTGCCTGGAAGGAACAGGGATGGAGCAGAAAGATAGCTGCTTCGGAAAGAACGGCCTGGATAGTAATGAGGGGCAGTACACATGGCCCTGTGTACCTGATGACCAGGGCCAGGCAGGACAATGGGCTTCTTTCTCAAGGATGCCAGATGTGGATGGGTGATGTCTAGGACTAGATGAATTCCAGACCCCAAAATGCCTCAGACACAATGATGGGGCAGGAAAGGGGAATTGTAACTCACTGGGTTTAAGTCTACCACTAAGTAAAGGCATAAAATAAAATTTTCATTGGATTATAGAAAAATCAAGTTACATTTCTTATCCAACTGAGTGTATAGAATGAGATGTACATTGGCTTTTATCCATCCTTGAAAAGAAACTAATGGAAATGATTTTTTGCTTTGATACTGGTCCCATCCTCACAGGGTCTGCATGTAAGGGTGAGAAATCGTAGTCCCTAGGAAACTCCCTGAGAGTCACAGGAAGGTACTTTTATCTTATCTTCGTTCCTCAACTCATTTCATTCAGTTATCAATATTCTTTCAAAAGCCATTTGTTAAATGCTTGGGGGTATGCTTGGCATTGCACTAAATCATCAGAAAATCAAAGACAAAAGAGCCCTTGTTCCTAGGAGGAGAACATTAAAATGTGAGCAAGTGCAATTAAATGACAACATTAAATTGGTTATGCTCTGTGTTTGACACATATTATTTTATTTAATCCTCACAACAACCAGTGAAATAAGTACCATCGTTAATCTGTATTATTAATAAGGAAATCAAGGCCTAGAAAATTAATAACATTCATAGTGTCACACAGGTAAATAGGGACAGAGCAAAAATTCAAATCCAGGTCTGATCCAGAACAAAATTATTTACCCATTATATATTGTTGCATCCTAAAGAATGCACAATAGGCATTTTAAAACCCAAAGAGGTATAAATGTTTTCTTATACTTCCACTGTATTATCAACTGTAACAAATTAGCAGACTTTTTACCTGTTTTTGTAAATAAAGTTTTATTGACGCACAGCCATAGACATAAAAGCATCCCTATTTGTTTGCATATTTTTCTGTGGCTACTTTATGCTTAATAGCAGACTTTAGTAGTTGTGACAAAGACAGTATGGCCTGCAAAGCTGAAAATATTATCTGTCCCCTTCTAGAAAAAGTTTACTGACCTCTGATGAGAAATTATGACAGCTATACGTCACCAGTAATTTGACGAGATAATGATCTTTTTAATCAGAAACCACATTCTTTCATATGTATCATGAAGTAGTCTCCTTATATTAGATTTTAAAAGATCTTAGAAGCATCAGACAATCTTTCTAGGTCTCTGTGACTGAGTTTATCATATTTAAATAGAAATTAGTCATCCTTATATATTCTTGAGTAATAGCTTCCTGAATTTATTGAAAGTTCCAGTATCATGAGTAATAGACTTAAGGATCTCGTTTTTCATTAGTTTGGGAATTAATAATATAGCCTAACCATCTTTGAGAGAAGGACAGAAACAATTACTTTAAAACTTGGAACAGTATCTGGGTTTGGGAGTGACAAGGTAAGTGATTCTGCTGGGTTATCACTTTTGAATTAATGCCAATCATAGCATGCCAAGAAAATTTCTCTCACAAGCAAAAGGAAGCATGTGTAGGGTGGCTGGTATACTCGTTTACAAAACAATATATACACTGTATGCATTGATATGTATCCACACATATGTACACACACACACATTTCAGGCACACCTATATTCTCTCCGTTGAGATTTATTTTGTTATAATTCTCTATTATTTCCAAGAGATAGAGTTAGCCCTGTCTTCTCTATGTTTCTCTTCTCTTCTAATACACAATTTAACATTTGCCTTGGCCTTTTTCTTCTCATGTCAAAATCCACAATGGCGATTTCAGAGTAGTTTGCATGCAGCCTTGCAAATCATTCTCCTGCTCAACAATTTCCTGTTATGCCTCATAACCACCATTCTCACTTCTCTTTAAATTTGCTTCCTGAATAAGTGTCCAACAGTGACTGGAATAGTCACACACTGCCAGAGCAATAACACAACAAGGAAGATTCAGGGGACACTCATCCACCCAAAGGTGGTATCTACTATAAGAAATGACAGGAAGATGGGGATGGGGATGTAGATGGGGACAATTAGCCACCCTGACATAGGGATATTTCCTGGTAAAGGTGATGTCTGATTAGAATCTTAAAGGATGAGTAATGGTTATTCCCAAGAAAGTGGAGCGGAATAGCAGGGAGGGGGAGGGAAAAGTTCAGGCAGAAGGGTGCAAGTGCTCAGGAGTCCCTAGCAGGCACTTGGTGGCTGGTTCTAGATAACCTTCCCCCTGATTGAATTTCTACCTTGCCTTACTGCTCACTGCCACACTGCAGATGAACGAAGCCATCCCTGGAACCAAGGAAGTGCCTTCTGACTTCTGAGTTCTGTTAAGCCTTAATTTTTCTCTGTCTGTTTCTTTCTCTGGTTATAGGCCTTATGCTGGGAAACACACCGTCAGCTTTTTCCTCCACCAGCCCTGCAGGTTTGGTTCACCCTGGGTGGTGTAGGTTACAGCTACTCTCTTTATCTGCACTAGATTAGAGGCATGATCTGCCAGTTGTGTCATTTAATCAGAGAACTGCCTTCAGGACTTTCCTTATTTAGTGAAACTATTGTTGACGAACCAAAACTGCATATGCACCCTCACACCCACAGTTTATTCAAGCCAGGTAATATACATAGCACGCTATGTAAGTAGTAGCTTCTTTCTTTCCAGAAATCGTTGGCTCCAGAAAGGAGAGTTCAGATGTCAATCTAGTGGTTTCATAAACATCTTCAATTAAAATTCAGTGTTAGCAAAGTCTCTGCAGGATCCGATTTAAACATGTGATGAAGTATAGTGGGGCATGTATAATTTACATATATAGTTTTTCCCCTAATGTTCAAAACTTAGAAGTATCTTTTCTCAAATTAAAAAACAAATAAGAACTTTAATTAAACACTCTCTGAATAAAAACTTTAGAAAGCCTACTGCTAAGTTTGATTGTTGGAAGACATTGCTGATCAATTCTTTCAGAGCTGGTGATCCTTATCTAGCCTACATAATGCAGTTCTGTGTAACGACACAGGCTCCGCTTTACATAGTAATATGATGTGAGCCCATGATATTCAGCACATTTTGGAGTAAAACTATGAACTAAGACCCTTCTGACAGGCTTCCACTTTGCCCCTTGCAATCCTACAATAGGGACATTCTTTTTCCAAGACAGTCATTGAGACCAGCACTATCAGATTATGGCTTAATAGCTATTTATCGCTTTGGGTTGATGTTGAAACCAGGCATCTCCAATCACCCACAACTTAAAAAACCATGTCATCAGTGAGGAAAATTCTAAATAAAGATTTTAAAAAATTATTTCCCTAACTTTCTAAACTCTTAAAGAAAGCTAACTTTCCACTCAAATATTTGTCTAAATAATATGCTAAGCAGCTAAATCTGGTCAATTTTCTAAACTCCTTCTCTTTTATGTATTTTATGTGGAGAGAGCCAGAGTACAAAAAGCGTTTTATGGCTCCTTCCAGGATTTATCACAAACACCCTGTTTTTCACTTCTAGGAGGTATTCCAAAGGGAAGTTGGGATATGATAAGAAAGAAGGCTTGGCTGATTCCAGATTATATCTGATGCATTTGTTAGCTGATGGAAATGATCAGTTTTCAGAATGTACCTCAGGACAGAGGAAGCAATCGGAAAGTGATGGCTAAGTGTGGGGTGAAGGAGAGGACTGCACAGAGAGAACTCTCCCCGTCTGAGTCACAGCCTTCCGCCTTGTGTTCCCATCAAAAGCACCCTTTGCAAATCTCTAGCCTAATGTTCATATACTGAGGTTTAATTATCTGCCCGTGCATCTGCTTCTCCTACTAGACCATGAGCTTCTTGATACTAGCCATATTTTTAAAATATTTTTCCTAAATCCTGGCCAGAGTAGATGCTCAATAAGCACTTTGGAAAGAAAGGAGTAAGGAAGGAAGAAAGGGAGGGAGGGAGGGAGGAAGGAAGGAGAAGGAGGGAGGGAGGGAGGAAGGAAGGAAGGAAGGAAGGAAGGAAGGAAGGAAGGAAGGAAGGAAGGGGCAAAAGTTCACTTATAATAACTATAAATCTATTGGACAAAGTAGTTAGTTGGAGGAGGCATTTTATTAATAACCAAGGACGATTTATTTAGGATTAAAACAAGTTATAATTTAACAGGTTACTATGGACCTTTTAGAATTAAAAATAAGCACAAAACCTTTTAAAAGGGTTTTCTATAAACTAAACTGCTAAGATTTCTTTATCCTCAAGAATTACCTGGGGTATTAGCTTTGCAAAGAGTAAAAGGTAAAAAAAAAGGGAAATTGATGAAATGAGGTCATATTTACAGTCACTATAAACTTCCAAAGGATTTTTTAACGCTAACAAAGAAGTATTGCTAAAATAAAGCAGTTTTACTTATTGTCTTTATATACTATGAAAACGAAATATTTTAGTAAGTCTTACTGATAAGGAGTTGATTTAATTCTTTGTAAATGATTTTTTTTAACCTGTGAAATTTAAGTATGTTGGTTAATCATTACAGGACTCCCAATTTTCCTTTTTGTTCCACTCCTTAAACAACAAGAAGATTATAAATCCTTGAAGTTTCCTTGGACTTATCTTAGGTAAAGTCCAAAGTTTAAGGTAGAGTTCTATAGACCATAAACCCTGCACCAAAGTACCCCTAACGTCAGATGAGAGTCAAAGCACTTCGTGAGGTTCTGGGATAATCTCTACTCAACTGGCCTTCAAGCCATTTCTTTAAGATTCATTATACTTGGCCTTTTACCCACGACCTGTTTAGATTTTTAAAAACTAAACTTTTTATTTTAGTACAGTTTTATATTTATTGGAAAATTACAATGTAGCACAGAGAGTTCCCATACACCCAGTTTCCCTTATTATTCACATTTTACATTAGTATAGTACATTTGTCACAATTAATGGATGAATATTGATACATTATTATTGACTAAAACCTTAGTTTATTCAGATTTTCTTAGTTTCCCCTAATTTCCAGCATCTGGTCTAGAATGCTACATTATATTTAGTTATCGAAAGTTCTTAGGCTCCCTTTAACTAATGGTTACTCAGACTTTCCTTAGCTTTGATGATTTTAACAGTTTTGAGAATTAGTAGTCAGGTATTTTGTAGAATTGTCTCTCAATTGAGATTTATCTAATGTTTTTCTCATGAGTAGTCTGGGGTTATTGGTTTTTAGTAGGAAGACCACAGATAAAGGGCATTTCTCATCACATCCTCTCAAGAGAACATAGTATCAAAGTGACTATCACTGTTGATGTTGACCTTGCTCTCCTGGCTGAGGTAGTGTTTGTCAATTTTGTCCTCTACGAAATTACTCTTCTTCCCCCCTTTCCATATTGTCTTTTTTGGAAGGAAGTCACTAAGCACAACCCACACTTAAGGAGTGAACAGTTATTCTCCACCTCCCGCAGGGCAGGGTACAGAAATTATTTTCTGCACAGGAGATATGTTTCTTCTTTCCCATTTATTCATTTATTCAATCATTTATTTATATTAGCATAGGCTAGTGAATACTTATTTTTACTTTAGTTATAATCCAATTCTACTTTATTTACTTTGTTGCTCAAATTGTTCCAATTTTGACCATTAGGAGCTCTTTCAGTAGGCTCCTGTGTCCCTTTGACATATCCTATCATTGTGTGCTTTTTTTTTTTTTTTTTTTTTTTTTTTTTTTTTTTTTTTTTTTTTTAGCACTTTCTTACTCTCTGGGACTTTAACATACTCCGGGCTTATCTCATGCGTTTCCTGCCCCAGTCCTAAAATCAGCCATTTCTCTAAGGAGCCCTTGTTCCTTTTATTGGAGAATGGTATTCGAAATCAAGATCTCAGTGCGAGGTGTGTTTGGTGTCCTTAATTCTAGGTCCTCTTAGCTAACAGAGCAAGGAATGTATGTATGTGCATGTGTGTGTGTGTGTGTGTGTACTAACTTGTTAGATACGCATATTTATAAGTGTTCCTATGTGTAACCAAACACATCAGGTACTTCTATACCTAAATTAAGCTAAACATAAGTTCATACAATGTTCCAAAGTAAATCCATTAATACATGGACCATTCTAGTCTTTTCCTTTTGCTTATCTGTAAACTCTTATTCCGACAGTGAAAAATCTGGCTCCCACCACCAGCTATATATTTACTTAATTTTACAATTACAATATACATGTATAGCAGTATCCGAAGTGTTAACCTGTACGTCTGCGAGAAATAACTTTATCAACTAGAGCCCAATCTCACACACAGTTTATTTTGCCTTTGGTCTTACAGACTCTACTCATTTCCAAAAGTTGCAAAGCACATTCAGAACCCCTGCCTCCCCTCCACTCTTTAAAGCGGTTGTTTCATACAGTTTTAATACAGTTAGATTATGTCATTGTGTTCTGCCTTTCATACCTAGGATCTCCTAGATGATTTTTTTTTAAATTTACATACAAATTTTATGTTTTGTATAAATATAACATAGGTTTATGCTTAGTGAAGATTTGCTCTGATATTAAAGTAATGGTTTAAGTTACTTAACATCCAGCAAAACTGATCAACCGTGGAGATATATATCCAACAAATATTTCCTAAATGGCTACCTTGTGTCAGGCCCTGTAACAATGTCCCGCTGTGGGGCTTTATCTCGTAGTCGCCCTGGGACATCCCCAGTGCAGCCCTGTGTAATCAGGGCACAGGCCTGCTGGTTTAGGAAGCCCTGACTAAAGAAACTGGATTGCGATATTTATGGCCACATCTATAAAATCCTTGGATTCCTTAGATTTGTGTAACCATACCTTCTTTGGTGGCTCCAGATCTGCAAAAATAACCTATTTGGAGAACTACATTTACATGAGGTTATATTTTCTTTTTTTCTTACTGCTCTTTTGCTCTTAGTAAAAAGCAATTTAAACTGCAGGGGAGAATAATAACTACTAAAGTTGATACTAGCTTTTGTCTAATACAAATGCCATCAGCCTGACTTAAACTATAATCCCCTTTGTCGATCTGTGTTTTCTGAAAACAACAATTAAGTTGCTCCACACTTGCAAGTGATATGTTATATTTTTTTTTATGGGCTTCGTTTGTTGCACCAACCACGTTATCTAAATAGCTAATAAAATTTCATGCGTAAAATTATGCCAATAAAAAATAAGGAAAGGCAATCATTGCTGCTCCTATCATTGGGAGAGGGGTGGGGGAATGGACTTAACACGTAGCTTATCTTCCTTAAGGATATTATTAATGTTTTATAAATCTTTACAACTTCACCTTGTCTAACTCCCAGCATGACCACCTACCCCATGGTGGCATAAAGTTGTCCCTAATGGAGAATATTTATTTCTACAGCTGCCATCATAGGTTGAGGACTTGGTAGGAGCAAAGCTCTGGAATTGTGTGATTGAGCTGAAAAGTTTAAGAAAAATGTGCTTAAAAATCTTAACATTTATGTAAGAAGACACTGGACTGTGTCATTTGATGGGTAAAACACTGCCACCCTAGGGATGCGAGCACTCTTTTGGGTGGAGCCTCCCCCGTGGTAGGAGGGACTGTTTGGCAGGACCTTTCGGTATGTTAGTTACAAGGCAAGTGACCACCTCTTGTGCAGAGAGAACCTTGGAACCCAGAGAAAGAATCCAGGATCAGATGCTTCAGGCTGGGATGCTTAGGTGCTTAGCAATTAGATATAATAATGGAACTCTATGTCTGAAGAGAAAGAAAAAAGTTTTCCTCAAAACCTTGAAGAACACTATTTTTATTTATGAGAGATATGTGTGCTTTGTTGTCCAAGCATTTGCTTTTGAAAACTTGGGAGCAAGAACCAGCTTAGTTTAAAAGGGCAAGCTTACTTGCTTTTCTGTTCACCTCAGGCTAAAGGAAGGAATGAGAAGAGGAATGGCTGGGCTGGGATCATGAGACCTGGATTGCTGTCATTGCCCATATGAGTGGTTATTTAAGGTGAAATATGCCAGCCGTTGGGAGAGTTCTCATGTCTCCTGTGATTGCCAGGCCCAAGCTCTGTGGAACAGACTATACCTGCTTGGAAGAAGGGTGGGTCCTCACCTGAAGGGAAGAAACAAGGATCACTTAACCTAGGAGAGGAATGGAGTTGGGTTTAGACCAGGAAGGGAAGGTTCATCTCTTCTTTCTGGGAACTAAGTTGGGCTTAAACTCTGAGGAATGGGGAGGCCTACACCACGTCTGAGCTTGAAATTTTAAGAGTATACAGTTCTAGAAGCAGTTGTGAATTTCACTTAGCTTGTGACTAGTCTTACCAAAAGCCTGATCTCAGATGTACTATGCACTATATATAGATGTACTCTGTGTGTGTGTGCGCGCACGCATGTGTGTGTGCACGTGTAGGTTAAGGTAAATCTTCTTGGAGGCCGGAGAAAGAGATGTTTGTGATGACAGAGATGCTTGGCCCATAAAAACTATACTCTTATAAAGGGCAATAGCAGCAAAGACTGCAGGCCAAGAAGTAATATATAAGCAAACCCAAAACTTGCTCCCAAGAACATATATTATGGCACCTTGAGAAAACTCAGATCAGCTGGGAGGCATGGGATGAGGGTTATGTGGCTGTTAGGTCGTGGGGGCCACATTTGAGCAACTAAACCAGAAGGGGTTCGTGCGTTAATGTCCTGGGAGTGCGAAGACAGTAACTTAATTTCAGTTCAAGGTCGTTTGGAATGCCAGGGACACCAAAGTTACACTTAGTTTTTTTCAGCTTCTTAACACTTTTCTATAAAGTTTCTATGACGAAAGGTATGCTATTGCACATCAAAAACAAATTCTGTACCTAATTTGAAAAAAACAGCATTTATAAATATAATAATATTTCAAATGTTTTAAGCTAATGGCAGTCTAGAAGGAGCCACACAAGCCCCAACCAAGGTGTGTTCCTGTGCACACACATTCACTGTTCTTCCTCAAATATCCCCAGTGCAGGTGGCAGACTTATGTTCTTACAATCTTAAAGCCTTCGATTATAACCCACGCTAAAATAACAAAGGTAATAAAAAGTGTAGGTGGAAGCTTGCCAAACATTTGCAGAGTGCCATATCATTCATAAAGCACTTTAAAAATATTTTATCTTATTAGAATACCACCTTCTTGCCAATGTAGCCGTGTAGGTTTCTTTCCTTTTTGTTTTATTTTATTTTAAAACAAAGATATGCACAACAGCTCATTTTTAAAGACAACGCAGACATTAGCTCCTACGAGCTTTCTAGATTTAGCACACGAGAGAACTATGTTCAATTTCCTTTTTTGGTATCATAGGCCTTGATCTTTAAACAAATACATGAAGTGGGTCTCTAAACTCTGGGTGGAAGTTAGCTAATCATTGACATTCGAAACACTCTGCTACTTGACACACTTAAACAATAAATGCCCAGCTGGTCTGCAGATTAAGTTTCTACTGCAGGGAAGAACTGTCCTCTTAAGGGGCTCACACAGCTCTGCTGAGGTGTTTGACAGATGGCAACCTGTCTGATCTTTTTTCGGCATCTCTTGGGGTGTCCAGCTCAGAGACTGGCACAGAGGGAGTTGTTACCGTGTACTTGTTGAGCAGGGAAAAAATATAAGGTAACTGTTGCCAAAAGAGCACTCCTTCAATCCCAGGTGTTTGGTAACAAGTGACAGATTTAATCCTTTTAACTGTCAGGGATGTATTGATTATAATCCTATTTCATAGGTGAAGAAACCAAGACTGTGATAGAATATATATTTGATCTTTGTCCTAAGTTCCTGGAAAAGCCCCTTGTGATTTTCTGAGTGATGGGGGTGATAAGAGCATATTTTGTTGTAATATTTAGTTCCAAGTTCCTGAGGCAAGAGCTTCCAAAACCCTTGGGATTCTGGAATGATAACAATGTATTTTTGTATGCTAATGACATGACCGGTGGCCGGGGTTCCCTAAATATCTTCAGGATGGGTGAGAGTTGTTCTTCAGAGAGACCTAGGTGTGTTTAGAAGATTAGAACTTTTATCCCCACCCCTTGACTTCTAGGGAGAAAGAAGGAGCTGGAGGATGAAGTAATCACCAATGGCCATAATTTAATCAATCACGCCTGCATAATGAAACCACCATTTAGAAAAATCTCTAAACTAGAAGTGTAGGGAATGAGGGCAGGGGTGGTGGTCAGAGAGCTTCCTGGTTGATGAAGACATCAAGATGCCGGGAAGGTGGGAGAGGGCATGGAAGCTCCAGGCCCCTTCCTATTTACTTTGCCCTATGTACCTCTTTCATTTGGCTCTCCTGAGTTGTAGATAATATTATATTTTAGTGTATGATAAACTGGTAATATTCAATAACATGTCCTCCTGAGTTCTGTGAGCCTTCTTGCAAATTACCAAACCTGAGGAAGGGATCTCAGGAATCCTGGATTTGTAGCTAGTCGGTCAGAAGTATGGGAGACCAGGGACTGGCACTCGGCATCTGAAGTGGAGGCAGTTTGGTGGGCCCGAGCCTTTAACCTGTGGGGTCTGACGTTAACTCCGGGCAGCTAGCATCAGAATTGAATTGAATTGTATGACACTCAATTGTGGTCCAGAGTTAGGTAATCGATTGGTGTTTGCTGTCACAAGTGTTATGAGTAAAAATGGTTTATAGAGACCCAGACTGATTAACTTGTTTAACTTCACACAGCATGAGAATGAAAGAGCTGGGATTTGAACCAAATTCCCCAGATTTTAATTCTGTAATACCATGTTGCTTACTGATTTATCTGTTTAACTTCTAGGAGGTTCCTATTAATGCTGGTGCTGATAAAAAGTGTATTTCATGAGAAATGCACAGTAGCACTTCAAAGTGAATATTTCTGTGATTTTACTAGAGAAAAACAAAGCATAAATATACCACTGAATGTCACAGTGAGTTTATATGGCTGGAATGCCATGTTTGGAAGTTAAGGCTCTGGTCCCAGGTTCATTATGGACTAAAAATATTAATTCTGACAAGATACATGGTTCATTTTCTTCTACTCTCTAAACATAAGCAACTCATTATCTTTGCTTCTGAGATAATATGAAACTTTAGGGAAGCATAGTGCACACTTCTGTAAAGCCAATTAAGAAAAAGGTACAAAACAATTTTAAGAATCATGCCCACCAAGAAAAATTCAACCACCACAGTCACCACCAGCAGAAATAGCAACATAACCATCATCACTCCAGTTACCTTCACCACCACCAACGCCACCAACACCGTCATCATCATTGTCATCTCATCAGCATCCTGACCATGACCATCATCATCATCTTAAGACAAGACAGACGTAGTTTTGTTTCTCATGTGAAAATCATGGTTATGATTTTCCTTTCACTAAAAAGTTATATCTTATAATTACTCATGCCTGTTCAAACTTCAAATGTTTTAAGCAGGACTTTGATAGGATACAGATTTTTAGTAAGTGAGAACAAATATCCAAGCTGCAGTAATAGCAGAGGTAGTTTACAAACTTCTTTCTTTGATCAGTCAAGTTCTTCTTATTGTTTATTTGGAAGTGGGCAGTCTTCAAAAATGTCTTTGAAGTAAGTTTGAACCTATGCTTTTCTCAACTCATCACCCCCCCCACACACACACACACATACACCTCCCAAAACAGATACATACACACCCTTGTTTCTATAATAACATTTAGCTCTTGCTTATAGATTTATGTTATGTAAATATAAATGTCTTCTCTCACTGTCTGTCTTTCAAGGTCCTAGATTAATGCATTATATGACTAACAAACTGAGGATCAGACTTTGCTCTCTATATTGTGGTTTCTAATCTATAATGACCTGTACTGTAAGAACAATCCCACATTTCGAAACTGTAATTAGTAGATATGGCTATTAAGATTAATTTTCTTAATCAACCTATTAGATTTTGAGCACACGAATATTCTCTTTTTCTCAATATCAATATAAAAACTCTACGAATCCATCTGAAACTGCCCTCAAAGTTTGCAACATCTCTTATTTTACGGTGACAAACTCTCTCTATTCAAAAAGGATTTGGTTTTTGAAAAAGGACCTCACTCTGAGGCAGGATGTTGAGTGAACGGAATAATCCAGTTGAGCATTAATTTTTTTTATTAGAAAAAAAGCTTTTCCTAAAATATAATGCAGTCATAGTCAGTAAGAAGTAATGGTGTGTTGGCAATGTATGTTGAAAATGCATTCACAGATGGAAAGTAGAAAAAAAAAGTCTTGGTTTTATTAAATAAACAACAAAATTAAATTCAAGTTTAAACTTTCTTGGATGATACAATCAGTGATGAGATTTAAGATAAGGAAGAGCTGAGGGTCTTTTTAAAAATGCTTTCATATTTTAAAAAGATGCATGAGTTTTAAAAGGTTAAACAAATATATATTGTAATAAAACAGTTTTTCTCATGTGGCTCCTAGCCAGAATTTAAAGGCAAGTCACGAAATAGGACTCCAAAAATATTTTGAGAAATGGCAGTTGCATTAAAATACAGATTAATGCTTATTTTAATATTAAAGTTCTAGTATTCTCACTTAAAAACTAGATTAATACTTGTAATCATCTTTCTTATCCAGATGTTCCATCTAAGAGTTGAAAGACTGTGGATTTTAGACTGAAGTTTTCTACAATCTTTATTTTTTTAAAAATAAGTTATATAATATCTCTTTATGTGGGTTATCAGGTTCTCTGAAATTTTAGGTCCTAGAGAAATACCAAATGTAATTTACCACAGTTTAGTTGTTTTACATTGTTGGTGTTTTTAGTCAATATGTAATGTAGTCTTAGGTGTTATGTTTATAAAGCTGTGATTCTGCAACTTCTGTTGATATATAAATGTGCTCATGACTTCTTTTGAAAGAAAATGGATCTTGGAACCACCTCCCCGGCCTTTTCCTGCCCAGACAGTCACCCAGTATCATCCAGCGCCATAAAAAACATTATGATTGAATCTGGATAAAGAAAGACACGTATGCTTGTTCCTGCCCTGTAATTTTTTTCCTGTCTAATCAGAGAGGCAGGTGGGCACCCAAACGTGATACATAACCACGCCCAAAACGGAAACAGAAAGGCATTTCCTGCTCTGCACAGCTCCCCCATTCTGGTCATACAAATTTCACCAATGTCGTTTTTTTTTTTTTTTTTTTTTTTTTTAGACAAGAAAATAGCTAGCCCAATGTAAGGTCATTAATGATCCATGTTTCTAAAATCTAAGACCCTTTGTTTCCGTACTGTGTGGCAGTTTTGCATTATCCAGGCAGCTGTGCATTCATGGCAATCCACTGAAGTCAAATGTCGGGAAGGAATTCCTTGATCAGGCTTGGAACATGATCAGCTATTTTTAGGTTTTCAGCTGGTGTCCTCAGCAGTTCCACATGATCTAAATGTTGTTCCACTTCCTTCTTTTGAGATAATTTGGGAAATGAGTGTTGGAATTTTAGTCTCTGCATCTATCATTATTGCCACTTTAAAGTAAACAAGTTCTGAAAATTCTCTCCACCAGCTTGCTCAAATTTGGTTGTTGCCTCAAGATCGGTGGGCTTGGGAAATGATGAGAAAATCAACTAAGGTGAATTGAGAATCTTGGGCCTCTGTTTTTTTTTTATGAGTAATTCAAAGAGTTTGCCTGACTTTGGATTGTTTTGATGGTAGTTTTCACACTGGGCTCTTCTGAGCATCACTGTTAAGGATGACAGACTGTGAGATGGTGGCACCCCGCACAGCCTCTAGGCTCCCAGACCCCACCCAGATCTTTTGATCAGACTCTCCAGGGGTCAGACCCACTGCTGACTAGGAGTCCATAGATCTGGGGATTAGAAATTGGAATTCTGGGGTGCTCCCACCCTCGTTCCACATTATCTATTTTACATATTAGAATCTCCCCTATGCTTTCATTTGAAGAAACACTTCTGTGGAGAAAAAGAGAGAGAGAGAGAGACATAAACATCTGAAAGAGACTTTCTCATGCTTATCTCCACTGATGATTTCTTTCTGGCTAGAATACAAATGAATGCATAAGAAAGTGATTTTGTCCAGATAACTTCAGGACATAGAAAATCACTTACTTCATTTACTCCAAGGACCCAGTTTCACGCTTCCAGCTGCAACTGATTTGCACAACCAAGGGGTCCCTGAAGACAGATCCCCATGAGTGTTGGCTTGGGTAGCTGGGATTAATGCTCTAACCTGAGTTGCATATCCAGGATCTGACCTTCCATCCAATACTCCAATCTGGCCTTCAGCCAGGTTCCCCATTTCAGACAAAGTTTAAAAATGTGACATATACAAACACAATCAGAATGCATTCCATATGCTGGCACTGAGGTCACACAGAATGAAAGCATTAAGAACACTTTAATATGGTTGCTTCTAAGATAATCTTGTATTTATTTATTTATTTGCTTTTCTAATTGCCTGAAGTAAGTCTTTCCTATTGTGTCAAATTTAGCAAGGATTCTAGAAGATGAAAGAAACTAGTGGACTTTCAGATTTTAAAACCATTCAAAACTCATATAACATTTCATTGCTTCATATGCTATAAAAACTCATTAATATAATTCAGATTAGTTTGATAGGATAAAAACTTCAACCCCATAAAATATGGTG
Source organism: Rousettus aegyptiacus (assembly GCF_014176215.1). Lineage (NCBI taxonomy): Eukaryota > Metazoa > Chordata > Mammalia > Chiroptera > Pteropodidae > Rousettus > Rousettus aegyptiacus. The sequence goes on from NW_023416286.1 coordinate 35,374,636, forward strand.
CATAGTAACTCACATTCTTAATTTATTTATTAAACACCTATTGTATACAAAGCTCCATACTACATATTCTATAAGAACTACAAAGGAAATAATACATTGAGTCAGCCCTTCAAGAAATGTGCAATTGAACAGGGTATGTTATCTGAATTTTATTCGTTATCTTCTACTATCCATAATTATTTTAACAAATTCTCCTTCTGGATATAGATAGGCAGATATAGCTATATATATGTGTGTGTGTGTGTGTATAATATATATTGTGTGGGTATAAAGTTCAGGATACAAGAATAATCTCATGAGTTTTCTGAGCATGTTATTTGTCTGCTTGGGCTGCCGTGACAAAATTCCACAGACTTGGTGGCTTGAACAACAGAAATTTATTTCCTTACAGCTCCAAAGACTGGAAGTCTCAGATCAAGATCTGGCAGGGTTGGTTTCTGAGAACCTTCTACTTGGCTTGTAGATGACCAGATCTTGGTGTATGCTCACCTGGTCTTTCACTTGTGCATGCATTTAAGAGAGAGAGAGAGAGAGAGAGCTTTCTTGCATCTCTCTCTATAAGAACACTAAACCTATCTAATCCAATTGGATCAGAGCCCCACCCTTATAACTCATTTAACCTTAACTACTTCCTTAGAGACCCCGTCTCCAAATATAGCCACAATAGGGCTAGGGCTTTAACATACGAGTTTGAGGGGATACAACAATTCCATCCATAACAGAGAATATCTTACAAATTCACTTATACAAATGAAAGGTGCGAGGGGAGTATTGCAGGTTACAGTTTGAGGCAGTGACAGTCAGTTTTAAATCTTTTAAGGGGCTTTGCTCTGAGGTTTACATGCTAGATGTTTTACTAAGCCTGTGATTGAAAGCAGGATGCTTAAATCCCAAAGGGGAATGGGCAGTTTATTAGGAGACATATTAAATAATAGAGCCCTATTTATAATTATTCTATCTCGTCCTTTTACAGTTTACTTTTATAATATTTTATAATATATGGAATGTATTAGTACAGTTTTACATGCATGCAATTTGTATAATCATAAATATAACAAGGATGTCTAGAATAGTTACTGATGGGTATGCAGTCCCAAAGCCCCAGAGATCACATAAGAAACAAAGATGGCGTTTTTTATGGTATAGGAATTCATGATCACAGTTAAAACTTGATAGCGAGAATAGATCACAAGACAAAAATCATCACGGAAATGGAGAATATTGATGGAAGTAATGAAGATAAACCATTCTACCCCAACACTAGAGGAAAGGAAAAGAGAAATAAAAGTATCGTTATTTCACAATAGCTTTTGGCTGTATGCTTTGTTTGCCCTACTTATTCTTAATAATCACCTTGGTGGCATGACTCCAACTTACACAAATGACAATTATGTCAGTGTTTGCACATGCAGAGTACAGTGATCTCTTGTAGAGGTCTCTGAGTTGCTCACAGAATTTGTCTTGGACCATCTTTGTGTTTCCTTCAATGAAAGAATAATATTTAGCTTTGACCCAAACATTCTCTCTGCTTCTTGGTTAGAGAATTGAGAAGCTGAGTTAACTGCATTTCTGTGATACTCTTTAAATGCAAGAAAGTCATGAATTGTTTTCTTTGAAAAAGTATTTTTAAGTCGGTATATTCAATTTTCTTCTGAAGAGGGAAAAACCAGTCAGGAGATTGGCTATCCTGTGGTAATAGGTGGAAAGGAGTCCTTTAGGGGCTTATAAAGAGGCGTAGAGCCTTGTCTACCTTGCTCCCATGAGGCATGCAGAGTTTTGTGTGCTGTCCCCAAATTGTCCAGAAACTAAAGTAGCCACTTCAACTCAGATCCCACAAACAGTCAGTGCTTGTCCCTCAGAGGCAAATGCAAAGGCCTACAATGCACAAAGGACAAAGTCCTTGTTAGCACGAGGCGTTTGCAGAGAATCTGGGTTGGATAAACGGAAGAGGAAGATTTTCTGTCTCTTACGGTACCACAGAGAGGCATTATGGATGCATGAGGCAAAGTGGGGGCTGGATGGGCCTAACTCAATTAGTTTACTCTTTGCTAGATGTTGAAGGTACAGAAACAAACAGAACAACTTTCCATCTGGGAAAAAATTTACACACAGTACAAGTCTGGCTCAGTTCTAAAATTTTATGACAAATTGTATATGCATTTGGATCTGTGCATTTGTATTTCCTGGAGAAGGTCTGTAACTCCCCCAAATGTTAAGAATAATTGTTCTAGAGGAATTAGAAGCCCACAGTGCTTTTTCTTGGGCATCTTTTTATTCAGAGGGATATTAGTTCTTAGAACTGGAAAGAACTTGCAAGGGCATGCAGACTAAAATGTATGGAGTTGACACATCTTTTAGAGGTCAGGCCCTCTAATTCTTACCCCACTGCTGAAGGGCATGATAAAACATTTCCAGAAAGAAGGAGGCAGTGGCATTGATGGTGATGGTGATGGGAGATTCTATTTTTAAAGACTTGTAGGCTTTTCTTTTATTTTTTGACATTCACTTGGATGACAGATAAGTTTCTCGTAAAAATAAAAAATTGCTAAATCCCAGCACAAGCACTTTGAATAGAAAGAGAAGCCTTCATCATGATATTTTTAAACTTTCCCTACACATCTTCAAGGAAGATGAATCTACAATAAGAATAACATGTGGCAGGGTAATGATTAATGAGAAACTATCATTGGAGCGGTTAAGAGTACAGAGTCTAGAGCCGGACCGCCTGGGTTCAAGTTTTAGCTCCTCCAATTTGTCGCTCTTAACCTCCATTTTTCTCATCTGTAAAATAGAATTATTAACAGTTTCTGCCTTATTAGGTTGCTGTGATCTAATAAGTTCATGTACGTTAAGTCCTAGAACAGTGCCTGATTCATTGTAAATGCTGCGTTAATGTCAATATTTTTATAGATATTTCTCCCCTCCATCTCCCTCTTACACCTTCTCCCTTCTCTCCATTCAATAACTGGACTGTGGTAGGTGATCACTGACACAAGGAAGGAATGTGGCAGGAAAAATCGAAGGTAAAATGAAGTCTTTTTGTAACAAAGAATAAACTATGAAGAAATGAAATCAAGATAGAGATAACAGATTAGTGGAATATCAGATGACTTGTAGGAAGATGCCTCTCCCTTCACTCTCACATAAACACTAAATAAAAAAGGATGTCATAGACTGGGAGGAGAGAGAATTAGACCAGAGAGTTATGAGAGGGAAGAGGCTGGTCTGTTTCTGAGAAAGGAGGCCGTGAGCCCTGGTTCCCACGTCGAGTGTTAAGGATGCCAGAACCTAAAACCAAACGACAAAACAAAAGCCAACCAACCAACCAAACAAACAAACAACCAAAAAATTCTCACATATAAGTTCATAAGATCTGAGAGTAGAGTCAACCCATGTCCTATCTCTTTAAGATTCTGAAAAGTGACAATAACAGTAGAGTGTGACTTGGCAGATGTGGCCTTAGTCAGCCTGCAGAGTTCCCCAGGTCCCATCATGGCCCTGATATGGTTTCTTAGCCCCCAAGGGTATCGGAAGAGATGGGAATGTGATCACCTCAGCACCCGCCCATGTGGGTAGTGATGTTAGATGCAGCGGCTTCCCAGTGGGAACCATAACGAACAGATGACACTGAGAATGAAGACCAGGTCAGGTATGCCCTCACCCACACACCACACGAACACCCCTGGTACTCAGGTGTCACACCAGGGTAAAGGGAGAAGTGGGAATACTAACTCTGCCACCCTAAGAAAGAAATGGGACTCGAAACAGAAATTAAACTGGGTGATGACAAAACCAGGATCCATTCTTTTGAACATGTGAATTTGCAGACAGAGATTCATACCTGCTCTACCTGTTTTCTCCATGACTCAGACATTGCCCTTATTTGGGGAAAATGAAGTAAGTTTTGGCTTGAAAGGTTTAGTTCACCACTGGCAATACACGAGTCACCAGGGCGTGCGTTTCTCCACTGTCTGTCAAGGCCCCACAAAGAGGAGAAGAGACTGGGAGCTGGAGAGCAGCTGACACCATGAGACCACAGTCAGGCTGGGGGAGGGGACTGTGAGCAAGTGCGGGGAGCTCTCCACTGTAAGGGGCAGGGGAGGAGAGCACTGCGGGATTGCCAGACTCTCTTCCAGGCAGGATCTATGGTAATCCATGTCTGTACAGTGCAAGACTTACTCCTGTATTCCTAATCTGTTCCAGCTGGTATTCTCTAGACAAACTTACTTGATGTCTACTATAGTCCTGAAATTGTATTGCATGCTGGGAACATTGCTGGGTAAATAGGATATGGCATCTGCCCCCCAGAGCATCTATTCTAGGCTCACAAAGAGAGCCTTCAATGTCAAGTGAGCAACAGGTATGACAGGAGCACAAAGGGAGGAGAGTTTGTCCAACGCGAGGGCTCTTGAGAAATTCCTAGAAAAGAAGGCTTCCAGGCTGGGTCTTGGAGGATAAATTGGTGTTCATACAACAGACAAAGATGGATGGAAAATAAATTTCTGGCAGAGGACACGGTCTGTGCGAAGGTGTGCAGGAGAGGAGCAGCCAGAGTACACAGAGAACAAAGCATTCAGCATCTCTGGATCGTCAGATCAAGTCACCGAGTGGAGAGACGTGGAAGATTGGGTTAAGCCATAGAGGACTTTGAATGCTATGATTAGGAATTTAACCTCTCTCTTCTGGAGCTGATGGGTAGCTACTGACAGGTTTTGGCAAGGTAGTGGTATAGACAGGTTTATATTTTACAAAAATGTGTCTGGTAGCATTTGCGAGACAAATGAGAAAGGACTCCAGCGGTGGCAAGAATGCTGGGTAAGACTGTCCTGTGGTCTTCTCACTCACCACCCAGCTCCGGCAAGCCCCCAGATTAAACCATGGGCTTCCCAGACCCATCCACCAAGTCCTGCTTGTAAAAGGAGGTCCGAAGAAGGCTTCGGACTAACTGGGAAGAGTCTAGGATCGGACACATCTGTGCCGAGGCCTTGTACTTAGGCTGGATTCTAATGACTGAGAAGAGCAACAGACAGCTCTCCTTGGCTTTCAGACCTCCTGCCTTTATCCCCTCTGGCAACCTCAATGTAGATTTCGCCACTTTCCTCTTCCTGCCCTGCTGATCTGTGAAGTTTGCACTAACAGCCCCTCTAACCACCCCTGTCCAGCTGCACCTGGTGTGGCAACAATATTCTTGACCCGAGCAAGCAGGCATCTAGTCAGGCCATGCACTAGTTGGTCAGTGCAGTGGTGACAGGCAAGGGACCCTGCACCTTCCAGAACTCTCAGCTTCAGGCCCCAAGCAAGGTATGAAGCTGCAGCCTGCCTTTGGAGGATGGCAGATTGTTCCTTAATCAGAGTTGCATTTTCATAATCAACAGTGTATCTGGGGCTTCCGGGATTACAGTAACATGATACTGCCTCTTGCTAAATCATCTGGCTGCATTTCTTGCATAGTCTCCTCAGTTCCCATTGGTTTCAGTCTAGCTCTCCTGATGCATTATTCATGCCAGTGGCTCCCATTTTCACCTCCTCACAGCCAGTGGTGGCCCAGCAATGTTGGCTGGGAAATGAAGGTGAAGGAAGAAGGACGAGAGCGTATAAAGTCGGGGGAATGGGAAAATCATGCCAAGGGTGGTGGGGGCGCCTGGCAGCGGGGCAGGTCTGTGGATCATGGGATGTGGAGAAAGACAGATTAAAAAGGAGTGAGAGGAAAACGAGCTCTGAGAGACAAGAGAGCTGGGCAGAGAGAAGTGTGGTGCTGCCTTGGAAAAGGAAATTACGTGACATGATTGGAAGAGCAAAATGCAGTGCTCGTTATTGATTATATCAGTTTATCTTTGCAGCGCAGCGCCGGCCTGCAAAGGAGAAGTCGGAGCCGGGCGCGAACAGGCACATGAGCTCCCTGAGCAGAGTTCCCAGGGGAAAAGAGCAGGTTTCGCTGCTGCCTGCAGTTCCCTTAGGAACCACGATGATTCCTTTTTAACGCTAGGTCCTTCCCTCCCCTCCCTCAGAACCCTCACTTATTCGGTTGGGTAGTCCAGTTAACTACATTGATTATTTTGTTCATGCTCAGGCCCTAGCGACTTATGCACTTGACTGGAGAGCTGGGCAGTGTTTCCATAACAGGGCTGATCTAACAGGCCCTGATCTGACAGGAGCAGGTCCAGCGGAACCCTGGAGGTCACCGAGCCCAGCAGCTCTCTACTCAGGCGGCACCTAGACTCATCTTAGAAGATTTAAAAAGAACACCGGTGTCTGGGTTACGCCCCCGGAGGTTTAATTTAACTGCTCTGAGGAAAGACCCTTGCATGACTATTAAAAAAAAAAAAAGAAAGCTGTGTCTACTGCGCTACACTTAGTGGGTAGAGACCTGTGACTTAGTCCAAACTTTTTATTTTATACATACATAAGACAACTGGGGCTCACATGCCCCAGTTTTCACCACTAAGAAAGGCAAGGGTGTCCTGAGCCTCAGATCATTGCTCACTCTGCTAAGCTAAATGCCTGTCAGCGTGAGCATGGGCCTGGCCTGACTCCTGACCCATCCTATGAAGAGGTGACTGAGCAGTTGCTCCCTAATACGTCCATTTGGGGATTAGTACCCTCCAGAGAGGTCAGTTACAGCCTGCTGAATATTTTGCAACCTGAAGAAAGGTTAGACATGTAAATAACTTCTTCATGGGAATGCACGCACATACATAAGCGCATTAAGACAGCCTTTTTTTCACTTGAATTAATAGCAGGTGGCTTTGTTTCTGAGATGTAGCCATTGTACCTATATATATATTAAAAAAGGTGCAGTGAGAAAGTTAAATGGAGACACACAGCCAATATTCCATTCTAGAAACCTTCCTTTGATCCTGGCTGGGGCAGGGCGTTTCTTAGAAAGCTTTGGACTTCATACACATTTGACTGAATAGGGATAGCTGGGGAGAGTAAAAGTGAACACTGATGTGGAGAAATCGGGCAAAAGGATGCAAGTCTCTTTTATAGGAAAAATCAACAGTGTGTCTGAGGCTTCCAGGGATTACAGTAACTTGATACCGCCTTGCGGAATTTCAAATGTAGAACATGCTGTTTAGCTTTCTCTTTTCAACGTCGAACTTCAAATGACTCTTTCTTTTTCTTTTTAACTTTTAAAAAATAAATAGAATAGCTTTGCAGCCTAATAATACCAATGGCAAATATACTCGAATAAGTTATAAGAGATTAATTTGATTTCATACAAGGCTGCATTCCATTTTGGATCTTTTTTGTCACATTTATGTGAGAGAGGAAGGGCTATCAGATGAAATACTTAACATGGAAAGAGAACATTCTTGAATATTTGAATTTATTTCTAAGTCCAGCTGAGCATGATAATGAAATAATAGTTTTCACAACGACAACTTGGGGCAACCGCCACCCCCAGAATTTTGCCTGTTACGTACAAAATATTAGATAGTGGAAGATGAAAATAGCATCTCATAATGCACCTGGCAGTTGGCAGCAATCGCTCCTGGGATTAATATCTCCCCCAAATGTTGCAGTGGGAAGCTTAATTTATAATATAATGGAATTCATAGTTGCGTACGCTCCATTTAGGCTTTATTATGTTTACAAATCTGATGAATGAGAAGTCGATAATCACAGGAACTGTAGATATAGAAACAAAAAAATAGAGTACAGCATCATATAATAAACATGCAGTAAATGTTTAGTATTATGGAGTCTAAAACAAGGACAAGCATCGAGTTTACTTGTGCAGTTACTTAAGGGTAAAATTTACAACTATTTATCTTTAAAGAGCATACTAGAAAGTTAAATTGTTTAAAAACATATGCACATGAGTGCATTATTGAGATTTGCCTGGCTTCAATGGGTAATTTCCATACTGTCTCTGAATGTTTTCCAGATAGAAATCCTTCAAAAGTTCTGTGAGAAAAGAGCACTGCGTCTCACCCATGACGGCAGACCCTCGTGGGAACTCAAGGCAGCGCAAGAGACCTGCAGTACACTGGTGCTCAGAAGATCACCTGCAGGCTGGGCAGGGAATGTATAAAAGTGTGACATCATGTCTAGTTTTTAAGCATTTCATCATTACGACAACTACCATTTAAAAGTTTGAAACCTTTTATTCATTTTAAAAAGAGATTCTACACTTGCAGAGACTAGGAACTATCGGCTCAAAATTTGGGGCCTCGATGACGCATTTATTTGTGCTTTAGTGTATTTGCAAAACTGTTTTCTAAGAAAGGTCTTGGTTCTCGTCTATATTTCTGTGTGTGTGTGTGTGGGGGGGGTGCATCTAGTCAGGTATAATTCCTTATTGGCTCTCTTCATTTTCATAAGATAATGCAAACACCTACGAACCTCAATCAGCACCACAAGTTTCTGCATTTCAGTTTCTTGTCCCAAAGTCTAATCCTGCATGCTTTCCCACCTGCTGTCATTTACTGGACCCCCCTCCCCCCATTTGAAACATCCAAGCTCAGAGGTGGGCAGATGATGCAAGTCCAGTTCTAGACTGTTCCATCAGGTGGGAACATGACTTGTACTGGTTCAATTTAGGCTGGATTTTCTAAATTTGAAGTGGAGAATACTTTTTCTTCTTTTTTCTTGCTGTGTGAGGTCTGAAGTGCCTAGAATGGTGCCTGGCACATGCTAATTGTCTCTTCTCATTATTGTTATCATGGTGTGTCTTCAGAGCTGCTGGTGGCCATATCCCCTACACATGAAAAAGCCTCAAAGAACAAGCATAGACAAAAACAAAAGCTGAGATGAGAAGTGAAGAGAGAAATCTGATACAATTCACGTGAAGCCATCCTTTCCACGTCTGGTTCCATGAGCCAATATATCCCTTTTTCTTGTTTAATCTAATTTAAGTTGGGATTCTGCCATTTGTAATAAAAAGTACCAAGAATAAAGATAGCAAAGATAATAAAGATAAAGATATTATTTACCACATGCCTAATGTGCAGAAGAGGAAAGGGTAAAGTGTGATACAGAAGTTTCTAGCAGAGTGGGCTTGTTGACTTTGACAGAAAACATGAAAGCTAGGTTTTGGAGATGATGATAATAAACCTAATTTGGGGTGTTCGAAGTTTGAGAAGCTTTGACTTTTTCCATGTGAAGTTTCCCATTAAATGTTTGGAAATGTGGGTAGAAAATTCGAGAGAGACTTCAGAGATGGAAATATGGGTGTGGAAGCCAACAGAACAGAGCTGCGGCTGAAGACCATGACACTGGCTGAGGTCTAGGGTAAGACTGAGGGAAGGCCGAGGAGGAGAAACAGGCAATGGGAGGTGAGGGGGCCCCGTGGGAGAAGGGCGAGGCGACTCAGGGCACATAACATGAGAGAGGTCAAAAGAAGATAATTCTAACAAAACTCCCAAATGATACAAAGAGGCTGAGGTGGGTGAGGACTTAGAAGGGTCATCGCATTTCACAAGCAGTTTGTTAATAACCCCTGAGAGAAAATTTCAGTTTAGCAGGAGCAAACTCCAGACTGCACAGGACTGAGAAACGAATGGGAGAAAAGGGTGTGAAAGGCGGTGGGGTGGGCATGGGGGGGGTGGTGAGAAGAAGAAAAGGTGTGGGGATTCCATAGTTTTGGTGGAATCAGATCATCTCTCTCTCTTTTTTTTTCCTTAAGAATAATTACGGTTTAAGCACATTTGTATGTTGAAGAGAAGTTGAAGGCAGAAAAAAGGCATCAGATTGGGAATGATTGAAGAAGTAAGTTAAAAGAGGAAGTGATAGAGGACAAAGGACAAAGCCTCAGAGAAGAGACAATATATTTCCTTATTTAAGATGACAGGACGAGAGAAAATGACTATGGGGAGCCTGGGAAAATGTAATATAGAAGAGTGAATGCAAGTTGAAACCCCATCAAATGACGCTGAACTCAGAAAGTAAATGACAAAGTCACGTGCCGCATGATGCGTGGGTGAAGGAACTTAAGTGTAGAAAAATCTGGAATTACTTTGAGAAATTAATCAAGTTTATTATACTAATTTTGGAGCAGCACTGAGGTTAGAAAGCATGAACTAGCAGAGGACATAGTCAATTGCTGCTAGCAGCCCCAGATAAGGAATGGCAAAAACCAAGGGCGTGTTTGTCCAGTCCAATGGAAAGTCAAAGAACAGGGTAATAGAGAATGCTCGTGAGTTTTGGGGGAGCACATTGGCCCCATTTTGTAGCTTGATATCAGGGACTTGTCTTACCATGGATGTGGTGTGGCACAGTACCCAGCACTTAAGGACTATGCAATAAAGGTTTATTTCATTGAATAAAAAGGTGCTCTTTAACTTTTATGATGTACTCTTTCATCTCGTTTCAGCTCTGAAGCATAAGAATCACTTTTTTTTCTTCCTCATATTTGTTCTGGCAGAACAAGATGTTTTGGGAATCATTCCTATGGAGAGATAGGGTGGTGATAGCAATAGGGAAAATGTGAAGTAGAAATTCAAGAAAGATAAATGAATGTGTTTGCTTTAGCGTTATGAGGAAGGAGCTGGGAGTGTTTAGCGTGTGTGTGTGTGCGCGCGCGCGTGCGTGCATGCGCACACATGCACGTGTGCTAAGCACAAGTGCTGGCGGTTTGAGATGAGGCAGCGCGTGAGTCATACAGCAGGAGAAGATTTATAAAGAGGGCATGAGCAAGGCGATCTGAGAAGTATATTGGGGGACCAACTGTCTCAGTTTGCCCAGGATGAAAAGTGGACGTGGGACTTTCAGTGCTAAAATGGGAAAGTTCCAGAGAGAGCAGGATGATTGGTCATCCTAATAGTGTGGAGAAACATGGACAAATATATTCAATATCCATTTCCCTCAAAATAGAGTGGTTTCAATACTCCTGGAGACTTTGTGGAAGATGGCACCCTAGGAAGCCCCCCGAGAAGAAACATCTGACTCATATTAGCCGACTAAATCTTGTTAATGCTGCGAACTGTACATATTTGTAAATTGGGCTTCTTGGAGAATTTCTAAAACTTCCAGGTAATTGATCCGAAGCTAAAAGCATAAGCCTAGCCCTTATGATATGCTATCCTATTGCTCCATTTTTAAACATAGTTTGTGTGTTAGGACCTGAAAATTTCCTTTAAGGCTGCTTACCAGCTTTCGTGTAAGTCTGTCTCTTCCTGCCCACCCTCCCTCAGCTGAGGAAACACCATGGTGAGGACTCGCTCCAGTGTTAAGTACCAGATGAGATGTTTGCATGTTTCAAAGGTCAAACGAAACATAACCCACATGGGGTTTTATTAGCCTGCTGAATGAAATGCATAAAGACAACAAGAACATTGCAGACAAGATTGACAGAAAGGAGACACGGAAACATAAACGTCTTTAATTTGCAAGTTCGCATCAGATCCTAAGGGCCTGGAATGCATGGAGCCTCCCCTCGGATGTTCCTTAACATTGGTCAGTGGATTCGATAACATTAATGATTCAGTGGTGGTAAGGATGGGTGAATGGGAAGTGGGGACAAGTGTTTTCAGAAACTCTCTTAGGGATACAGAACCTACAATTAAGGAAGTTGTGGTGGGAAAAACAAACGCAGAAACTCTGAGCAAAGAAAAAGGTGGGAACGCCCAGCATCTGAGCTGACTGATGCTCTCACGCACTGCAGCACTCGCACAAGCAGTATGAATGACTTTCTCCAAATTCTTGCTCCAAACCAATGGGTCTCAAGCTTGGCTGTGCAATGAAATTACCTGGGAAGCCTTACAAAAGCTGGCACCTGGGTCCAATCCCAGAGGTTCTGACTTATTTGCTGTGGGTTGTAGCTTTGGCATTGGGCTACTTCTGTACAGCCAAGATTGATAGCCACTGTGATCTCAATCAGAAAATCAAGAGAAATGGCCTAGGTCCATGGTTCTCAAATCATATGTCCCTAAGAATTGCCTGGAGAGCTTGGTCAACAGTTTCCTGAATCTCATCCTCAGACATTCTCATTCATTAGGTCAGGGAAGGGCCAGAGACTCTGCATGTCTAACAAGCTCCCAGGTGATGCTGATATTGTTGATCTGAGGACCACGCTTTGAAGACCACTGGCCTTGGCAGATCCTATGTTATTATGTCCTGAGCCAACTAAGCCATTCGGCATTCCCTGTGTACCCCTCAGAGCTGAGAGAGTGCTCTGTGCACCCTCATTTACATGGACCTGGGGGTACATCCCATGTGAATTTGCCCCATTCCCTCAAGCCAGCTGATAGGGGAAGCTTCTCCCTTTCCATTCTGAAGTACAGGGGTTTTATTCATTGCTGCTCTTGTCAATTTTTTGGAAGCCATGTAATTACCACAGTGGGTGTCAGATAATCCCAAAGAATGGGTGTCCGGGCATATGCCAACCAGCTGCATGGAGACCTCAGACCTACTGACTCCCCAACTAGCTGGAGCAGCCTTTCTTCTTTGTCTCCCTTTATTCCAGTTTGGAGCCCTTCCTCTGGATTCAGACCTTCCCTAATCCAACAAGCAGAGTCCACTGTGCATTTGGAATCCTGCCCCAGTAAGGCCCATTATGCTTAGAGAGCCATACTGACTCAAGTAATGGTGATAAATCATAGCTACCGTTCGTGGTGGAGCACTTTGCCAGAGACTGTGCCGGCACTTCATACACATCACTTAACTTGACTGTTATGTCAGCCTTGAAAGATGAGAATTATTATATCCATCTTATAGCCAAGGAACTGAGGCTTGGAGAGCATGACTTGCCCGAAGTCTTAGAGCCATTAAAGGAGAGAAATGGGATATGTGGCTGGACCTGGTTCCAAAGTCCGTGTTCTTTCACCCTACCCTCTGCCCCCCTGGCCATAGGTGGAGTAGTGTGGTAGGAAAATCACCAGCCCCCCACTGGCCTGGCTTCCTCTCACAGACACTGCTGAGCGCCAAGCAGCCTTGGACAGGTTGCTGGCCCCACCTCACCCCCTTCAGATCTTTATATATGAAGTACGGGGACTTGACCAGATGGCTTCCGTCCTCACACACACTTCCTAAAAGTCCCTCTGAGATAAACGCAGCCATATTCCCTTTCCTGGGACTCTGCTCTCCCTGGTGATCACATGCTGTGTTCAGCAGGCCCGTTTCCAGGGAAAGCACTTTCCAAAGGTCCAGGATGAGTTACTGTGGCGCCACTCAGTCAAGGTAGCTGGAGGTAATGTCAACTTCTCTGAGAGCCCCTTGGTGTCAGTTTATAACCCAGTTGTAAAATGTCTGTTCTCTGGTGAGACTTAGCGTTTAATTGTCTGGGACAGACAGTGAAACTGGTCATCTAAAATCTGATCTAGAGGTGGCCTGAAATCAGACACACTCCAGAATGTGTCCCTCCCCATTTTGTCTGTCAGGCCTAGAGCAGCAGCCTTGGCGAGAGTCTTCCTCAGAGGAGGCCAGGGACTTGACAGCTTCTCCAGAGTGCTGGGCTCAGCTCTGCACCCCTTCTCCCAGGGTTAGAGGGTATGTGTGGGCTGAAGGAGGGTGTTATTATAGATTTTTATTACGACGAGTATTAATATTATGGTCATTGCTACTAATAATACATAGCACGATATGCTACTTTTCCCTAAGAAAACTACACATATCCTAAAATCAGGAACCTTAAATTGAAACTGACCCTTTTGTTCAAATGTGCCTCATTCCTCATCTGTAATGTGGGAGGAAGGGGTGAGGTGTGCCACCAGCCTTCAAGGCCCTTTCAGCTCTAGACCGCTCTCATTCTATGTGAGATTTCTATAGCGGACAGACTCAACTAAGGAAACCTGGGACCAGGGAACATAGAGGCCAGGAAAGCTGCTTCTGAAAGAGTCTAATAATATGTAGATTGGTTATTGTTGACTCTTTATTTACATATTTATTTTTTAATTGTAGTAAAATACTCGTAACATATTTTACCATGGTGACCATGGTTAAACATACAGTTCAGTGGCATCGAGTGTGTTCACAGTGTTGTGCCAGCATCATCACTACCATCTACCCACAGATCTCTTTACCTATAAAGAGATGTTAGCAGGGTTAGCAGAGCACTAAGAATAACATCTCAACAAGCAACATATAAGTTCAAAGTAATTTGAATTTGTCAATCTTCTTAATTTAATTTAAAGCGTTTCACAAACATTATCTTCCCTGTCCTCACAATAGCCGTATAAGAAGCAGAGAGAATAGGAGAGTGGGCAGATCACACAGAGAGAAGGAGAAAGAAGGGAACATGGCAATTTTTCTCAGTTTCAAGGTGACCCAGAAGGGCTCAGTGAACCACCTGAGGTCTCATAGTCTTCAGGTAGCTGACCATCTTAGAACTCAGAGACTTGAATTTTAGTTCAGTCTTCAGTTTTCTAAGGCTGTGATTGGAGCATCAACCACAAAAGGAGAATATATTTTTAAAGTTACAAGACAGTATGGGTTTGCCATGCCTTGTGAGAGCATATTTTTCTCCATGGACACATTATTAGGCTGGGTGTGTCAGGCTGGGAGTGGGGACTGACTGGGGAGGGCTAGCTGCTTTGGCAGGGGGCCAGGGGGTGCATTACTCTCTCAGGTTCTTTGGTCTCTGGGCAGCTGCTTATAGGGATCTTTGGGTTGAAAGGGCTGACTGGTTATCAGATTGAGAGGGGAACACTAACAAATACAAAAGTTTTCATGGCCTGGGAATTAAAGCTACATGGCTCCAGGATGTGTGTGTGTGTGTGTGTGTGTGTGTGTGTGTGTGAGAGAGAGAGAGAGAGAGAGAGAGAGAGAGAGAGAGAGAGAGATAGACAGAGACAGACAGAGATAGACAGAGACAGAGAGACAGAGAGACAGAGAGAGGGAGACAGGCAAACAGACAGACAAGCCGGGTGGAATTCAAATATAAAACACATAAAAATGTGTGTGATTTTTCCTGCCTGTGGATGAGGGGTCGGATAAAGAGTTAGTATCCAAAGTCAGTAAATTACATTTATTTTTTTCAATGTGGTAAGTCTTTAAAAAATTATGCTCTTTGTTGGAAAAGAAAAGAGAAGAAAATTGTATTTGTGTAAAGTCGTGTTTCAATTAGATTCAGCCTTTTGGCAACTGGAAAATCTTCAGCGAATTTCCAGGAACAAAAAAAAAGGTCAATGTTCCCTGGGGACACTTCGAATCCTAAAGTCCAGGAACAATCACGTATAAGCTGTGATTAAAAGACAGAAATGAACCTAAGAAACAATTTGGCAATTAGAGCCAAGCAAGTAGGATACTGTCATTTAGCCTGGAACATACTTATCAAACTAAGTCGGGAGAAGGGAGCTGCTTCTTAGTGAATGGAGTGTACAATTAATAGGTCTGCTGGTCACCACTCAACCAGATAGATATGTAATTGGTTTCTTACTGTAAGCAAATGGAAGCGTGCGATAAATATTAGGTTTGTTCTTGTTACCTCTGCAGTTGGCCACATTCTGGTGGATCAACAGGGAAGCCAAGAATAGTTGGCTTCAGATATCCTTTCTTCATTCACTCCATGTATTAAGAAATTGCTTTGTACCAGCCACTGTGCTGTGGGGCAGGCCATCAGTCTTGTCTTTGGATGAGTTTACAGACGAGCAGAGGGAGACAAGCATGTAAATATATCAGTGAATATATCATTGGTGCCATGAAATGTGTGCAGAAGGTGGTCAAAAGACAAAATTCCAGTTATAAGTAAAGTACATAGGGATGTAATATACAGCCTGGAGACTATAGTTGATAATGTGCGCTGTATATTTGAAAGTTGCTAAGAAAGTAGATCTTACAAGTGCTCAAGAAAAAATATTGTTACTATGTGTGGTGATAGATTTAACTAGACTTATTGTAGTGATTATTTTGCAATAGGAACACATATTGAATCATTACATTTTATATCTGAAATTAATATAATGTTAACTGTCAATTATAGCTCAAGAAAAGAAAAATCGTGTGCAGAAAGTACAATGAAGGGATTGATGAGCTTGTTTGCATGGTGTATAAGGAACAAGAGAAGGTCTTAGAAGAAATTATATTTAAGGTATATTTTTTAAAAATAGGAATTTGCCGTGCAGGAGGAGTTTAGTAGTATAGGTTATAAGTACTGAAGGGAATGGAGGGAAATTGAAATTAAGGTCAGACTCCCTATGCAATCTTTATAAAATGATTGCCAGATGGAATGGGATCACTGGCAATTTGCACTGCCTGAAGGAAATTGGCCATGAGGTGGCCACGGATCCTTAGAAGAGAGGAGGAAGGTGAAATTAAATAATGAAAAGAAGAAAAATGATGAAAAAGAAAATGAGGAAAGTTGAATGGAAAAGGAGTCAAGAAAAGTAGAAAAGTTAAGAAAAATTGTATATTAAACCCCAAATGAAGAACTGACACAGCCTGCATCAGACAGAAAACCTCTTAAACCCAACTAGGATAAGATGATGCCATTTGGTGGCACAGTCTATAAAGACTGGAAGTTATAATTTTCTAATCAGATGCAGCCTAGTCTCAATGCCTTGTGAAGCTGTATGTTCGCAAAGGAGGGAGCCCCTACATGGCTCCAAGGGGCAACAATGAGGCCCGTCTTCTGCTCTTTGTCTTTAACTTCTCTCACCTTCTTCCCATGAAGTGGTCATGAGTCAGCTCCCTCCAGGAGTGGGGAGGGAATGAAGAGTCCCAATGGCAGAAAGCCCACTGGGATCTGGCTACCACTGGAAGACCAGTTGTCTGTTTTACCTCCCCTTTTGCTAACATAACAGAGTTTGTCCTGGACATAAAACCACAGAACTATAGAATTTCAGTGTGAAAAAAGAGCACAAGCATTTCCTAATTTAATCATTTTCAAAGTGTTTTGGTCATCTACCCTAAGGGATAAAAATAATTTGAGCATGTAACCTTCATTTATGTACATTTATTCATTTTTGAATGACATGCTTATATGCTTCTACGCTAGTATGCTTACTTTAAAAGACACGAAATTATATTTAAAAATTAAAAAAATAAAAATTATAATATTTTCTTTCTGTATCCTAATGGACTGTCTTTGGTTTTGTCTGGAGTACATAAAATCTATTTTGGAGATAACTCATCACATTCAACCAGATGTTTTAATCTCCTCTGTAATTCTCATCCCAAAGGAAAACTAACCTTTTCTTTAACACCTAGAGGCACACCATGCTATTTTGGGAAACTTCTAGGAGTTCCTGTTTGCCATGTCCCAGATAGACAAAGGAGGGGCAAGAATGAACAATTCTCTGGGAGCGCAAAAGGAAGAAGCCCTAGCTTGGAGTTTGGTTCTCTCTGGGTTTCAGTACAATTCGAGCACTAGGGCTGTGAGGACAGCAGAAAGGGCCTTTAACTGCCACTGTAAATATTATCATTGCCTCTGGTATGCAGAAAAGCAAGAGGAACAGCATTTGCTGCTTCCAGGTGGCAGACGAACAACACTGAGAGCAGGGTAGGAGTAGTTGGAGGGGTGTCTGGGAGAAAAGGAGATCAATAAAGCCTCACTAGTGTGCAATATTTACTATAAACAGCCCACGGTTGTTTGGGGTAGGGAAAACTGTCAACATAGATCGGTTCTTTCCCTGTGACTGTGAGAGCAGGTGTTCCAGAAGGATAAAGATGGCAGCTGTGGTGGGATCAGCGATCAGACTCTGATTGCAGGGGAGTCGCTGACTGTTAGTGTGTATGGGCAGCTAGTGCGTCAGTGCGCAGGGCCCCCTGCCATTTTGTAAATACACATTTCAAGATCCTGTATTGCCACAACATATACATACTTTCAGAACATAGACTATTTCCTCAATTTGTCAGCAGTTTTTCCAAAGCACACAAATGCTAGTAGTGGAATTGGTTTTGGGCCAAGAATCCTTAACTGACAAAGAATGCAGAAAGGCCTGAGTAAGATTAAAAAACAAAAAAAAAGTAGGCCTATCTTTGCTCTAAAATATCTTGGGATGCTCAGAGAACTGATTGGAAACACTTCTTCACCCAGCTTTTTGTGAAAGCATTTGAGAGAGGCTCTCTGTCAACAAGTAAGCTGGCGGGGGATGGGGGACCCTTCCAGCAATTTGAGATGAACTTTCTCCCTCTTCTCCTTCCCCTACTTCATCGATTTTTAAATGACAGACTGACCCGGATCCTGAGACCAGACTTAAAATTACTATGACTTTTAATTTGCCCTCTCACTGCAAATTGATAACAAAAGAACAATATTCCCTTTGAGGTGAGTACCCCATGTTGGAAGCTGCACAGAGTTTGAGGGAAAGGTAGAGTCTTCAGGATCCAAGGAAAGAGGACAAAACTCAAGGGGAAAACAATTTTGATTATAGCTGGGGGGTTAAATTATGGTAGCTTTTGTTTTGTGTCTGCCTGGAAAATTTTCCTAAGTCTCTAAATCCGAAGCAGGCCTAGCTCCCCTGATCACAGGGTAAATGTATGTTCCAGGCCTGGCCAATCATTATATCTCACTTTCCTGAAAACAATGATTGGTCCAAGGGTTAGGCCCACGATCCAAGCAGGACATTGCCGAGGTCTGATGTATAAATATTATGTAAGCTACCATAGTTGCTAAATACGAGGGTATGAAGTTAGGGCTCTTGGAAACCATGTTATCACCTGCCATATGGAGAATTAGAATGAACCCAAGAGACAAACAGGAATGAAAGATGGATAGATGGATGCATGTTTGGAGAGAGAGAAAGTCCTTGTAGCATGGAGTCAATCATGACTCTCTCTCCTTAGAGCCCAGGTAGAATCCATCAGCGAGCCTTTTCATCTTCACCTTTGAAATTGAACCAGATCCTCGGGATGTGGTGAGACCTCACCATCTCCGCCATGACAACCTTAAGTCCAAACAGCTAGTATCCCCCCTGGAAAATGACAGTGGCCTTTTACTTGACCTGCTCTTGCTTTACCACCACACAGTTGATTTGCTTGCATAGTTTTGAAACATTCATTACACCCTATCACTCCTCTGCTTGAGGATTTCTAGTTCCCTGAGAACAAAAACCTGCCTTACAGTGGTTTACCTGGTTTACCCTGCCACCTGCCTTCTGCCTCCTGCTTGGAGCCCATCAGCCTCTTTACATCGGAGGATTCTCAATCCTCTGACGTGGCTTTTCATTTTTTACACTATTTATTTACCGCTTTACCGCTTTGTTTTTTGTTGCTTTCATTGCCATATTTTACACACATCCAGTGGACCCTGGAACACAGCGAGCATCATGAATTTTAATGCTGGCCTCCAAGGCGCTGGCTCCCTCTACTTGTCCCTTAAATTCTGTTGACTATTCCACAAGCCTTTCCAGATACTGAGCCTACTAATTAATTAACTTTTTCTTTCTTTCTTTCTTTCTTTCTTTCTTTCTTTCTTTCTTTCTTTCTTTCTTTCTTTCTTTCTTTCTTTCTTCCTTCCTTCCTTCCTTCCTTCCTTCCTTCCTTCCTTCCTTCCTTCCTTCCTTCCTTCCTTCCTTCCTTCCTTCCAAGTTGTGTTGGAGTAATGTCATTTTTAAACCTGGAAATTTGAGGCAGACCTATAAATCTCTAAAGATGAAATACATTGATTTCCCTCAAAGCTTTTGATGTTAGTTCAACCTAAATGCTCTAAACATGCCAATAGTCGAACCCCCCACCCCCGCCAAAGTCTTAGAGCTTATTAGTATTTGTCATAATATTGTTTATTCTTAAATTATGTGCTCTTAAATATTTTTATTTCATGCTTAAGCCCAAGTCTTAGTTTGTCTTAGGGTCAACATTCTCCTATGGGAATTAAACCTAATTCAGTGAGCAAATGGGTTTCGATTTAAAAAACTTCTGTTTACATTCAACTTTTCAGACGTGTGGTGTTAACATTTCATCTCTTTATCATCTGGATGGTGTAGGGCTCAAGCTGGATGACTGACAATGAAACATCCAAGAATCATCTATTTTCTAGCAATAGCTTTGTTCCCTATCATTTCCTCTAGGTTGTAGACCACTGGTTTTCCATCTTGGCCCTATGTTAGAATCACATGGATAGCTTTTCAAATTCCTTATATGTAGGCTGCATCCCAGGCCAATTAAATTAGGTCCCTGGGAGTGGGAAAACAACAATGAAAATGCTAGGTAGCATTTATTGAGCACATACTATGTACCAGATTCCGTGCTACATGTTTTACATGTGTTATTTTATTCCCACAACAATTCTATAATGTAGAACCATTAGAATCTTACCTAAACATGACCAAATAAATCAATGCCTGCAGAGGTTATATAGATTGCCCAATGTCATATAAGGAGTCAGTGATGAGAACTAGTTACTAATGTAGACAGTCTGATGCCAGAGCCTAAGTTCTTTTATAACTTGGTCTTTATTTTTTTATAAAAAATTAAATACGTATAGTTTCAAGAGTCAAATTGTTCTTAACACTCATTACCAAAAATATCAGTCTATCAATCTCCTAACACTGCCCCCAGCTGTCCTATTTTCTCATTCTCAAATCTATCACTTTATTTTTTTCTTTTCATCTTTATGTAGGTATCTCTAAATTAGTATTATTTATAATGTGACTTTTGAATTCTTCAGTTTTTTTCTAGTTTTTTTTTTTTTGAGAAATAGTTGACTTATATCACTGTATGAATTTAAGCATGATGGTTTGATTCACATATATTGTGAAATGATTAAAATATGTTTAGTTAACATTTATCCGCTCATATAGATACAATAAGAAGAAAATTTTAAAAATTTTCTTGTGATGAGAACTATTAGGATCTACTCTCTTAACAATTTTCCTCTATGTCACACAGCAGTGTTAACTATTGTCGTCATGTTGCACATTACATCTTTTTTCTTCAGTTTCAAGCATTAACTCTTACCTTCCCACCTGGAAGATGAGAACATAGGTTTCATTGCCCACCATTACTCATTTCTCATATAGTTGCATCAACTTTTGATGCTATCGTAGCAGGTTACCTTAACTGGGTTATGTAAATACTGTTTATGGCTGAGTTATGTAGTGTGCTCACTACCTGGTTATTCTTTCCTTTCCTAAACAACTCTGTTGTCTCTACATTGTAATATCTGTTGTTATCTCTGTGAGAATAATAATGATAATTTTTCATTGTTTGTTTTGACAAGGGTGGGAAGTAATTCTCGTGTCCTTGCAGAGTTTCTGTTTACTCAAGTTGTTTTTTTCTGTTTGTTTGTTCTGGAATTTATCTTTCACATCTGAGTCTTGCCTCAGATGTCCTGTGGTCATCGGTTCTTTGCTTCTAGGTGTTAGAGGGGGACAAAAACTCAGACTAAGAACCATATACGCAGGGGCATCTATGCTGGCTTCACTGGGCATTTCCACAGGAAACACCGAGGTCAGGATCTTTGGGTCTCTTCTCTCAGGCTAATCATATTCCCCAGAGAAGAATCTTTCTGTCTCCTGTCTGGAGAGTCTTACAATGAATTTCAGAATTTTAAGGATTGAGAAGGGGAGGAAGGTTGGAGATATTTCCGTTAATCCTCCTGTTTCCCACCAAGTACTCTTGCCCCCAGATGGTGCAGTGTTCTCCAGGCTGCAGATCCTGTTTTGCTCTTCCTAGAGAATAAGCCTCCAATCTTCTGGGGGGTTGGGGGGTGGTGAGAGGCACTGGGGGGACACTTATCCATCTATGTAGAAGTGGGAAGGGGTTCTGTGCATCTCACTGCTTTATAGACAGACTTTTGAACCAACTGTCTCCATTTTAGCTTCTCATTCACCTTCATATTTAAAGGCACTTGTGCTAACAGTTCCTGAGACTTCCGGATGCAAACGGAGTTCTTTCTCAGCTTTCCTCCTATCTGCTGACTTAGAATTCATCTGTCTAGAATATACTTAGTCAGTTATCATTTGTACTCCACTTTTTAAAAATATGGTACACACACACATGTGTGTGTGCATATATATGTTATTATTATCTTTTGGCCCAATCTCTTTGTTTTAGTGACTTTATGCCCTATCGTCATTCACAGAGGTAGTGTTAAATGAGTGTGTTTAATCGTCATCCTCTCAGAGGAGTTAGAGTTCTTACTCACCACTTCCATTAGGATAATAGACAATCAGCTATCTTTATGCTACTAATGTGTACAGCAGTTTCACAATCCATGTTTCATTGGCTTTCTTGATCTTGTTAGACAGGTTATGAGGCTTTCATATGCCCAGAGCACAGATGAAGAATGACATGGAAACAGGAAGTACTGTGCCAGGACCACATTGCAGGTCTTCTGACTTCTAGCCCAGTACCACTTCCATGTTTTCATATTGTGTCCTGGCCTATACTGAAGAGACCATCTGCCACTAGGAAGGATGATGCTCTTGGGTCCACAGAGTTGACGGGAAACCACGACTCTGTTTATCACCTTGATTCAAATTTCAGTTTCACAACCTGAGTCTACAAAGAAGAGAAACAGAAAAGGGAAATCTGGTATAAAACTCTTTTTTTTTTTTTTTTTCATTCTAGCCTTTATCTGCTCCAACTGTTAAGGCCCTTTAACTTTAGAAGTAGATAAATGCAGAGATAACCACATTTGCAGTAGCTTCACAAGATGATACAAGGCTTGGAGATTCCCAGGCACTAGAAGAATGAGTTAAACACTGAACTTTGTTCCCAGGCCTGAGAAAGATGCTATATCGAAACTGGAATTGGTCCACAGAATGGCCTTTGGAGGCCAAATGAATTCTTTAAGTAGTGAGGTCAGTGGTTTAGCTGATTGTAGAGATGTGGGGCAGTTCCCATCGACCCAGAAATCCTTATAATCTGTGACTTAAGGACACACTTTGTGAAGGTGATTTATGCAGCTGATCTTTGGAAATAGAAAGACAGCCAGCTTTAGCTAGTACTTATACCTATAATAGTGACCTTCTCTTGGGGCCTAGAGACATCGGTAAAATCAGCTCCCTGGCCTAGAAAATAAAAAGAGACCAAATGGTATTTGAAAATCCAAATGTGACAGTGAATGGGCTAGGCTCAATAAGGCGCATGCATTGCCTCTCTGGCGTGTTCAAATCTGTTCTGTAATTCTGTACCTAGTTCATTTCCCAATGCTGGGGGCAGATGTAGGCAGGTCCGATGACTTTGTCACTGGTAGTAATAAAAACTCTTCTGGTTTCTCTAAGTCCCCCAACCAGTCTCATTTCAGAAATTAGGCATACCCATAATTAAAATAGCCAGTTCAGTGTTGACATCAAAACTGAAAACTTCATTCAAAGTTAAAGCATTTCTCCTCCCATTTTGTGCCTGCCTCAGGCTCCAGATCTGATGCTGGGATTTTTCCTCCTCTTCCTGCCTCCCGCTTCTGGATTCTCAGGAGCTGGAGCTGGGGCAAGAGGGGGGTCAGAAGGGACTAGAAATCTTTCTTGAGGGGCACAGATGTAACCAGACAGTGGATTAGACATGGGAGTGACAAATGACCAGTTCCGCTTCTCTTTCTATGGGGCACTTCCTGATTGTGGGCTTCATGGTGAGGGCAGTGTCACCCCTCTGGCTGGCTCCTTATGATGATCCCTTTCTCAGTCTTGGGACCTCCGTGTGTCTGCCCTTCTGCTGGACCCCATTGCCCATCTGGGGAAGCATATGTGCTCCCCTGGGCCTTCCGTGGCCCACATGTGGCTGCGAGCAGCGCTTCCCCACGTCTCTCTCCCTCAGCTTCCCGTGCTCAGGCCAGTGCTTCTCACACTCGAGGTGGGTCAGTCACATTACAAACCCTTCCACGCTCCACTCTGTTCCCGCTGCACCTTGTATGACCTGGAGGAAAGGAACTCCTCTCTCCTTCTCTTTGGGGATGGGAGGAAACTAGCAGCATCCTGATGACACTCCTGGCCTCTTCAGCATCCACCTCTGTCTATCTAGCAGGCTGGTGTTTGACTCTATTTTGGACCCCAATGGGTGCATTTTGAGTCTCACACTGTCCTAGCACCTATTGATTTGTTCTTGGCCTTTGGGAGCTATAGTAGGCTGAAAAATGTACCCTAAAGATATTAGGCCCTAATAATATCTAAAGCCTGTGAACATTACTTTATATGGCAAAAGTCATAGTTAAACTAAGGATGTCAAGATAAGATTATCCTGGATTATCTGAGTGGGCTCTTAATGCAATTATAAATATTCCTACATATAAGAGGGGACTGGAGGGAGATTTGACACATAGAAGAGGAGGAGGCGATGTGACCAGGGGTTAGAAATAAGAAAGCTTCAGTCGCACATTGAGAAACGCCAGGGGACACCAGAAGATGGAAGAGGCGAGGCAGCAATTCTCCCCTAGAGCTTCCTTAGGGAGCGCGGCCCCAAGGATGCCTTAGTTTCAGCCCAGGGATACTGAGTTGAAACTTCCGGCCTCCGGAACTATGAGAGAATAAATTGTTTGAAGCCTTCCAATTTGGGATAATTTGTTACAGCAGCCACAAGAAACTAACACAGACACCTCAGTCAAAAGTCAGGCAGATAGAATCCCATTTTAAATCCTGTTAAATCTCAATGCCTCTGAAATAGGCCAGTTATCACTCTTGCAGGTCAGTATTGATATATTTGATTTTTAATGCATTTAGATCAGTCTAGAGGACGTGATTTGACCGGCAATGTTTCTGCCCTTGTTGCCTCTGACAGAACGGCAGCAGGGCCTTTCTATAAGTGCTTCGTCACTTTCTGGACTCTGTAATTCTCTCTTTCACATTTTCTCTGTAGACAGTCCTTCTTAATGGTCTCATTCTCATGTGATATCCTTGACCCAGTTATGCTTGAAAACAACTGCCTATACATATCTGTTTCTTTCCTTGAGAAGTTTAATATTAATTTTTCCCCAGGGGAACTCCCAGAGATAACATGGAACAATATACCCAGTGCACTCATTGCGTAGAGAGGAGGATTCCCTTGTTAGAGATAAAAGATATGATTGACATCTTTGGTACTCAGCTGGCTCCCTGTTCTGGAGTCCGTGCTGTTGACTCATAGAAACAAGATTCATACTGGAACTCAAGCTTTTGTAGTTCAACCCCTAGAGTTTCTAGATGAGGTGCCCATGACCCGGTGAGTTCACAGTCAAAGAGGCAAAGTCAGTGTCCGGTCAGTCACTCTCTGCTTGTGGTACTCTGCCACTCTTTTCCTCCCCCTTCCTCTCCTGCTCATTTCCTCATCTCTAAGGAGGAAGGAAAGGGAGAGGTGGGAGAATCATTCACTCCCTCAGCAAACAGTTGTTAGGCAGCTACCACATGCCAGGTGTCCTGCTGGGCGCTGGAGTTATGAACACCAACCTGTCCCTAATGAGTGGAACTCATTCTGGCAAGTTACACACTCCCTCAGATGCTCCCTTTTAAGTAGAGACTTGGGTGAAAGTCCACATAACAGAGAAAAGCAGGACTGTGGTTGCCGCAGACACCAGACGTCAGGGAGGTGGACTGGTGAGAGAGGCGGAGACTGGATGTCATTCAAATTTGGTACTTTCCACCCTGATTGTATCCAGGAACTCTACCACTCAGTGGTATCTCAGCTTGGAAAATACTGTATTAGAGGCCATCTCAGTGCAAGGGCTGCGAGTTCTGATTCTAGGGACATTCTTCTTGGTTTCTAATCTTCATTTAGCTGCTTCAAAGTTTTAGGCTCTTAGTTAAATTACTCAATCCCACTATGCCTCAATATACTCATCAATAAAATCAGGATCATACCTAATTCTAATGACTCCTAACTTCTTGGTTGTTAAAAAAATTAAATGAGTTAATTCATTCACAACAGCGCCTGATGCAGAGTTAGCACTCAAGAGATGTCAAGTAATATAACATACGTGTTTGCGAATTCCCTTTCAACTTTCCAGTATCCTACATAGCTGACCTCAGTCTTCGGTAGAACACACTTGAAAGATTAAGAAAATTCTACTCAACTTCAAAGCACTTTGATGAGTGATCATATAAGTCCTGCCCTCTAATGGACAGGACTAAACTTCAGTGAATCTGGACATTGATTGGAACGAAACTCAGTCAAGGGGAACAGAAGGGAAACCATGTGAGGCGTCATCTCACTCTGCCGGGTAACTAACTTCTCTTTGCAAGTCACTGACTCAGGAGTCAAAGGGAAGTTGCTTTTATTGGGGGTTCTGACTTTGCCCCTAGACAGGAAATTTTCCTGTTTGCTGAGCTCTTAGTCAAGATTTAGCAAAAGCACGAATGACAAAGGCTGGAGTAGCTTAGAGCAAACTGGAGAAGAGCTGTAACTTTGGAAAATAGGGTAGGAGTTGGGGAAGAAGGTGAAAAGGAATAAAAAGGGAGACAGGCTTGAGTAAATGTTCAAAATGGGAGGGGATGAGGTGGAGAAGCCTACATGGGTCTTCTCACTAAGGATAGCTTATCTTGTAGTACAGAGCTGTTGCTCAGGGCCCCACAAACCTGCATCCTGGATAGCAGCAAACAGATGGTGCCTGGAGGGCCTGCAGATGACTCTGGGGAAGCTTCGGATGGTGGCAGATGTAGCCGAGCCCAGTGGCCACCTGTGCTCTGGCGCCCACGCTATCCACCTGGCCCATCTGCATTTACTCAATCCACCAATTACATCTGCAATGCCCCAGGGGCTCCAGATCAAGTTCCTAAGGAGGGCTGACATCAGACCCAAGGAAGGAGAGCGCTGCCATTCTGTTCACATTTTAGCCAGAAATGTGGCCTGCGTTGTGGAAACTGCGAGGAAAGGGAGATGGGCTGCATGTTCTCAGTTCTTCCATGGGTGTCCCAGCATCTGTTTGTTCTAAACCTGGTGTGCGAACCCAGCCAGTAGGAAGAGGAAGAGAAAGCTGGTTGGGGGGTGGCCTCAAATCCTCCATCCTGCTGGAAAACAACCTAGTGTTTCCTGGGGGAGGTTCACTTTCATACGTAAAAGAAAAATATGGAAATAGCAGTAGGGATAAACCAACAAGAAGGAAGGTTTGTATATTAGATATCTACAATATCCCAGACATTAGCTTTAGAAACGTTCATAAATTCTCTGGCTTTTTTCTCAGTAATGATACTTCCAGGTTGAAATATTATCATCACTTTATAGATGAAGAAATCCAGGCTCACTGATTTCATTCACTTGCCCAAGGTCAAGTGCCAAGATGTGAATCCAAGCCTGTCGTACTGCAGAGAAGGAGTTCTTTCTATCACCCCAGTTTTTCCCGGTGTTACTGTCGGATTGGTGTTGGGGAGCTGCTTAAGGCTACAGAAATCAGAAATCCTAAGGCGAGGCTGAGGAATCTGCCTCAGCAGATTTTTTTGAAGTCCTGGTAATTTTTACGTTCAGCGTAATCAGGGGCCAGACCACTGCACTACACTACCCCTCCATGCAGCACTAGCGCTTGCAAAGGGCCTTACACTTGAGAGAATCCCATCCCTTTAGCTATTTTGGTTTTCTTTATCTGAATCCTTGACTTTCCTTGGAAGGACCTGGAAACATCTAGTCCACCTGCTTTCTATTGGGTCCATTGTACAGCCTCCCTAAAGATGGAGTCTGGACTTTGTATACATTTAGTCAGGAATGTCTTCATTAAAAAACACTTCCGTAGCAGTAACCTTGTGTCTGACTATGCTTTAAGTACTTTACGTATGTGGTAGTCATAGTCTATAAAGTCACAGCGAATACTGAATTAGTGAATACCAAACCAATGCTCTTAGAGATCAGGGTTAGGTTTCTGTGAGCCTCTGGTCTCAATGTTTTCACCAACCAACCAATAAATAACTTGTTTCATGTGTGTTTCAGTTTAAAGACACCTTGTTTAATAGATATCGTTGACTGATTATCATTGAACTCACGGTCCACAGCACTATAAGCCATCTCTGAATAAAGCTGCTCTCATTCATGTGTTTTCTTGTAAGGCCCGCCACAGCTTTCCACCACTACATAGCACTTTCCAGCACTTCCTTGGGGGCCGTTATAAACAATGAAATGACTAACAAAAAGAACAAAAATGCGCACACGTGGCACCAAGCAGATTTTGAAAACAACACTTGCCAACAGCCTGAGATCTGCAACAAGAAAGTGGAATGTCATCTTGTTCTACCTCAGCTAGGAACTTGCTCATGGGGAGACTAAAATTCTTCACCACTGTACATGTCTTCGAATGACCATGAATGGGTCACATGTTTTGATTTGGGTATTACAAATAAGTTTTAGCTAGCGGGCAAATTCGCAAATTATGAGAATGGACTGCATTAACTTGTTTTATCCTCACAAAGATATGAGGTGGGTGCTAACCTTGCCTGTCTCCCTTCCTGATAACCTTCAGAAAAATTTATTAGCAAATTCCAAAAATGTCACTGTCATTTGAACAGATGGAAAAAAAAAATGAGTCACTGAGAGGGCAAGTAACACGACTAGTAAGTGACAAAATTCAGATTTGGCTCCACAGTTAACCTTACAACCATGCTGTCCTTTATTGATTGCAAGCTTATCTCTGGACGGTAGAGTTGACCAAGCTCAGAACCTGCTAACGAAAGGGATGCTGATAGAATTAAAAAGAGAAAAATTGAATAATTGTGCATAGTTGTAGGCACTATTCAATATCATTAGGTTTGTTTCTTGAGTTCCCTTAAATTTGAGTTTCTTAAAGTGTGTCCCAGAACTCCTGGCTTCAGAACCATTTGGTGTAATGTAGATTCTCAGAGGTCCTAATTTAAGTGCTATTAGGAGGGCTACATTTTTATATGTTCCTCAAAGAAGTCTAATATTTTAGAATTTGGAATGTGCTGTCTAAAATTCAGTACTATATTGAATAAAAATTACACATAAAAATATTTATTTGTGAAATTTGTAGCGTTCAGAGTTCTCTGGACTTTTTTTTTTAGGCCAGTTTTTGTTTTGTTTTGTTTTGTTTTTGTTTTGTTTTTCCTTAATAGGAAGGTGGAGGAAAATGAGTCCAATAAAGATGATTGAAAATTCAATTAAAAATTAGAAAAAGTATTTTTAAAAACAAGTTGCTTCAAGATTTCCATAATAGTAAACGTTAAGAAGGAAAATTTGGCTTACCCAGAGATCTTCTTTCCTTCTGAAGCATGGATTCTTATCTAGCTCAAACTCATAAAAGACTTTGACCTAGAATGAAGCAGGTTGTTATCTCTTCTCTGTTAATCAACTTCCCCAAGATCTGGCCTTTAAAAGAAAATGAAACAAATAAAAAAACTTTACAAGTTTACTTGAAAACAATGAGGAAACTAGATTAGTCCATTCATGTTACTTTTAGAAATCTGAGCACTTAAAAATAATGAGTAACTGAATGATTGTGACACCATAGAATGGAAAAATGCGTCCATTTTTCAAAATCTACTTATATTCTTGTGATTTATATACTGTACTGTTAATAAACTATAGTTCAATAAACAATAAGTAAAATAAATTAATGACTGCTTTTGCATAATTCTACTCCTTAATTTCTCTTCTTTCTGACTTATAGAAGACAAGATCTGTGTATGCACCAACTTTCTTAAGAGAATTTTGTTCTCACTTGTTTAGTCCTGTGCAGAGTCCAAGGAGTAATAGCTAGAGGGGCTGCAGAAATATTCGCCAGCTTAACATTCTCTCTGGTAAGAAGGGATGGGTATGGACTTGCCATGCCTTCTGCTGTGTTCCTCTTAAAGAATGGAATGCACTATGACTGTTTAAAAGGAACAGTTAGGTACCACATCAAAGGACATAACTGTAAAACCAGCTACCAGCCAAAGTTCCAGACATCTCAATGGTCACATGAAGGGCAATCTTGCTTCTGGGAGATTTTCTGTCCAGGCAGCAATCCACTGACCTCATCTTCTCCTGTTATACCAGCTCATTCATTCTCTAGCAACTTGAAAGATGAATGGGTGAAGAAACACCTCACCAACATCCATCATCGTAAACTGAACCTTAAGAGCTCTGAACTATGGTCCTGGATGGACCTCTTTTTCATATCCTTCTATCCTTAGCAACAATAGCCTTGGAGAGTAAAAAGAAAGAAAAAAAAAAAAAAGAACGGGTTCATGTTCAAAAGGAAGGCTATTGACCCTGGTTTGCACATGAGGCAAAAGATGGATGCTGATCTGCCTTCTCTTCCTTAACCTGCTACCCAGGGGAAGAAGCACACCCAGCAGTTGAGTTATTGACCAGCAGTTGAGTTATTGACCAGGATTCGAGGAGGAAGACAGCACTGTGGATTTTGTGACAAGGGAACATAGTACCCAACCAATGAGCTGCTCCTGATTGTAGTGTTTTTTCAGGCTAAGGGATTTGTTCTCTGGCATTCTTGGCTATATTGTGTAACAAGCTAACCATATGGCAAGCATGAGCCTAATTAACATTTTGAATTTGTGTTACTCCATATATCTGTCAATTTATGCTCCCAATTAGAGGAGGATAAGAGGCTCAACCCTCTGATAGCCATGGACATAGCTAGTCTTTCAGAAACTAACACCAATTGCTCTGAATAACCTCAGGTTTCTTATCCTTTCACTTTTGATACCTGGAAAGTGGTATAGGATTTTGCTTCAGGAGCTATTCACACACTTATTTTCATAAGGATAATGACCTCTTTTCAAACTCAGGTGTTCTGCACACCTGTAAAATACATTTCAGATTCTCAGAAAAGTTGCATGATCCGAAAGATTTGAGGGAATTAAAAAAGATTCAAATAAAAGTAGATAATTAGAAATTAAACCAGGAAATGTCAAAATACCCAAAACCCAAAAGGTTCTCAGTTGGCTTCAGATGCCCAGGTAGAAATCTGATTTGAACTATTTTCTTAGCACATTTGTGAAATGTGGATGTGTTTGCGACTGTGTTTTTTGTTTGTTTTCTTGTTACTGTGCTACAGGTAGGTAGTACGGCAAAGAGCACCTTTCAGCTGCAGACTGGGGCCACCCTTGGGTTTCGAGGACCATGCCAGAGAGATCAAATGGCCCCTGGATTAGCAAACTGTGAGAAAGCAAACCTGCTGAGAGCACAGGCCAAGGCTTGGCAGCCCTGATCAGGAATTGTCTCCATTTAACCACTCCCTTCTGTGAAATGCAAATGTTATGCAAGCCCTCAGACACACACACACACACACACACACACACACACACACACACACACACACACGCTTACTAGCATTCACATTAAAAAAAAAAAGAGAGGAATGCTCAAATTATCAATTCAAAAATTGAGTCTATTCAATGACTACACACAGCATTGAGCTAAATGAAATGAAATACCTCAGAAAATACTTAAGTCACATCCTTAGACATTGCATGAATCAAAGGATTCCATCTTTGTGGTCTAAGATTCCAAAATAGCACTATACTTTAATAAGTGGTTTTTGAACCTTTAGCTGTACCAACCTTTGTCCCTTGACTGAATAAATAATGTCTCAATTATATATGCATTACTTTTGGGTGGCTTTTCTCCCAAATCTGAGGCCTTGGCTCAACTCACTGGGCTGACTTAGCTCTGTTCCATTGTCCCAATTGGCAGAACAGTGGGGCATGTTCCTCACAGTGTCATGGTGAAGGCAGAGGAACTAGAAACAGAAGACTTCAAGGCTTTGAGGCCCAGTATAGCAACTGTCACATGGTCCCTTCCACTGCACTGTATTGGCCAAAGCGAGTCACTAGATCAGGTTAATTTGATGAACAAACTGGCTCGATATCTTGATGTGAGTAGCTACAAAGTAACATTGCAAGGAGTATAAATATAGGGAGAGATTGGAACTATTACTGCTATTGATCTACTATAGTTATTAAACCCAAGTAGCTCACTTGATCATCCAGGATTTATAGGTATTTCCGGCCTAGTGTGTTTTCTTGGTTGCATATCATAAACAACAGTATGTTGGGCCGATGTGGTGTGGGCGAAAAGAAAACACTGTAAAACCTCTGACCGGAAGATCTTCTCTGCAGTGAGACTCCTTCAGGGGGGCTTAGACAGAAGGGAGTGCCATGTGAGGATTCAGATAACTTGTTTGGGCTCAACCAAAAGAGGCCTGGGTTACTCAACAGTATTGGCCATGGGAAAGAGAGAGCGGGGACCAACGGTTTTGTCATGCATGTGCACATCTTTGCCACTTGTTCCTTAGGAGATCTCTAACGGTCTGAAGTACTGTCTTCTGTCCATTCCTGAGGAAGAAGTGGCTATTTCCATGGGAAACAAAATTCCATGGTGGCAAGAGTATGCGGTCTAATCTCGTTCTAAGATTAGAACAGTACCAACAGAACAAAGATTTTTGTGTATATGTTCTGGTCATCATCTGAAACACTCACACACAGTGATCATATTGTTCAAAGCAAATCTCATTACCCACAGTCCCAAGCATGGGTTGCTTTTTTAGATCCTTCTTTGTTTCAGATTTGCTGAGTTATTCAGACTGTTAAAAAGCTAAATGCATGTAAAAGCTCTAAATCATCTGTCTAGAATATTTCCTTTGAGAAAGTTTCTTTTTTTCCCCTATTCTTTCTCTCCCCCCCCCCCCACTCTTTCTTTAAAAAATAAAAAGACTTCAAAGGGTAAATTGCTTTATTTTCCCTCTAATGGTATCCTGGAAAGAAGAAGGAGCCTTTTGAAATACACATCTCTCTGTGAATGTCAGAAAAAAATATGTGCACAGTTGTTATCAGCTCCTGCCATCAAAATACTTTAATTTAAAGAAGTATTCAAATGTCTGAAACTAGGTTACAGACTTTAGGATTGAATATCTTGTAGGTGGCGTTCTTTGTAACATAAAATAGCATTTAAGAACTTATGTGCAACTGGGATGGGAAGAGCGCTGTCATTGAAGAGTAGAAGACACACTGACTTAGGAGAGAGCAGGTGGTGGGTGGGTGAGAAGAGGAAGGCCTTGCCCATAGAGCAGCAATTCAGTGACTTCCATTTCAGACAGGTCAGAAAGTCACTGCTGCTTGCTTCCATAGGTTTTGCCATAGGTGTCTGAAATGAATGTGTCTTTAAGCATTCTCAGCCAAGAGACTAACTTCTAGAAAAATATTGAGCCCTTATACTCAGACCAGCATCCAACTTTTCCATTTAGCTACTGCTTTAAAAAGATCTTGCTATCTTCTAACGCAGCGGTCTCCAACCTTTTTTGGCACCAGGGACCAGCGCTCCTATGAGAATCTAATGCCTTATGATCTGAGGTGGAGCTGAGGCTGTGACGCTAGGGCTGGGGAGCAGCTGCAAAGACAGACGATGCTTCTTCGCTCGCTTGCCTGCCGCTCACCTCCTGCTGTGTGGTCCCGGTTTTTTAACAGGCCACAGACAGACAATAGTCCATGATGGGGGGTGCTTGGGGACCCCTGCTCTAACACAGAATTTCTCAACCTCTACACTATTGACATTTTGGATTGGATAACTCTTCATTGAGGGAGTCTGTACCGTGCATTATAAGATGTTTATCCGCATCCTGGCCTCTCTTATACCAGTAGCGCCTCCCCCTCCCAAAAACAACCCAAAATGTCTCCAGACGTTACTAAGTGTCCTCTAGGAGATAAAATCACCCTCTGCTGAGAATCACTTCTCTAACACATTGAGCTACAAACTGCTGAGCAAAACACAATTGCTAAGAACACCAAATAGGCAATATGAATCATTACTATTATTATTATTATTATTTTACACACCCAAGGGAGAAAAATAGCCTCCAATTTCTAAGTGGAAACAAACAATTCCTTCCATTCAAATATGAGAATGATAACAAGGCAGAGCTTAGCTCTATAAGAAATATTGTGAACTCTATTTGTGCCTTTTGGTATGGAATAAAGGAATACGAGTCAGTCACAGCTGGTAGTTTTTAAGGAGAAACATAATTATGTGAAGAGGGTCAAGGTAGTAGTTGGGATCCACTCTACTTGACCCTGGGGCTAATATTAAATAGGTTCCATTTATGTGTTGCCCTTATAATTATGGGTCAGATGTCACTACGTGAGATCAAATGGAACATTCACTCATAAGAATCAAACTCCCTGTTTCACCCTCATAAAGGCAGGGCCACTCTCACCTTTGTGGTCCCATTGTGTTTGGCCCAGATGTCTGTCTATCATCAGCACCTGTAGCAATTTATTTGCCCCCCACTAGCACTTTCTAAATCATACTGTCCCTTTACTGAAGCGTAATCTCCTCAAGATTTAGGGATTGTGTCTAATTGTAGTGCTGAGTAGGCCCTTAGAAAATAACTGATTAAGCCCTTGCAAACTCACTAGAGGTAAATTCTACAGAGTATCTAGCATTTTATAACAAATCAACAAAAAGCAAGTGCTGGCAAGGATGTGGAAGAAAGGGAACCCTTGTACATACACTCTCGGTAGAAATGTCAACTGGTGTAGCCACTATGAAAAACAGTATAGAAATTCCTCAAAAAATTAAAAATAGAACTGTTATATAATCTAGCAATTCCACTTCTGGGTATTTACCTGAGGAAAACAAAAACATTAATTTGAAAAGAAGTATACACCTCTATGTTCATTGCTACATTATTTACAGCCTAGATATGAAAGCAACCTAAATGCCCATCAATTGATGAATGGCTAAGAAAGATACACAATGGAATATTATTCAGCAATAAAAAAGAATGAACTCTTTGCATTTCTGCCAACATGGATGGACCTAGAGAGTATTAATGCTAGGTGAAATAAATTAAACAGAGAAAGACAAATATTATATGATCTCACTTAGATGTGGAATCTAAAAAAACAAAACAAATAAATAAACAAAATAAAACAGAAACAGACCCGTAGATACAGAAAACTAGCTGATGCTTACAAAAGGGGAAGTAGGTGGACAGAATGGAAATAAATTTTTTAAACTTAGAAATTAAAAAAAATAATAAAACACAATATCCTGAGGACCAACTTACAAAAACAAAACAAAACAAAACAAAACTAACAAGAAGACAGTTTCCCCAAGTGGCTTTCAACACTAAGGTAAAGCCTCTCTTATAGAGAAAAAAGCAATATTCTTCCTACTTATTATTTCTTAGAATGTTGTCATGCTGAGTTGAATTCCAAAATAAATAACTAACTAAATAAATAAATATATTTTTTAAAAAGTTATTTCCAATAGTAAATCAATACTCTACAGCTGACATTATCTAAAATATGTTGAAAATTATAAACACAGATAACTAATTTTCTTTAGTATATATTTTGTACACACAAAGCAAATAAAATGGCCTCCAATACATATCTATGTGCAGAACTAAAATAATTACATAAAATACATATATTTGTGATATATGTACCTACATATACACTGTGAATACAGCTCATAACTTGTGAGGATAATTTGTGTTTGAGCAGTACTCATTGTTTGGTCTCATCAATGCGCTTTGAAATGATATACTAGTGAATAATGAAAAGACAATGAAATGAGTATCTTTTTATGCAAAAGCAAAACATTTTTGGAGCATCGAATAAATGTTCCTTGTAAAAATAATACATTTTACTCACATTTTGCATTTACTGACATCTCAAATAAATGCAGAGAAATAAAGCACTAGACTCCTGGGAAATCCCTGTTACTTTGTTAGAAATCTCAGGAGACAAGGCTCTGGTAAACTGTAAATATGACAGCTAATTTCAACAGCTCCTGTCAACTACTATGCATGTTTCATTAACTTGAGAAGCTGAACTGGGAATCCGCAAGACTGTGACTGAATTAATAAGCTCTGTTTCCTTTTGTGATGATCGTTCCTTCAGGGCATGCAAATCATGGGCCTCCTGTTCTACCTCAGCAAGCAAATATCAGAACAACAGTGATAACCAGACCTACGGAATGGCCTATGCGTGGAATGGCCTATGCACTTCCGACTTGAATCTGATTACTCTACTTAGACTTAACGAAATACATGGTCGGAGGGATTCTTTCAGCACAGGGACCCTTTCAGTCTCTCCAAGGGAGCCACCTATTCCCCACCCTCGCGCCTGGAGAAAAATGATTAATTTACCTCCAAAAGTAAACCATGTTTTGAAAATGTTTCTTTTGGAGAATGAATTTATAATATGATGGCAAGAAAGCTCGCTTTGGTATCTGACAAGTATCTTGTGGACTACAAAAACTTCCATAGTCCAGGTGGATGGTGAGTCAACCACAGGACAAGTAGGTATCATGCCCCACAGTGTGAAATTAAAACAAAAATTTTACAGTAAGGCACAGAAAGGTGTAGTGTTGACTCAAATGCCACACAGCAGTAGTTCTTAAAGCAAAAGGACTCTGGAAACACTGGCTGCAGGAATAGATGAGAATATATCAGTAAATACCCCCTGAATGCTATTTTAAAGTAAATTTATTACATGAAAAATTAAACTAACAAGTGAAACATTCATATTATAAAAAATTTATTTTTTAAGGGTTTTATGTTCCCCTAGGACATTTAAAATGCATTGATTAAACAGTGCAAGAAATTTTCTGCCTTTGCTTCTTTTTCTTTTTCATATATATTTTTTTCTGAAATAAACACAGATTACTTGTTTAAAAAGAAAAATAATAGAAGTTATTTTGGAAATACAGTTTAATTTACAAAAATGGCTTTTTCGCATGCATGTTCTGAAGAAAATTTTATTCACAATGTCTTAGAGCTGGTGCCAACTCCATTTGTGGCAGCAGCTGGCTTTGGCCAGGCCTGACTCCACAGCCTTTTAGTGAGAAGAGAAAGCCGAGGTCCAGGAAAGGTGAGTATGTATCTACAGGCACAGCTGTGATTAAAACAGGTGGACTCAGAAGCCAGGACTTCCTTAGCTAGAGGGAATGTCCCTTAAATGAAAGGGACGATGAGGTTGAATGTAAAAGACAGTTTATACTAAGCCGAGTTATTGAATTTTTTTTCTATTGTTGTCACATATACTGTACCATCTCTTTGCCTTCTTTGGATGTCCAGACATTTGTGTGACATCACATGGTAAATAATACTACTACCATCATGTTCATTTGCAGGTACTTAACTTGAATGCCTTAAACAATTATAATTAAGCTTTTCCTTGGGAAAATTTCAATACTGTGTTCAGTTTTCTGTATTGTGTATGCCATAGCTGAGTCTGCAACCGTATTACGTAGTACAAATCAATTCACAACACCTCCAGCATTCGTTTTCATCGGAAAGAAAGCAATTAAGATTTAGAGCAGGTGCTGCTTTGACTATTAATTATAAACCCTGTGGAACACATTGAAATGTGCAGTGTAATTCTGAGAAACATCTCATTTCAAATTGAAAAATGTTTTCTTGCTTTTCAGGGGACAAATTCAAGATGTAAATATCTTTTTATATGCAATAAAAATTTGAGGCTTTCAAACACTTAAGTTTTGAAAGGACACGATTCTATTAAATGGCTCTAAAAATGAATGAGAGGTGGTGAACTATTCTAATTCAGCAAATGAAAATTTTTTATATTCGTAATAAAATAAAAGCAGCCCAACTACAGAGAGGAGGTCTGTTGTCCGTGGTGGATGTGGCTCTGGGGTGTTCCCAGATCACACGGGATGCAGGAAGCAACCAGAGAAGAAGCTGGTATTCCATGGCAGATGAGCCTGCTTCCCTTTAGAACAGTGTAGGAGCAGTGACATGGGCACTTCAGTTCCAGGAAGCAACTCAGAGCCAGGGGAACATGGAATGCTCAGGCGTAGAATCCCAATTATTGATGAGGACAGCACCATGAGAGCACACTTTGCCTCTCCCCTGCAT
The DNA here is from genome assembly GCF_014176215.1 of Rousettus aegyptiacus. Taxonomy (NCBI): domain Eukaryota; kingdom Metazoa; phylum Chordata; class Mammalia; order Chiroptera; family Pteropodidae; genus Rousettus; species Rousettus aegyptiacus. The sequence continues at coordinate 35,412,188 of NW_023416286.1, forward strand.
CACTGGATATGAGCTTCGTTAAAAAGGCATAGTATTCACCAATAGGCAAGAGAAAGTCTCAAATTCAAATGTGAACCCCCACTAGAATTACCTAACATGGTAGGTAAATACACAACCTGACACAGACACCAAAACTTACAAACAAAAAAATTTAATAATAATAATAAAAAAAACAGGATTAATGGAGAAAAGAGATGAAAGCATTTAAAAAACATTGCTATGAATAATATCTTCAAAGGGAATAAGGGGATCACACATTCCTAAAACAAAATCTGGTTATATGAATAATAATGAAAAAAAAACTGAATATAAAAATCATGATCATAAAAATAACAATATTAATAGATAAACTAATTGTTAAAGAGACAAAGCTTAAAGGCAACACGCCGGAGAATGGACCTGAGAAATTGTCTGAGAAGACAGTTCAAAAGGACAGAAAGATGGAAAATGGAAAAATGAAATTAAAAGTCAGAGAACATCTTCAAAAACTGTAACAAAAGATCCATCTTAAAGAAGAGAATAGAAAGAAGAAAGGGAATAAAAAATCTAAAAACCAGTGCAGGACTATTTCCCTGAGTAGAATTATGACACCAATTGGTTAAATTTTATCTCTACTCTCAGAAATTAATTTATCAGCAATTGTAAAATAAGTGAATTACATTCACTTGCTAAATACTCTTACACTGGGTAAAAAAAAAAACAAAAACAAAAAAAACAAGATAATTCAACTATATGCTGCTTACAAGACATGCAAACGTGACATAGAAGGAAATCTTTAAAAAAATCTTTGAAAAAGAGTTACAAAACAGATGGCAACAAAAAACCTCAAGCATGACAACATTATTTCAGACAAAATAGAATTCAAAGCAAAAACAAAAGAGAGCATTAAAAGAAAAACAGAGGGTATTTTTTATATTCTGAAGAGGTGCAATTATCTAGGAAATTATAAGATGAACCCTAATGTAACCAACAAATTGTGCTATATAAAGCAAGAACTGGTATAAGTACAAAGAAAAATCAAATTCACAATCCTCATAAAAGAGAGATTTTAAAATATTTTTCACTAAAATGGACAAATAGATTCAGATACATAGGATTCAAATGACACAATTAATAAACAATCTAGTATGTATATATTACTGGTTACGAAATATTACACACAAAAAATTACATGTGTGTAGATATTATAACACATACACATGCTTTTTAAACATATGTGGAAGATTCCTAAAACTGCCTATGTATTACCACAAAGGAAGTTAACAAATTCTGAAATTCCCGACCAAAAATTAAGGCAAACCCACTGACCACAATGCAATGAAATCAACATCAAAGAAATAGAAACAAACAAATAAAAATCTAAAAACAGTCAACTGAAATTTAGAAAGTCTAAACCTTTTAAATTAAAGGAAAAAATAAATAGGAATTACAATTTATTTAAAAATGAACTACAATTAGGAAAACATATCAAATCTGCAGCATAAAGGTAATGCTCAAAAGAAAATATATAGAGACTTCAATGCCCTTGTTAGAAAATAAGCCATATTTCTTAATTTATAAGGATCTGAACCTCAACTCAAACTGGCTTATAGAAATGGAAAAACATATTGGTTTAGGTAATTAAGGAATCCAGGATAGATTTCAGACATGGCTGGATCCGGGCGCTCAAAAATATCATCTATTCTTATCTCTGCGGTGTTGCTTTCGTTCTCAAGTAGACATTCCACAAGCAACGGCGAACTAATGGTCATCTGAAGTGCCTGTCTTTACACTCTCAGTTCAGCTACCCAGAGAGGAAGAGAGTCTCTTTGACGAGAGGAGCAAGTCCTCAGACTAACTTCAATGCGACCATTTTGAATGAGGTACGGGTTTGCTCCACTCAAAACAGAAATAGTAAGTAAAAGTGGGTTGGGAAATAAAAGTGTAATTCAATAGGCAATATTGGAAATAAACTAAGCTTGTACTCAAAGAGTGAAAAAGATAGTAAAATAAACCCTGACAAGTAAAAACAAAACAAAAACAAAAACAAAAAATCAACTAATTAAGCAAAACATGGGAAAGTAGTGGGATTGATGAATAAAGCCAAAACAAAATAAATAAATCTTCGGCAAGTTTCATCAACAAGGGTGAAAACACACATGTGAGCAAAATTAGCATAAAGAAAGAACAGAACTCAAGACGTGAATTTCTAACACTAATTTTTTATGACTTGTTTTAAATAAAATAGAAAATACAAGTGAAAGAGATGATTTTCTGTGAAGATAAAAAGTTTGTCAAAATTTTGTCTTCTAAAACCAGACGTAAAAATGTACACATATGCACACATACACATACACTAAACCTGAAAAAAGCAGTCAAAGATATATTCCTAATAAGTGCCACTTTGTTTGGAATTTTGACATGTACATTGACCAAACTTTTAAGAAGAGATAACTATAATATCTTATAAATTGCTCCAGAGCTTAGAAAAGTATAAGATCCCTTCAAATTCATTTTCTGATTTTGGCAAAACTAGACAAAGATAGCATAAGAAAATGATATGCAAATCTCACATATAAACAAAGTTGCAAAAATCCTAAATAAAATATCTACGAACTGACTCTTGCAACTAATAACACATGCAGATTCGAGGTTTACCTATAAATGTAGATAACATTATATTCACTGGTAATAGCCAGTTGAAAATGTCCATGAGGGACTCTTATTTTCTTTTCATTCTTTTTTCTTTTTTTTTTTTTAAGCAAGACAACCCTTGGTTGACCTCTCAGATTGCAAGGACTTTGTCAGCTTATAGTCTCTTATTTTTTTTATTTTTTATTTTTTATTTTATTTTATTTTTTACGCTTACAGCACCTGGTATTCCTAGGTGGTCTCCCATCCAAGTACTAACCAGGCCCGACCCTGCTTAGCTTCTAAAATCAGACAGGATTGGGTTGGAACTCCTATTTGCAACAGAAAATTAGGAATATAAAATGCGTAAGAATATTTTAATGAGAAATATGCGAGACCCAAGTGGAAAAATCTACATAACGTTTCTAAAAAGGCACTGACAATGGAATAAACATAGATAGTTTGAATTTCAGTATAAGAGGAAGTTCCATCATCTCCCCTTTAACCTCTGCGCCTCTTCTAAAACTAGCAGCCTGCAGATGAGGACGTCACCTCCTCACTTGAGAGGGATGGTTCTCAGCCCAGATAATTTGAAGACGAGGGCACCTTCTGCTTCCTGGGGGCTCTGCAGTGAGACTAATGGGACTCATTCTGAAAGGTTCTTTCTTTAAGTATATTACAACCTTTCCTTATCAACTTTCTCCACCAGCAAGACCCATCCCCCACCCGCTTTTTTCTTTTCTCCTGGCAGGTCTAATTTGACAAAATTCTCATTTTCAGATTTTCTGCCTTCTAACGATTGCATGCCCATTTTGGGAAAAGGGGATATTTCAGAAGCTGCTTTCAGGGACAAAATGATTCTCCCTTCTGCTCCCTATCATCACCCTTCCACCCTTCAGCTATTAAGATCAGTGATGAGTAGAGGTTGGACAAGGACTGAGGACCCTTAGTTACCCTGTAGAGCAGTCAAGGCCACTTCTGGAACTCTCAGTCACTCTTTGTCAAAAGCTGCTGGGCACACTCAGTGGACAAGAACACCTAGTTACAAAGGCAACAAGCGTCAGTCAGCCTCTTGGCCTTGCATCCCATTTGCTAGTCTTCAGGTCCCAAACCTGAGGCTAGCACATACCTGACCATCGTGAAAAAGATGCCATTTGGAGATGGGAGAACAGGAAACATAGTCTGTTTGCATTTACATAGAATTCCTCAGAAACTCCTCAATGGACTTTGTAGAGACTGTCATCCACTGGGAAGGAGTTTGCTTATGATAGTTGCTAATAGTCAATATAATACTCACTTTACATCTGCCCTTCTTTTCTCCTTTCTCCCCTACTAGCCAACCTTTGTTTCTCAAAGTTTTCAGTTACTTGTCTTTCTTACCAGCTTCTCCACTTTCTTTCCCCACACTTAATTCACAGCTTCTTGAATTGGGGCCAATGCCGAGGTTGTTTTTGGATCATCTATTCTGCTTTCTTCCCAGCTAACCCTTCTATCCAGCCTCCTCCTCCACTTCAGGCTTACCATTTTCTGGAGCCAAAGAGCCAGCACAGAAAGAGAGCTAGAGGGAAGGCACAGGCACTGCAAATGCAAATACCCACAGGGTCCAGGCAGGTGACAGGAGTCTGTGAATGGGCCAGATGGCAAACTGGCAAGTACATGCCCAATGAAAGGGAGCAGCTGCTACTCAGCTCCCCTGCTTGGTGCCAGGTGGGAGTATGGCCCTCGACTGCCAGAGGTCTTGGTTTGTAAGAAGCAGAAATATCTTCGTTATCAGAAACATTTCAGGCAGCTCAAACACTGGACAATTCTTCAGCTAGAACTGGAAACCAGTAGGGGGTAACTCCTGACTGTAGCTCAATCTTAAGGCTTTATGAAGATTGTTATCTCCTACCTGGGGATAGGTACTCAAACACAGCAGAGAGCAGCGGGAGTCCAAGGAGAGCCAGCCCTTCCTCCCTTTTCTAAGGATGGACTCTGCTGAACTGTAGCCCTCATGCAGTTAGTGCATCAGGCCCTGAATTAAGCGCTTTACATTTATTATCCCGCAGAATGTGAGGGTTACTATATACGGCAAATAAAAAAATTAACAGTATGCTGTTAAATTTTGATTTTTGCATAGGACATATTTATACAGAAAATTTCTTTCTGTGAAATTCAATTTTAACTAGGTTTTTTTTGTGTTTTATCTGGTGACCCTACATGAGAGTTAAGTACTGTCTTAATCTCATTTTACAAGGCTGGTCACTTGTGAGTTGCTCAAAATCACCCAGCTAGTTAATAGTGCAGTCAGGAGCCAGGATTCAAACCCAGATCTGTTCATTTCGTAAGCCCACAAATCACCTCCAAACTAGTATTTCTCAAATTTGGTCCACTGATATTACAGGCCCAGGAGTTAGGGAGTAATCTCCAAATTAAATTTTTTAAATTGATAACGATCTTAAACACTTGCTTACTTATTAGTTGTATAAATAAAAAAGTTGGATCCTGATTTTAATAAAGCATTATAATAAAACGTTTATGAGGCATTCTGGAAAATTTGAACACAGACTAGATATTTAATCGTACTGAGAAATTAAATGTAATAATGTCATGATGATTTATTTTTTGTTAAAAATAGTCCTTATCTTTTAAAAATACATGTTGAAATATTTACAAATGAAGTGATATCTGGAATAGACTTAAAAATAATATATGGAGGATAAATGAAGGGTAGAAACAGGATTGGCCATGACTTGATGACTGTTGAAGCTGGGTGTCGAGTGTACGTATGGGCTGCTTATACGACCTCTATCTCTATAATTTTGTGTAAATTTGAAAATTTCCACAATTTAAAGTAAAAAATTACACTCTTTTTCAGCAATAATTGCAACTAAAAAATGTTTTTATGAAACAAACTAGTTTCTTAAGTCAGCATTTATCCAAGTATTCTTTGGGATTCTAGAGAGTTGTATTTTCTTTGAAATAGGTACATATAATTTTCAAATTTGAGAAATGACAAATGCTGTTTTACTGCTAAACATATACAACTGTAACAGAAATATATTTCCTGAATTTTAGGGATATTAGAAATTTGTTTTTTGAAGTTGAAAAGGATAAGAGCCTTTTTTTTTTTTTTTTTTGAGAATTTTCACTTCTGTGGGTGGGTGCAAAATTCCTAGACCATGCAACCAGAGAGCTGTACACACCTCTGACATACAATGAAGAAAATTCTAAGACTGCTCTCAGTTGTATAAAATATGTTTGTCCTAGAGGTGTCCACTGAACTAGAATGGCAGGACTGGAAATCTCATTACCCAAAAATGTTGGGCAAAAGGACAATGACTGCAATGTGACTCATGTGTGACCTCAGAGGAGGATATTACTGCAGAGCCTCCTAATAAGGATGTGTACTGCCCCTTGAATGGCAAGTGTTGTCCCTGACCTCCTTCCAGGCACATGCCTGGTCATCTTCCGTGTACATGTTCCAGCCTTCAAAGGTAAGAGCATCTTTGTTACTCCAAGAGCTTCCCGTAACTGGCATAATTAATAGTCATGGGGAGAGGAAAAAAGGAAGAAAACAGGCAGAGGCATTGCGCAGGATGTGAAAGGTGGACGGAGAGAAAGCATTGAGTGTGTAAGCAGTGGCCGGGTGTAAGGAATTTCTGTCATGTGGCACTTGGTAGTATTTTTGCTGTAGATACAAATACTTCCCAACAATGCGCCCCGAGACAGTGATTTCCCCACTGTCAGGTGACCAAGCAGCCTAAAGACCCATGGTTGCCCATCTTCATTCAAAAAAATCTCGTTTGGGTTTCAAATCCTCCAGGTGACATCAGTGGACCATATGAATGTTGTAACCAGATCTGAAAAATATACTATAGCATTTTTATTCACATTTGCACAAAAATAGCCAATCAGACCCAAGATGCCCTTGCGATTCACCACTCTTTAGTTTAAAGTCTACTTGGGAAGAGTTTTGACAGCAAGACTAAAAACCTACATAGCTTTCCAGATAAAGAAATGGTTATCATACTGAGTTTATACCACCTAAGTACATAACCATGTTGAGATGAACATCATATCTATCACCTGCAAAACACATAATTTTTTCTCACAGAGCCCTCTCCAGCAGATTCATTGTAAATATGATGAATCCACTGCCCAGTAACATCCTGTATCAGAAGTAGGACCCCATCACAGAGACTGGAGAAATAATTTTGTATGTTTAAGTGTTCACAAATATTTAGGGAGAAAAATATGTACTCCTTTTAAATATTTTTTTAAATATGAATCTTTGTATATGAGAGCTTAGTTTCTCCCCCCACCCACCCACTCCTTTAAACATATGAATAATTTTTAGAAGTTTAATGGAGTTGTCAGAAAGAAAAACATTTTGATGCACAATCAGATGATTAATCTTCAAATACAGGGAGGTGAAATACCTGAGAAGAGAGAAAAAAATGATCTCAGCTGACGAGGGAAATGAAGCTGGGTGTGTGCTGGCTAATGTGTGTGATCCTATGTCTATAATATGCCTCTTCTTAGGGTTTATTTTTATTTTTTAACACAAGGGACTGCCAATGCCGAGTACAACAATAGCCTTGGCTAGCAAGGAGTAGGAGTATGGAGGAGGGAGCTGGCCTGGGGCTGCCTGGGAAGATTCAAGATCTCTAGATGAGCAAATGTCCCGAAGGTGTCTGCAGCACCGTCAGCCTTACTGCTTTGCCACTGCCAGTTTCTCTGCCGTGATTGTATTTGCATATGGGCCAAAGGCCCTAGACATTTATTCTGCAGCAATACAGGGAGGCAGACATGGAGTGACATTCAAATGGGCATGCTAAGGAGCCCCCAACAAAGCATGGGGACAGATTCATGGAATAAGTGAGTAACCGATCTGGGGAAGAGCATTTTTAAAATTAATTTTTCTCAGAGTAAATAGAATAGAAATATGTCAGAGAGAAGGAGACAAAAGAAATGCAGTATTCATCAGAGAAACCGCTACTGTATTTTCATTAATATTTTATGACTAGGTTTCACAATCTTCCCATTATTTTACTTCCTTGGCTTTGTTTACTGAATTTCTGTGTAGCTCAATCTCTTCTTGGTCTCTGTAGATGATGACTAGTCTCCCAAATGGAGCTAGGTTCCCCCATACCTGCTATAAAACCATGTGTGTCTTCTTGCAGCTTCCAGTGTGCTCACATCAAACATGGAGACGTGCCCATATGTCTCTGTAAAAATCTGTATCTATAAAAATTAAGACCCGAGAGTTGTTGATTTTTAATATAACTAGGAAGGGTGGTTTAAAAAAAAAAAACTATTATTCCTGAAACATTTAATTGTTTCTTTCACTCTACTCCTTCCACCACTCCCCTATTGCCCAATAAATATTTAGATATGGAAATGTGACTTCACAGATGCCCTACTCACATTTACTTATAAATATGCATCTGTTAGCTTGGGGATTTGGTTAGGGAAAGAGCATCTGTCTTGTTGGGGAAGAAAAAACACCTACAAATGATTTCCCAAAAGGAGAGAGGATTCCGATGAGCATTTTGTCACTTGAATCTGCCTGGGATACCTGCCCTGTGGAGCTAACTTTAGTCTTGGCGTCTGAGAAGACCATGAAGCCACACGGTGGGAACAGGAGGAAGTCATTCTGACAGAGAAAGAAGGAGAAGCTCAGGTCCAGGGAGAGAGCAGCTCTGCTCACCCAGTGCCAGTGTCTGGAGCTTCAGACGGATTTGCTGACTTCTTGAAGACATTCTGCTCTGAGAGCTTCCAGGGAATCATCGCAGCAGCAGCATCTGAGTATTAGCATGGTTTCCCTACACACGTATCCCTCTCAACATTGCTAGATCCTTCACAGAGACGACTGTCTACATCACCGTGCTAACACAAGCGGTTAAAGCTCCACATGCCACCAACCTCATAACCAAAAGATTTAAGTTAGATAAATGCAAACCTTCATCTACCAATAATCAAGCAGACCATTAAGTCAAAATTAGTAAAAGATGTTAGAAATTCAAATAAGCCAATGAGAAATTTCCCCATAGTTCTCCACCAAAATACTTTCAATCGGTAACATACAAATTTTATTTTATTTTTTTAAGGAAGAAAAATAAAAATTGTGTGAAAATTATCTTTGCTTTGGTAGGAGATGGTGCTGTTTTCATCTTTGTAAATGTTAAAAGTACCTCAGGAGTTGGCTTTCCCAGGGTATGGAAACATTTGCATTAGAATCTGGTGTGAGTAAAACTTAAATGCTCTCAAACTGTGGTCCTCAGATGTGGGTGTGCAAAGTAACAGCCGGGGCACAGCTTCACAAGAACACGTCCCAGGTTCCACTGAAGCCTTAGAATCAGAATCTCAGGTGTGGATTGGCATTAGCCAGTTGTCTTCCAGAGTGGGGTCCAGGGACAGTGGGATGAACTGGAGAATCCACTGCAGGGAGACAGAAAATGATTCAAACTTCTATTTTTATGTAATTTCATCTTATCTTTTAGAATAGCATCTATTATATATGTTCAAAATGTATATAACATGTTTAAATATATAGACATATATTAGTTTGAAATATATGTAATATCTATTTTATATGTTTAAAAATACACTAGTATATATTATTTTTAAATAAATGGATATTCATATTTTTAGTTGCATGCTTAAAAACTTTTAGACAGGTCACTCCCAGGGACCATATTGCTCGGAACTGCCTTTCAATGGTCTATCTCTGTCCGGCCTGTATCTCTCATCCTTATTCCTTCCACTTAGCATCTGACCATGTCGCATGCTTCAGTGGCTTCCCAGTTCCCTCAGGAAAGTCACATCTCATCCACCCATCTTAGGTCTGTAGGATGTGATTTCCTCCCTCCAACCACCTTTCTCTCCAGCATTTCACTCTACTCCGTAGTTCAGCCATCTGGGACTAATCCCGCACCCCATGCACCCATTCTAGCTCTTTCACGGGCTTTTACACACGTTATTCTTTCTCTTGGGATGTTCTCTTTTTCCCAACCTTACTTGGTTAACTTCTATTGAACATTTAAAGTTCAATTTAGATGTTATTGCCTTGGACCCCAAAGACGGGCTAGTGTCCTACCCATGTGCTCATAGCCATCAGCACTTCTCACTGCAAGTAACTATCATAATGCATAGTTACTCTGTTTACCCTGCTATACTGTAAACTCTTGGTAGGCAGGTTTATCTGGCTTATCATTGTATTGTAGTGCCTAACGTATACTAGATATGCCTAATAGAAGTGGAAACTACTCCATTGTTATTTTTCTAAACAATAAAAGCGAGTGTTCTTTTGATGTTTATTCTCCTCCCTACCTTTTATGGTCTCATTAGAAGAACAAGGGAATTCACAGTTTCCATATTTCCAAATGCGTATGCCCAAGAGATTAAGCTGCATAACCGAGATGTAAAATAAAGGATATGTGAATGAATCTCTCATCCAGGCCAGCAAATCTTACCAAAGAACATTTTACCATTAGGAGGAATATAATAAGGAAAAAGAAAAGAAAAGGAAAAATAGAGGGACCATTTATATCTACTTGGAAGTGAATATTAAAACATGTTCTGTTCTTTCTCCAACTACAAATACTAAGTAGACATTGTTATTACTTTTAGCATGCCATTGCATGCTATTCACTATACGGCTTTTAATATAGGAAGGTTGTTTAAAAAGATGGACCACAGGATCACTTCCCTGCCAAAAACAGCTTATAAGAACACAAAATAGACAGTCTTGGTGTCCACCCAGGGCGGAGACCATAACTCTCATCCAAGGCCTTGTAATGAATTTCTAGTTTATGTGGGAAACTGAAGCAGAGGTTATCAGGTGACACAAATAAAGCATCACACTCCAAGCCCAGCTAATCCCAGAATATCATTCCTTCTATGTTTTCTTGACATTAGAAATATAAATCCAGATGGGTCAATACTTCCCAGATAAGTTCACATAGGCTTAAGATTGGCCCACAGTTTGAGACCAGGCCCAATCCAGGACTGTTAGGCCTTCACTCCAACTCTATCACTGCCTGAGGGAGCAGAGGTTCAGGACTCTCCATACCATTCAATGACATTCCCGGGCCACAGCGTTATCACTGTCTGCTTATCCTTCTCCTCGAGGTTATCATGCTTTACATTCCTGTTCAATTCAGTCCCTGCTCTAAGGCCTAGTACAGTATCCCTGCGGTCATCATCAGCTCAACTCCCATCCCCATATTTTTCTTCATCCTGTACTCAAATGCCACCTCAACTCTCCCCTCCAAAACATTCTACGTGTCCCTCAAGTCCAGAAAACCCCTCAATATCTTCAGTCGCATCGCTGATTATACCCTTCAACTCTCAACCTCCTGTGATACCAGACTACCCTATGGACCCTGCAAATACCTTTCTCCAGAGGCTGAGCCAAGTGAAGGCTGTTTCCTCCTCACACTTCCTTACTGCAGAGCAGGAGGGAGAACTGATGATCTCCTGCTTGATCTGGCTGCTTCCAGGCCACCGTTCATGATACCAGTCTGGTTTCTTGGCAGCAAAAAACAGAGACAGGTGGCAATGTTCACTTTTAATTCAGTGGAAACCTCCTAGGGCGCATTCTCTCTTTGAAAGAGTGTAGGTACCTAGAATGAGAGCAAGTATTTGAAGGAGGTCTTTACATGTAATAGTGAGATGGCTCTCCCACTTCCCCCTTTCGGTTCCTAGACTCTTTGCTCTGAGAGAAATGGCACTGTACATGTGGAGTAATAACATTTCCCAGTTTATGCCTTTTGCATCCGAAAACTATTGATAGCACCCCCTTAACATGGACACCATGTCTGCCGGCAACTCAAATCTGACTCCTGACTCTCGCCCTCACTCTAACCTCAGATATGTTCTTTTCTCCACTTTACTATCTCAATAAACAGTCCCTCTGTCCATCCAGTTACTCCAGACTGAAACCTGAGTCTCCTTCAGGTACCTCACTCTCCCTCATTCCCCATATCAGTCAATAACCAAGTTGTACCTTCAGAATATCTCCCAAATCTTCCCTCTTCTCACCTCTACTGCCTCCTAGCCTAAGATGTTATCACCTTTCCCTGTAGACTGCAATAGCTCCCTCCTAGCTCTCCCTGTAACATTATTATTATTATTAATTATTATCATTATTTTACATTCAAGTTATTTTCCCCTATGCAGATGAAGAAATCATTTTGAAAAGACAAATTGGCGATGTTACTCTAATGCTTTACACTCTTCAAATGTTTTCCATTGCATTTTGAATAAAATCCAAATTCCTAAAAGAACCTTTAGGATCTGGGCCCTGCCTATCTCATCAACCTCTTTTCTTGTTAGTATGCCCTGTGCCCAACAAGCTTGCTCTGCACGAGCCTTCTTTCAGTTCCTAGGTCAAGGGGATGCAAGTCTCTCTGACCTCAGGGTCTCATCACATGTTGTTTACCTTCCTGAAAGTCTCTGGCTACTTTATCACTCTCCATCACCCACTCCTTCAAATCTTCATTAGCTTCAAACTCCCCAGAGAGGAGCTAAGTGCTCTACCATTGTTCTCTTTCACTCTATTCCTTTTTTCTTTAATCAATGCAATTTGTAATTTTATATATGTGTGTGTATGTGTGTGTATGTGTGTGTGTGTGTATATATATATATATATATATATATATATATATATATTTATGTTGCTTATTAATTGTCTATCTCCACGTTTTGAGTAAAAGTTCCATGTCAGGGACCTTGTTTGCTTTGCTCTCTACTATGTAAGTTACCTACCCAGAGCCTAGGACATAAACGAGGTTTAATAAACATTTGTTAAATTTATAAATATATTTAATAATAACATTAGCACTTAGTTGAAATGGTCATGCATTCGAAATGTTGAAATTCATTCCAGAAAGATTTCCTGCACATCAGGTAATGTACTAGGAACTAGAGATGCAAGGAGAACAAGTCACGGTCCCTTCTCTCAAAGGGCTAGCAGTCTGATAGAGAAGGACCAGCCAATGGTGTGAGAAGTCCCATCAGAGGGAAAGTTCTAAAGAGCCCAGAAGAGCAGCCAACTCCTTCTAGGAAGCTCAGAGATGGATTCCCAGGGGAAGGGATGTTCAAGACGCATGCTCTCAGGTACAGCCAGCTCTAAAATGTATAGGGTCCATAGCAAAAAAAAAAAAAAAGTGAGGCATTTACTTCAAAAATAATAATTTCATGACAGCAACAACAGAACATTAAACCAAGTGTAAGGCCCTTTTGAGTACAGGACCCTGTGTGACTGCACATGTCACATGTTCATGAAAGTGGCTTTACTCTCATGATTCCTAGGACATGGGTGAGAGAGTGTGGATAAACAGGATTCAGGTAACCAGACAACCTAAGATTTTAGAAGAAGAAAGACTCTCATTTGTCTAGCCTCTTGAGAGAGGTAATATGTTATCTTCTCATTTTACTTTTCTGAGGCTCAGAGAGGTAAAATTACCATCTCAAAAAAGGTCAATAATATTAGGATACTTGAGTCATGCTTCCTCCAGCACAAAATGTTTCTCAAGGAAAAGACAAATGAACTGTTTCTCCGTGCTTCTCGTGCATAGTAAAGAAATGGGTGAGGAAAAGAAGCAAAGCCAGTGCATCCTGAAGCGGCCTGAACATAGGCAAGCAAGCACCTGGGCACCGAGTACTGGTAATTGCCAGGAGGAATTGCCCAGGGGCCTGTGAGACTGCAGAATTTGCCTTCAGCAAAAGCGTTGGCAACATTTGCCTTTGCTCACTTACTGTCCCTCCCTCCAATGCTGAGGGCCTTTCCAAACTCAGGCTTCTTGGTGGAATTCAGGCAGGTTGGTGGTGGGAGATGTATCTCTGTTGCAAGAAATCTTACAGTTCCCAATCCCACTGTAGAGGCAGCCGCCCACTGACGATATTCACAGGTATAACCTGCCCACAGAAAGAACACCCATTTCCTCGGAGGACATGTCTGCGACTCATGGACATGCCCAGTGTCAGTTGAATAAGACCAGTTGGTGTGAACAAAACAGGCCAGTACACGTCACTAGAAAGACTAGGCTGGAGCTTGACTAGGGGCTGCAGGGCAATTTATGTTGCTTATTAATTATTTTAGGTCACCCCTTCTTGGGTGCAGCCTAAGACTCTCAAAAGAAACACAGCTACTGACCTGGTTGCTGTGACTCTGAGCAAATGCAGATTTTCGTTTGGGGGCTGCAGGATTCAAACAGGCTTTGGTTTAATTTAATGGAGACGCAAGACCTTTAAGATTCAGGCATGTGTGGATATGTGTTTAAAGTTACTGCCACACCCAAAAGTGAGTGCCAGGAAGGAAACTTTTTTCACATTTTCCATGCCCTGCAGCACCTTTGCCTTGAGATCATCCCTGACTTGCTTCCTCCACAGTTGCCAAGGAAAATCAGCACCTTCTATAGTCATTGGTGCATGAAAAAAGTAGGACTGTGATAGATGTTAGGTAAATGAATGAATAAATGAATGGATGGTTGGATGGTTGGATGGATGGATGGATGAATTCACTGCTGCTGGGCTCGGTCACCACTGGATGGAAACAGATGGAAGTGTCATCTGTCAAAAGCAGATCAGATTGCTCCATATTGATTATGAGAAAGTTCAACTTTCTACAAGTGCTAACTAGATTGCTTACATCTTTGCATAGTGATACAGACTTCTGTAGTCTATTATACAGTGTATACATTTAAAAAAGAAGAATGCTATAATTAAAGTATTTATCTATTTTATTATTAATGATATAATGTGTAAAATGCCTTGGGATTCACTAAGATGAAAGCAAGCAATATAAATGTGAGATATTATTATGTTTTTTTATAATTACAGCATGTGTATACAGCAGTTCATTACCAGTACCCATCAAAGAAAGTACCCTGTCATGATGATGTAACAAAGGAGGATTGTTGGAAGGTTCAACAAGGCCAGAGGAAGCCATTTTAAAAGGATTTGGGTTGGCTTGCTGTTTATAGGAACACTGTGGTGTGAGTCAAACTCTATTGGGCCAGACTTAAATATGCATTAATGTTTAACAAGGTCAAAAAATAAAAACCAGCTCTTCCTAAACTTCTCAGGAATATATTCATCACACCTCCTGAGACAGTGAGCATTTATAGCATGAGAAAGCTCTCCATTTTTCTTATGTGTAGCCTGAGTCATTTCAAAGCCGGGAAATGAGAGGGGAGGTAGCACAGGAAGGCTGAATACCCTTTTCATGTCTCATAGTTCTGTGGATCCAGTCTTGCATTGAGTCTTAATATGAATTTTCAGTGAAGCCTATATGTCCCCCAAGGAGGCAAAAAATGATTTTAGGGGGACAAAAAATTTCTTATCTTTTTTATGTATAACGCACAAGTATACATCAAGAATAGCTCTTAATGTTTTCATGAAAAATGAAAATTAGGGAAAAAAAGTCTAAAGAGGTTCTTTAGGGGAGTGATAATGGGGGAAAAAAGTTGAGAAACACTCCTCTTGCTCTCTAAGAAGAGTTTAACCAATAATGATTAAACGCTCAGTTTCTCCATTCTGCAGGAGACAAGCTTCGGGGCGACCACAGAACTCTGGGAAGAGACAGTCTCCTAAGAAACCATCACCTCACCATTCCATAACTGTGGATTTTCTCTTGTGACCTAAATTTCAAATCCCTGCCAAAGTGCAAGTGTCTCTGGGGCGAGGTAATACTTTACATTTTATCATCCACTTACATCTTGGCATAAAGATCTATCAATTCCTTTTCTGACATCGAATTTTAATAGAGGCAGGAGAGACCCTGGGGGTACATGGCACTTGAAACAGGGAAGGGGTCACAATTGAGGCAAGTGTACAAAAAAGAAAGGTTACAGGTATCGTTGGGTCAGTTACAGAGCTCAGTCTACAATCTCAATGTTCAAGAAATATGCTTATTTTCCACAACTCTACTTAATTTTGTAAAGGTTTTATTCTGCCAAGATATGAGGAAAAAATAAATCACAATCTATTCAGGGTTCCCTCCATTTCCTGGAATTAAGTGTGGGTTCCATGGCAACTGTGTAGTGTCAATGCATGGGCAACAATGGGTCATGCTATGACAAGTCTTCAATACCATCTAAGCTCACCTGCGCTTACAGGTCAATACTGAGTCACCCTGCCAGATCCTTCAGGTTTTCTCTACCTCCACTGGGAATTTGGTGAGACTCCCTGGCCTCACGGCCTACAGCCTATGTATACCACATTCTCTTGCCTTTTCTCTAGGATTCTTACCCAGGGAAGGTCATAGGTCTTCTTTAATTCCCAGTCTCACCCCAAACTTATCAAGGATTTTCATCCCTGCCTCTCACCCTCCATTTAAGGGGAAGCTCAGTTTGACAGGGACACAGCACAGGGGTGTGAAAGCCACCAGCATCTGCTCCAACTTCCCTCCTTCCTGCAGCCCAGGCAGTGCCTGGACCAGGCTGAGGACCTCCCCCAACAAAATCCTCCCGAATTCATTGTTTATGCATGGATGCCCTTTCTAGCTCCCTGAGGGCCTTGGCTGTTGTGATTCAAAAGCCCTGAATTGACTCCTCTTTGTTCTGCTTTCTGCTCTGTCACACCTGCCCCAAGGCCAGTGCAGAAATGCCATACTGAATGGACAGGGACTCTAAGAAGAAGAATAAAATGCTGAGGCGCAGGAATCAGTTAATATTTAAAAATATTTCACCACTTAAAGAGTCACCATTTCACAATGTGGAGGTTGATCCACACGTCTCCAGCACTGGTTTCATTGACTTCCGTTCTAAACCGTACTCAGAGAAATTGTCATGTGTTTTAATCATACAACTATAGACTGTAACACAAACTCAGTGAAAGCTGTCTCTCTCCTTTTTGCTCAAGTATACTGTGAGCTTGTCATAAGGTACATTGTCATATATTTCAATAAGTATAAAATAATAAAATCCCTAGTTTAGCTCTGAAGGTGAGATTGGTATAAATATAAATATATATACATATATATATATTTTAATCATACAAGTGACTAATACAACAATTTTAAAAGTCTACGATTTGGGGGGTGAGAAAGGAATGCTGTTTAAATAAATTATTTCAGGTCTGGTAAGAACAAACTAAATCTAGATATTACTTTTAAAGTCCGAATAGGTTGAAAAAATTTCAAAGCCTTTCTACTGGTCCAAATGCAAAGTATGTTGATTGTTCTGCTGCAAAAAGAAGCTGCTGCTTATGTAACGTAACTAGAAATGAAGAGAAGAATCTGTAAATGCAGTAGCCACAAAACCAGAGTTTGCTGCAACGTAAGCTGAACTGCTCTGGAGCTTGGTTTTACCGCACGGGCAAGAGCAACTGTTACTGTGAGGTATGTTGTAATCATAAGATAAACATGACTTTCACACAGGCTACTCTCAATTCACTTGGCGAACTTTTACCTTCCTCGAGGTGGTACTTCAGGTCGGTACAAGGAGGACAAATCACTCCTGGAGTTTTTATAGTCTGATACCATATTTACAAGCCACATGTGTCCCTGCAGAGGAGCCACGGCATTTTCTGACATCCCTCTCATTCATCTCTCTCATTACGGGAGAATGATGGATGGTAAGAGTGATGAACATTATATTCAAAGAGAAATTAACATTTCGGTACATTTCTCTTCCATGATCACATTCTGAATCAGAGCAACTTTTTTTGGTAAGTCTTCCTTTTACTCTCACTCCTGAATCCCATGATTCTAATATATATAGAGGTTTCTGATTTTCTGTTCCCATCTTAGAGTATATGTTCATCAAAACAAAGACAAAAAAAATTTTTCTTGACAAGCAAATAATTTCCAAAGTTTAGCTCAAAGGATTTTGCCAAGCTCACTGTGATTCTGCTAAGATGGAATGAAAATAGAGCACTTGGTAACACTGGCCAAAGCAAGTATGTCATCCCAAGTTACAAAGAAAACAAAGAGCAGAGAATCTTTACCAAGTTTTAACATGTGGAAACAACAACGCACTGAACCAGATCCTTGGAGGCTAACCCAAGGGGAATAGAGCAATGGAACAGTTCATTTCCACGTGACAAACCAACCCTGGGAATGCAGATAAGGCCTTTGCTTCATAAATGCTGCAAATCCATTTTCCGTTTTCCTGAAAGTCCTGGCGATGATCCAAAGCCAACCCACGAAACAGACGGAAGGCTTGTTTCTGGCCAAAGTCAGTGACAGTAGAGGCTCTTTCTTCAGGCAATATTAACAATAAGCTTCTTCTCTTTGGGTGGTGACCAAGTTCTCCAACAGAGCCCATTGTAAGTAAAATAACTTCTGTTTACTAGAAGCTGGCTTCAAGGCAACTCCACTAGAGGCTATGATAATAATAATAATAATAGTGAACACTTACTGAGTGTTTATGATATGCTAAATATTGTTCTAGGTACTTTACATGATGATCATTCTTATTATTTGCAGTAACTTTATGAAATGATATTATTACCGGTGCCATTTTATTAGTAACATAAATGAAGGCAAAGAAAGTTAAATAATTTTAGTCCAGGGTCTTAAAGTTAATAAATAGTATAGTTGGATTAAACTTCTGAGCTTATGCTCTCAAATACCATATTATATTGCAAAGATCATAATAGAAAACATCATTATCTTCTTATATGTACATTTGAAAGGTAGCATAACTAGGTAAAAAAAAAAAAGTATAGTTACTGGTAGACTGCCAGGAATTATTACTCTCCCCTAGATACTAACATGAACGTGACATATGATATATATGAGACAAAATATGGCATATTTTTAGAACATCTTAAATACTTTTGAATCATCATTGAAAATCAACTTTAAAATTTGAAGGGGGATGAAAATAAGATAAAAGAGTTGCCAGACTTTTGTTTGGAGAACAGTCATCCTGTCAAAGTGTAATTTCCAAAAGGTTGTCTGACTCTCATACTACTGCAGAACAAAGCTGTGCAAAGGATTTTATTCAATGTGTTAGCTAATAAGGGAACCAATAAAATGTTAAAACTGGACCAAAGGGCATTTGGAAAGCTGCATATACATAGGGGATTTAATAAATTGCTGAGTTACATATAAAGCTGGTTAATGTCCAATTCAGCTTAAAATGCAAATTTTAGGGTTATCTGTTATACCAGAGAGAATTATTTACATCTCTACATGGCAAAAATTTACAAGTTGATCTCTGTTTCTACAAAGATAAAAAATAGATCAGTAAATAGAAAGCCAAGACTAGCACTGAACTGTAAAACAAAAACAAAAACAAAAACCTACTCACTATTTTCTTTTATGTATTTTTAAGTTCAGATAATTTTTCTGACAGTCCTTACTAAGGTAGGGCAACAGAGCCTGTGTCTAGCTAGATCGAAATGGGCTAAAGAAAGTTATCCTCAAAGTAAATAGAAAGTATGCTTTAACAATACTTAATAAAAATAGATTCAGTTTTCTAGAGATCAATGAAAGGAATAAACCATTGGGACATGGGGAGGGGAGTAGGAAAGGAATGAATAGAAAAGAAGAGTAAAAAATCTCAGTCTTTCATTTTACTTTAGCATAATTATAAAGGAGAGGGTTCTCATTTTATAGGCAAAATGATGAGTGATCAAATTTTAAAATGAGGGAGGACAGATTATAAGAAGTCAATATGCTTCTAGCATATATCCCTCTATGTCTTTTTAAGTCTCTCGGCTACCCCTCAAATGCCATTCTATCTCCTGATCAAGGATATGAAATTAAATAGGTTAATTTACCCAGAGTCATATAATCTGATAACAATCTAAATCTTTATTTTCCTTGAGCTAGTTCTCATTTTTGTTTGTGTTACAAGTTAGGAAGAAATGTGAGGCTCTTCAGTAATTGGTTAAATATTTGCTAATTCTAAGGATTTAACATAACAGACTCCTGAAGTCTATACTTGTGCTGAACTTTTCTGAGCATTCCAGGAGATTGTTGAAGTTGGACTTTTAAGATGCCAATTGCTTATTTCTGTTTTCATAACTGTGAGTTATCTATATTGACCTGGTTTTTATTGAAATTGATAGATAAAAATATAGTAGTGTTTCCCCCCTTTTTTTGTTCCTAAGCAAATGAAATGCTAACTTTTCCCTTACAACAAAATAAAACCAAATATCTTATCATGGCAAACAACTACTGTATTAAATTCCATTTCAAATAAGATTAACTATACTTTTGAATCTATTCTGAAATAACTGGACATCAATGGTCTTTGTTGCATGTTACATGCATCTCCCCCTCCACCAATTTTACGAGACCTGGAAGCTAAACTTGAAAAAGAAGGACTTGTCAACTCAGCTGTCTTTGTGCTTTTTCAGTAGGAAAATCTGTGTTGATAATGTTCATCTCTGTAAGATTTCAAGGCATTTTCCATTATTTCTTACATTAAAATATTTGAAAAAATTTTACGATGTTTTTATAATGGAAAAACAAGTCCATACAACTATTTTCATTTATTCTTTATTAACTTAAAACTTTTTATTTTACAATTAAGACTTTATTTTTTAGAGCACTTTGAAATTCACAGCAAAATTGAGAGAAAGATACAGAGATTTCCCATACTCCCCTGCTCCACACATGCGTAGCTCCCCCGTGATGAACATCCCCTACCAGAGTGGTACGTTTGTTACAGCTGATAAACTGACATTGACACATCATAATCACCCCAAGTCCACAGTTTACATTATGGTTCACTCTTTTTTTTTCCCCCCCTCATTTAATAAGTTTTTATTCAGTGATGATCACATGCTAGACATTACAATAGGCAGTGGGGATACGATGTGAACAAAACTAGATATTGTCAGTCTAGTAAGAAAAATGGAAAATAATCAAATAATCACCCAGATTGGGGTTTATAAATCAACAATAATAATAAAAAAACCTGAACACACTAAAAAAAAAGGGCAAATATGATCAACTCATGAAAGAAATACAAATGGCAATGAACATCCCCCAAGATGTTCAGTAGCATTACTAATCAGAGAAATGAAAATTAAGTAAAACTATTTTTTTTTTTTGCTTATAAAATTAACAAAGACTTAAATATGATAATAATGCTGGCAGGAGTGTACTGTGATGGAGCATTCTCATAAATGCCAGGGGGAATGTAAATTAACGCATTTTTCTGAACTGTTCATACGCTCAGAACCAAGGAATCTATCCCAAGCTAATACAACCTGAAATGCAAACAACAACTTGAGCCAAGTTTGTTCATTTCACATTATATACAGTAATGAGAACCTGGAAACAAATTAAAAGTCTAATAAAACAGACCGATCTTAAGTTAATCACAGCATATTCATCTCACTGAATACTACACAGATACTAAAAAACCACTATGCAGTTTTCATCATTTAAAAAAGTGCTTATGATCCACTGGATAGCAAAACACAAAAACAAAACAAGATATAAAATTCTCTACCAGAAATTATCTCAGCTGTGTGAAAAAAACGGTAAAAAAAAAAAAAAATACTTGGCAGGAAATATGCTAAAATGTAGATAATATTGAGAGTATAGGTGATTCTTTTTCCTTTTGTTTATATCGACCTGTACTTTGCAATTTTTCTCAAAGAGCATTATTTTTTCCCATTATGGGTAACAAATGAACACATTCTCATAACAGTAAAAAAGTATAGAATGTATATACTTTTATAATCTATAAAAACAAAATATGTAATTTTTTTCATCTAATTTGAGATAAGGGTCTATAACTAGAAAAAAAAAAGTTGTCTAATTATCTAACACAGTAATTGCCAAAAAAGGACAAAACGAAGTCGAACTACTCATTCAGTCTATAGGTCAAATAAGAATGTGACTGAATGTTTGACTTAACCAGACAGTCATGATATTAGAGCCAAGGCAGCAAAACGTTTGGCTGAGACTTCACCAACCTCACCAGTCAGAGAAATCAGATCATCAAGGGCATGGGCAACCTCTCAGTTTAGGAAGTGGATGAGCGCTCATGGGAAGAGCCTGAGAGATCCCTGGCACCCTTGCCCCCATATCTGTCATTTCACATTTCTTAACGAGCAATAGAAATAGAGAACATTTATTGATATGTCCCAAATTTTGCACAGAACATCAATGATCCAATTATTCAACAGTGAACTAGAAGCGACTCTTATGTAGATCTGGCGATAAAAGTGCTGAGACATTGTCCATATTTTCATTTTGTACTCCTTGTTTTTATCATCCAACAGAAAAATCTCTGCTTAGAGATGTCCTTAGCCTCCAGATTTGAAAGGCTGCAGAGAGGTGTCCACAAAAGGAATTTTTGCTTTATGAGGTCACTCTTGGGCATTCTAGTACGTTACTAGCCTACAGGCCCTGGAGGGGCAAGCTCCCCACCTGATCTATGTACAGATTCCCTCCTCCTAAGGAGACTGAGCACCTCAGTTCAGCAAAAGGGTAATGAGCACCTCCAATAGTGAAGCTCTGGGCTAAAACTGGAAGACACCAGAGATAGGCCAGGCAAAAGCCCCTCCTTCTTCAAGAAGTGTCCTCATCTGAAAAAAGCTCTTAATAACATATTACAGTAAGTTAAGGGTCACAGAAGAGGGGAAAGCAAGTTTCTCTGGGGTTCTAAGAGCAAGAGCACACACCCAGGGCACAGCACTGGAAGCACCCAGAGAAACAATGATTTGGATGGTTTTGGAGCAAGAAAGAGAAGCAGAGGTTACCCATGCCCAGAATGGGCATGAAATTGCACGTATTAACCACCCAGAGTGTAAGAGATGAACCTATGCAGTAGAGATATTTTAGGTACAAAAGCAATAGGGACTTTTGCTCTGTGCAGTTCTTAGAATAAATATGTTCCCCCTTTCTCTCCCTCCTAATCTTAACCCCTTAGGCTTTCAGGGCAAATCAAGACAGATGGATCTGGGTAGCCCTCTGCTGTAATAAATCTTTAGTGTCTAAATTGGTCAAATTCCTGGAAATCTAAGTTCTTGGGTCATCAGAAAAAACGATAACCACCCACCACCTCTGCTGTCCCGGGTGTTCTGAAACAATTGTATATGACCATTCCTGGTAAGAAAATACTCTTACAGACAACCAATATACTGAACTAGAAAATAATATCATACTAACTCAACTTCTCCATTTAAAATCAACAGCCAAGCTTTAAGAATCACTTTGATTAATAGCCCCCAAATTCAAACTTTAGTCCCATTTTCTTGCTCTACATTCAGGGATCAGCTCCTCCTAGCCTTCCTACTGTCTCTTTTGGTCACATGACTCCCAACACCTTCTGAGCTCCTGCCCAATATTCTCTCAGTGGCCTCCTGGAGCAGCCGCTCAGAGAGAGTCTGAATCAGTTCTCTATCTCTGTTTCCACCTGCCTAACCCTGTTGGGGGCATATAGAAGGCCTTGGTAAGTGTGTGTTATGTGATTATATGAATGAATGGTACCAGGAATCTTCCTGTTCACTCAAGCAGCTGAGCAAAGTGGGATTCCATTTCCAGGAGCACCAATGGTGCCCTTCTATGTCTTCCCTCTTTAAGAATGCTTTTGGAGAGAAATGGAGAGATTAAGAATGTAAAAAAATCCTTCACAATTCTTAGAGGGGTAAGGAAAGATGGCCAGCTAAGAGCAGCAGAGAAGAGTTCGGTTTTTCTGAGTGTGCTGCATCAGCACAGCCAACCACAGTTGAATGCAGTTTCCGAAGTCACTAAGTCACTGATGAAGACATCTAGTCTGGAAATGAAACTCTGGCTGGTAAGTGGAATCAGAGGTGACGAGCTTATCCAGGGCTTGCTGAAATCATCCAGATCTTCCCATGGAGAGGTGGGCATCCTGGAATGAAAGCCAAAGGGGCACCTTTTCTGCTCTTCAGCAACGACTCACACTCTGCCCAACGTGAGCAGCACTGTTTGGCTGTACACAGCTGGGGAAGTCAGCAGTCAGCAGGCATGCAGCTTGGTGACTCAAGTCTTCTGGCCAATAGTCATTCCTTTATTAGTCTCAAGTAACTGACACTGAAACACAAAGCTCACATATTTTAGCCAAACACTATTCAAGCTCTGGTTATTTTGTAGGAAATTTTACAAACTTAAAAATTTCAGAGTTCAACTGGTATACTTTTGAATGCTGAATTAGAAAGTACACAGACTGCTTCATGCTAACACTAGTAGTTCAATACTTCAGGACACTAATAGAGGTCAAGTTTGTGTCTGAGTACGATATATACATGCTGCTACTTTTTGTCTAAAGCAAAACTATAAAAACCATGCTTATTCCATGTATCCAAAGATTTCCCAAATCTCATCAATGTTAAAAAGAAATGATTGTTTTTCGGAAATTTCGTTAACTTCATTTTGGAAAAGAATGCTATCAAATGTGCTGACCCTGCTTTGTTATCTACAGAGGTCATGCAAGGGGTCATAGGTTATGTCTATTTAACTCTCCTCTACTCCAGCGATCATTTAAAAAGAAAATGGAGGAAAACCAAAGCTTACCACATCAGAGACACCACTGCCATCACACAGAGATTTGGAACAGAAAAGAAATTGGGGGCCTCCAACCTTGCCAATATCTCTTTTAAGTTGAAATGTCGACTGCTGTGAAGCAAGTCTGGGGACTCATTCTGCTGGAATTTATTACAGTAAGTACTTTCATGGACTTCTGATATGAGACTTTTGATTCTCAATAGTAAATTTTGTGAGTTCCAGCACATTCAACAGCCTTTAGCATGGACCTTCTGTCAAACCCTCACGTAGCTGTATTCTCAGGTCTTCACCACTGCAATTATGAGCCATATCCTGCTTTTTCTACTGTGCTATATACTGTGGTATATGTTAATAGCCAAGAGTTTAGCCTCTCAGACTTACATTCAAAACAGGAAGAAAGGGGTCAGGGTCTAGTGAAATAAGTTAACTGATACCGCAAAGTTGCAAATAAGCAAATCCAGAAGGTGAAATATTCTACAGGACCTCTGACTCAGTTTTTATACTAAGTCAGTGACATAGGGGAAAGGGGAAAAAGGGAGGAAGGGAGGAAATCTCGTTTGCTCTAGATCGAAAGATTAAAACGACAGAAAAACCAGATGTGATGGGTGGACTTCATGTGGCTCTTGATTAGAACAAAATTACTGTCCAAACACATTCTTGACCTACAGGGTAATTTGATTTTGCCCAGGTATTATGTGATACCAAAAAATCATGGTTTATTTTGCTAGATGTAAAAATGGCATCTGTTTTATACAAGAAAATGACCATATATTCTAGAGATGTTTACTGAAGGATATAAGGATAAAATGAAATGTTACCAGGGGTTTACTTTTAAATACTTGAGCAAATAAAAAGGAAATGGGAAATTATATAAAGCAACCGAGGCGAAATCTTGGCAACTGCTATATCTAGGTAATAAGTACATAAAGGTTCAATATACTGTTGACTCTTTTAAAAAACACATTAAAATTGTTTCATGTTTAAAAACATGTAAAAAACTGAAGCATTGAACTAAAAATCTTTGACAATAAAACATATCAAAGTCCCCCCGAATCTATCATATGAGTTTATAAAACATATAGCTATTCCTTTTCCTCTAAAAATGTTTTAGAAGCACAAGTCCCAGCACCCAGGCCCTGGGTCTCCTGGCAGACCCAGAGCCTGGGTGGTTCTACACTCTCTTCCTTCCCTGCACACTCACAGGCCAACAGAACCAGCCGGGAACTAGCTTCAGAGAGCTCAGTCTCCTTGTCCTGTTCTCATAGGGTTTCTCAGGTTGGAAGCCGGGGGTGGGGAGAAGAAGGTTTGCTTGTTGTAATACGGAGTGATTTTTCTAGCCTCCTGAAATAAAGTAGGTTACAAAGGTGATTCCTATTCAATCATATCATAGTAATGCTTCAAGGGATTAACACTTGTTCCTTGAATGGATATATATACATTTTTTAATCTACATTCTAAGCTCGTTAATGAGTACATTTCTGAATTCCTTCAAAGGATACTGTTACTGCAATTTTTAAATAATAGATTACTTCATATCGTATTTTACTACTGTAAGTGACACATAAAATAAATAGAGCTCATTATTGGATAATACCCAAGTAGCTTCTAGCTCAATGGCTATAAGACTTTCAGTTCAGAGGTCACGACATGCAAATGATGGAGGAAAAAAAAGACCCTTGTTTCTTCCTTAACTAAGTAAGTCAAATAATGGCCTGGCAAGTTGGTCATTGTGACTGCAAATCCTGACATTGTCTCACCTTGCAGGAAGCCACGAATAAAACACTTGTCTTCTCTTTCAACTCCTTGCCTGAAAAATAAAGATAAAATACAAGATAACTCACCCAAGTTTTATAATTTTGTAATCTAATTAACTTAAGTAATAACAGCAGCTAAAATCCAAATCAACTTTAGCTTCATAAGAATTGTTATTAATGCTTAAAACTCTTTACCTACAGAGTTCATTATTCTTTTTCTAAACTTATAACTATTCTCCTATGCAATGTATCTGTAAAATTACCATAATCTCTTAAATTTCTGGGTTATGATGTGAATACTACCTCATCCCAATTTCTAGTCTTTGAGAAAGCTATTTTTCCTTTCAACTACTGTATTATTAATATAGCTACTGGGGTTGCTTTGCCTTTATGTGATTAGATATAATGAAAAATACCTCAGGCCCAAATTTAAATTATTTTGTATTTGAGTATTGTTTTTACAAAATGTGGTATAAAAGTAAACTAAGTTTACAACTTAATTTGTTCATGTAAATCACCTTCAAAATACATTGCACCTAAGATTTTTATAGGATTTTACATGCATTTAGGAAGAAATCACACAGAAGCAGCTGCACTTTCAATAAACTTGGCTGGTTCCACAACTTTTTTGGTCATTTCACCACAGTCATGCTAAGTGAGAATTATCTGGACCTTGTCGTACACACTGAACCATTCTGGGCGATGATTCGACTTCTCTACTTGTAGGACAATTTGGGACATAAAGCCAAATGCCCAATTAACATTTTTGAAGGAAAACTGTAAACAGCATCTCTCTCACTTAATTCTGACCATCCTGGTGCTTTAAGGTCAAGTATAACTCGTTTCCTCTCCTCTGCTGTCAATGAGAGAGGATCTGTTGACATGGCCAGTAGGCCCAGTCCAACCCTTCAATGCCACCAACCTTACCCCACTAGTCCTGTGCCTCCAGAAGGCCACCATGGCCACCAGCCAAGGGTCACCTTATTCACTCTTGGTGTTGTACATTCTATGGAAAACCACTGATCTTTTTACAGTCTCCATGTTTTGCCTTTTTCAGGGTGTCATATAGTTGGAATCATATAGCATGTAATCTTTTCAGAGTAGCTTCTTTCACTTGGCAATATGCATTTCAAGGTTCATCCATGTTTTTCATGGCTTATAGATAGCTCAATTCTTTTTAGCACTAAATGATATTCCACTATCTGGATGTACCATAGTTGTTTTTTGTTTGTTTGATTGCTTGATTGTTTGTTTGTTTTTAATCCATTCACTGATCAAAGGACATCTTGGCGGCTTCAGAGTTTTGGTAAGTATGAATAAAGCTGTCATAAACATCCATATATAGTTTCTTGTGTGGACATCAGTTTTCAATTCCTTGAGGTAAAAATTAAGGTGTTCTATTGCTGGATTGTATGGTAAGAGTGCGTTTAGTTCTGTAAGAAACTGTCAAACTGTCTTCCAAAGTGGCTGGACCATTTTGCATTCCCACTTGTAATGAGTGAGAGTTCCTGTTGTTCCACATCCTCACCAGCATTTGATGATGTCAGTGTTTCTTATTTTGGTCATTGTAACAGGTATGCAGTGGTATCTCACTATTGTTTTAATTTGCATTTCTCTGTTCACATATAAGGTGAAGAATTTTTTTATATGCTTATTTACCATCTGTATATCTTCTTGGTGAAGTTCTGTTAGGTCTTTAGCCCATTTTATTTGTTCAGGTTGTTTGTTTTCATATTTGGTGTTGAGTTTTAAGAGTTCTTTGTATATTTTAGATAGTCTAAAACAGATGTGTGTGTCTTTTGCAAATATTTTCTCCCAGTCAGTGGCTTGTCTTCTCATTCTCTTGAAATCATTATTTCACAGAGAAGAAGTTTTTAATTTTAATGAAGTTAAGCTTATCAATTATTTTTTTCATGGATCTGGTCTTTGGTATTGTATCTAAGACATCATCAGCAAACCCAAGGTCATCTAGGTGCTCTCCAGATTACCTTCTAGGACATTTACAGTTCTGTGTTTTATATTTAGATCTGTGATTCATTTTGAGTTAATTTCTATGAAGGGTATAAGATCTGTGCCTAGATTCTTTTGTCATTGTTGTTTGCATGTGGATGTCCAGCTGTTCCAGAATCACGTGTTGAAAGATTACCTTTGCTTCATTGTATTGCCTTTGCTCTGTTGTCAGAGATCAGTTGACTACATTTATGGGGGTCTATTTCTGAACTTCCTACTCTGTTCCATTGATCTAGTTGCCTAGTCCCAAGATTCTCATGTGTTATGATATAGAGGAATTGGGAAAATAGATACATAGGGAGGATACCATTTTTCTGTACAAACTCACATCATGAATTAATTAATGGGGCAAATGAACTAGACTGCTATTCTAAAGTGAGGCCAAGGAAGTGACAGATGAAGGCAAAAGCTGTCTCCAGTCAACTCAGGACCCCAGGTGGGCAGCTGTTCTCAAGAATCATTATGACCCGAGCCTCCATTCTTCTCAGCCCCTACAACTCCTGAGGGAAGGTTCCATCCCTTCAAGAACCCCGTTGGCTGAACCTTAACTCCCCCAACCACCCCCCCCCACACACACACTTCTAACCCCTCAGAACTAAAAATTCAAAAAGATTATAAAAGTCCTATTCTTTCTTTTTGCTCTTCCTAGTTGTAGAAAATAAATGTGTCTTTGCTCTGGATGTCTAAGAAGAGTGACATCTAGGCACTAGGAACTGGAGTTTGGGCTGGGTCTGGCCTAGACCATAAGGGAGGAGGGAAAAGCGTCCTTGAAGTTTTTTATGTCCAACCTGACTCAGCAGGTTAGGAAAACTAACAGAGTTTTCAGATAAAAAACTTGTCAGGAATAAAATGCAGAAATTCGATTAACTATGTCTTGCCTTATATCCCTCAGGAGTTGAATCCTGATTGCTGATGGGCACATTAATTATAAGCCCTGCCATCTGGCATACTTGATAACATCTGTAATACTTGGAGCTGGAGGTTGAGTGCAAGCTCGCTGGAGAGCCTCCAACAATACAGGCAAGAGGAGCTACACTTTCCCTGGACTTTGTACCATATAAAAATAGTAATAGTGCAGCATTTACAGAGGTGTATATTGGATTCTAACCTAGGGCAAGTTGGGAATTGCTAATGTTATACAACAATATTGGTTACTTTAAGGTGTTGCTGCTATTACTGCTGTTTTATTAATAATGATATTAGCACTGAGACATGATTTATTGAGTACTTATTACATATTACATCTCATATGAGAAAGATATTCTTAATCTCAGTATACATACATCTGGAAAAACTGAGACACAGAAATGAAGCAACTTGCCCAAAGTTACATAGCAAGTAAGTATCAGAACCAGATTTTTAATCAAAATTATTTGAAATCACTACTGTTCTTCTCCTTTACAGCTTCTGCATTTCTCAGCTGGTAAGGAGAGATTGATGTGCTGTTTAGGGACCCTCCCCCTCCTCTTTTAGGGTAAACTGACATGTTAGCTACAACTGGGATCAACAAGGGAGAAGCAGTGAGAGTTTTAGGATTCTTGTGTTTTATCTGCATATTCTCAAAGGCATCTGACCATGAGCTTTACATAGTGAATACTTAAGAAAAAAAAAAAAAAACTTCTTATTCTAGACTGAAAGGGTAGTAATATATAGAATAAATATATAAAAGATGGTCAATTGTGGTTTCTACTGCTACTGTTAGGCACTTAAAGAAATACTCCCCTTCCCCCAGGCCAGCCTCCTCCTGGCCTGGGATTATCAGTGAAATTTAAGTATATCCTGATCCAAGTGGTAGAATCAGAGTATTTACCACAGAAGCCATAAATCTTTTAATCAATAAATAGGTCTTTAAGAAGGGTAACTCTGAAATGGTCAACCCAGCATTTTCTTAGGAGAAGACTAAGGAAAAATTCAAAGAGTAAGCAAAACTTCAAGGGCTAATAAAGAATTTTAAAAATTCTATCCACGAGACACCATATTGCCCAGAATCAGGTTTGTTAAAAAACAGAAGAATCTGTTTTCCATGGATGAAGTATCTTCCGCGACTTCACAGGATCCAAGAGTCATTACTCAGAAGATAGTGTGCTTTGGAAAAAGAACACATTCAAAGAAAACTGGGATTGGATATAAAAAATACAGTCTTATTTTGCAGTTAGGACAGAAAGAGTGGAAACATGAAACAGAGTGGGGAAGAAGAGATTAAGGTTCAGTAAAAATCTTGAAGATAGAATTTAAGGTGTGTGTGTGTGCGTGTGTGTGTGTGTGCGCGTGCGCGCGCGCACGTGCCCGCATGTGTGGGGAGAGAGAGAGGAAGTGAGCTCATACCACGTGCTTATACAACGCCAAGTAGGTGCTGGGAGATGAGAGAGTTCTAAGAGTCTAGGATGCTCTGCCTAGGGTTCTGACATGCAAAGGGTTGGATTAAGAGGTCATCCAATGAAGTCAATTAGTCTTGAGAAGCAGTTTCCAGAGGCAGTTCCAGTAAAAAAAAAAAAAATGCAAGGGTGATATTTCAGCTGTCAAGACTAAAGAATGTATTTTTTAAAAGACAGGAGATTCTCTTACGATTTGATAGCTATTAACCTAAACTACCAGCCAGTGCAGGAGTCAGAGAGAGAAACGCAGGAGGCAGGGATGGGATCTGGCATCCTTTCTGGGCCCTGACAATGTCTGGTGCTGGGAATGAACAGCAAAACTTTCTACACCATCACACTGGAAACTTTAATCTGAAAATGGTGATCACTGATTTTTGACGATCATGGTTATTAGTGTTAACTGCAGAGGGTGGGTTAAACATCATTCCAATTTCATAGATGCAACAACCAAGGCATGAGAAGTCAAATGATCATGGAGGTCGATGGCAGACCATCGTAAGAGACTGTGGCCAGAAAGTTTGCTTCTCATCTCACAGACATCCTTTCAGACTTCTACACTGGCAATTGTCAAATTTTGACATGATGCAAAAAGGCTGGCTATCCAGGTCATGCAGATTTGCATTATTAAGAACTTATAGTGAATATGTGAGGTAGCCAAAAATTTACCAACAGAGTGAAACGAAAATCCTGGTACAAATCTTGACTATCCTCCACAGTCTTGATTAATAGACATCCCTCTGGCCCTTATTCTCTCTTCCTCTTCCACAACTTCTCATTCTTCTCCATCACTCTTCCTATTTTTATTCTCATGCCCTCTGCATTTTACAGAGCAAATGCTCATTTACTTCCATTGTTAAAAAAAAAAAAAAAAAAAACAGACACATTGAAATATTCCCAGGGCAGCTATTCACTCCATTCAATCAGATGTAAAATGTCTGGAATCACCAGACATTGCATTGTAGTTATGGAAGTGAATTTTCAAGAAACCCTGACCCAGAGTTTAAAAGTTAATGCATCTTAGTGTTCCTCCAGACCGTGAAAATAGAAATAATTCTGTTCCCCAGGGATCAAAGAAGATCCAGAAAACCCTCACAAAATCATCAAGATTTCTACAAGGTACATTCATAATTATGCACATGGTCCCATCATAACGAGATCCTGACAGATTTTCTGAAAGGAAATCTAAGAATGAGATTATCGTATACACCAGCTTTTCCTGGAAGCCTTTTGCTTTTGTCTCTATGGATGAGCAGCTGCAAAGATATAGCACAAGTCCTACTTCCTCAGCACTAAAATACATTTTTGAAACATAATACAGGAAGATAAATAATCGAGTCTTACCCTGGGTGCCTTAGAAGAGAGGGTCCCATTTGGAGTGATTCTAGCCTTCCTTCCAGCAGGGATGGGATGTTCCATTACCAGCATGTCAAGCATAGTGGGACCTGTAGACAAAGCTGCTGAAGGTTGGAGTGATCAGATCCAGGGCCATGTCCAGAGGATGAGTTGGGGCAGGTCAGAGACCAGGTCAAGTTGGGACAGAGACTCAAAAATAAACCTTCCCATCAGAAGGCAGGCTGAGATTGCTAAGACCAGGTCGGCAACAAGTTACTAAACTGATCTCAGAGACCATCAGTGAGTGCTCTGTGGAGCAGGTGCTTTCATGGTTTGGGCTCCTCCACAAATTTTTTTTGTTTAGGTTTTTTTGTAATTTGATTGCCTTTGGCTTACTCCTAGTGGACGATATCAATGAAGATTCCATACTCTGTTGCATAGAAATCTCTTTCCAATCTTTTCTAAAGATCATTTAAGATCTCTTTTTAGAAGCCTCTCATGTACTTTGAATAGATCTTTTTATTCATGCATGATGTTGTAATGTTTTGGTCATTCAACAATGTAGGTTTACTATATGATTTCACTTACTTACAGAATCTAAGGAATAAAAGGAAGACATGAAATGAAAACAGACTCACAGACACAGAGAACAATCCGGTGATTGCCAGAGGGGAGGGAGTTTGGGGGTTGAGTAAGAAGATGAAAGGATAAAGAAATACAAATCAGTAGTTGTGAAATTATCAGAAGGACAGCATAGGAAGTACAGTCAATAGAATTGTAACAGTTATGTGCAGAGCCAGATGGATGCTAGAGTAGTTGGGGGGATCACTTTGTAAACTACATAAATGTCTAACCTATGTACTGCATACCTGAATCGAATATAAAAAAAAATATTGGTTTACTGACTTAAGCCAATGGTAGTAATCCCAATGGGGGAGCACAGTTTTATTATCCATTACCTAAAAGTCAGAATTATTAATATCACCTCTGATCTCTTCAGAAAAGTCATTAAACATTGAGATTCTGTTAAACTCAAGGTAGCAGACATGACTTTTCCAAAATTCTCAACTTTTCGCTTGAGGGGTCAAATTTTATCACTGGCAACAAACACTGTCAGTTTTCTTGAAGGGACAGGTTTACTACTTTCATTTTTGAGAACACATCTGCCAGATACCCAACTCTGAATAACCAGTTTGCCTGTCAGTTGTTTTCTTAAGTAAAAAAATGGCATTCCACAAAAAAGCAGCGAGTTTGGCCCACAATTCTATCATGAATGTGCTTTTTCTTAAAAGAACCATCATCCTTGGGTGTGTAGCAGAGCGCTTTATGTGTGCTGCTTATTCTGTCACATAGAATATTAAAAATACATGTCCTGCAGAGTCAAGATCTTTAAAATTAAAGATTTTAGGACATTCTTACGCGAAACTGGAATTTTATCTTATTTTACTTCATTTTCTTTTATTTTTAATGTGAACATTTAATTTTAAAGAAAATAACCACTAGTAAATTTGTTGCACTGTCTTGATTCATATTAAGGTGTCAGAAGTTTCACCCACTATTGTTTTTATATTATCAGTGCAAATATTAATACAGTAAAAAGAAAGTAAGAGCTTAGAATTATTAAAATAGTTCTGACATTTGAACCCACTGAAGTGGTCTTGGGACCCCCGAGGGAGTCTACAGACTATACCTTGAGACCCATTATTCTGGAAGAACTCGATGAGCTTTTGAGCTATGTCAAGGCTGTTTCTCCCTCATCAGTGCTGTCCTCATGGAATTTACTTCTTAGTTGGGAGAGACAGACAATGAACAAAATGAACAAGTAAACTGTGTAGCATATTAGAAGGTGATGAGCGCAGTGGAGAAAAATACAAAAAGGAAGGAGGGTGGGGTTGGGAAGAGTTTTGATATTTTAAATGGAGTGATCTTGGAAGATGAACTCAAATCTCAGTCTAGGCTCAACCACTTGATGAGGCAAATATTGTTCCCATTTTAGAGATAAAGAAATTGAAGTGCAGCTGGATTGAGTGATTTGTTCTGCTACTAAAGTGAGATCTAGCATTCAGATCAGAAAGCTTGGCTCTCTTCACTGGCACATGATTCTCACAGGTTTGTAACTGGACTCAGACACTTCGGCAACATATATTTCTAATTTAGTGACCGAACTTTAGGGTTCTAAATCTATTTAAGGAAGTGAGATGACAATTTTCCAAATTAAAAAAAAAAAAAGAGGAAAAAGAGCAAGGATAAAAGCACAATGACCTCCAAAGGCATCAATATGTGTGCTTCAAAAAAAATCCTAATTTCTTTTGACTGTTAAGCCTTTGAATAGGTTTCTTTCTACACACTGAGTTTATTCCCTTTATTGATTCTCTAAGTGTTTAATAAGTGTTTTCTTTGTATCATGCACCTGGGGTAGGTCCTGGAAACAGAGACAGTTCCTGTGCTTGAGCAGCTCACAGTACCAGAGGAAAGAAGAGAAGGAAGAGAGGGAACCTCTCAAACCTTAACCAGTGGCATCAGAGGTTGAGTCGAATCTGACTAATTTGACTAAATACAAATGCTTGTGTGCATGCACACGCACGCGCGCGCACACACACACACACATGCACGCACAGCTGATTCCTATGTCTGAGATCTAGAACCTTCTGCACCTATATTGGGTGAAATTTTTAAGAGACCAATGACTCCCACCCCTGCACAACTCACATTCTCCCACTCCATGGGACTATGATGACAGGAGCCTTGTAAAATGGAGAAGCTGGAAACAGTAACCCTATTTAATACTAACACCCATATAAGGAAGATATTATTTGAATTTTACAGATGAGGAAATGAAGGCTTAAAGAGCCTGTTTGCTCTATTTTGTCCATTGTGTCAGGCCTAAGCAACCCCACAGCTGTCACCAACTTCCACAAAGAGAAATGCCTTGTATCTCAGTCTTGCTCACAGGACTTCCTGGGGCCGTGCATCTCACGCTCTCTTTGCTCTTCACTTTCTGCATTCTTTCTCTTTCAGCATCACTCCTACCCTTTGCGGCTGTGTCTTGCATTCCCCAAACACTTGCTCACTTCTTACAAGCTAGGACAGATTTGGTTCCTCTGGTTGAACTCTCTGCATTGTCCTGCAACCTTCATTTTGTTTTTGTTCTGTTTTTCTTGTTTTGTTTTGACTTGATTTGGTTTCTTTTGAACCTTCAGTTTTTATTGGTTCTATCTGCTTCTGGTCACCTGGAGTAAACTGTCTTCATCCAACCGCAACCCCTGAGCCCCCAGAGTCAGCCTCCTTGTTTAGGGCCTGATTCTCCTTCACTCTCAGGATCCTGCAAGTGCAGGATCACTCGGAGTGAGAGGCCTCCTTAATTTTTATACCTTACACCTCTGTCTTGCATCACCCTAGCTAGCCCTGGCCTTGTGAAAAAGGGATGTTTAACCCAAGAGTTCTCAGAGCTTCTTTTTTTCCATTGAGAACTATATTTCTCTGCAATTACTCACCCCGTAGAGGACGTGTGGATAAAAAAATACCGGAAACAGTTTAAAATCAGTATGAACGTCTCTGAATCATAAACCGGTTTTCTTATGCATTCGGGGCTCATCCACTGATTCTTTTTTCCTAGTCTATTTTATTTCTCCAATAGGCAATTTTTCAATGAGCCACAAAACATAAATCATTGATTCAGTTCTTAAATTACTCAAATGTTTATTAGCACCTTCTATGTGCCAAGGTTTTTGACTGCTACTGTTTTTTAATGGTAAACCAATAGTCATACAAGCAGGATTCATTAAGGGTGATTATGAAAACATCTTTATTATGTTTTTCCTCACTTCTTAATATGGATTCTATTTACTGTTGGATCCCTCTCCTGATCCTGGATGTACATTGGGCCGGTTCCATGACTTTTCTGATCACTCCGAAGTAAAAAAAAAGAAAGAAAAGAAAGACAAAAAGGAAGGAAGGAAGGAAGGAAGGAAGGAAGGAAGGAAGGAAGGAAGGAAGGAAGGAAGGAAGGAAGGAAGGAAGGAAGGAAGGAAAGAAGAAAGAAGGAAAGAAAGAAAGAAAGAAAGAAAGAAAGAAAGAAAGAAAGAAAAAATTCTATAATTAATTTAAATAAGATTAAGACATTAGAGTGTCTGGTCCAGTATATTATTTAACATTTCAATCTTTATTTCAAAGAAAACACATCTTCCCTACTCTGTTACAGATTAGCAAACTGCCATCTATGGCTCCTTTGGGATTGGAACAGGAGAAGGGAAGTGAATGGTGGCTAGACAGTGCCCACTTGACTGTCACTAGTGGGAAACTTCACACTCACTGGTCTGGGAAATTCTTAAGGCGGACTCTTTCATTACTGGCTCCTTTCTCTGGCCACTCCCTTCATCTGGGCAGGGCCTCTCTTTTGGATGGCTGCGCCCAGCCCCCCAGCTTCATCCCAGGCAACTTATTTACCAGCTCCCTTCTGTTGCAATCTCTGCACCCTGGGGGTGAGGATGGAGGTCCACTTCATAGTATATTATCTATTCTCCCACTATTGGATGGTTGGGTGGTTGTTTTCAAGGTTCTGGCATTTTAAACTAAAACCCATTTAACTATCGAATAAATGGGGTTTGTCCCACATAATTTATTTAAGGCATCAGTGTGTAAGATGGGGTTGTTCTTCCTGGAGCCCTTAAAGTCAGTCAGAGAGACACGGAAACCACCTGTCTGACAAATTAAACTTTATAGGTGGTGCTTGTTTACAAGTCAAGTTTGCTGCACCTGGCACACTCCTTCTGTTAAGATTACATTTGGCTCAATCGTTCTGTTAGACAACAGAGGAAAATGCTATATTTAAATGTGTTCTGCCCTAAGGAAATAAATTGGTACATTAAGGAAAATCATTAGTGCAAGACTCTATGTAGACTTACGAACGACGAAGAGATTGGGGGCGCTCACAGAACCCAGGGCTCGGGTGCTGAGGAAGCCTTCCAAGTGAGTCCTACTGGCCACCAAGTGCTTCCTCACCTGAAGGGCCTCAGCCCGGTAGCTTATCTTTCTTAGCACCACAGTTGTAAGCAGGGGTCATTTTGTTTCTTTTCCTTTCCATGTTTTTAATGCTCTTCTCTGACAGTGAGAAACTGGGCTTTCATTATTCTTAATATTTATGTATATGATTAATCTCTCTATAGTATACTATTGACGGGCCCCCTCCCATCACCACAAAGAGTTTCCTCTCTCTTCTTGGGCTCTAATACCATATCAGGTTGTCCCTCTCTCTATTCAAGCTTTGGCACCCCACTCTAGGCCACTGTGGCTCCCCTTTCTCCTCTGCATATGGCCCTCTGCCTGAAGGCTTTAGGACTGAATTGTTCAAGGATGGAAAGGAAAGAGAAGAAGAAGATTTCTGTTTTTACTTTATATTTAAAAAATTCCCCGTTCCTTCTGACTCCAATGTACTACCCAATTCAAGATATAAAGAAACAGCCCTTCTCCACTGATGGATACAATAAGAGTCCTTAAAGCTATCCTTCGAGACTCCGTACTTCTCATTTATCCCTGTTACTCCTGCTACACAAAATAATTTTTAAATAAAGGGTAAGGAGAAAGTTTAACTTCCCATGTGCCAATAACAGCAAAAGAGAGAAAAGGTTAAGCCTAAGTGGCATTGAAGAAAAGATAATGAGGCAAACGCACTCAGCCTCGAGGAGAGCAGACTTGATCTATTAATTTGATTATTGAGAAGTCACAAAAGAAGACTCACTGCTTGGAATCTTTACGATTTGACTTGATTTTAAAAAATAAGTAAATAGAAGCCTTTTTGCGGGCTTTCAAGGTTCCCAGAGCTGTCCTAAAGGGCCTTTTCCATCTCACATTCTGCAGGTCTCAGACACCCACCACTGCCCTCTTTGCTGTAAGGCTGCACCATCTGGAATGTACTTCCTGGGTTCTCTTTGACCTTAGTAGATAGTTCTATTATCTCACAGGCACAGACTAACCAGCGGAAAACATTCTTGCATGTGTCAGAGTAATTAGAGATCACTTCAAGTGCTCCCAATGCAAATCTGTCATCCCCATCAAGAGCTGCAAGCACCACCCCTGCCCCCACTTCCCCATCCCCAGGCATTCCTTCTCAATGCTGAATTCAGAGGATCTGCCTTGGATCAGGCAGCTGCTTAGCTCTGCATTATGACCAGGTCAGTGTCTACAATGCATGGCCTTTTTAAATTGAGTCTGGTCAAGTTCAGGCATCAATGGATACCAGTATAGGAACCTAAAAATAAACCAAGCAAAGGAAGCTTCAAAGAATTTCTGGAAGGTAGAAGCAACTAAAGATTACAGAGGGCAGTGGGGTGACTTCTAATGACCCCATGGAAGTCATCAGGAATTCTCAAATTGCCAGGAATGCCATTGAGCACTGTACCATGCTATCTCAAATGAGGACAAAACTGAGCATAGTGAGTAAAATAGTTCTTCAGTGTTCAGAACAGAACTGTGTGTATGTATAGACCATTATGCCAAATTCAGTACATCTAAATCACACATAGATTTCCCTCCCCAAAGTTACATGAACTCTGGGCGTTTCTTTTGGTAATGACAGTCATGCAAACATTACATTCTTATATTCTTCATTCTCCCTTATTTCTTTTTTCCTACTGAGACCCCAAGTCGAGAAGATTTTTTTCCCTACATTTCCACCATTTTTCCTTAATTTTTGACTGCTTGGTTCTTAGTTTGGACATTAATGATCTCACATCAGACTCCTGTAATTTAACCTCCTTTTTTAGTAAAATATCTTTAGTTTAACACATAAATATTAATGCCTACTTGTTAAAAAAATTCCTTAAATTGAAAATACAACCCATGGGTCATTATGGGTTAACTCTTTAAGAAATTAGAACTAATTATTAACATAAAACTACTTTTTCTATTACACTGTGAAGTATCATGCACAACCATATTCCATTGTTGGAATAACAATTTACACAAATTTTTAAAAAATTACAAGACAAACATAAAGGCATCATCTCAGTCAGCCTGTCTGAGTGAACCAAACTATTAGAGGATGTAGGAGTGA
This sequence comes from Rousettus aegyptiacus, assembly GCF_014176215.1. Classification (NCBI taxonomy): domain Eukaryota; kingdom Metazoa; phylum Chordata; class Mammalia; order Chiroptera; family Pteropodidae; genus Rousettus; species Rousettus aegyptiacus. The sequence goes on from NW_023416286.1 coordinate 35,450,750, forward strand.
AGGAGATGTCCCTTGGTCACAGTTTGTTAACATTTTCTTGACTTATATCTTCATGCATGTGTTTACAATTAAAGGCTGCTATTGTCCATCATAACCAAATGACTTTAGTCTTGCTTGGAATCTGGCAATATTTATCATAAATGAAAATATAAAGATTATAAGTTCTGATACTAAAATAGCATCTTCCCTTGTAAAATCTGTTTTAGCTTTACAAATGAAGTAGCAGATTTGGAAGTACATGAAAAAAGCAGATGAGGCTGCCCTGCCCTAAATGCACAAGGAGAAAGTGGAAACTTCTTTCTTTTCACAAAATGCTGAGCATTTATACTGTCAAGAAATATTTTACCTTCATTTAAAGTTAAAAACTATATAAAATATAATAGAAATTTTGCTTAATAACCACTTTAATGCTTTTTTAAAAAGCATAAAAAGCATAAGTATTTTTGAAGCTTGACTGGTTGTATTTTTAAGTCTTCAAAATAAAAATTGCTTTGATCTTTTAGGATATTGTTTTAAATTTAGTTATCACAGTTAATTTTTAGGATATGGTTTTGTTTTCTATTATCGAACAACTCATTCTTCCAGCCTCTTAATAAAAAGTCACAGACCTTAGCTCCAATATCAAATGACTATAATTTCACACAGAGAGTGAATGGCAAAGTTAGATTTTACAAGCCACATGGAGATTAGATTGGCACAGATGTATATACGCATGTATCATATTCAATTGAATAGAGTCAAATTATATATACAGTATGTGAATTTCAATGGGTACATTAGGTAAGCTGTACTCATAGGTACGGATTAGCAGTGGTTGATGGAATTTGCAAAATATGGCAAGGTTATTAAATAAACTATAGAGTAAGACATTCTGCTTAACCCAGATCATAAATGAGATCAGTTTTAGGCTGTTTATGTCTGTGATATGGACCGTACAAACTGCATTTCTGTTTTCACAAGTGTATTGATAAAGAGAATAGATGCATAATGGGTACTGCTAAGCTTGCACTTTAAAATTATTCTGCAGGAAGAGAGACAAAGACAGATAGAAACTGACTAATGGTGTGACATTCATTGTTCGAGGCACCTAAATCACAAGCGCTGCCCCGAAACTTCCCCACTGATTGATTATAGTTATAAAAGACATAATTTACCTTCTGGGGTTCTTCTTCTGGATGGCAACAGGGTCCGTGCGCTCCCGGATAATGTAGCCTGTCTGGGCCCATGGAAGTGCTTTGGCAAACTAGTTCTGCAATCCTGTGCAGACTGTACAGTGAGAAGGGAGTTAAAATGGATGGGGAATCTCTTTGCAAGGGGAATCCAAACATATCAAATGGACAATGCATCCTGGAGTACTTTGATTATATGCACTCTTGATAGGAGTTTATTGAGATGGGCTTTGATACAATCAGATGCTTTTGTTTAAAGGAAATAAAATGGAAGGTCTTGTTAAAAAAAAAAAAAAAAGTGTGTGTGTGGTGAGGAGAAACCCTTTCCAAAAGCCTGGAAGCCTGCCATGATGGGGCAGCGTCCGCCGGGAAGAGTTTGGGATAATCGAAATTCACAAGTGAATTTCTGATTGGTGTGCATCTTTCTTTAATGAAAGACTAAATAAACTTCCAGTTAAATAACAAATGCAGCGCAAACATGGGTGTTAGAGAAAAGCAGGACCTATCAGGTCCTCATCACAGAGATATTTACCACGAAGATCTAGTTGCAGATCGAGGTTTATTCAGAACCAGGTTTGCTCATGACTGGCTTCATTCTTACTGGACAGTATCTGGAGAAAGTCTGTTCTGATTGGTTGAGGGTCAGGTACCAACCATAAGTATTTTGAATATCACCTCTGCTGGAATTCTTCCTGGATATTTCACAAAACCCTCAGATTTGAGGGAGAGGGGAGGAGAGAGAGAGAGAGAGAGGAAGAAGAAAAAGAGGAGGAGAAAGAGAAGGAGAAGGCGGAGGGAGAAGAGAGAGGGGTGAAGAAGGGGATGGGGAAGGGGAGATGAGAGGGGGAGTTTGGATACAGCGGTGCAAACACTTTAGCCATTTTTTCAAAGTATATATAGATAATTAAGCATTTTACTCCTGCTAGAGCCAAAGCCAATTGGGAAAAAATCTGGGAGAATACATAGCCTACGGCATGGTACTCTTGAAGCTTGCCTTAAAGAGGTGCGCCTCTGAGTGTTTACTCCTCCTCCCCCCGTTTGTAAAGCGCTTTCCTTCAGTTTAGTTCTTTCTGATCCTTTGCTCTATATCATATGCTACTTTTTACTATTGGTTATAGTTTTATACGTGTACAGTCCTTGAATATAGGAAATAATAATGTCATATTTTTTTGTTGCCTTTGTTTACCATGCCTTGTATATTGTGTAATACTTTGTTGACTGATCAATTAATACAAATAAATATGGTCTTGCTCAGTGGATTTACTTTTAAGTAAGACTCCGTAGAAAAAAACTATCTGTCACATCCTACTCTTTTATTACCTATTTTCTCCTGAAAGATGAAGACTCTCCAGTTGCAGCTGCCAGCGTGTGGTTATGTAGTCCTGCAATGGTCAACCACAGCTCCTACTGTGGGGAGGGCTGTAGGGATGGCAACAGTGCTATTAATCCATAGATTCCAGCAGGATGACAATTGTTTCCAGGCAGAGAAGTGGGGTGGATGATTATTCTTTGTTTAAACATCTCCAGGAAGAGAAAATGGACTGACAAGCTTCAGTGAGCTATTTCAGTTTCTAATTAATCTTTTATACAGGAAGTTCTTTTCATGTAAAATCAAAGTCATTCTGCCACAAATTAAGCCAAATTTTCCTGTGTTTTTTTTTTCTTCTTCAGAGGTAAGCACTACCCTGCATTTTGAAACTGGTTATGGGTAAAAATACATTGAATCTTCTTTGTTTATTTAATGACATTATATTAAACTGAATATGTCACTAAGAATTCCACTTGAAGTCTACAGGGCATAGAAGAGAAAAGAGAACTCACTTCTTGCTGATGTGAAAATGTTTTGAATTCACAAAGAGGGGAAAGAGAGCTGTCAGAAGACAATCTTTTCTTTGACATGGTCTTAGGTGTTTGGGTAGGTTGTATGGAAGATAGGAGGGATTCATTCAGCTGGTTTGGATGTTTGAGTGGGGAATGTGAGAGGGATCAAGTGAGGCTTCTATGTGATGAGGACAAAGATTTTAAAGCTCTCTCTTCCCTACCTGCCTGTGTATCTGTCTATACTGGAAAAAGAACCCAGTCAAACTCTATCATCAAGGCAATGACTCTTAAACAGACAGGAACCATATGACATATTTATACAAGACTGTCTATTGTGTGGAATCTGTAGAAACCATACCACCCTTCCTACAGATCAGCTGCCGAATTCCTAAAATAGCTCCAAGAGCCAGGTATTTTGGTATTTTGCCTTTTCATGCGGCACAGAACTGCAACATAGAAAGGGGAAGGGAAGCGGAAACGGTTTCACTCCCACTGTGCTTCATCCTGACCTCTCCCATCCCAATTTATCACCATTTCTTTACTTCCTCTCACACCCTTTCACCTGTTTAAACTTGGGAGAAAAACAAGGAAAGAGGAAGGGAAGGGGGTGCTGGGACAGACTTCCAACTGAGGAGGCAGATGCCTCCATTGTGTGTTGCTGGCAGTTCCAAGCCTTCCTGGGGCATCTCCAAATACCTTCAACTGCTGACTCATATAGAAAATTCCATCTGTTCTCTCGAAGTTCAGAGCTCTGCCGTGAATTCTGTCATCCATTTAGTTTTATCTTTATGCAAAAAATTTTACCTCCCCCCCCACACACAAAAAATCCTCTTAACATCATTTACTTATATTTTAGAATTGTAACGAAATGTACCGCACATCAGTGAGTACTCTTTGAGAATGTGACAACTAGACTCTCTCACTTTTTGATTAAGCTAAGAGGGGTAAAATACCTACTCCAAATCGGACAAGTAATAAATGGGGGAACCAAAACTAGAAATTAGTACAAATGCTTTGTGTAGGACTTTCTGTTGGCCATGGCGCTTGTAGCTAGCTGATTGATGATCAATAAAAATATGTGATGTGACTTTGAAACAAGGTATTAAAACTCTTAATAATTAAGAATGATGAGGGAAAAGATGAGGATGAGAAGAGTTGCCCCAGGCTCAGATACACTCTGAAATGTTAAATCTGTGAAAACCCAAAAGAATATTAATTAAGGGATCTTCATTCTGGGGCAAAAGCACCTACATAGCTATTGAAATCGTCAAGACAAACTTCTGACCTTTCAGTCTGTCAAATTTTATTGCCATAATTTAAACATTATGGAGCTTGTGTGAGCCATTATCTGCATCTCTCTTTGTTATAAATTACACTGATAATGTTGTATAAAATTACAGACAGATTAAAAAAAAACAAAACAGTACTAGTAGAACATGCAGAGCCTTGTTGGTGCCAAATGGTTATTTAACAATGGATAAAAATTTACTCCCCCAAACCACATGTATGCTGGCTAGGGTACCCCATTACCTCCTACCACCCTGGGTTCAGTGGATCACTCATCAGTGACAATGATTAGTCAAGTTCAAATATGACACTTTAAGGACCAGGGCACAGACTATCAAGAGTTTTTAGAAAATTACATGTAATTTTGCAGAGATGCCGAATGTTGGAGGAGAATACTGTCAATAGTGTTTCTTTTCCTTGGAATCCTAATGAAAATGTTTTTTGTTAACAAAATTTTAAATTAAAATCTTCCACTAATAAAAAAAAATCATGAGCAGTAATGAAAAACAATGAATTTTTTCTGATATAATGCTGTATTTAGGAATATAATAAGGTAGGGAGGTGGAGGTATGGACGACAAAGGTGAAGGGAAACATGGTCAACAATACTGTGATAAGTTTGCATGATGACAGATGATTACTACACTCAGTGAGGTGATTACATCATAAGGTATATTAATGTTGAGTCACTATATTGTATTCCCGAAACTAATATAATATTGTATGTCAACTATACTTAAATTAAAAAAAGATACAATAAAGCAAATTAGTCTGGGCTTCTTTCATTTTCTTAAATGGTTCAGAAGTACATGAACTTGATCTGTGTATAAAAAGTTTCCATTATCTAAATTATGAGTGGTCATGCTCTTTCATGGAATGCCTTTCATTTCAGAGATGGTGCCTGCTTGCTCAGCATCAGCAAATGTTAAGGGACACATTTAAGCTAAACCACTATAATCTAATCTTCGTGAATAACTGAAATCTACATTTTTTCCAACTCTCTTTTATCCCCCAAGGTAATCAGGAGATAATGTCGATGAATTAATTTATCTTCCGGCCAATCACATATTTTTCTATTGCTTCAAATATATAATTCTGACTGGTGTAGTTTTCATCTTCTTAAGCTCTCCTGTACACCTTTTGCCAGGGACATGATGACATAAAGAGGATATCGTTGCAGGAGTCAGAGCATGTAGGTCCAAGTCTTAACTGTAAAATGCACTAGGGACCTCTGACAAGCCACTTCATCTCTGAATCTTATTTCCTGCATCTGTAAATGAAAGCACTGGGTTAGACAAACCATAAATTTTCTAGTTTCAGCATCCATTGTATCTGAAATGGGGGAAAAAAAAGAGTAGGGGGGAAGGGAACAAAGGTCCAGGGTAGGGCACATGACAGATATTTAATGCCTGCATGGTTGACAGTCAGCAACACAAGAGAAATCAAACTCTGCTTGCTGAGATATTTGATATTATTTCATATCAAATATTACAGTTTTTTAAGAGCTAAATTTGAATTAGTCATAATGCAAGAATCCCAAGGAATAATTGGAATGGGATCACAAGTCAATCTGAAAGTGAATCACTTTATCTAACTTCCTCCAAGATCATTTTCTATACTAATCCATTAATTTCCATCTCTTTTATTGCCCTTTTTAAACCATCATTTAACTAGATTTTAAAATAAAGATGAGCTAACCTTCTGCAATTGCACATTGTAGTGAGGTACGATCTTGCTAAGAGCAATTTTTCTAATCATTTAGTGCTCTGGTAAATTGTGCTACATGCATATTTATATATCAGTGCTCGGTCATTTTACACTGAGAAATCCATACTTAGACATTTCCCTGGTGAATGTCTTGTGAAATCAATTTTCCACATTAGCTGTATTTCTGGCAATTCAACCCAAAATAGAAGGCAGAATATGAAGACAAGAGGTTAGGGAAGGTAACTTCTAATAAGATCCCAGAATCAAAGATGTTCTGGAGAAGCCCTAGAGAGAACTTGCCTTTGGCATTCATGAAGGGGGAACACAGAACATTTCTGTCAATGGCCCTGGGGCCTTTCTATCATGGAGCCCATGGGGGTTCTTACTGAGAGGCTGTGACAATAAAAACAAGAATCAAAACGTGGCTCCCTTGATGCCGCTGACTAAACTCCTTTGAATAGAGTCTGAGACGGGATATTGGATCATGCAATAGTGAAGGCCCAGTGTATTTGCCATTAAGATTCTCAACAAAGCATCCATACACCATTGGCAATTACCATCATGCTCTTGATGGCAACATGGGGTGACATCTAGTTTTATAAATCCAGCAAACATTATTGAGTGCCTGTTTTGTATCAAGCAGTGTGTAGGCCTGAGAGTATTAAGTTAATCATATGTAATCATTATCCTGCAAAAACATTTAGTTCAATCTGGAGCCCACAGAAACATTTCTGGAGGAAACACTGCCTGCAATGAGCCTTAAAGGAGAAGGAAGAGTTAGCCTCGTGGACAAACCTAGGGACCTTTCCTGGGGAAACCTTGGAAGGAGCAGAGGCCAGAAAACTCAATCTCTACAGGGAAAGGCAGAGCATGGGCCAGCACACTTTTTCTGTAAAGGGCCAGAGAGTACATAGTTCTGGCTTTGTGATCTACAATACATAACTCTATTGCTGTAAGATAAAAGCTGCCATATACAACTGGGCGAGGCAGTGTTCCAATAAAACTTTGTTTCCAGACCAGGTGGCTGGTGCTATTTGGCCCAGGAGCCACACTTTGCCAGCCCTTGGAGAAGGGCATCAGTTGCAGGGAGGGCAGAGCAAGCATGGGGACTGGGAAGATCAAGGGCTTGTTGTGGTGGAACTCCTTTGTCAGGTCAGGAAGCTGGGGTTCATGAGAAGCAAGAAACAGTTAAGGCCTTAGCTGCCCAGATGGTCTTAATACCTCTTGCTAAAACTTTAAAAGGAAAACATACACCAAGCAAGGTCTCTTCTTACGAATGCCCAGAGGCCCTCCAAGGCCTCACCTACACAACTGGCACAGCAGGAGGTTCCAATCTGGGCCAAGTTCTTTCCTGCATGTGACTATAAAGCACCAGTCTACTTCCAGTTCTCTCTTCAGGCCTCAGGAGAAAAAGGTGCAGTGAGGTGTGTGTGTGTGTGTATGTGTGTGTGTGTATGTGTGTGTGTGTGTGTGTGTGTGTGTGTGTGTGTGTGTGTGTGTGTTTTAATGAGGTTTGTTTAAGAGCAGAAGAAGGGGAACGGGGGCTCTAGATAGCACCAGGCATCTTCTCAATAGAATACATGTATTATCCTCACTCACGCAGAGATTTGGGAAATTACAAACATTTATGCAAATATGTTTTCCATTGCATTACCATTTCCTGTCTCTATTTGCAGATTCCCACTTTAACCAAATTTGCTGTGAACCCACCTGAGAGTAATTGTCCCTCTCTTTGTGTGATAGTTTGGCTGGCCACCTGCCACACATTCAGAATGTGCCCTAAGTGAAGAGGAGCTGTGCTCTTTTGGTAGCTAAAGGGTTGCCAACGCAGAGGAGCACGGCAGGGAGATAACCCACTAGACAAGGAAGAAGTGAATGAGTTCTTTTGGGGATTAACTTCCCTTTCTAAAACAAAGGCTTCTGCAACCAGAGAGAGAAAGGAGAACCCCAGGATCCCTTCCTGCTTTGTCTCATGTGATGTCCCCCACAACTGCGGGCTAGTCTTCAAAGTTAGTTCAACACAATTCTCTTCTCAGTGTATGTTTTTGCTTTTACAAATTGAAACATTTATTAAATTTATGAGTCAGTTCCATGAAGACTGAGATAATAACTAAAGGTTATTGGCATGCAATTTCCACAGTATTACTAGAAGGCAACACCGGGTCATAGCCTCCCAGGGGTGAAGAAACTTCAAAGGTTGTCTAAGCTAAACGTTATTAGTGCGGGGTAACTGGAGCTTCACCCAAGCTGGTGGGTATGTAATGGTAAACCTGTGAACTATTGGAAATGTTCAGTGGTGATATGGAGGCAGCTCAAACTCCTTGAGGGTTTGAAAAATAGAAACATAGATGGTGAAAGAACCAATTAAAAATGACCTTTCAGAGCACTGCAGAAGATGGTAGAAGTTTTCAACATATGCGCTTATAAGTATCTTTGGCTATTTCAAAGCTTGGGAATATTGGGAAGCTAAAAATAATTAGCTGGAACTCTCTATGCAGTTTCTCAGGGTATTGCCTAAGAAATATCAGCTCTATGATTATAAAAGGCTATGGTGAAAACCTACCATAAAGTCGTTAACCTCTATTGTCAGGCGACTTCCAAGTCTTCAACTTGAACCAACCAAAATGCTGTGGATAAATAGAAAAAGGGGCATGAATATAATTGTGACCGAAAATAACTGGGCATCTACAAATAGTGAGAAGGCCAGAAAAATGTTTCACAGAATATGACCTTAGACCTTGAATTTATACTGTGGCCACTGAAAGAGGGACATTTTTGCCAAGAGACAAAGGGAATGCTCTTAGATAATTACTGAAGATGAATGCCTCCTCAGATGTGAAGGAAACTCTGACCCTTGTAAATTAATTTTTTTAAAAAAATAAGTAACCTATACATAAATTAAAACATTAGATTAAAAAATTATGACATGAAGGCTGGGATAAGTTTCTAAGTTTTAAGACAACCCTATGTATCAGCTATAAGTCAAAAGCCTCTGTTAATACTAATTAAATCTTTAAAGTCGTAATCACCTTTTGATTCAATATTTAGTCACCAAACTAAAAATACTTAATGGAAAATTCCAAATGTTAAGTTAATGTTAAATCACTTATGATTTTTAAGAGCAAAAAAATGTGAAAAATATATAAACCTACTCTTTATCTCATCGATTGCACTTGATGAAAGGATGACTTGTTAAAAAATGTAAATCATCAACAGAAAACCTGAACACTGTTGAACAACTGACAACACTCTCTAGGTTTATCTTAAGGGTCTCGGAAAAGAGATATGAAAAGCATGTCATTGTTAAGGTTCTCAGTGGTCTGGGCTTTTCCTCACCAAAAACATTTAGCCTCACATGACACACCCTCTTGGTGTTCTGGTTCTCAGTTCACGGAGCTGAATCTGTGCGATGCCAGAGTCTTCCATTGGATTCCTTTTCACGTTAAGTTAATCAGACTTGATTTCTGTTGTTTGCAATCAAGGATCTTGACTGATACCAACGAAGCCAGCAATTTTGAAAAACTATGACTTCCCGATTCAGATTAAACAGGTAAATAAGAATAAAACATTGAACACAGAGAAACTGTGTGTGTGTGGGGGGGGGGGGAATCCACAAATACATGTTATTCTTTCAGCAGAGGTCATTTATTTAGTTCAGTCTTGGGCACTGGGATGATTTAGATGCACAGAATTCTAGAGCTTGAAGAGAACCAAGAGATTATAAAACAACAACAACAACAATAACAGCAGCAACAACAAAGCCTTTTCATTTACTGATGAAGAAACAGTCACCAAAAAACAAAGTGCATATCAAGAGTTAATGAAGGATCAAATATCAAGCATTCAAACTCATAGTCAAGGGACCATTTTATCATAGCAGGCAGCTTCTCAGAGTTCAGTTAAGGGGCTTCCTCATGCCTTGGTGCTTGAACCTCTCTTCACAATATATAAAGGCTTTATCCTGTATCAATGCCACAGTGCTCTAAGGCTTCATGGCTAATGTAGGCTAATGTTGAAGTCAAGGTTATAGGCTCGAGTCAGAAATGAACAGCCCATTTGGCTCGCATTTCAAGACAGTGTCTGGATGTAGGCCCAGCCATGTTGTAAAAATGGTGCCCTGCTGAGGGCACCTGGGTAAGCCTGTGTGAATGCTAAGTTCATCATCACTGCTCAGAACACAGGCGGAAGCGTTGTCCCTGGGGGGCTGAGATGAAGACAAGAGCATCAGCTTTATAAATAAAGAATGTAATATTAGACTTTTTGCTTTAGAAAACAAAGTATATTCGACAGAAGATCTTGGAGGATTTCATTTGTTAAATAAAATAACCTCACCTACCTTGTTCAGTACCTACTCAACCATATAGGAGCTGAGATCCACAAAAACTGAGCCTCCTTTGCAGCAGAATGATGGGCTGAGGGTCCCTGCCCCTGTCCCCACTGAGTCTGGTCTCCCAACCTATTGTTTCTCTACAGGTGAGATGCTGATTGCACTTGTCACCGGGCTACCAGGGACTTGTCCTAAAGTTCACCCTTCCCACTCCACTCTCTCCCCACACACTCACACAGCTGGATGGGGCTGGGGCGGAAAGGATGAGAGAGACATTTGGATTTTCTTGTAAAAATTTTTTAAGTGGATATTAAGATATTAAGTAGATATTAAGAATCCGTGCCACTTCCAATTTATGTTCCTTCGAGTCTGCTGGTCAGACTACTTTGCTTGAATTAAGCAGTCTTCTGAGTCAAACGAGTGGTCTAAAGAAAGTTTACAGAGCTGACTAAATAGTTAACTATACTATCCATACAGTTCATATTAGAGAAAGACGTCAACAGTTTACCTTCCTAAAAAGCCATAGGAAGACTTCCAGAGCCTCGCCTCCTACCACCACATTTTGAACAATAATATTTTATTCTTTTCTCTTACTGCCTACATCCAATATATTTATGGGCAGCAAGTAAAGCTTCCTCATCGCAGAGCTTTATAATCTCGGATTTGTTGGTCCATAAGCCCAAAAGGAGAAAAAAAGCAGCCTTGACAAAATCAGTAAGGGGAAAAAAAACATGAGATAAGGGGAATGCAAACATGTTCGTGATGTGGGCATATAATTATGATCAGCATATGCTCTAGGCTCAGGAAACAAAATGAGGGGGTCCCTGGTCATTGGATCCCAGACCTCAGAGCAGATGCAGAGAGACCAGGTGAGCCATGAAGACTAAGATCAGCTCTGCAAATCCTTAGCTCTTGGACAAGCAGGTGCCGCAGGAGCAGCAGCCACCGCTTCCTGTTTTTCTTTCCCTTTTCCCTTTGTGGAGGGTCCAGAGGACCCCTGTGTCTGCTGAGGCAAGTCTTGCTCATTGGCATCCCCTCCTCTTAGCCCACTGCTGAGATATTCAAGGGCTCAAGAGAGAAGATAATTTCTGGCACATGTGCAGAATCAGGGGAAATCACCGCCTGCTTGAGCTTTGCTGGAATGTTCAAGAGGTTGATTTCATTTGATTAAAAGCTCCGTCCTTCAGGAAAGAAGCCAGGTCAGTGGGGAGCCTGATTACCATTAGGATTCTTAGGGAAGCAGGAAGACAAGTGAAGGGGTCAGGCTCTGCTGCTACCACACGTAGAGCTGCATTTAACCTCAGGGAGCACAGAACCTTTCCAACCCCAGTCCAGTCCTGGGTTCCCTGGCTGTGCTCTGGGCACAATCCTGTGATCCTCATAAAAAGCCAGGTAAGAACAGACTGGTTAAGCTAAATCCTGAGTAATCCTTTCCTAGGGCATAGTCTGGGAATGTGCTAGGCATATGCCTAAGAAAGAACTATGCTTGTTAGTCTGTGATACTCAAGGCCATGATTTGCGTACTCTGTTGTACAGAGTTGAGGTTAGTGGCAAGGGGAAGGGCAGTTAGACAGGGCTCTGCATTCTGCCTTGCCTCAAAGAACAGCTCTATAGGTGTCCCAGATGTTCCTTGGGCTCGCCCAGCCTTTTGAGAGCAAGGTAAAATTGCCCAGGAAAGGAGTTTTCAATTCAAAAGCCTCTGACTCTGCAAAGTCCTCACTGAGATGTTGTCAGGTCCCTGGAGGGCCTGTAGTATCATGGTTCTGTCTGCTGAGTAAGTCCTGCTCCTGTCAAGGTTCTGCATCATTTTGCTGGAGACATAAAACTAAACCATATTTTTTATTTCCGTTGGAATAAAAAAGTGAAGTGAAACAAAACCCAAAAGCCTCGGTCATGAGAAGCATGATGAGCACCTTGAGAAAGAGCTGGACTTCACAAGGAGAGGGTCAGTGTACCCGACGCGGCAAGAAATTGTGTTCTTGAACACCATTTCAGGCTCCCTGTTGCTGGGGTCTACCCTCTCAGCCTTTTACCGAAACAGAGCTAAATATGTGTCTTCCTACCAATGTCTCCTCTCTCCTCCCATTTCCTTCTTTTCTCTTTCTTCTCTTCTTCCTTTTATTCCATCCCCGTAGGAACAAAGTTCTGCCTTGGCCCCTGGAGTTTTACCATCTAACTTAAACCATCATCCAGATATTTTTCCAAACAAAGATATAGTTAATTCATGTTATTCACAGTAGTTACATTCTATAAAATTATCGCAAACATGAATCAGTGAGTGCACTAAACCACTACTCCTAGGGGAAAAAGGAATATAGGGTTAGTTTTCTGCAAGCCTCCGGTCACATTTTGTCAACCAGGTCAATACATAACTTTGTTTTAAAGGCACCTTATGTGATAGATGTTGTTGATTCATTAACAATCAAACTCACAGCCGACAGCACTGTAACTCATGTCTGAACAGAGCTTATCTAACATACAAATTTTCTCCATAAGGACATCAACACCTTCTTGCACTTAGAAACAGTAGACAGCACTTCAGCACTATGCTTAGGGACCATTTTAAACACCAAAAACCCCAACAACAACAACAACAACAAAAAGGCATAAAAATGTGGCACTGAATAGACCTCAAAAAGGACGCTTGTGTACAGTGTGAGAGCCAAAAGGAGAAGGTGGAGCACTGCCTTGTTCCGCCTGAGCTGGGAACAAGCCCGTCCTGCTGCTCTGTGAATGCCCGTGAATGGCAGCAAAACACCGCAAGCATTGATTTGGAGATTACAAACAAATTTTAGCAAGTAGGTGAATTAAAAATGCGGAGTTGTCAGATAAATAGGACCAACTATATGTCCTTTTCTAAGAATCATAATGGTGCCAGCTGTTAACAGTTTTTCCACTTTGTCACATATATATTGGTATATGATCTTACTAGACAAATTGGTTCTGCCGTTTGAAGATTTGAAAACCTCTGCTTCGGGAAACCTGATTCATGGGTTTGTTCAAGTTGTGATTATCAGTCTTATCTAGTAACAGGAAACTGATGAAACTCGTCAACCAGATTGAGTCTTCTGTCTAAAAAGAGCAGGGTTTGTCCACATGAACAGAACAGAAAGAAGAGTCCAAAAGTGAGGATGTTACATGGGGCTGTTACATGAAGTTAGGGACGTCATATGTTATTTTACAGATTTCCATTTGGTAGAGAAGATAATCCAAAGGTCATGATTTTATTGTCCAGTAGGACAATCACCAGTTTTGTGCTAATTTAGGAACATTATTCTAGAATTCTTTTTTCCAAAATGCCTCCAGATGGACCCTAAGAGTCTAACTTCCTCTACCTTAAAAGCCTGAGAAGCATTCTTCGGAACTTCAGACTCTCCAGGCATATCCTGCAGATTGTTGTAAATGTTGAGAATGTCTTGTCATTTCATTTAAAAGACAAAACCTACTACAGTGAACTCAGGTGTTCATGTTGAAAATCGGCTCCAGTTTCTTCTTGTGAAAGATTTACCCCGAGGCTCTGGGATCAGCACTGGGTGAAATGCAGTAAATTCAGTCTGATGATAGGTTTACTGCAAGAGACTTTATGTTTTTGGAGCCTCACCAAGGTTCCCAGGTATGCTGCCACTAACTACTTTCCCAGCTCCCCTCTGTTTGCTTTCGGCCATTAGACATAATTGAAGGATAGATGGATGGGTGTGTGCATGTGTGTGTTATTTTCATTCTAGTTATTTGAGCAGCGTTTACAAGCCTTGGTCTTTTGTGGTCCACAGAGTATGATACTTGGCTGTGCACACCTGACCCTGGCTTGCCCTCCAGCAGCCACCCATGGGCATGTGTGGCAGTCGTATTTACAGATGGTATTTCAATCACTTAACTTACACCTTCCTCCATTGTCACGGCCATTCTGACAGAAATGAATTAACATTCGTTCCATTTAGCAGAGGGTGAAAGGTAACGGTGACTTACTAAGTTTATACAGTTGGTGAGAGCGGCATCCAGTCCATGGTCAGACAAAATAAAGAAATGATTGTAGACATTAATCAAAGTAAACTTCAATAATTTGGAAATTATCTAATACTATTTTTAGTTTTTTAAGAAAAATTATCTCAAATTTAGAAATAAAACAATGTCAGGAACGTGTCTTATCAATGTCATATTGGAGCATTGTTTCATAGAGTTGCCTGAAGATTATTTAATTATTTAGGGTGGTGGTTTTTTAACTTTGCTTCATATTGGAACTGCCTACAGAGGTTCAAAAAATGCAGATGCCTGGCTCCTACTCTCAGACATTCTGATTTAGTGGCAATGGGTGATGATGGGTGGGATGAATAATGCCTCACCCCAACACTGAAGATGACCATGAGTCAACACTCTGAACTGGTTTGGAAACCCACTGATTTAACAAAATGTACCTGTATTTGGTTTTGCCATTATTTAATCAGAGCCAGATACTATGTGAGGTCCCATGTTACTTTATAGATTTCTGTTTGGTTGGGAACATTAACCTCTTTGTCGTGATTTTATTGTCTTGCTGACATCAATCAGTATTGTATCTAATCTAGAAATCTTCTAGAATTCCTTCTTTTTCTTAAATGCCTGTAAATAAGCGCTCCAAATGCTTTTGGAATCAACTTCACTATCATGCTAGTTCCTTCAATAAGTTGAATGTATTTTTGACACATGTTCATTCTATATTCGAGTATTATGTTGTTAACTCTTTGAAAATATAGTTTCACATGTTCAATAATTATTTTTGTAAGGAGGAAAAAATTACATGTAAATACCAATTTTCTTCCTTTGGAAAGGTTTAAAGTAAAGTTGTAGGGTTGCTTCCGAAGTTATGAATAAAAGGCCAGATCAGTCACTGTCACTGAAGCTATGGAGGTTGGAGTTGGGAGAAGTCCATGCCTACATCTATCTTCCTGGATCTCGGGCTCTGTTGTCAGGCAGGGCTGGCTTGAAATCCTTGCTGCTGCTTAACAGCTAGCTGTATGAGCTTGAGAATATTTTTTTTAAAGTCTCAACTTCTTCATCTGGAAAGTTGTAATTATCTACATCATAGCATTATTGGAGGTATTCAATGAAAGATTGCACATAAATCATTTCACCTAGTTACCGACACCTGGGTAATACTCAATTTAAACATCACCCGGATAACTGAGCAGTGCTGGCAGCAGCACCCACTTTCTTTACTTCCGGCAGTGCTAATGGCAATAGTGACACCTTTGCGAGGACGGGTGGACTACATTAAATGGCTTGAAAAGTTCATTTGCTTCCCAGAAAAATCAACTTTCGGACTTGCAGAAATTTTGACCCAAGGAAACACCTGACTCTGTTTGCTATGCACTCAGGCAGCCTGCGGGGCTTCTGAGCTGAAGGCCTAATTTTACATTAGGGAAACATGCTATTGTTGGACTGTTTTCCTTTTGACATTTCTGCCATTCAGGTATTTTGTTCTCGCTGGTATGCTGGACCTGGCTTCAAATTACATGCTGTGGCAGTTAAATGGGAATTGATGGGCTTTGCATTTTTTCCCACAATTATCTCTCAACATGGCTGAAACAGTGGGCACTATGTGCAGAAGAAATGAATCTGAGGCTGTACATTGAGTCAGCAACAAAGGCTACATTAGTTTACAACTTTTTTTGCCTACCTCCAAGTGACAGCGTATTTACGCATAAATACTTATAAGTCTTTGTCAGAGCTGAAGACTCATGTACTGCTCAGTTGAGAGTCTATGGACCTCTTCCCTGGGCTGCTGAGATCAAGGTTTGATTACAAAGGCTTGTACATGGAGCTGGAAGGTAGTCAGACTCAGCAAAGTCAAATGACTAACAATCTGGAGAGATCGATTTCAGGGATTAAATACCTTCCCTGTCAGTCGATCCAACTGTGAGTCAAGAGAGATAGGAATGATAACCATGCGAGGAATTTGGACTAGATAAAGTGCCAGATAGGTAAGGTCTCATTTAGGGTCACCCAAAGGTTATGTGAAAAATAAGTGAAGCAAGACTACATCTATCGCTAGACAGGAGGAAACGAAAATGAACACTTAGCATTATAGAGCATAAATGAGAACAGCAACCCCTCATTTTGGTAAAGTATATAGATGACCAGATAGTTTATTTACAAGTATGAAAAATTTATTAATTCAGTTTGTCAGTTACTCAAAAATTTGTTTACTGATGTCCTGCAAATACCAATGTGCCAAGTAAAAAAAGAAATATACTCAACCTCAAGGTGCTCATAGTCTCTACAATTAATATAATAAATGCTACTCTAGGAGTACATACTTAAATGGTGATATCGTGGAAATAAGTGTATCATATGAGAAGTTTGTAAAATTATGATTATGATTATTTTATGTAATTTAACCTCTACTTCTGTATAGCTGGTAGCTTTACTTTTAGACATCTAGAAATAAGCTCTTTTCTCTATTCAAATTTTAGTAGACTCTGACAAATTAAAGGTAGTTTATTTCCTGAGCAATTCATTGATGTGTAGGTGAGAATTTAATGTCCACATCAGAATACCACATCTTCCACAGGCAGAATTCTCTGCTTCCCTTGAAAGGTCCCTTACCCCTATCCAGGCCTTGACTTACTAGAGCAGCTCAGGCCCTGGAAGTACCTGGCTTGTCTCCCAGTTTCCATGAGCTTTGGGAAGCTGAGACGCCATCGGGGTCCCCGGCTGTAGGCTCATACCGCTCACTATAGTGAGATATACAGGTGCGGGCCCCACCGCAGAGCAGCGCCTGTGGCCATCACAGGCTTACGCATGTGAAGATGAGCCCTGAACCTCACAATGACACAATGCCTGACTACCAGTCACAGGGGATCCCATAGGAGCTGGGCCTCAAAGAGGGAAAAGAGAAACCCCTGAGCTTGTTCTTCCACTGTCAGGAATAATCAGCCCTTTGGTTGTAGCCAGGAGATACTTGCAAATGAAGGAAGCAAAATTACAATATATAATAGATGTTTTATTTCCAAGTAGAGAAATGTTTATTATATTATTTGAGGATATTCAGTTCTACTGTAAAAGGTAAGCATATACCTAGGATGAATGAAACTCATGTGTTAGGTTTTGTACTGGATTGAGTAGTACTTGCCTCCATGTTCACCTGGTACCTATAACCATTACATTATCTGAAAATAGGACATTTACATATGTAAAATGAGGTCATACTAGATTAGAGTGGGCCCTAAATCCAATGGCTGATAACCTTAAAAGCAGGCTATGTGAAGACAAAGGTAGAGATTAGAGTGACCTGTCTACAAGCCAGCGAACACACAGGATTACCAGCAACCACCAGGAGCTAGGAGAGAGGCATAGAACAGATTCTCTCTCAGAGCCCTGGTAGGAATCAACCCTAAGAAAACCTTGATTTCAGACTTCCGGTCCCAGTAATGGGAGGGAATGAACTTCTGTAAGACAAGTTAGATACAGAAATAGTTGAGCTGAACAAAATGGAAAGGGATGAAAGGCCCAAGAGGCATCAATATCTACGAACCTCTAAATATTCATGAGGCACATTAGGCAATCAATACTCACGAGGTCTTAAAGTGGTCAGTCATTGGTGACACCCATTCGGGTCCCATATATCCACTGTCCAAAATATGCACACAAAAGCTGTGCTGGCTCAGCAAGTCAATGGTGAATTTCAGCTGTGGCCAGGTATAATTGTTCCATATCTATCTGATATATGAGTGTGGACTGGCCCTGGGTATGGTCTCTCTGTTGGTCCCTTTTGCTCACACCTCAGCTCTGGTCATCGGGGAAAGCTCTTGTGGCAAGGAAGGAGAAATAAGTGGTGGAGAGGGGTAGAGAAGAAGGGAAGGAGAGAGGAAGAGAGAGAACATTCAAATACCTTGTAACCCAGGATTCAGGTAGCGTGGTTTACTCCTCTTGCACTTTACCCTAAGTCTGTCAACAAAATCATCTCTTTTCCTTGCCTCTCACTTTACATTTAAATTTTATTCCATAAACCATGTGATTTTAGCATTGTAATTTGGTCATGAGTCTTTCTGCTCCATGACTTCTGGGATAAGCTTGCCTGGTAGTACATGTGGAGATGACATTCTCATACCATACCAGGGGTATCAGTTTACCTGGTGGTATTTCCTGGAAACTAGATAATTTCGAGCAAATATTTTATTAGAGACCTACTATATGCCAGGCACTGTCCTAGGTCCCTGCTCTACAGTAATGAACAATGAAGTCTTGGCCCTTGACATGGTGATCACAATCCTGCAAGAAGGTAGCCAATAAGTAATGCAGTGTGATCATTTCCATGACCATGGAAGCATCTAGTACAGCAGAGCACATGGGAGGGGTATGCACTCCAGTACAGAGCAGCTGGGGAAGACTTCCTGGAGGAAGAATGTTCATACTGAGAGCAGAAGAGCAGATAAGAGACAGGCAGTATGGAAAAAATGTGTTAGGCAGAAGGAATGGAATGAGCAGAGGCCCGGAGGTAAGTGATAGCATGGCAAATTGGTGAAACTGAAAAAAATCCAATATGGCCTTAAGCATTGAGAGTAAACAGGAAAAGGTGAATGATGAAACTGGACAAGTGACTGGAGACTTTTTAAGTTGTATACAGAGACTGAATTTTATCCTAAGGCACTGGGAAATCACTGAAAGGTTTTAGACAAAGGAGTGGCATGAGATGTTTATTTAAGATAGGTCACTCCTGCTTTTGAGTAGGAAATAAGTGAGTCAGGAATAATACTGGAAATGAGTAGACCAATAAGAGGATGTTGCAGTGGTCTGGTGGTGGAAACAAAGATGATTCACAAGGCTGAATCGTTGGATCTTCGTGATTGATTGGATGTGGGAAAGAAGGACGTGGAGGGCTCCAGTGGGGAGTTAGATATATGGTCCCAAAACTCAGAAAGGGCACTGGGGCAAATAAATAGATCTAGCTTATTCATAAATGGGAATGAAAGACATGCTAATTATTCAGCCTTAGGTAGAACAGGAAGTCTCAAATCAGGGTTATGTATTGGTTACAGGGGATCTGAGAACCAGGTATAAACTGATATATAAACAAAGAGATTTGTAAAGGAAGTCTAGGGAGAGTCCAACAACACATTTACAATAGAAGAGGGCATAGCAAGAAACAAGATCACCGATGATCATCTGGTGATAAGAAGAGGGCCAAAGAAGGCTAAGAGGATCAAAGAAAAAGAGAAAAGAGAGAGGAGTATGGACTCTGAACTCAGGATTCATCCTTGTAAACTCAATTCATATCTGTGGGTGTAAAATA
This sequence comes from Rousettus aegyptiacus, assembly GCF_014176215.1. Classification (NCBI taxonomy): domain Eukaryota; kingdom Metazoa; phylum Chordata; class Mammalia; order Chiroptera; family Pteropodidae; genus Rousettus; species Rousettus aegyptiacus. Next base: position 35,470,328 of record NW_023416286.1, read on the forward strand.
CATATCTGATACTCTGTATTTAACTATTTAGTATATACGGTCATACAATTTTAAATTTTTTTATTCTATATTTTAGATATAATCTCAAAGTATCCTTTTTAATTGAAAAACTCAGTTTGAGAGCTATGGGAAGGTATCATGAAAGCTGAGTACACCTGAATGTACCTGGGATAGCTGAGTATTCCTGAGCACACCTTACAGTTCCCTGTGTTCATGTACAAACTGTCTTTCAGATAAGGGGGAAGATGAGGTTGACAGACCTAACATGTGAGTGAGTGTTAACAGCTGTCCCAGCACTTGCCCTTCTATTAACTGCACAGGAAGACTGAGGGCAAGCTGTACTAGTCCAGAAGGGACTATTCCAGAGACTGCTCGTGTTTGACTGTCAGATAGAACCCTGACACAGACAGGACTGTTTACTACATAGCATCTCACCCCTGTAGTGGAAATGAAGGCAGCCTTACCCCCAAAACCTTCCAGGAGGTGAAGTAGGTAGGCAGGAATGTGAAGGGGAGATATATTCTGAATTCAGATTCTATTGCAGGAGAGGGAGTAGAAGGTGGAAGGGGAGCTTGTGTGCATTTTCTCCTACTCACTCCAAGAATTGCTTCTGGAAGATATTTTTTGGTCTAATGAGCCATGTTATATTTCCCATATAGCACTTGGTATTTGTCTATTTGCTAATGATGAAACGATATATTCTATATTCAGCCCCCACCTCTTCACACATTTTATTTTTGGACTGACATTTCCAGCTGCTTCAGTACTGATAAAATATAAAACATGAAATATGAAGTTCTCAGGTCCCTGTGTTCAGAGCAAAACCCATAGTCTCTTGGGTGAGGTCTAGGTCAGCCATTTTTCTCTCTTCCCACGTTAGTTACATTACCTTTTAAAAGCCTCTTTCTCTAGTCTGTCTTAGTTCTCCAGAAGTTGAATGCTGTCCACCTCACTTAATTCATATTTCCTTTTCTAGAGATTGCTACACTATAAATCAATGTGCTATGTGTGGAAGTGTTAGGTTGAGGAGCTGCCCAGAACAAGCATGAAAATTCGGCTGACTTCCTCAAGTCCTCTCTGAATCATTAAGCTATGATTTTACAGATGTATCTTATTTATACGATATGAATATTTCTGAAGAAATATGTGGTAATCAAAATCTATAGGTGGAATTACATTTTAATTATACCTAATTAGCCTGCTTGTTTTTTTTTTTAAATCCTGTAATACTTTGACAAAATAAAGAATTCTCTAATGTGTTTGCATTTTATTTTTATAAGGGACTTCAGAATATAAAGAGTGATTTAGTTACAAATTATTACAATAAATGTTACAGATTATTACAATAAATGTAATAATCTGTGTGAAAATATTTTGCACATGGAACAATCTGTTGGTCCAATTGTTTATAGACAGTATAGATCTATCGTTGCCTAAAAAGTATCCCAAAACCTAGCAATCTAATATTTTGAGAAGGTGAAAAGGAGAAGTTAAGATTTAAAAAAAAAAAAAAAAAAACCCTAGAGCTTAAAACAACAAACATTATATTCATAGTTTCTGAAGGTAAGAATCTGGGTGTTCCTAGTTCACGATCTCTCATTAAGTTGTAGTCAAGCAGTCAGCTGGAGCTGCAGTCTGCGAAGGCTGGACTGAGGCTGGAGGAGCCACTTCCAAGTTTACTCCCTCGGCCTTTGCTGAGAAGTGCTGTTGGCTCTACGATCCTTCCTATGTGGGACTCTGTGGGGCTGTGCAAGGCATGCCTCTCCGTAGAGAAAAATAGCTACCTAAAAAAGAAAGAAAGAAACAAACAAACAAACAAACAAAAACAAGCAAGATAGAAGCCAAAGTATTTTATAACCTAATCTTGGAAGTAGCATTCTATCATTTCTCTTTATCCTATCGGTCACACAGACCAACCCTGCTATAGTGCATACCAGCTGGCAGAGATCACTGGGAGCCATTTTGGAGCCTGGCTACCACCAAAAACAAGTCAAACAGATAAATCTTTCGATAATCCTTTTCTTGTGGTTTTTCATACATTTATATTAAGATTAACAAGTCAATTTTCCCACGGAGGTCTCCAGATAGCCATAGAATCAGAGCCATCCACCTGGGACAAAAAGTAAAATTAGTTCAACTAGTGTAAAAATACATTAAATTGAAATATTCAGGCAAAGCAGTAAGAAAAGTACCCTATACCAAAATTAGTTGTGAGACAGAGAAGCATCAGATTTTTAAAGGAAATATCTGAAAACTGGTTATACAAGTCTTGAGCTTCTCACCCAGGGGCTATTCCTACAGATCAGAGATATAAAAAGGTCAAGAGAGAGGGAAATTGGAGAGAATATGTGAGGAGGGTTTGTTGGAGAGAGTAATTTATTGCTATGAGTCCTCTCTAAAGGAGACCAGTGAGAGTTGCTTAAATGAAATTGTTTTGAGAGCTTGAAATGCATTCTCTGTGGCTGGAAGGCAAAATAGACAGATGTCTGGCTCTGCCCGGGAAATCTGGAAGTCAAGCGAGATGTGCTAGTAACCTGTAAGGCACTTTGCGAAGAAGAGTTGCTGGCTTGGGATTGCCCTGGACTTCCAGAGTCTGCCCGGGCAGAGCTAAGACAAGATGGAAAGATTCATCTGTTTAACTTGTTTTCTGTGGTAGCCAGCCTCCAAAATGGCACCCAATGGTCTTGGAGCAGAGAATGCATGTTTTCCTGCAGAACAGAAGAGGGCCTAGGAGAGGAGTTATCTTGGATCCATTTAAAATCCAGATAGAGTCTATGGCCATGACACCCTTAACATCTGATCTCAGAAGCTAAGCAGGGTCAGGCCTGGTTAGTACTTGGATGCGAGACCACATAGAAATACCGGATGCTATAGGCTTTAAAAAAAAAAAAAAAAAATCCAGGTAGAGGCCTATTTGAAGGAGAAGATCAATGGAGGGGTTCAGAGTGACCTGAACCAGTAAGAAAAAAACAAAACAAAACAAAACAAAACAAAACAAAACAGATAAAGCAAGAGCTGAGCCAGGAGGAGCCAGCCTATGAAGCACCATTGCCCAGACTTCAGAAATTGCAGTCATAGGCGCAAAGCTAGGGAATTTCTAAACTCATGAAACAGCTTATGAAAGAGTCAGTATCAAATATCTATAGTGCCAGCTGAGCAAAAACTTTCCAGTGCCCCTGCCTCCTGGTCCTCTCCCAGCTCGGATCTTGGTTGGCAAACTGGCGGTGAGAGATGGAAGGGTGGGGAGGAGGGACCATCACCAGGTAGGCAAAAAGGAAAGAGACCCCACTCAAGTCACACAGCCAGGCAGCACACAGTAGGTCCCAGTTGGGGAAGCAAGGTTTAATTCAAGTTTGAAGTTTATTATCTGAGACTAGACACATTAAATTATTGGAATTATATTGTGTGTCTTTCAGTGATTGAAAGACTTTCTTTTACCTAAGAGTGACAAAACCAGGAGAGGTAGTCAACTTTTTATCCTGGGGCAAGGGTTATAACAGGACACTACAAGACAAAATCAAGTTATTTATATGATCATAAATTATGATTTCTTCTTGTTCAATTTATATATTTCACTAGCCATTGCCTCTGTGTGTAAAATAAGGGTCATTTTAGACATAAAGCTACTGACTCCTCCCTAGGTGAATTGCAGCTTGTACTATATTGTCTCAGGTGAGAGCTTGACGAAGAAACAAGTGAACCAGACAATAAAAGGAGTCAAAATGTCAATTTTGTCACATGCCTGTAGGATTGAGGCTGTGATGTCAATTATTTTCTCAAGGGCTTATGATGGGTTCTTACTCACCCACTTTAAGGCCAAAAGCTTAAAAAGCCATTCAACTACTGTTCCTTCATTCATTTGCTCATTCAATCATTTATTCACTCAGTAACCTTTTTCTGAGCTTTTACCACATACCTAGAATCCTCCCTTCCATTCCTCAAAAAAACTCTCATCATCTTTTACATCTAGTTTTTTGCTGTATCTTTAAGGTTTCCCCCAAGTTCATCAGCTGCAGTGAGCCATGTGGCAGCTTTCCTGTAAGAAATATTTGGATAAGATTTAGAGAAAGTGGGTATTATACATAAATGTGATAGGATGCAGAGGCCTTGGAGGTCTCTGACACTTAACTGCCAAATATATAATTACATAGGTATATATATATTTTATGTATGTATAGATCTGTATATATACACTCATATATTTATATTTATATATATGGATATTCTCAGTAGCGTATAGTTATAAACAGACTTAACAATCTGAAAAGTTTAAATAAAAATAATATTTGATATATTTATAATACTTTGCAGAATGCTACCTATTTTTTTTCTCTTGAGAAAGTCATCCTCTCTTTTTATAGCCCAAACCTTTCACAAGCCAGAGATCTAATATCCTTCTTGGTGAGTACCAGGGAGACTGGATCATTTAACACTTAGAAAAACTAGTGCCTTCTGCTGTGTAGAACATTTTAAATAACTTCTTTCCCTCTTAGTTTTTTTAATGAAGATTTTTCCCATAGTTAAAAAGCTGTCTTTACGCAAATATATGATACTTCTATAATATGATGTTTATATTTATATAATATAACATCAAGATATTCAATCTACCTGAAATTAATTTGGATGTATAATAATAGATAAAACATTAAATCATCATCTTAGACAAATGGATACCCAAATTACTAATATCATTCCACAAATTAAATAATTCATACTTGCCCCACTTATTTGAAAGGAAATCTTTAACAAATATTTAATTTCTGTGGCTCTGTTTCTCTATTTTGTTTGGTTCTATATCCAAGCTGATAGAAAATTGTTTTAATTATTATAGCATCAAAGTCAATTTTTATGTCCGGTTCCTCAGTGTTCCCTGAACACCCTTATTGCCCAAGCTTCTCCTCTCAACCAGAATGCCTTCACCTCCTCTCAAATCGCCCATCTCTGACATTCAGCTCAAGCAGGGAATACCTGGCTCAGCAGCAAATTTATGTGGAAAAGACAAAAGGATTCTTGGTTGATTACGATTTTTCTGCTTACTTGCCATACAATACAGTGGCTGAAACCTAAGGGCACATTAAGCTACAGGTGAATTGTGTCCAGAAAATGATACATTACGGTGATAGGATCTTTGCTGAGCTTTCTCTTAAGCTGTGATTTAATTTTTACGCCTGTGTCCTTTAAGTGCAGAGACTCTTCCTAAAAAGTATTTTTTCTTTCATAGCAGCTTGCCCAGTCTCATGCATTTAAAAGTAGCTTAATACATATTTATTGACTATTCAACAATGTTCTGTCTAATGTGTTAATAGTCCTAACTCCAGTCACCAAGAAATTAATAATGTACATTGTCAGGGATAGGAGCCACCTTTTCTGCTTCAGAACTACCCCCTTTTTTATGTAACTCCCTCTGAAACTCTCATCCTAATTCATTTCCTCCTCACCATTTCCATTCCCATTTTTTTAACGAAAATAAAAATCTTTTGCTGAAATTAAACTGTTGTTGTTGTTGTTTGTAGTCAGAATTATAGACAGGAGAGGAACAGATGGCTGAGTCTTGAGGAGACAATTCCATGCTGCTGAGGCTTAACGAAGCTAATATAAAAGGCAATTTACCAAAGACTTAGAGAGTCACGGGGCATTTGAGTTTCTTTAAAGCCCCAAACCCACTGCCCTTGCCAAGGCCTCCCCACTATTCTCCCCACTACACTTCTATCCTTCCCAAGAACGTGAGGTTGCCCAGCTGCCACTGCTGTAGCCACTCGGAGGCTCTGCTCCCCCAAGCACATTTGCTGGGCTGTCTGGGTAACAGGCTGGGGCACCATTGTGTTTTAGCAAATGGTCTTGGCACCGCCCAGCCGCCCAGGCCATGGCCCTGTGCACCTGGCTGGAATCCCAGAAACCCTGTAGTGAGAACTACACAGACCATGGAAAGTAGCATTGGTGTCTTTATTTCACTGTGGGAGGAATGCCTTGTTTGGGTTCTCATTTCATTTTTTTCACCTCCCGAAAGGCCCAGCTTGATGTGTTCTACATCTGCTCTGTTTCATTTAGCATCTGCGTCCGAAAGCTCTTTTTATTCTGTTCCTGATTTTCTTTGAATAGAAAGCTTACCAAATGGCCCATCTGTTCCTTTAAGACTGTCCTGGGCCCATGTCAGCCTCGCTGACATGTCCCTTTGCTACTCCTCTTGGGCTGGGATTTTCACCGCCATGTTAACCGTGCACACAGTGATCACTAGTACTGCAAAGAGAAAATGCTGCTTGTGCTTTTGTTTTCTTATGTTCAGGAGAGAAATACTGTAAAATATAGATGGATTATTACGGAACACCCAAGGTGCTAGAGGAACTGCTTGGAACCCAGGTTGGCTGAAGTAATGCAGAGAGAACCTGAATCAAGCCAGACAGAAAGTCGTCAGCTACTCGAGGTACTCGCTTCATCTGACCCCTTCAGGTCTTCAGCAATGAAAGGTAATGCTGTCTCCTGGGATTTGGCCAGGAGACCTATGGATTGAGGAGGAATTTGGTTTAATTTAGATTTATGCAAACCCAGCTTCTGAGATTTCAAATCAGAGCATCAAAACTTACTGAACCCTTATTTCTGTTCCTGGTAAAGTGCTTAGTTCTTGCAGAGGAAGAGGAGCGGAAGCTTATATTCAGTTACAAAAGGGCAGACAGTTCAGCATTACATGGCGATCATCAAGGAGGGTATGCACGGGAAGCCGTGAGTACACGCAGGAGGGCACTCAGCTCACCTTCTAGAAGAGGCGTCTGACGTTGAACTGGAAATTGTGTTCCCATCCATCAGGTACACCATGGAGAAGGGGGTTTCAGGAACAAAGTTAGAAACATGAACCAGCATTCTCTAAGCCCCAGAATCATGATCCAGCATGGTGAGTGCAGGCCCCTGTGGGCAGGTTGAAATTGTTATAAGATAGAGCAGCATGAAATGAAGTTGGAGAATAGAGGCATGGCCATATTACAAAAGGCCTCCTGTAGTAAATGAAGGGGCCGTAGGTAAAGGGGAGCTGCCAAAGCTCTTTGGTGAGGAGTGACAGGATCAGGTTCACAGGTAAGGAAGTTTGCTTTGTCAGGAGGATGGATTTCGAGGAGGGGGTGCTGGGCAGAGGGAACCCAGGGGCAGGTACACCACTCTTGGTCATTTAAATCCTGATCATGACATTTCTCTCCATGACCCAGTTGCCTTTATAGTTCTTCCAGAAACCCCATTGACTTTACCTTCAAATTAATTCCAGAATCTGCCTTTTCTCGCCAGGTCCATTACCACCACCCTGTCTGTCTACCAGCGATTCTCGCCTGCGTTATTGCCGCAGCCTCCTACCTGGTCCCTACACCTGCTCTCTCTATGCAGCAGCCAAAGTGACCCTTTTATCAGATCTCATCATTCTTCTGCTCAAGGCCCAGCAATGACTACCGCTGACACTCAGGAGAAATGAAAGTTCCTATCACAGTCTCTGAGCTCGTCTCTGGCCACCTCCCAGCTTCCTCCCCTCCAGCTGCACTGGTCTTCTTGCTACTTCCTGAACACACCAGCCACGCTCCCATGTTGGGACCCTTTCCCTCAGTCTGGAATGCTTCCCCAGGTAACTGCATGGCTTGTTGCCTTCACATCTTTGCTCAAATGTTATCTTCTCAGAAAGGCTCACTCGATCACTCCATTTAAAATGGCCAACTGCAGCCTCCCCACCTCAGTCTCTCCCACCACCCTGCTCTACTTCTGTTTTTCCATAGCAATGATTATATTTTAATTTGCTGTATATTTTACCCATATATTGTGTTATTATTATCTGCTTTCTTATTCCCTCCACTAGAAGGTAAACCCTTCAAGGATAGGAATCTTTGTATATTTTGTTTGCTTATAGTATCCTAAGTTCCTAGAATAGTGCCTGGCCTTCAGCATATTCTTTAAAAAAATTGTTAGATTAATAATTAACAATGGTTCAAATGAGAAATGATAAGGAACTGGACTAGGACAGTGATATGAGAAAGAAGAGTAAGACTGGATATATTGAGAAGACTTTCTGATTGAAAATTCTGAGCAAGAGATGGTCTGGAATATTAAGCTTGGATGAATCCCTGGGGCAGAGGGCAACCGGATATGAGGGAAGGGGAAAATAATGGTGAGCCGTGATCAGGCCATTTTGAGACAGAGTTGGCTGTGGAGTACTCAGGTGGAGACCCAGCAAGCAGAAATCCAGCAAAAAAAAAAAAAAAAAAAAAAAAAAAAACTCACTGAAGAGATGAAAACTAAGGTTGTAGAGCTTGGATCGTTAGCATGTTGATTTGTAAATAAGTTAATAACACCCTAACTGGCTTGTGGGCCTAGATATCAGTAGCCAGGGAGAACTATACATTCTTTTATAAGCACAAAGGAGAGAGAGGTTCCAGGCACACTTCAGAACAGTTTGCAAAAGGATTGGCTAAATTTGTCTATACAATCGACTCACGAACAATGTAGAGGTTAGGGGAAACAACCGTCCATGCAAGTGAAAAATCAGTGTATAACTTTTGACCCCCCAAAACTTAACTGCTGGGAACCTACCATTGACCAGAAGCCTTACTGATAACATAAACAGCTGATTAACACATATTTTGTATGTTATATGTGTTTTATACTGTATTCTTACAACGAAGAAAGCTAAAGAAAAGAAAATGTTATTAAAATCATAAGGAAAATACGTTTACTGTATTTATTGAAAAAAATCCAAATATAAATGAACTTACATAGTTCAAATCCTGTTGTTCAAGAGTGGACAGTAATTTCCAATTTCTTTTTCCAAAGGCGGTTTTTCCTGTGAGACTGATCTGTAAGGTTCCAAGATGAAACAAAGTTAAAGGTAAAACATTCTTGGGATAATTACATTTTGTTCAACCAAAAAGTACTAAACAAACACAAAAATAAGCTTAATTGCATTTGTTTATCTCAGATAATTAAATGTTGCTGAAGGGGTGAAGTATCATTTTTCCTTCTAGACAAAAAACACAGCTTGCCCCTGAGAATCTCATAAATTTTTTTTTTTAAGGCATTGAATTAAGACAAGTAATATTATCTCCTTTTCTAGAGAGGATCAGGTCACAAAAAGGTTAAGGTAATTCCCAAGGATTGTACAAAAGTCAGAGGGCAATTCCTGGAACAAATCTTCAAAATCTTGGGTCCGAAAGGAGGGTCCTCCAAATTGAGGTCATCCTTTTGGTCACAGTGGCTTAGACAGATTTATGAGACATCCTGAAGAAAAATCACAGCAACAATGTTAGATTTCTTAGTTTGAACACTAATAGTTCACTCTTCACTGGTTTTTAAAAACTCATTATCTTTTTAAAAATTATGTTTTTATTTTTTAAAATTATCTTTGCTCTTGTTATTTGCTTTATTTATTACAGGTATCACTCATTTTATTGTACTTCGTAGATATTTTAATTTTTTTCCTTAATCTTTTTTTTTCACTTACAGTTGATATTAGATATTATTTTGTATTAGTTTCAGGTGTACAGCAAAATGGTTAGACATTTATATAATTTATGAAGTGATCCTCCCAATTAATCTAGTACCTACCTGGCACTGTACCTAGTTATTACAATATTGACTATATACCTTAGGCTGTACTTTATATCTCCGTGACTATTTTGTAACTTGAATTTATACTTCTTAATCCCTTCACTTTTTTCACCTAGCTTCCCAATCCCCTTTTCATCTGGCCACCATCAGTTTGTTCTCTGTATCTATAAATATGTTTCTATTTTTGTTAGTGGTGGTGTTTATCTTGTTCTTTAGAGTTCACACATAAGTGAGATCAGATGGTATTTTTCTTTCTCTTTCTGTCTTATTTTACTTAGCGTAATTCCCTCTATGTCCATCCATGTTGTCATAAGTGGTAAAATTTCATTTTTTATGGCCGAGTAATATTCCATTGTAAATATATACCACTTCTTCTTTATCTATTTATCTAGCGGTGGGCACTTAGGTTGCTTCAAGATCCTGGCTATTGTAAACAGTGTTGTAGTGAACATAGAGGTGCCTTTTAGAATTACTGTTTTGGATTTCTTCAGATAATTACCCAAAAGTGGAATTGCTGGGTCATAAGGTAGTTCTGTTTCTAATTTTTTGAGAAACCCCCAAACTGTTTTCCATAGTAGGTGCACCAATTTGCAATCCCATCAACAATGATGAGGGTTCCCTTTTCTCCATATCCTTGCTAACATTTGTTGTTTTAAAATTTCTTGATAATGGCCATTCTGACAGGTGTGAGATGATATCTCATTGTATTTTAATTTGCATTTTTCTTATGATTAGTGACCTGAGCATCTTTTCATATGTCTATTGGCCATCTGTATGTCCTCTTTAGAAAAAGTCTATTCAAGTCTTTTGCCCATTTTTTAGTTGGATTGTTTGTTTTTGGTGTTGAATCATATGAGATTTTTAAATAAATTTTATTATTAACCCTTATCAGATGTATCTTTGGTGAATATCTTCTCCTATTCATTAGGTTGTCTTTTCATTTTATTAATGTTTCTTTTGCTGTGCAAAATCTTTTTTAGTTTGATGTAGTCCCATTTGTTTATTTTTTTCTTTTGTTTCCCTTGCCTGAAAAGATATATCTGAAAAAAATATTACTAAGAGCAATGTCAAAGAGTTTACTGTCTATGTTTTCTTTTACCTCCTTTAATGGATGCCTTTTTTTTTTAAGTCTCAACTCTCTTCCATCTGCTTCTTTTAGTCCTGAAGTCTTCTGACCCAAAACAATTAGGGCAAGGGATAAAGGGGAAAAGGTACTTATTTGTTTGTTTGTTTGTTTCCTAATAATGTGAAACAGTAAGGTCAGAAGCCAGGAACCTGGAATTCTGGGCAGGGCTCTGTCCCCAAGGAGCTGAATGTGGCTGGGACTATTAGGCCTCTAGGCCCTACTTTCTCACACTACGAAATGAGATAACTGACCTCCATCCTTTAAAGCTATTTCTTGCTCCAAAATTTATAACTCTGTTAAGCAAATAAGTTTATTTTAATGGAATATCAAAATGTGTATTAATTCAATTCAAATCAACCCAAATGAATATACGACTGTGCTATTTTTGTCTCCAGAATCGGGGGACTCCACTGGACAAGCCGACTACATTAAATTGCTTCCCGGCTGGAAGCAGAGTGGGAGTTGCGGGCAGGCGGTCTGTATTCATGGCAAGGGGAACACGCAGTGGAGAAGATCATTCATCTAGCAAGTGGGCTTTGGGAGGTGTCGGCAGAGAGGCTTGTGAAAGGCTGTGTGGTGCACTATGGGATTTTTTTCTACAAGTCCTCAAATCATGAAATACCATGAAACACAAGAATTGATTGTAGAAAATAGAGACAGGGTAAGTAAGGCTCTATGGTCAGCTTTATGTCCAAATTTGACTCAAGGTGGCACACTGAAGAATCTATGGGCTCAGAAATAGAACCCAAGGAAAGCAAAAGGAAAGTGTAGAAGTTGTGGGAAAGACTCTGAACTGTTTCAGCTCTTAAGAGGTAGAGTCTAGTTTTACATAAATTCATGAGTGGCAAGGTGGTCTCAAGTGATATGTAACAATATTTGAGTTACATTCAGAAATAGTCTAGGCCAAAAGCCAGAGCCCTTTGTCCAAAATATTAATATGAATACTGTACCCAAAGAAACATGAGTCCTAATTTAAACAGAAAATTAGGCAAAATAATTAACATTAATGACTGCAACTTTGCTCAAATTCAGTACTGAAACAATGACACATACATAATAGAAACCATCTTGAATAAATACATGAAACCATTACAAATGTTTGTGTGTATCTATATTTATTGACAGGGAAGAGCTACACAGGGTAATGTTGAAAAATGAAAACCTAAACAAAACTAAACCCAGATGGCAGAGCAATTAGTGTGAATCTATTTTTAAAATACATGTGCGTGTATATATTTGCTTGGGAAAAAATATCTAGAAGGATTTACATGACATGTATATAATAGTGTCTGTCTCTGCATGGTAGGCTTTCAAATTTTATTTTTTAAATTTATCAAAATAGTCTAGCCTTTTAACTATGTTTGCGTTTAGCTTCCAAAAGTTCATTACGATCTGAAATCAGGGAATAGTAGCCCAGTTGAAGATGGTTCCTCCTCCCTGGCTTCTTCCCAAAGAGGCAGGGAAAACTTTGTCTTAAAAAACAAGTTATCTCAGTATAACTGAAAAACGAATTTAAAAAAACAGTAATAAAAACAATGTTGTTTCAGCACTACTGTCCTTATTAGAATGCAGACTTGATTCCTGAAGCCAAAAGGCTACAACCTACAGCACTGCCAAAAAATAGTGAGGAGAGGTGGCCTTTCTGACCTGGGTTCTTTTCCTGCTCTCTCCCCCAAGACTGTAGCTCCCCACTGAGTACTAAATAAAGTTTCATGCTCCTCAAAGTCCCCCTCGACTATCTTGGTTTAAGTGCCCTCCTACCTCAGGTTCTATTCTTCACAGTGAGAGGAGAGGAAGCCAGCAGAGTGGGTGAAGAGTGTGGATAAAATAAGGATGGGCCCTTGGAGGAAGCTTGTGGAAGCATGAAGAATAACGTAGCTTTTCTCCTCAGATGTGGAGTCCTCTCACATTCAAATGAAGTGCCTAACATTCAGTCAAGGAGGCCAGGGCACAAACGTCAAAGGTATTGGAGCCCATGGTTTATCAAAACAAGAATGAATGTGCTTCACAGTCATTCTGGGCTGCATGAGAGCCAGTCAGTAGTCATCTTGGATGGGAGTTCCAAATGGCTCTCACTTCAAGCAGAGCTAATCCATTTGGAATGGTCAAGGACACTTATCAGCAATCAATTAGAGAATATTTATTGAGCATCTTGGACAGAAACTGACTCTCTTGTTTGAAATAGTAATGAAAACTTCATGGTTTCATCAGAGATGAGCTGCAGAAGAAAATCTCCAAGTAAACAGAGGGAGGTGTACAGGCAGCCACCACTCTGCCTTACCCCTCCAGCCTATAGAATTCTGTTTTTCCTTTAAGAATTTCAATTATTCTGACCACCATAAAACCCAACTCTTCTTTTAAACCCCTGGTTAAATCTTAGATAAAGAACAAGAACAATAACAAAATGCCTTTTCTCTTGAAAACGTTTATCTGGAAAGATATATGCACGCTGATGTTCATAGCAGCGTTATTCACAGTGACCAGGACATAGAAGCAACTGAAGTGTCCTACAATAGGTGATTGGATAAAAAAGCTGTGGTACTTATATACAATAGAATATTACACAACTATAAGAAGAGGTGAAATACTGTCATTTGTGACAACATGAGTGGACCTTAAGATAATCATGCTAAGCAAAATAAGCCAGACAGAAAAAGTTGAAAACCACATGATATCATTCCTATGTGAGATACAAACGTAAAAGCAACAGACACAAGTGGCAAGGAAACAGAGACTCATAGATATGGACAGTGGACTAGTGGTTACCTGAGGGAAGTGGGGGCGGGAGGAGGTAGATAAGGGTAAAAGGGGTCAAATTTGTGGTGACAGAAAGAAATTTAACTATGGGTGGTGAACATACAAGGCAATATATAGATATAACACACTGTTGAATTGAACATTGAAACGTTGGATTTTGTTGATCAATATCATCCCAATAATTTTTAATAAAAAAGTTATTTTAAAAAATGCCTTTTCTTTGGTTCCCTCAACAAAGCCTAGACAGCCTGACACTGACAAAAACAACTTTCCCAAATATTAACACACAGCAAAAATATTTTTCAGCAAGTTTACCAGAGAAAAAACGGTCATGACTCCAAAGGGAGTTAGTGAGGCCATGAGTAAATGCTCCTCTAGCCACAGACGGAGGCACAGCTCTGAGGACATTTACAGAAGCATCTTCCCACCAGCTCCCTGACACCAGCCTTTGGCCACCACTTACCTTTCCTCTTCTGCTTCCCAATTTCTAAGGTACACACACAGTTCACGGAGTTTTATATTCTATCCCTTAGGGGTGCACAATGCCCCTTTAACTGAGGCCATGACAAATGTATAATAGTTTGAAGATCACTAATGAACATCAGTCTTGCCTTCTGGCCTTTCTCCTCATTTTTAATATGTTGTACAAGCTGTATACAGAGTTCGATTATTTGAAAGAGGACAGCTAATATTTTTTAAAATCTTGGCTCAGGCTAAACTATAGTTACTAATCCTAACCTCAAATAATATGAATACAGTTTTCAAATTGTGGAAATTGAAATCAAAAAATATTTATTTAATAACTACTATGAGCTAAATAATGTATAAAATATAGATATACTTACAAAAATAAGTAAAATGTAGCTTGCTCTTCAGGAGTTAAAAATCCAATAATGGGAATAAGATAAGCATACGCCTCACTGTAATATAAGAAAGAAAGTAAGTACTATAAGATTTTTTTTACTGTGCTAAGACATCTTAGAAGAGGAAGAGAACACATCCAATTGGAAGCCAAAGGAGGACATTTTAAAAAAATTAGAATTGGAATGAGCTTTGAAAGATGAAGTGGAGTGTTACAGAAGGCACTCCAGAAAGGTGAAATTTTATTAACCAAAGCGAGAGTTGAAAAAGCATGGCAATAGTCAGGCCATGGGGTTTGAATGGGAGATCAATCAAAGAAGGAGCTGAAAAGCAGATTCAGAGTAAAGAGTCTGTACTTAATTTCATAACCGATAGGAGACCGGTGAAGATTTTTGAGCAAAGAACTGTGGTGATCTCAGCTGTACATTTGGTAAAATAATTAGATATAAACATAAGATAGACTGGGGGAAGTTGATTTAAGGTCAACTACAGTGGTCTAGACAGAAGAAATAAAGGAGTAAACAAGGGAGGTGTTACTGGGCTCAAGGGAGGACAAGTGTGAGCACCCAGGTGAGGAAACATACTGTTCAGCGTGGAAAATTTTCAAATGGCCAACTTCTGCTTAGGAGATATTCTGTGCAAAGATATGCTAATGGTCAATTTATGCTAATGTTAAGGGTGTAGTTATTCTGGGTAAAGATATGCTAATGGCCAGCCTCTGCTTCTGTAAACCTGCTCGCTTGCTGCAGGGGGTTTTGGAGCTTTTTAAGCCATCCCCTCTGGAGGCTCGGGACTAATCTCTTCTAACCCTGCGTGGTAGTGAGGCAGTCACCGGCCGGCTAATAAAGGCTCACAATTCATCTCATTTGGCTCCGTGGGTGTTAGATTTGATCGCACCACAACAATATGTGGAACTTGAAAACCATCGCTGTATGTGGAGGGCGAGGAAGAGCGAGGAATCAAAAGGGCTCCAAGGCATCTAGGCTGAGACGCTGGGAAGGTGGTGTGGCCATCAACCCTGACAGAGAAATCAGGAAAGAGACACCACTCGGAGTGTTAACACTATAAAAACAAACGAGTGAAACCAGCGGAGGAAGACCTTTTGAAAGGAACAAAGTTTTGAAACCATTGTTCCCATTGCTTTTCTCTCTTTCATTCTAAGCAGTGTTCAAACACTGATAACCTCCTGGTTACAGTCCCTTCTTTACAGGGACGGCCGCTGGAATAAGCCCTTGGCAATCAGTAGTTCCCAAACGTCATTTCCATCTGCAAACCGGGTTTGAGGCTCTTAAGAGATTTGATTCTCTCAGTTCAGCTCCAAGGATCCTCTAATTGATGAAAAAGGTGAAATGCAACCTAGAGGTTAGGCAATCGAAGTATGTTAAAGAAGTCATTGATCCAGAATCTCTTACAAAACCAAATCTGCTTGGCAGAAAATTTGCGAATAGAGTCCATAGACTGAGAGTCCAAGTAGAGAAAAAGGGTGGCGTTACAGAATGCTTGAGATTGTAGGCGAGTTCTCTCTCTAACATCTCTGATCCAGAATATCAGCCCCATGGCCAGTATAACAGGAAGAAACTGTCCTCCCAGAGCTATCTTCCCACTCTCAGTGACAATCAGGATACCAGATGGTCAGGCAATGGGAGACCTCTTGTTTTTGCAATTACAGCGGAGAAAATAGCCTCCAGGGCACACCCAAGTGAGTGCGGGTCTGTGTCACGAGCACCTCCTGCTTCGGAATTGACCTTGCACCATTGTCCCTCTTCTTGGACTTTGGGGATCTGGGAAGGAGGCTATTTTCTGCTCAATGATTAGCTGATTTTTTTTTTTTTAGCGATTCTTCTCAAAGAGGAGTCTCTCTTATCACCTTGCCAATCTCTGCTGGAAGCCTCCAGACTTCCACATCTGTTTTCTTGGAACCACCCAGGTTTAGGCCTTGATCCCACATCTTTTAAAAGTTAAAAGTTACATATAGTAAAACAACAACTGAAGTGTTCAGTTTAATAGGTTTTGACAAATGTACCTATCTGTATAAGGAACAACTTGTAAGGCTTCCAGTCAGCAGCAGGCTATTAGCAGTTAAGTTTTGGAGGAGTCAAAAGTTACACATAAATTGTTGACTGCATGGAGAGAGGTCAGCGCCCCTAACCTCCTGCATTGTTCGAAGGTCAGTTGTATACCACATGGCAGTGCTAACTAAAGACATCATGTTGCATCCCTGGTGCTTATTTATCTCACACCTGGAAATTTGTACCTTTGACTATCTTCATCCAGTTCCGACAACCTATTTCTTCTATGAGTTTGTCTGTTTTACCTTTTTTTTTTTTTTTAGATTCCACTCATTAGTGAGATCATGTAGTATTTGCTTTTCTCTGTCTCTCTCATTTCACTAAGAACAATGTCCTTAAGGCACGTCCGTGTTGTTGCAAATGACAAGATTTCCTTCTTTCTCATGACAGAATAATATTCCATGACTGAATATTCCAATTCTATTAAGTGGGATTTTTGGGTTATATGGTAGTTCTATTTTTAAGTTTTTGAGGAAGCTTCTCATTGTTTTTCATATTGGCTGTACCAATTTACAATCCTACCAACAGTGCACAAGGGTTCCCTTGAGAATTAAAATTAATATGAATAGAAACTAACTTCCTGGAGTGAAATTAGGTGGCATTTTGATACCACCTTTAAATGGAACCTTTTTTTTTTTATTGGGACCTCAGGGACCTGGGTTCCAAACGCAGCTTTGTCACTAACTCAGTGTGTGATCCTAGGCTAGTCATGCTACATATAATAACAACAACAACAACAACTATTGACATTTATGTAGCTATTTGCCTGATATTTCACATACATTTTTTCACTAATATAAAGGAAGAAAGATTTCCAGGGAGATTTCAAGATAGAAATTCAAGAGTAGAGATAAGAAATTTCCAAAAAATAGCAGCTGTCACTGTGATAAAGACATGTAACAAAGTGTCTTATTAAATCTTCACAATATCCCTATAAGGTGGGTTCTATTACCTCAGGAAAGTGAGACTTAGGTTACTTTGCCCAAGGCTAGGCAGCTGGCAGGCGGAAGGGCTGAAATTCAAACCTAGGCAATCAGACCCTAAAATGTTTGTGTCTAATCTCCATGTCCTGACATGGAAAGCAGATAGGCAGGAAAAAATGTAAGCTTTTCACGGGAACATGATCACAGGGATGCAGGTAGAGGAACTATCTAGAACTCTTATTACCTTAACCATTCACCTCAGAGTACCATTTATTGAGTGCGAATAGCTGAAGAAGTTTCCTGAAACAGTTTACGTGCATTTCTATTTGTACTCCTGAAACTAGCTTTTGTCATTTCCTGCTTTTACCTTCCTGGCTCTGTAACTTTGTCTCAGTGCCATCTTAGGATTCAGCGCATTTGCAATTTGCAGTTTCCTTGTTTTGTTCACTCTTGGGTTTCTGAGAACACATTCCCTTCACTGAGGACAATCCTATCTAAGCCTTAGTCCCAGGAACCCTGACCACTTCACTGGTTAAGCCCCATCGGTGGTGGGCAAGGAATATGATTAGACAATTTACACCAATATCAGCAAGAACCCACAATGGAATGTTTTAAAACCTGGACTAAGCATTCTGAACTATGTAGATAAACGTGTGCTTCCTCCTACACCAGCTATGGAGTGGGACCCAGTGAAAGCCTACCCTAGGTCACGACCAGGTTGGGCAGTGGCCAAACATCAAAGTCAGCGTAAGAGAGCAAAGCACACAAAAATAATATTACATGCCAGGGTTCAGGACAATATAGCTAGGTGCCAAGTAGAGTGAGGGTCAGAGCCCAAGGTTTAGACAAGAACCAAAATTGAGGTCTTTAGTTCCAGTCATGCTGATTCAATTTTATATTGGTGGACAATGTCATTATGTGAAAACCCAGACAGCATGGACAAGCAGGAAGTGAGGGCAACAGCTCTGAGTGAGGAATAATCTTTTTTATTATTTAAAAAAAAAAATTAACTATTTTTCTCAGCCCGCGACAAAGAAAAGAGAACATGAAATCATTCCGTGCACTCGAGATGGAGAACTTCCGGGCTGGGACTTTAGCACCATTTTGTCCCTGATGTAAATTTTATAATCTTGCCACAAGGTGCAGTTATGGATTCTTGAAGGTTGCTGATAACGATCTGCAAACATTCTTTTTATAAACTGAAGCTGTAAGTGGAGATCTATCTCAGAAGCAGCCAATATTATGATTTCTATATATAATTTGTGATTCTTCAGATTCTAGTTCTTCGAGCAGCATGCCCAAGTCTCCTTTTCACAAAGAACTCTCTCTGAAGGGTTGGTAGATTGCTGGTAAACTGATAGCATGGAGACAGCATGACAAACTAGTCCAATGACAGGCATCTTCACATCCAGAGCTCATGTGAATGTCTTTTCCTGGGCGTTGAAGAGACTGAGGGGTGAATACCAGACCTGCCCCTGTCCTCTGGGCAGAAGCTGATTATTTCCCACAGTCTTCTGGCCCGAACACAAGCCTTTAGAATGAAGCCAGGAACATTTCCTGGAGTTGGATGCAGCCCGGAGGTCATGGGTGTGACATTGTGCAATGTTTAATGACAGGGAATGCTTAGTTGGGATTATATTTAATTTATACTTTGGTGTTGGCAACTGCTCGTAGGCAATTATTTCTCCAGGACATCTCCTCATTGCCCCTGAAGCATGTGACTGCTACTGTTAGATGAGAACTTGCGATCCTGGACCTTCAGGAACAGTTGACGGAAGATACACAGGACTGCCAATGTGTCCCTATTGGCACTTGTCCCCTATTGTTCCTATGTTCATCTCTATTTATTACCTAAAATAGTGCCACTTTCCTCTATTTTTAGAACTGTCCGGGTAACCGAATATGTCAAAGAAAAAGGAAAATAGAACAAAGGGGAAAAGTGAGTGTCCTCCTGTTCTGCCTTATTTGTGTTCCAAAGTCCATGAGTGAAATGCGCTCTACGCTTTTGAATTGCTTTATTTTAAAAAGCCGTACTTAATTCTATTCCTTGACAACTTTAGACTCAGGCCAAAATGTAGATAATAATGTCAATTCCTTATATTTAAAAATAGATCTTGATATAAGATCTGAATCTCTGGATTAGCTTTTTAGAGGAAACGAGGTTTCTAGTAATTTCCTAAGGAAACTGAAAGTTTCCTTAAGTTATTTACTTAAATAAATAAGCAGTAAACTAACAAAAAATGATCATGAGTGAAAATCACTCTGACATGATCACATCGCCTTGAGGTGGAAATCCTGGGATGGCTATGAGAATATCTGATGAACATATACTTCTATAGTGTTAAATTGTTTCATCAGCCATCATCAACATGATGCCATTACTCTCAGCTGAGAAGCCAAGTTCAGTGTTCACTCATGTGGCTTCATCCTGATTTATCACGTTCCAGGGAGGACCAGACTCCTTTCCATATTTGTGTGGGTAAGTTGAATATGTGATCTACTCTTTCCTCTCAATGCTGTGGCAGGACAATGTCCACAAGAATTTAATAACAATACATCCTTTTTTTTTTTTTTTTTTTTTTTTATCTACACAAGCTCATGCCATTGCTTTATTCTCTTAATACAATCTATGGAAAGCCCATATGTATGAGCCACATCAGCACTTTACTGAATCATGAGAGTAACATCTAAAAGGAAACACTTCTCTAATAAAGCCTTGCAATCCCTGGAATTGCTCTTGGTGCCAGCTAAGGTGATGACCCGTTGCTACCCCAATGGCTGCTCGTGCAAACCCCTGCTAAAAGAAACCCCTGATCACTTCTCTGCACCCTGCTTCTGCTCTCCCCTTTATGCTGGGGCCCAAGAGTAGTGAGAATGGTTTTCTATGAAGCTCGGCATATGAGGACAGAGCAAGATTCCTCTGGCTAAAATATTTACTAGTCCTTTCTTTCAGCATTAGCAATTTTTGGCTTTAGATGATGGTAATACATATAGATAAGAAATGTGTCATCACTATAAGCATATTGACACATATTAGATATATATACTCTATGAAATATTTCAATACTAAATATCTAACTGCTAATAATTGACTTATATTGCTAACATTATAGTAACTATATATATTTATTTTTATAATACCACTATCAGCAAAT
The DNA here is from genome assembly GCF_014176215.1 of Rousettus aegyptiacus. Classification (NCBI taxonomy): domain Eukaryota; kingdom Metazoa; phylum Chordata; class Mammalia; order Chiroptera; family Pteropodidae; genus Rousettus; species Rousettus aegyptiacus. The sequence continues at coordinate 35,490,789 of NW_023416286.1, forward strand.
TCTATACCAGAATCCAGACATTATATGGATAAATACATGTTAGAATTATAGAATATTGGATTGTATCACATTGAACGACATACATCCTTTATCATTTATCAATTGAGTGAGGGTCTGGCTTAGAGTTTTGACTAATATGAATTAATTCAATTTTGAAAGTAAAAAAAGTTAAAATTATCATTAGATGTTTAAGAAATATTATGATGTTTAAGAATATTGCTTTTATTCTTGACTGTAACTTCTTTAAGTGGCAGTATAAGTGGCTGATTTTTTAGTGGTACAAAGCCCTGTTAGAATAAGAAGAAGACACCCCTCCTATTCCACTGAGCTTAAAATTTTCACCTTTTGGAAGCAGTGCTCTGAGTGAGGATATAAAATTATGAATATGTAAAAATACTTTGATAGAAAAATGGAATCAGGGTAAGAACTAACAAAAGCAAAATATACATGGTCAATTCACATATGAAAACTATAAACTTATTAATACTCAAAGAAATCCAATAAAATTATAATTTAAAAGGATCAGTTTTACCTTTCAAATACAGAGGCAAAAAATATATTTTCATTTGATGACAACATTTTTCATCATGATGAAATAAACATTCTCATATACTTTCTAGCTCTTTCTCATTAAAAACTTTATGATACATAGTAAAAGCCTTAAGTATCTTTAAGCCCTTTGACCCAATAAATCCACTTCTAGAAATGTACACAAAGGGGGAAAAAAAGGGATGAATGTTAATATTTAGGTTTAAGAATAATTAATTTCTACAATATTAGTTATAGGAGTCAAAATTAGAGGCATAATATGTTCCATAATAGAAGAGTAAATAGAAGAGTAAACAAATTACAGAATATTTATATAAAATATTATATAGTTATTTAAAAATCGCGTTTTTGAATATTATTTAATGACATGAAAAAATGTTAATGATTAGTGAGAACTGAAATGTTGTGTGAAAAAAGCAGAGATATGAAACTACATTTATACCTTATTTCAATTTACTAATAAAACAAACATATAGAAGTTTACCTGGGACAAACATTGTGGCCAAATTTTAGGGACACAACAATTGTTCACAATGGATCAGATTCAGGTTCAAAAGTCCAAAGAAGCCCCAGGCCATATTTTGAGGACGGAACTGTCCTCCCTAACAAATGCTTTTTCAAGTTTAATAACAACAGCGATAACAATTTCTTATTCATGTGAAACACTTTACAATTTACAAAAGTTTTCAGATATATTTTCTTTCGAGATTCTCGAAACAATTCGTCGCATTTGGCTGCAGAGTATCATCTCCATTTTATAGATGAGAAAATGAAAGTTGCACAGCCGGTGAGTGACAGAGTGACAGAGTGTTGGGCCCTTCTTCATATTGGCCACTTCCTCTGGATTTGTGGTTCATAAATACCATCCATCATGTTTGGAATATGTTTCTATTTCCTATGTGTACTAGCTCTTGAGAAAAAGCATTGCTTACATTCAGTCTACCCTGTTTGTCTAAAATTACCTACTCACAGTACTAGTGTATAGAGAATAGTTATATTAATTACATAATGTGCAGTTAGGCGTAAATTATAGTAAGGGTGAGACTCTCTAGGAGAGCATTGAGAATCGAGTCATTATGAAGATGTGCTAGCTAAAAGGGTTATAAACAAAAGCTGAACTCGGCCTCTATGAGGCCCATAGCAGGTATTTCCCCACCCGCCATTATTCTGTTTCACCCTGTAGCTCTCTAGGTCAGGCTTCTCAAACTTCATTATGCAGATGGATCACTTGGGGATCTTGTTGAAATGCAGACTGATTCAGTAAGTCTAAAGTAGGGGCTGAGATCTTATATTTCTAGCAAACTCCCAGGTGCTTCAGGTGCTGCTGGTGCTGCTGGTCCAAACCAAACTTTACATAGCAGGGTCTAGAGAACAGGAGCTGGTGGGTCAGGACAGAGATCCCACTTGATTCACATTCCGTAGGCTGCTTTTCTGTGGCGAAGTCAGTGAGAACTCTCACCTTTGTTTCCTTGTTAGCCACTGTTCTATGTTCTGTGGAATGCCTTCGCAGTCGCTCTCGACATAGTGACTCTCGATCTTGGCTATACATTATAATCACCTGGGAAGCTTTTTAAAAAATTGTTCCTATGTCACACATCAGTAAAACTCAATCAGAATCTCTGGAGGTGTGACCAGGGTGTTTAAAAACAGCCAGGCAATTCAAATGTGTAGCCGAGGCTGAGGGCTGCTCATTAGGAGGATGAAGTAGGTGAAGAAGAACCCATCCATCTGGCTCCATTCTGTGCTGGGGGCAGTTTTAAGTCTGGGCCTTTCCTTTGCCTTTAATGTCAGCTGGAAATGATTCCCTCAGAAGCCTGTTTGTGAAGACAAGTCACCTTCTCTAGAAACAGAAGTCATTTCATGGACACACTAGTGGAAGAAAGTCCATTCCTTGATTTCTCTGAACTGGAATTATATCATAAATTCATTGAGGATTTTCCCTTTCATTTCTATATCTTACGGACCTATTCTCTGAATCATTTTGAAAGAAAAGAATGATTTTTTATTTCTTTAAGAAAGTATAAGCACTTTAAAATAAAAATCCAATTAAACATCCAGGTAATTAAATAATCACAACCCTTTTAGGTATCCAGGGAGCTGATAGCACCATGAGACCAGGATCTCAAATAGATGAACCATTAAGAAGAGAAAAGCCTTTTTTCTCTGAAGTTGGCTCTTTCAAACTAAAACCGAAACCATGTTATTTTAAAAGAAAAATTGAAATGAAGAGTTTAAAGAAATATAAAACATGATATCTATCACAGTTTTCTAGTTTTCCATTTATCTTTAAAATGTCTAATGACCTCCTGATTATTATGATTATGATGACTTGTAAAAAAAAAAAAAAAGAAAATTCCTTGTCTACAAGTCAACCCATATGTGATATACATTTTAAATTCTTGTAATTTTTTAAAAACTTTTTATTCTTATGATCCTCTAGTTTTTTTTTTTTTTCATGTCTTCATGATATAGGTGGCTAATATATTTGTTCCCATTGAACAAGAAAAAAACAAGACATTTGTAGGAAAATGACCAAACCCAGGCTGAAAAAAAGTGTCTTGTCTCTCAGGAAATCAGAGGAGAATTCTCAGTTTTGAGCCAACATATTGTGTAGCTCATTGAGCATCTCCAGCAATGATATTCACTCGCTACTTGAAAATTAAGTTTTAAGAAATGCTCCAGAGCATATTCATTCATTCAACAAATATTTACTGAGGGCCTTTTATGTTTCAGACACTATCCTTAGATGCAAAATACAGAAGTCATGGCCCTGTCCTCATGAGTTTAGAGGTCACTAGTAGAAGCCAGCTTATAAACAAAGGGGCAGTATGGTGTAAGTATAAAGAGCTTGGGTGGAGGAGTCAGGCAGATGGATATTTGAATCCTGACTCTTTCACTTTCTTAGCACTATGATCTTAAGTTATTTACAGCCTCAATTTCTACATTCATAAGATCTGGATGAGAGTGGAACCTGGATCAGAGTGTTGTCGTGCAGGCTCAATAAAATTTTCGCTTTAAAACCACTTAGCCCAGTACCAGGCATATGTACTAAGCAAGCCAGTAATATGAGGTCATGTACAGCTCGATAGTAGCACACGGGGAGAGGAGAGATGGATCTGACTGGACAGAGGCCTTTCTGTTTCAAGACTTTATGAATATAAATAATACTGTGTTGAAGCCAGCTAACCAAAAACAGAAGGGGGAAATGTCTAGAGTTGCTCTGTAGCCCCAAGACATTCAACTTTTGAAAGACAGAAATAACAGTTACCTGTACAACTGAAATCAGGGAGGATCTTGATTAGCCTCAGAGTGTGCAACGTGATTGGATTCTTTCTAACTCTCTGCTTTCGAACATTTAAAAATATAAAGTATGTACTTCCCGTACATGCAGATTCTATTAGAAAATAGATATCATAATAAGGATATAATAGATATCATAATCACAGTGTTGTTACTGTCAAATAAGAGAATGTATGTGAAATTCTAAACAGTAAAGCATTGTGCATAGTATGTGATTACACTAATTATGCAGGATGAGATGACAATGTCCTGTCTCTAAAAGCACTGCGAGCGATCCTGATGATGGCAGACACAAGAGCTTTTCCAGAGGCATCCAGCTGACTCTTGTTCCTCCCTGCCCCCAATTCCCTGCCCCACCCAAATCTGAGTGTAAAACATCAGTCTTCCTACCTAAGGAAGCTGGACACAGCTAATGAATGGAGGCTCTGAGAATAATAAGAAAATTGAGTAAGAATGAGTGAGCCAAAAAAAAAAAAAAAATGCCATGGACTGGTCAGAAATTAGAAAGGGCTTAGGATCCAAGAACCCATCCTTCTGGAAGGAAACAGAAACCATGCAAGGAATGAATGGCACTCCATTTGCCTCAGGAAGACAAGTCAAAGATTAAAAGATAAAAAAATACACCTGTCTGAAAATGTAAAGATGGGCCAGCACGGGCCAGAGTAATAGTGAACCAGGGTAGGTGAGAATCCAAATCAAAAAACATACAACATTAAACAAATAGCTGCAAGAGCTAGCACGGTCTTGGGGGGCAAACATAGCCTGAAGTCACAGGGTTGACAGTGCCCCTTATACGACATTGTCATTTTTGCCTGCCTGACATTCGATTATCTGTGGGGAATCTACCACTTATGAGTCTTGGTAGGAGCAGATGTCCTAGGGTTCTGAGATTAGAGCTAGTGAAATGAAGCAACAGGAATTTTTTCCTGCCCCAGTGCTGGAGCATCCAATGGCCAGTGGCAATAATGGCATGTCCTAACCACATTACCTCCATGGCTTGGCCTGTGCTGAGCTTCTGGCTGCTAGCTGTCTTCTTGTCTCACCTGGGGATTTGGACCACTCATAGACGCAGATCCTAGGAGCTGCCAGCTTCCTTCTAATAAACTAGTGCTTCTCAACCTTTTCACCATTCCCCTTTCATCTCTAAGGTGCCTTTTTAGACTTTTTTTTTTTCTCCCAATCATCCCTCCCCACCCCCCACCTCTACCTCTAGCCATGAAATTTTAATACCATAGATATTCGGTATATTAGTTCATATGCTGTGGCCCTTTGTCAAGCTGTAGACCACTGCAGACCATTGTTTGTTCCTCAAAAAACAATGTTCAGCTGTCTTCTGGGCAAGATAGCCTCTACTGAGAATGCATGTAGTTTATTCCCCTTCGGCTATGTGTACCAGAGTCAGTATCTCATATTTGCAACCATGAACCTTGATAACTACACTCTATCTCTTTCTGTTAAACCTGAATCCGCTAAGTTACTGTTACTGTCATGTACTCTGCTCCAGAACTTTATAAGATTCTGTTATAATTCAAGAATCTGGAAGAATTTTTGAAAAGTTACCCATAACTATTATTCCCTCTGCATCAGGCACTGTACTAAGTATTCTGCACATTATCTCATTCTATCCCCACAGCACTGTGTGCACGCATCATTCCCACTGTTTTACAGATCAGGACAATAGAGTTCAGGCAGGTAAATAACTGGATCAAGGTCACCTTGCTTGCCAATAGCAGAGCCAAAAGGTAGGCCTTCAATGACAACACTGAAAAGAGAAAAATAAGACACATCCCCTCCTCACTTTACTTCATGGGAAGTTTGCTTAGGAACTTGAAAGGGAGCTCTGCTTGCAGAGAGAGATTTGTTTTTTAAATGTTTGTATGCTGTCTCATTTGCACTACTGTGTGTCTTACCTTCTCCCTATGCAGCCAGAGATAAGGAGATGTGGTAGGGGTGAGAAATGGTGCTGGGAAAATTGGACAGAAACATTCAGAAAAGGGAAACTGAACCACTTTCTTACACAGAATAGATTCAAAATGGATTAAAAATTTAAAAGGTAAGACCCAAAACCATAACTTCTAAATGAAAATATAGCCAGTAAACTCTCTGATATTACTAACAGGAATTTCTTTTCAGAAACATCTCCTCGGACAAGGGAAACAAAAGAAAAAATAAATAAATGGGACTATGTCAAACTAAAAAGTTTTTGTACAGCAAAGGAAACCATCAACAAAGCAAAAAGACAACCGACCGAAGGGGAGAAGATATTCACCAAAGATACATCTGATAAGAGGTTAATATCCAAAATATATAAAGAACTCACACAATTCAACAATAAAAAAAACATCCAATTAAAAAATGGGCGGAAGACCTGAACAGGCATTTCTCCAAAGAAGAAATGCAGATGGCTAATAGACATATGAAAAAATGTTTAAGGTCACTAATCATCAGAAAAATGCAAATTAAAATCACAATGAGATATCACCTCACACCTGTCAGAATGGCTATCATCAAAAATCAAAGAACAACAAGTGTTGGCGTGGGCATGGAGAAAAGGGGACTCTCAGACACTGTTGGTGGGACTGCAAATTGGTACAGCCACTATGGAAAACAGTATGGACGTTTCTCAAAAAATTAAGAACGGGCCTTTTGAGCCACACTTCTCTTGCTCAGGCGTGCTTCTACTTCTAGAAGTATACTTTCGCATCTAATAAAACTTTTCTACTGAAAAAAAATTAAGCATGGACATACCTCTAGACTCAGCAATTGCACTTCTGGGTATTTATCCAAAGACAACCAAAACAATAATTCATAAAGATCTGTGACCCTATGTTCATATGTTCATGGCAACACAATTACAATAGCCAAAATATGGAAGCAACCTAAATGCCTGTCAATGGACAATTGGATAAAGAAGTTACAGTTCTTATATACAAGGCAATATTACTCAGCCATGAAAAAAAATGAAATTCTACCATTTGCAACGACATGGATGGACTAGAGGTTATTAACCTAAGTGAAATAAGTCAGACAGAAAAAAATAAATACCATATGATTTCACTTGTACGCAAAATCTAAAAAAACAACAGACTAATCGAAGACAAACTCACAAATATAGAAGACAATCTGGTGACTGCCAGAAGGGAGGGGGTTTGGGGGACTGGGAGAAAAGGGTGAAAGGTTAAAGAAGTACAAATTAGTAGTTGATAAATGGTCACGGGGATGGGCAGCACAGCCTAGGGAATGCAGTTAGCACTAAGGTATTGGTTAGGTGGAGAGCCGGAGGAGAGAAAGAGCAATTAGGGGGATCGTTTAATAAGCTATATAAATGTCTAACCAATGTACTGTATACTTGAAACTAATAATAAAATTTAATCACTCACAAAAACAAAAACAAAATGGTTAGCAATAAAAACAAGAGACATTTACTTCAGCAGCCTATAAAAAAAAGTCAGAGTAGAGTTTTTCTTTATAATAAGTTTTCAGTGAGTAAACTATCTCCTCATGAAGCTTATGTAATAGCTGCTGTTTTCACTCATTCGATCTTCTATATATTGATCCTTTGAGAATTAAATTTTAGTACTCCTGTGTGTTCTCCTAATAATAATAATAATAATAATAATAATAATAATAATAATAAACAACAATGATGATGTATTCAACGACTAGTACATACCAGCCACCAGCCAATCACAACAGTCCAGGCCAGGTGTTCGGACGACAGAGTGCTGGGAGCCCCTGCTGTGCTAGGTGTTACCTCCCCTGTGCCATCTGAGAGAAGAGCGTGAGTGGTCAGACGTCAAGGGGGCTTAGAGCAGCAGCTGGTCACTCACATATGTTTATATATATGTATGTATCTATGTATATGTATATATAGAGACACCAGGAAAATTATAGCAGAATATAAAGAAAGTTAACAGAAAGAAAGTAAACATTCAGCGTTTAACATTCAAAATGGTATTCAGAAGCAAGACAGTAGGCTTGAAAATCAAAATTCATTGAAGGAGATAAGATTTTCTAAATTTTGTCCTCAGGCATGAAAAGAACTGAGTCAGAGGGACTTTCCTTCATAGAGTGGAGGCTGTCTGGTCTGTGAAGTATGTCCCTAGCCTAGAAGGACAATATGATGTACTGAAAGAAGCAAAAAGCCTGAAGCCCTTCCCTTGGGGAAGAAACAGGAGACAGAAAGAGAAGGTAAAGAATGTAGAAACCATCATCTGCATCCCGCCCTTTGTACTGAACCTGGGCGGAAAGGGGGTTATTTAGGAACCTCTATCAGAGTAAAATGAAGCCCAAAAGTGAAAGGGGCTTTTTCTGCTGTCCCACCTTAGCTTTGGCACCTCCTCTATGACGCAGGAGGATGCTCAGGAGATGCAGTGGAAGGAAGGCAGTTAAATAGCTTTGAGGAAGTCCTCCTGCCTCCGTCCGTGGTATGTGTTGGCCCAGAGGGGCCAGAACCTCCAGTGCTGGAGGACTGGCAGAGGCCTAACATCAGAAAAAGAAGCTAATGGAGGCAGGATCTTTTAAGATGTGAGGCAAATATTCAGAATCGTGGGTGATGGAGACAGGAAATGAATGAAGACCACCAAAGGAGAAAAGCGAAGGCTATTTATCAGAGCTTGCCACAGCAAGGGAGCCAGCCACAGTCACTTGTGTTTTAGCAGCGACTGGAAAGTAGGCAGAGGAGTAGAAAAGCTTTATAGTGGAACACTGGAAGGCTTCAGGCGGGCCTTGGTTGCAGCCTATTAGCATGGGAAGCTGCAGGCAGGCTAACTAAGAGGGGGACATCTTATGTGATTGGTTTGAAGTCAATGTTTGGCTTTCTCTGGTTGGTCCTAAGTTGGACACAAGAGCAAACTATATATATATATATATATATATATATAGAGAGAGAGAGAGAGAGAGAGAGAGAGAGAGAGAGAGAGAGAGAAGCTGTCAGTTATTAATCAAGTCCTGGACATTTGGAGCTGATTATTTATAGAAGTTATGTTTGGCTTCCTGGATTATTACTAGAGATAATAGTTTGACTTCCTAAAAATCCGACATAGCAGGCTGGCTTCCTGGGCAGGTTGTTGCCGCGGGTGAGTCAGAGCTCTATTTTTATATGTGGTCTGACTATTGCCCATTTGTACCTCCATCTTTGAACCGCAACCCAAGTGGCTATGTAAGACCAGTCACAGCTTAGTAGTGGTGAGTTTGGATGAGGAGCAGTCCAGCCTGTCCCCAGCAGAGACCAGTGAGGATCCAGTGAATCCGTGTTGATCTGAGAATGCCCTTCCTCAGCCATTATACTGACTATAATTTGAAAGATGACCTTTCAGAAAGGTAAGCGCCAAAGGGTTGGCAAAGGTGATACAGAGACTCTGCAAGGACAGGCCTCCCTCTCTGTGTCCCTCCATCTCTGCTCACCATCCCAGTTTAGCCGCTTGGTCCTGCTCCTTGCTTGCCTTGTTTAGCTCAAAGGAAAGACTCCAATGTTGGTCATTTATACTTTATTCCAAATAAGGGTATACATTGTTCTTCTCAATTACATATCTATGTACTGTTCATTATATGTTATTATATAGTTATTATTTTTATTTAATTATGAAACAGGAGGCATTATCTAATTTAAAGCTTACAAGTCCTTTGCAGAACTCCTGAAATCACAATGCATAAGCGAACATCAGGCTTTTAGCTCATTTATTAGGTTTACCCTCAAGAAATTGCCAATATTCAGTTTTTGTCTCACAAAATGTCAATTTCATAGAGTCCAACTAAAAAACAAACTAGTGTCAAGAGTTTCACTTCTAGAAACCAATTAGGAGACTAAAACACACTTTTTAAAAAGATTATAAAGCCAATTTCAAATTCTCATTTTTATTTAGGACCACACGCATACACACACACACACACACACACACTGGTGACTTTTAAAAGTGTGGAGGGAGACACCTTAAAGTCACGTCTCTCTCTAATTCAGCAGAGGGTTGTAACCACCACAGGGGAACAATTTTATGAATCATATTTCACTTCTTTCATTTATCTACTCTTGAGTAGAGACCTTTTTTTGGACCTCAAAGTGATGCATTTAAATTCTCCTCGATAGAGTGTTAATGAATAAAATTAGATTTAATCTCCTCTGTAGAGAGTTGGCAGAAGGAAGGCAGAGAGAAGTTAGAAACTATGTTGTTAGCCTGTAAAGAAATATATAAGCCAATATTAGGTAAACCACAAGTAGTTACACGTTTCTCCTTGGCTGTCAATTAAAGGGAAGCCATCACAGCTCCCTGATGTTGGGAAGTGTGTTTGCCATTGATTTTCTAATGTGCTGGTAGAAATCTTGTCAACCACTGTCAATTTAAAGCCTCTTGTAATTACACTTCTTGCAAGAGAGATTCTAATTGTATTTTCTGTGCCAAAGCCTTGTCCCCAAATACCGTCTCATGGCAAATCAGAAGGGGAGCTGCAGCAATTGCCGTCACAAAGAATGTATAAGGCTCCCCAAAGAATTTCCCTTTAATTGACTTATTAGATATCATATCCCTCAGATGGAGGTCATCTTAGTCATTTTTTTCCTACTGGAATGAAAACCTTTTATGTGTGGGACAAGCTCAAGGTCGGAGAGTGTTGCCAGTGGGGTTACTGAAGTCCAAATTCTGAGCTGTCTGCCAGGTTACCTCACGTTTTTTGAGGTTATAGATATAAAGATATACTCTATTGACATAACCATAAAATTTCAATTCTCCCTGATTCAGATAATCTTAGATATCACATTCAGCATGTATTACTATTTCTTCCACTCCCTTATATTTAATTGCGAGCAGCCTTACGATGTGTCTTATACTGTTAATTTTTCTTCTTTCTCTTACATTGTAAATTCAGTGAGAGATGAAACCATGTGCTCTGCGCCAGAGTGCCTATCTCAGATGTGCCCTTTAATACGTATCTGCTGAGCAGGCAGCGGACCTTCACCTACACCACTAGGACTCCGTACAATTCCAAGAACCCAGGATAGACCACGAGTTAGCACTATGGCTAAAAGATACTGATTTGAACCCTGGGATCAAATTCTAGGCAGTATGTTCGATAGTTTTCTCAGAATAATGGAAGATTTTAAAGAGCCAGTGGAAAGAAAGCTATTCTATGCGTGGACGTTACAGAGAAACACGCGGGGGCCTTAACACAGGTCAGATAATTTTCAAAGACAAGAGCGAAAAGAAAGCAGATAACCACCATACATAGTGTCCTGTGTCCCCCTGGGAAAGGAGCCATAGACCCTGGCCTTTCAGCATCTCCTACTCACAATGCCTGCTGTGTGCGACAAAACCAGATTTTGCTCCAGCCTTTGGCAAGATCTCGTCGTGTGAATTCTCTCATAATGTCTCTACAAGGTTTCTGTACACCAAAGAAATATAAAACCAAAGATATGACAGAAAAGCCAGAAAAATCTCACCCGCAGCTTCACCCCTGAGGGCCGAACATTCAATTTCAGAGTTTGGCACTAAAGAAAAGGACATGTAAAGAAAAACAAAACAAACAAAAACAGCCCACTGCTTCTTTGTCCCTTTTTGTTCTTCCTTTGTTTGAAATGAAAATTTCACCTCAGAAATCAAAAACAAATAAAATCTCCGGAAAACATTAAAACTCTCCTCAGTTTGCTCCCAGCTCTGATCCTCCCTCCACTGCCCATTGCTGCATTTGCCAGATAACCCATTACAGGAGTAGAACCCTCCAAAGCCTGACAAATAAATCATTCTGAAAGCTGGGGCTTCCCAAGGGTAACATCAGAGATTATCAGTCAGGCAGAAATGTTAACATCCATTTTCCCATCATTGTGAGGCTTTTTGTTAAAGCAGTTTTTTTTTTTTTTTTTTCTTGGCAGAAAAGGCACAATGCCCTGCATTATGGGAACATTTTATGCAAATAGCAGTTAGACTGTGTGAAACTGCTCAGTATCAGTCGCTGTAAGCTTCCAAATACCCCTTGCAGAAGGATTTTCATCCCGGCACAGTCACCTCACATGGCCCTCAGGACATTAAAGGGTTGACGCCACTGGTCTCCACTCCCAAGTGAAAGGATCAGGCTCTGAGCAGGTTAGGCTCTCAGCTGTGGCCCCGTCAAGGGAAGGCTCTATCCAACAGTGAGAGAGGGACTCTTCCTCATCTCTGCTCCAGAGGCTGGAAAGTGGGTCAGGTCCTGGTTCAACCCAACACTAGGAACCATGGGATTGCAGAGCTGGAAACACCATCTCATTTTATCTACTGATATCCACAGGGAAACTGAAGCCTGGAAAAGTGATGAGACTTGCCCAAGGTCAAAGAGCCCATTCATAGTGAATCAGGACCAGAATCTGTATTTACTGCGCCATACATTGTCTTGTATTCATTCATTTCCTTAATAAGTAAAAATATTCAGGTTGGAGCACTGTGCAGGGTTCCAAAGAGATAACAATGAGTAAGATACAATCAATCCTCTCAGAAGGTGCACATGTGGAGGGCCCAGAGGTCTGACCCAGACCTTCCCAAGGGCTTTACATGCCATCTCTGTCCCCAATGTCCATCCCGTACCTCCCCCAAGCTCTCCTGGACACCTCCACAGAAACATCAGGGCTCACAGAACTGAACAGACTTGAAAATCGTTAGACTAGATAGCCTCCAGGTTACCTCCCAGATAGCCTCCAGGTTACCTCCCATGTTTATGTGAAAAACTACTAAAGTTTAATTTGTATAAAGGAGAAGCTATTCAAAATAAGGGAATTTTCAACGATGCCTATTTTCAGAAGGTTCACTGTGATGTCCACTTTCTTTCAGGAAGACCCTTTGGTTTAACTCATAAGTCAGAATTATGCTATACTCTTCTGAAATACTATGAAGATTTTGTCTTAGTCACGTGTTATCAGATCTTGTAGTGAATCTCAATGCTCAGCAAATCTTTTGGTGCACAGTGTTTGGGCACCTCTGTTGGCAGTTTTTGAAAAATAATAAGCAATTAAAAATATCACTATGGTACATTAATTGCAAATTTTTCCTTGATTTCTTCTCCCCTACCTGTATCCACCTCCTCCTCCTTTGCAACGTGACTGTGGCTCCTCACATCAAGGAGCGGAGCCTGTTTTTCCCTTTCCTGAGTTTGGGCTGGCCTTGTGATTTCCTTTGATCAATAGAATGAGGTGGAAATGGTGTTGGGCCAGTTCTGAACCTCATTTCTGCTCTCATTCTTGAAATCTTGTCTAACCTCAGGGAAAACATGCCTGGCCTAGCCTGTGTGATAATGAGAAACAAGTGATTCCATCACCTTCTTGCCACAGCTTACAGCCAGCCCACAGCCACACAGGTCACTGAAGACCTCCCAGTTAATTCAGCCCCCAGCCACTTTACCCACTAGCCACAGATATATGAGCGAACACAGTACAGATCAACAGAGCTGCCTGACTGGCCCATAACGTCGTGAGTACAACGAATGCTTTTTCTTCTAGGTGACTGAGATGTGATACCTAACTGATATCACCTACTACTTATAACACAACCCAAAGTGACAGAGAAGATGGTGAATACGAGACAGCAGTTCTGGGATCTTATCGAGTTCTCTACAGTTTAAATCTTTCTTTCAGTACCTTATCCTTCAATAGGTACTTGGGCTTTTACTATATCAAAAAGAAAACACTGCTACTTGAGTTTAAGAAGATTTGCAGGAACTACAGAAGGGCCTGGAGAAAATATTTCATTTTAAAATACTCAGAGATGGATAGAAACAAATATTTAGGTCCACCAAGGAAACATGCCATGGAAGGGTTTGGTTCCCCAGCCCCATGTTTTTGCATTTGATAAGCCACATTTCTGAATGGTATCCTCCAGTTTCACCAGCAGTACCTTAAGAAAACATGACCTTAAGTCATTTCCAGGAGCACATACATTTGTTTCTATTTGACTCTAAAATGTAGTTAAAAACAAAAACAAAAAGCAAACAAATAACATTACATCTAACGCCCTTTCCAAATCAGGAAACAGAGGACTACAGCAGATTTGGTAGTCCCCAAACATCTGATGTCTCTATGAAAGTGAGTAAGGGCCCTGAAATATAGTCTCCTTGTGGAGCAAACAAGGGTCTAGCCATCTCTGCATCCATAGTCTAGTACATCCCCTTGTGGTCATCACCATGACAAATTGCAGGCCGCAACATTGCCCAGTGTCAGATGGTCACCACAGCTCAGCCTTCTGGTTGCCATGTTCACAAAGGCTGGGAGATCTTCCTTTAAAGATTGTTAAGCAGGAAGAAAGAAAATGAGACTAATTCATGCAAATATATGCGACATAAATCAGATTGTGCCTGCCAGACAGCACAAATCGCTGGGCTGATTTAGTACTTTCTCACTCTACACAGAAAGAGTTCTGGACACGAACTCTTTAGTTTGGTGGCAGTGTACCTGGACCACAAACTAGAATTTGCAACAGTATTTGTTACTTTACCTTTAAAAATTAATAGTCACAATTCAATGTAACATCCAACTTGACTAAGTAAACCTACGAAGGGAACTTCAGTGTCTGAAATTAACCAGGCCCAAAGAAAGTTAGAATCGGGAAAATGTTTAACTTAAGAAAAAGTAGAATAAAAAAGAATTTTAAAAGGGAATAATCTGAAAAAGAGTGAGAGCTTGGTCAACATTAATACATTACAGAAAGATGAGAGAATGGGGGAACTGAAAAGAAACAATTATTTTTTCTGAATTTTCTAAGCTCAATGGCTATAAATGGTGACCGAAGTCAAGACAGTGACTTTAGAAATAAACAGGAATTGAATAAGTAAAGATGCTGAGTATGTTTACAGGAAATTTAGGTAGGAGAAATAAGCAATCCAGATGTAGCTTAAGGGACATTAGAGGTCAAGGAAAGGGTTTTCCTGGTCAGCAATGTAATGAATTGCAGAAGCATGACTAACCCAGAGCAGCCAGTAGACAGAGACTGAAGGTACCAGAGATATAGAGGGCAAAAATGTTGTCCTAAAACAGATAGAAGAAACAGGATTCAGAACTCGTTTAAGATACAGCAGTTTTAAACCTACAGCTCAGGCATTCAAACATATAACTCTCCTTGTCTGAAACGAAACCAAAATTAGCCCAATGACCCCATTTCAATTCAGTATCTCTGCAACTTTTGGTTTAAAGTAGGATCACTTCAAGATTTAAACTCAGGCAATGCATATTAAAGATTGTCCTCCTCCCTCTTCTTCTCTCTTACACAGGAGATTTGTGTGCTGTTCTGATACCCAAGTCTCCGCTGCAGTGCACGTGGATGCACCTGGCGATGGGCATCATCATGCAATGGCATCTGTTGCTGATGTCTGTGGTCCCACCACAGGTTCTAGTCTCAAATTCCATCTACTCTGCACTCTTTTCAACTGAAGTCCACTGGGACTTGCATGCTCAACCACATCCTTGTAGATGTGGACCCTCATCTGCCACCCATCATGCTGAGGGGCTGCATTCAGGCCTGCCCACCTACTCACCGCACCTCCAGACATTGCACACATATATACATGACACTTCTTTTATGAGGCTTCTAGAGTCCACAGCTAATTCCCAATAAGCCAAGCAATGGTCCCTTCTGTCTGGAATCCTTTTGAACTTTTCTGGAGTCTGATGCTACCCCATGAGCCAGCAAAGTATAGGGAGAATCTTTTCAGGCAAGCTACTAAACTCCAGCTATTTTTCTTCCTTCTTCCCTGTTGGGCCAGCTGAGAGAACTTCCATGGCCATTTCCAGTGGGGCAAATGCTGCTCGTAGATTTGGGGAAAGACATACTTAGTCTTAATGCTTTTATTATTTAAAAAATATTGAAAATGACTACGAATGCCACTCGAGAATCTAAAACAGAAAAAAGCTAAATAAATTGAAAGCAAGTTGGAACTAGGTATTCATAAAAAAAAAATAGCATTCAATAAGTTCACTACTGATTTCCATGGACTTCCCTCAAATCCCTTTTATTAATTTTGGACATCCTCATCCTTCGTCTTCCAGAGAGCCATATCTGTGTTGGCATTCCATCTATGTCAAAAGAACTGTCAAGTACTGTAAAGCATCTGAGATTTTACTCTCCTAGTAAATCAACAGCTTAACCTGTAACAGTTTCATGGATGTTGACAGAAGACATGAGATTCCTGAGTCAGAGACAAAGAATTTTATTACAGCAATAGCAGTAGCTTGAGCATTAGCATTTTTCCTGCATTTATTCTCCAAGTCTCAAATCCCAGGGTGACATGAGAGGGCCAGGTGTCTCCTTCACAAGCAGGCGATTGAATTATAGGAGAGGAACCCTGAGTTTAATGAATTCAGATATTTTATGATGGCCAGTAAACATGTCTACCCTTTGTTCTTTGGGGAGACATTATCTCTATCTTCCAAGACTGTCTGCTATACAAACAGCCTCTGCTCACAGGTGCACAAAAATGCAGGAAAGCCACAAAGAATTTTCTCCCAACAGGGCAGGTTCTTTCTCCAGTCTTTAGTCATCTATAGAATTTTTACAATTCCATTGTTTCATCATTTCACTAAGAACTTGGCAGAGAAAAAAACCAAGTGTGTGTATTTGGAATGTCATCTTTGTCTCAGAAATCCTGAAATTTTCCTAAACTTTGTATAATGAGCATGTTTTACTCTCATACCAGAAAAAAAAAAAAAAAAAAGAAAAAAGCTTAATTTCCAGAGAGAAATTCTTCTCTTTGTGTACATGATAGAATTTAATATGTCACACAGGTTCTGCCATTTATTTTCTTCTGTGTATTTGTGACTACATTTTACCCACATGGCCCGAGTGAACGTCACCCATTGCTTTTATTACTGTAGATGGAGAGAGAGGTTGAGAGAAGCTTTCTTTGAAATGAGAAATGTTGTATGAAAATATGGTGGCCTAGTCTCAGCCATACTATAGGAACTAATGTGCCTGATGTCCACATTTGAACTAAGGTTCTATTGGAGAAATCTCTTTAAGACAGAAAAGAGACACTGATTTCTAGTGACAGAGTCCCCAGGAAAAGTCCTATCTGTCCAGATGCCCTTTCACAAAAAGAATTCCTCCTCCATTTCTAATGGCAAAATTTTGGTTTGATTTAAAGAAAAAAAAAAAGTGATTAGGTTTCCATTATCCTTTTAAGCCATCTTCAATGGCTTCTCCTCTGATGTCCCTAAAATGTTAGGTTCTTTAAGTCCCCATATCCGGCCTTCTTTCTTTTTCTCTCGCTCATTTCACTTGGCCTTCTTTATCCCCAGAGAATCAATTACCTTGTATAGATTGCTAGTACACCAATGCAGTTGCTCCCTGAACAAGAGACCCACATATTGAGATACCCAAGTAACTCCTAGTTCAGATAATCTACCATGGTTTAGGGTGGTTTTATGATTTGTTAAGGTGGTATCATATAGCCCTCTCTGGAGAAAAGAAATTAACCTTTCATGAATGAACTCGGCACATGACAGGGGCTTAAAAAATATTTAATAAATCAATGAATGAAATAGCTAGATAAGAAATAAGGCATCTGAGCTGATAGTGGTTAATGATAAAATGTTTTTATTTGTATATGGTGCTTTTCTATATTATAATTTGAAATAAACTGTCCTTCATACACATAAACATACTATTACTCTATTATTAAGGCAGTTTTTTCCTCCAATGCTGGTAATGAATTTGTAGTGAGTGATCTATCATTAGTCTTCTATCTGGTCTTCCTTATAAAATGAATGGCACATATCAGTAGATTAATAAAAAAGATCTTTTACCTCTATGCTTCTTTTTTCCCTGGGACTACCTCCTCTTACTCTCTCACACACACAATTCCATGGAGGATAGGGTAGTCTGGTTATAAAGCAGAATAACAGTGCAATTAACTATGTCATATAGGGATTAAAACTGTGACCTCATGTATAGAACACTTGTAAGCAGTTTAGAGATGATAAGTCTATCATTTACAAGACATCTAAATTTTTAACCTTTATGAACAGGTAAATACTCTAACATTCTAATTAAGGGCCGATGTCTGAGCTTTAAACTCAGTTATCAGTTGTAAGGAAAATCTTGAAATATCACTGAAGTCCCCTAAGTTTTCCAAATGTGTATATCATATATCAGAGAGAGGGAGAGAGAGGGAAGGAGAGAGAGAGAGAGAGAGAGAGAGAGAGAGAGAGAGAGAGAGAGAGAGAGAGAGAATGTAATTGCATTGCAACATGCATGAAATGTCTGCATCTTCTGCCTCAGATGTCTGTGTCGCTTTGGGCCAAAATTAATTTCAGAAAGTATTAATTCCCTATAGTCAGCTTGAAGTCTTCCTGGAATGTCATGGCTAAAAATGAATCAAATTCCTGGCTAATTTACTTGAAGACAAGACAATACAAGATGATATTACACTGCTTGCTTCTGCCTGGAGCTCCTGCTATCCAAAAATAAGTAAGTATATTTAACATGAAAGAAACCCTAAGCCTTTAAAGAAATCTTGGTTTTACTTGTTACATGAAACTCTTGTGTGTGTACAATCTGCTATATTTGTCCTCACTTTGTCATGGTTTTAGGCGCTTCTAGGCATACCAAAGAGACAGCTTGCTTAAATTATCAAGGTTCTGTGCTTTTAGGAGACACTGGATTAGGAACAAGGCGCCTCATCTAGACCCTTCCTGCTCTTTCTGAGAATGGTCACATCCTCCAGACAAGCTGGCGACTTCAAATGAATTTCAAGTATTTGAGCAACTAAGTTGAGTAGAAGGGCATCTCTTCCCTGTTTTGTCATTATTTTGTCCCTCAAGCCTTGATATTGAGATATATTTGTTTTTACTCTATTTTTCTATATGCTATACATAGAAAACATATTTTCTATATATTTTGATATTTTTCATAATTTTATATATTAGTCGACTTTCCATTCAGTTTATTTGTACCTCATTTTGAAAAGGAAGTTGGTAAATGTATCAAAAGTCTTAAACTGTTAATTGCTTTCCTTTCAGTAAATTCATTCTGAAAATCTTTCCTAAACATCCTAGCATTACTGCATTATAATATTGAAAAGGATCTAAATTGTCCAACAGAAAGATGCTAAGTAAATAAATAATAATTATATTTACAAAACATTTTTAATAATAATGGCAAATGTTTGTTATCCTATTAACTAAAAAAAAGATGCAAAATTATACTCTCTATATAATTACAGTATACAGAGTACAAGCACAGTCCTGGTGTGCAGTAAGCATTTGTTAAATGAATAAACAAACAAATTACCACTATGTTAAAAAGAAAAGACTCTTGCATAGAAAAAGAGACTTAAATAATATATATTGATATGTTTATTTCTGGATAATAGAACTAGCCATAATTTTTTTTCTGTGTTTTAAAAATTATTCTAAGTAACATCTAACATTTTCATAAGAGGAAAAATAAAATTTATTTTGTAAAGGAAATATGTTCAGAAGCATATTCTGGAGAGTATAACATGCAAGATAAACTCAACTGTATATTTAGGCTTTCATTGTTCAATAATTTTTTAAATATGGTGTATAAGGCTAAACTTTCCACCTAAAATAGTATTTCAGATACTAGTTGAGACATGTCATGCACAGCAATAAAATGCTATTGTTCATCATTTTCTGGGTACCTAATTTATATCAGGTGCCCAGATAATGTCTTATAGCATTGTTGTGTGGGTTTCAGCTTGTTAATAGTGATGCTACTAGTTTCGAATGCCTGAGGCGCTTGCCTGGGACCGATACAACTTGTGGCGAGCCCCCACAGACACTCCCTCAACCAGAGTCGATGTTGGGCTGGACCAGCCCTTGTGGTTCTTATGATTGCAAGATTCACCTAACCAAAAACCATTATAAAACTCTAAAGAATAAGATTTATTACTCACAGTTCTTGGAGGACACATGGCATGACCAAAGGCCACACAACAAGGTCACGGGTGTGAGGGAATGTAAGCTTGGGGCTCTGCCTTTATTAGGGTCTGAGAGTGAGTGGTCTAGGGTTTCGAAGGTTCACTCTTTACTGATGAATTTCAAGCATAAAAGCCACAATTAAGGTGTGGGAAGGGGCAAGCAGGATCAGTAAGTGGTCATTTATCTAGGTTGCTCGGAGGTTTCAAAAAAGGGAACTTCATGGGTCAGGACAGTCTGGTTTCTTATCTAGTTGTTTTGGTAGAGGCTGTGTCATCCAGCCAGAAGTATGATAATTCAAGATAGTAGTCTTTGAAATGAATGCCTTGGCAATCAAGCGTTTAATGTCAGCACTTCCACTAAAATCATTTAATCTAATTTTAATACATTTGTTGAGCACATACTAAATACAAGACACTGTTTTAAGCACAGAAATATAAAGATGAATAACAAGCGTCTTCACCATAAAAGAAACTAAAAGGAGATTTGATGTTCATTAAATAAGGACGGTAGTATTAAAGGTACTAACAGACGTTTGCAAGGGCATAAAGGAGGGTGGTCATATTCAGGTCAGAGGTGAAGGTCACAGGAAGGGCTATGACTGAGCTAAAACTGTAGGATTAAAGCAAAGGTCCTTGTTACCTGGTTCATCGTGCCGGAGGGACAGAAGGCATATCTGGGACACAGGTCAAGACTACAAGAGGAATGACCTAACTTCTTCAGGAACCGCTGGTTTTGAAGATGGCTCTCACCAGTTTCCTGAAGTCTCCCACTGCAGATGTTATAGATATTTCCATTTTCGAATATATTTGTTTTTGTATTTCGTGTGCCATTTTATTGACATGCTTTTCTACAATCCTTGCTTCTCTCTTGGTAATCCTCTAAGTCTCAATGCATATTCTTAAAGAGTTATAAAACACATTATTTTTTTTGAGACTAAAAATGGTCTATAGAAAACTGTTTCTGTAATAATAGAAAACCACAACTTTAGATCTTGCCAACAGATCCCTGTTAGATATTTAAACCAAATGGTTTCCTTAAATTAAGGTACTAAGAGTGAAAAGAATGGAAGATAAATGTTTCTGCAGATTCTGTCAAAATATTAGAGCACAGTGGACAGTTGTAACTACTTGAGACATAAGTTTACATATATCTAGCACTGATCATAGATTCAAGCTTATTTATTAATGACGACAATAATACTATCTAATTTTTTTGAGAACCATTTTATGCCAAAATTCTTCAAAATTCTTTACACAGATTACCTCCATTAACCATAATAGCTACCTGCAAAGCAGAAAAATTTTCTACTCCTCATTTTACCAATGGTTAATAGTGAAAACTTCATTTGTGTTGACTATTTTCATTAGTCGTTTGATATCGCCAGTAAACAAAATCAGATATATTGTAATGGATGAAGCAGTTTCTAAAGAAGTGATTTAGTTGCAAGTTGCAATTTGGCTCAAATCTTTTGTTTAAACATTATGGATTCCCCTCAAATCATCAGAATCTACAAATTCTGAATCAAGTGCTTATACATGGCTTATCCATGTTATGAACCATACTTTAGGCTAGGGACAAATTAACTGCATCTTGATATACTTGTAAAACATTCTGTCTCCAAATGTGCTGTAATAGAAGTATTCTTACAATGATTTATCTTAAAAGGACATGGTGCTGAGATAGTGACTTGCACAGAAATAACTAAGTGGAAGAGCATTCCAAGGGGGTCCTCACCTCTCCTGTTTGCATCAGTTTTACCTGGGCTGCATCCTGTTACTAACTCTGGGCTGTTTTCAGGAAATGCCAAGTACATTGAGTTCAGAGATCTCCTTCTTCCTATTAACTTGAGTATAATGGTTTCCAGGATGAATAAACAAACTCAGAGTTTAGCAAATGAGGCAGTTATCACATAATAAATCATAATGCCCACGACTTTGCCATCTAATTAGATAACGGTACCCAAGTCAAATATTTCTAAGGGATGGATTTTTAATTCCTTACAAAATAGAATTTTAAAGGAATAGAATCCCCTTTTCCATAAAATATTACAAATTCTTGAGATCTCCTTCAGTTTTTCTCTAGGTAGATGAAAAAGTAGTATAACTCTGAGGGTGCTTAGGCTTTGTCCAGTGAAGTGCAAGTTCTTGAACAGACAGATGGGAAATTGAGACCCAGCACTAGAGGAATATGGAATAAAAAGCTGACCTAATTTGCTTCCTCCTCAATTCTTTTCACAAAATAGTAAATAACAGAAGAGAATTAGAATCCATTACTTCCAGAGCAATGTCATTCTGTGACACTTCTATGATAACTCATGACAGGCAGATGATGAAGGGAGTGTGGAGGCCTGGGCTTGGGAAGAGTTTCTAAGCAGTTAACCATTCAGAATCAGAAGCCATTTTTGACGGCTAAGTGGCAAAATAAGATGCTGATCTCGTTCATTCATTTCTTTGTTTGTTTATTTTTTACAGGATGTGCGTTCTTGAAGAACAGATAGAAAATAACAAAACCCATGTGTATCAGTATGGGCTTTTTCTTGTGCCTGTACCCATAGGAGTTCCTTTGAAAATGTGTCTACCACGGCTCTAATCGATTAAAACCAAAGATGTCCAATAACACCTATTTGAGAAATCCTGACAGAACTCTTAAAACATCTTTCCATTCATCATTCCATTTGATAGACTTAGCTTGAATACCAGGCTGATACATTTGCTAGCCCATAACTCATCAATAAAATAAGGATCACAGACTTAAGCGTCTCTTGAAATAGAAACTGGATTCTTATTCAGATCTTAAGAGATTAGTGAATTAGTTAGTTAATTTAAAAAATTATGCTCAGTCTTCCTTGGACTTTTTTCCAAGCTGATAAAATAAAAAAATAAATTAAGATTAAAATAAGGCAGTTATTTTCTCAACTATTCACTTTGACATCTGCAGGCCCTCCCAACATTTATTGAGTACCTATAGGAAGACACAGCTGGCCTGAGGATATTAGATAAATCAGGACATGGCCCAGTGAGGGAGAGAGTTCGCCATGCAAAAATGGATGAGAAAACAGAAAGAAGACACCATAATGGAAGCAAATGGCAGAGACAGTCCTATACCACACTAAGCTATAGGTTGAAGGGGGTTCAAAATGAGAAAGCTATACTTCTTACCCTCAAGAAACTCATGAGACTTATGTGGCCTGAGAATTTAGGTCACCTTCCTAGCACGATAGAAAGGGAAAATTAGATAAATCTAGAACTCACTGCTATGTAACTGCTGTAATTTTGTGATGCCTACACGTGATCAATCTAAGAAAGGAAATGGCTAAACTACATCATCAGGAAATGTAAAGGATGTATATATAATATAATATATAATGTTATATATTATATATGATTATGTATAATATAGACTATATAATATATTATACATTATAATTATATATTATATATAATACATAATACATAATATGTAATATATTATGTATAATAATATAATATAATATATACTATATTATATTATATTATAATATATTATTGATAGCACATCTTGTGCTATATATAACCCTAAACTCTTTCCATGCATTATATCATTTAACCTCCATAGTAATTCTATAAAGTTAGTACCATTATCAATTTCCATTACATAGATAAACTAAGTTACAGAGATATTAATTTAAGTATCATGAGTGGCATGGTCTTCTTTAGAATCTGTTCTCTTGACCATTCTGTCACTCTGCATATTATTAAGAATAGCAAAAAATCTTCTGCACAACGGAAGAAGCTGTCAACAAGGCAAAGAGGCAACCATCCACATGGGAGAATATATTTGCAAACAATGCCTCTGATAAGGGCCTAATATTCAAAATATATAAAGAACCTATACGACTCAACAATAAAAAACAAACAACCCAATTAAAAAATTGGCAGAGGACCAGAACAGACACTTCTCCTAAGAAAGCATACAAATGGCCGACAGACATATAAAAAGACGTTCAACTTTACTAGCTATTAGGGATACAAATCAAAACACAATGAAATACCACCTCATACCTGATAGAATGACTATAATCAGCAAGGCAAGTAATAACAAGTGTTGGAGAGGTTGGGGGCGGGGAAGGAATCCTCATACACTGCTGAAAGGAATGAAAATTGGTACAGCCACTAAGGAAAACAGGATAGAGGTTCTTCAAAAAGCTAAGAATATAATTGCCATGTAACTCAGCAATCCCTCTTCTGGGTATTTACTCAAAAAAACCTGAAACATTTATCTTCAAAGATATATGCACCCCAATATTCATTGCAGCGTTATTCACGGTGGCCAGGACGTAGAAGCAACTGAAGTATCCTATGATAGGTGAGTGGATAAAGGAGCTGTGGTGCATATATACAATGGATCATTACTCGGCTGTAAGAAAAGATGAAATACTGCCATTTGCAACAACATGAAGGGATTTTTGAGATAATCATGCTATGCAAAGTCAGACAGATAAAATTGAAAACCATATGATTTCACTTATATGAGGGGTATAAAACTGAAAGCAGCAAACAAACATGACAAACAGAGACTAATGGACACAGACAGTGGATTAGTGGTTACCAGAGAGAAGGCAACGAGTGGGGAAGTAGGTAGGGGTAAAAGGGGTCGAATATTTGGTGACAGAAGGAATACTAACTTTGGGTGGTGAACATACAATGCGATATATATACGACATATTGTCGAATTATACACTTAAACCTTATTCAATTGTATTAACCTGTCACCCCAATAATTTTAATTAGAAAAAAAAGAATAAGAAATACTTAATGTGATTAAAATAATACTATCACAAGGCAGCTTATATAACCAAAGGGCTTCTAAGCCTCTCTGCATACTAACTACATGTTTTAAGTAATATTAAATAAAAGAAGGTTCTAATATAATCAGAAAAGTCATATAATCTTCTTAATAATGGAATTTGAATTATAGTGAAACTACTAATATTATGTTAAACTATCCAGAAGAAGAAGTCAAGGATTCAGGTATGATTTATTTTTTCCTTGGATAGCCAAGGTAATCTGACAAAACTAAACCATCCAAACTACAAGTCAAGATATTTGACAAGCTCTTCCTGCATCCTCTAAAATGCAGTTTTGGCAGCAACTTTTGACAGGACATCAACTCAAATACATAAATAGAAGCACATGGATTATCACAAAGAAGACAGCCCTGAGCTCAAACATTTCTTATTTATGTCTTAATTTCTCTTTGCAGCTCCTAGGAGGAAGCAAACAGCAAGGGGGTGTAACCTGGAGCAGGAATCAGGACGCTGTATCAAGGAGGTGGCTTTAAGTATCTCAAGTCAAAGCAGGACTAGAATGAGGGGGGAAGAGTAAGGAGGAACATCCCTGGAAAAGGAAACATGACACAAAACGCTGAAGGCAAGAGAGTGCATAGGAGGCTAGAAATTTCGTGTAACTGGCTTGTTAGTGCTTGAGAAAGTGCTCAGAGAGTGGAGGCTGGCTGTGGAACAATTTATCCCTGGGGCCAGAGGAAGCTATTGAAAGGTTTTAGTAAATGTTAACTGTATTTACTATTTCCCAGGCTTGGTTAAGGATTCATGAAACAATGTTTATATAGTACATTTGCAACCTTTAAAAATAAGTCCAAAGGAAATACCAAGGTGTTTATATATCTTCCCCCAGGTGGCAAATGCAAAACATCATAAGATCTTCAGGAAAGAAATTCATGGATCTCCTTTTAATTGTGAAAGGGTTCCTAGACATTTCCTTATGGCCAATCACATGAAGCCCACGTCATCGATCAAAAATCGACATGCTTTAAATGGCAAATATCTACACATTTATAAACAGCTTTGGTAAAATCATACTTCCAAACATGCTTTTGTTCAAAATTCTCTGTAAAGTGACAAACCATCCCCTGCCTGTGAATTAACTTTTCAGAACATCCCTGTCTACTCAGGTAGCAACTACCAAGGAGTCACAAAACATCCTCAGTGACTGACTTCCGAGGCACACAGCAAGCAAGGAACAACAACCATGATCCATGGAGACCCTAAAACCAGGTAAAGCTGTAGCAGCTACTAAGCACTTGAGAAAAATATGGTAAAATTAACTGTTGGAAAAAAATAGAAGAATAAAACCCAATTCCGGGACCCAATAAGTCATGCCGCAACATGCCTAGGAAATCATTACTTTGCCAAGAGGTGCACACAATAGGCACGAATGAATCCTCATCTCTCTTTATCCTTTTATAGCCTGAGGACAAAGATAGACGGTTATGACTACCTCTCTGGAATTTATCATCATTATGCCTTTTCATCCATTCAACAAATTTTATTGAGCTGCCACACTGTTTGGGACACTATGTTGGGCATCAGAAAAGGGAAATTAATATGACCTAGTGCCTGCCTTTGAATTTCTCACAGTGAGATGGAAGAGGTAGACAGGTTTATATATATATATATATATTTGTAATACAAAGTCAGGGCTAACAGAGCATTAAAATACACAAGGTATTATCTAAAACTGTAGGATTTATGTTGTCCCCAGAACCAGGGTCAGAATAAAAAATAAACAGGAAGTCCCAGCTGCAAGGTCTTACCAAACAATCCCCTTTACCCAGCACAACAGTTAATCTTTAATAGAAAAACAGGAAGCATCCTATTCAAAATCCTGGTTGAAGGATGCAGGCTGAATATTCATTAGGATGGGGGTGGAGAGCAACAGGAGGGAGAAAATAGCAGGAAGCCAGGAACACTCATGACATGAGAATTTCTCAGACTGTTGAGATGTGTTTCCTAGACAGCTTCCACGGCGGAGGGATATTGAAATTTTCCTACGTGAGACTAAATATGACAATAATTACTAGTTTAGATAAAATATTCTTTAGTTCCTGATAATTGTTGGTTCACACACTCTATATACATTTTAACATTAAGACATATGAGAGTAAAATACCACTTGCTTTCTGTACTGACACCTAAAGTCAGATTAAAGGAATATAGAGGCAGTACGAAATGATAATTATAATGTAGGGCAGCCAGGGGAGCTAACAAAGAAAAATTCACTTCTTGATCTTTTTTGTTGCTTTCCTGCTACTCATAAATACCATTATTGGGCTTGGCTGAATGGTTGGTGGACAGGTAGGCCTAGAGGCAGACTTATGGAGAAGGGATCATATATATACAGTAGTGCTATAAGCACAAGATAATAAAACAGCACTAGAAGAATGAGTCTCTGTCTTTTTCTCTCTACTTCTCTGAAAAAGGAAGGAAGAAATGCATATTAGCAGAATAATTAACAGTCAGATAGGTCTCGCTGAATTGAGACACTGTTTCTGAATGTGGCTTCTTAAAATGACAGCTAAGACATTTTAAAGGTGACCTAAAAAGAGAGTTTCATTACAAGAACTGAAATATAGTTGCTGGCAATATTTAAGTCGAAGCTAAATGCATTTGGCTGTGCTGCATAAAGGAAATCAATGTTCTTTATTAGCTAAATTTGCTGTCATTTTCATTTGCTTTCCCAGCCCCTAAGAATTTATAGTCAGACAACCCAATTCTTTTAGAATGAGTCATAATCCTCTCACCTTCCTTCCCCTTTCCCTCCCCCTGACCACTCCACCTCCAGCCTGCATCCTTCTAACTCTCCAACAAACACACAAAGCTTGGCAGGATGATCCCTTTGTGATCGGATTCTTTCCTGCACATCTTCCTGGGGGAAAGGGATGGGGTAGTGGCCCCAGCAGCCTGATTCCCTCGCAGCGCCACTCTGGCATTCGTGCCTTTTATGGGTGTACAGAGCTCCAGTAAGGAGGGGCTCATATGAGGCACATGACACACTGTATATACTCTAGTGTCCCCCTCAAACACAAGTGAAGCCTTGTGGGGGGAAAAAGGAGTCACAGAAAGGCTGCCTGCTAGGTGAAGGGGCATGGCCAGGTATTCAGTAAGTTGGTGGAGTCTGGAAGAGGAAATTGTTTTTATTTTATTTTACTTTATTTTATTTCATTATTTGATGAATACAGGTCTCGAGGTCTGTTGCTTGTACTTCTTTCAAGGAATCCCAGCTCCTTTCCTCCCTACCATCCTACCTGAGCTCCCCAGCACATACATACTTTTTCTAAAGAAGGATGGAATAGTCACATACTCCTACAGCCGTGAGTTCTCTCCTCAGAAAATGAACATTTTTGAAAAAAAAAAAAAAGAAAAAAAAATTTGGCTCTTTCTGAATCCTTTTCATAGTCTCTTTCCTCCAAATCGGAAATCTACTTCAGAGCTCCTGAGAAGGGGTTGCCCTCCAGCCCTTTCTCCAAGTAAACTCAGTAGTCAACACCAGGGTGTTGCCCGGTGCAATGCTGACTTGGAACTCTGAACTGTCCTCTTTTCATACCTAAGACCCCACCACTTGTGTTGCTTAGGGACTTTTCCCTTTATAAAGCGCTTCCATGTGCATTATTCCATTGGAACCCTCTGGAATTTCGTGGTGGTCATCCCATTTGGAGATGAGACCCAGAAGTGTTAATGCGTCTTGTCTGAGGTCATATCCCCGGTGAGAGTGGAGCTGGAAATCCAGATGCAACTCTTGACTCCTGTTCTCTGTACCTTGTTGGTTGTTCTCAGAGCCTTGTATGTCTAATTCCTCACAACCGGGCACTTAAAATGCGATTCTGATCCAGATATTTACACAAGACCTTGAGAATTCAGGGAATTCCAACTTAAGGGTGAAAAATACACTTTTTTCCCCCAAATTCAAAGCATTCTTTGGCATTGCCTGGCATGAAAATAAATAGTTTAGGTGTACACACCCTTCTCTGTTGGCAGGTTGTACACAAATGGGTTCTTCAACATTCTCATGAGACTTAGCTTGGCATCACTCTTTGACATCTCCTGATCTGTGACTCATTTGTGGCTATTCTACCTCCAAAAGCAAGGCATCCTGAGGATAAAGTATAAGGTGGTCAGGAGAATTGCATGTGAGGCGAACATGTTGCCAGAGTTAACTTTTTTCTGCTTCACTCTTTTACAAAAAAAAAAAATCATAAGAAAGCAATTTCAAATAAATCACTTCATCTTTCTGGGACATAGTCTCTCCAACTACAAATATGCATGGCTCTGGTTGGCCTTTCTGTATAGAGCAGAGGTATGAAGAGGACAAAGAGTTCTTCTGAAGTTAGAAGGTCTGCGCTCCTGGGTGATGGTGAGTGCATTAGTGTCCTCTGGCTGCCATAACAAAGGACCCGACTGGCTTAAACAACAGAAATACAATGTCTCACAACTCACTCTCCCCCCCCCCACCACACATACACACACACACACACACACACTTTTGCATTCAGTTGAGCTAGTGAAGACCTTTGGTGTATGAGCTGCTATCTGTTGCAAAGCTAAGATATTTGAGCCTCCTATTTGTAACACTAAGACTGTTCTCCAAAAACTTTCTGCTTGCTAGGATTTGGAAGAATATCAAGCATTAATTTAATAATTCTACTGCTAAGAATACATTTCTAGAAAATATTCCATATATATATATGCCCAAAAGCATTCATTGGAGACTTTCTTTTATAATAGGAAAAATTACAAACCTAGTTTTAGCATTAGGAAATGCTTTCAAAACCTATATTTATCCATATAATAAAATGAATTAGTTAATTTTAAAACATATTTTTGGAGATTTTGCAATATCTTTGGAAAATGCCCACCAAATAATTATTAAAAGAAAAAAGTATGCTATAAGATCATACCAAATAATAAAATTCTCCAAAAGGTTAATGGCATTTATCCTTGAGTTTTAGTATTATGAGTATTTTAATTTCCTTCCTGAGACTCTTCTGCATTTTCTAAGTTTTCATTAATGAATATGCGTTAGATTTATAAACAACAACAACAAAAAACGAACAATAATACTGGAAGCAGCGAGAAGAACCCATGTCTTGTTCTTTTCCCTACACTTTTCCATCTCTAGCCTTGTCTTCCTGTGGTGGCATTTCCTGACTTCTTTTTCCTATACCCACCTAAAAAGTAAACCGTGCTGGATCTGATGCCTATCCCAGGTCAAACTTGCTTTTCCTCAGTAAGAAAAGATGCTCTGTCTTAATTTCTTTCCTCTTTTCTCCTCCCACTGCCCTTCACATGCTCAACTCCAAAACAGAGCATCTTAACAAATGCGGCAAATAGCAGCTTGGTCATTGCACCATGGTTTTCTAAGGTCTGAATTGTCTTAGCCAGAGTTAAATCCTAGAGAGAGACCCAGAGCAAGAGCGAAAGGGCAAGAGAGAGAGAGAGAAAGAAAAAGAGAGAGAGAGAGAGAGAGAGAGAGAGAGAGAGAGAGAGAGAGAGAGAGAGAGAGAGGAAGCGGGTGATCTGGGATTCAGGCTTCCTGGATGGAATCTGTCCAGTTTGGGCAGTGATGAATGAGTAACACAGGCCACTTCCCTGTGTTTGGAACCCTGGCCCTGAGCCCTGAGCTGTGCAGTCCATTTATCCTCTTTGTGGGTGGAACAGATGAAATTGCTTTAGCTGAAGGAAGTAGGTGAATTTACTTATTTATTAGATTCCCGGCTGCATCCATCACACCAATGTCTGGATCTGCTCAAATCATGACACAAGTACACACTTGAACACATACAGCAGTGTGGGTCCTTGAGTGCCCAGGCCCAGAGACTGGGCAGGTGTCCCTCTGTCCGAACACATGGCGGGTGGGCTGGCTGGCCGGGCCAGCTTCCTTCCTGGATGCATGACTGATCATTTAGCAATATACATGAGATCACACAACTGGAGAGAGGAAAGGCTGGTTATTAGGACTCAGATTTCCATCTTCCCACCACTGCAACACTGTGACGCAAGGTTCTGCTGAGAGCTTTAGCAGTCTCACATCTCCAGCCAAGTGCACAGTGAGAAATTCATTAAAATAAACCATCCCCATGGCAATTCTTTATATTCCTCTTTCCTTTACCGTCTCCCCGCAAACCAGGCGCCCTTGCCTGTCCCTCCTTCTGTAGACAATGAACCATTTACCGAGAATATGGCTCCGTTTCATCTCTCACCTCTTCTAATCTAGCTTAGGCTGAAATGCCACAGGCCCATCTTTGATGACTATTAATATTAAATTTGTCTTCCTCCCAGCATCCTCTCTCCTCCAGAACTCAGAAGTCAGCCTCCCCTCCCCGGCAACTGCACTCTCCAAGTCCCTTTTCTCACACCCCCACCATGGTTTCATTGCTCCCCTGCCTACCTACTTTCCCAGACAGAGGCAATGTGTGGACATGTCCCCACCTGAGACAAAGAAAAGAGCCTTTGTTATACCTGCAAGATCCTAAATATTATCATCATTTAATTACTGCCATTCTCCCAGGCCAACCGCTTGGCAGCAGGCTCCCCTCTGGTTAAACAGGCTTTTAAGTTTTCCCGGGGAGACTGCATCAGAGATAATTTATGAATGGAGACTAATTTGAAGTAATGTTGCTGGTATAAAGAGGTGACCCCAAGGGAACCCAGCTTTAAAAGACAAACTGGGAGAAAGGTTATGTATTTCTTTCAGGCACAGATAATCTTTTTGGAAGTGGCCACTACTCCGATTCAATGTCTCGGGCAAAAACCAATAGACTGCATTATTAACTGGCCAAGATTCAATTTTTTTTTTTTTCGATTGCCAGTAATTTTTCCCTTGATTGTATACTCAGTCGAAAGGACAATTTTACCTCAGTCTTCTGGAATGTACATCAACCAGGATTGTCCAGTTGACTCTAAAAGGTGTCAAAACCTTTCAAGTTCCAAAATGTCTCATGAGCTGTAAAGAAAAAACCCCAAAGTATTCCGCACCTGAAGTGACAACATTCCAGGTAAAAATGGCCAGCTCTCAGCCTTTGAAAATGGGAAGCCTGATTTGTGCATTTGGTAATGTGACAAAGGGAACACAAATGCATCTCACACTGCCTGAACATTTCCAACTTTATTTGGTCAGGTCATGACCCTCCCTTTTCCTTACGATGTTCTCACGAGAAGTGTCTGATTATTGCTTTCTTTAGTACTCTCAGTGGAAGTGGTTCTTTAGTTGTACTCATTTTTGGCCACCTAGATTGAAAAAAAAAATCAACTCTTCCTCATTGACCATTTCTAATATTAGAGGAGACTGGAGAGGGTTAACATTTGCACACCCAGTTTTTCTCTCTTCATTCTAATATTATTACTATCAATATTATGAGATATAACTGACATATAACATTGTGTAAGTTATACAATGTGTTGATTAGATACATTTATATGTTGCAATATGCATACCACTGTAGTATTAACTAACACCTCTATGAGGTCACATAATTATCATTCATTTTTATAGTTGAAACTAAATCTAGTCTCTCAGAAACTTGGAAGTTTATAATAAAGTATTGTTAATTATAATCACTATGCTATGCATTAGATATCCAAGACTTATTTATCTACTAGATGCTAGTTTATGCCCTTAAATGACATCTTCCTAATTCCCCTACCATCCAACCCCCTGCTAACCACCATTCTACTCTTTTTATGAGTTTAGCTTTTTAAAATTCACATATAAAGGACATAATACAGTATTTATTTTTCTCTGACGTATCTCACTTAGTTTAACGCCATCAAGTTTCAACCATGTTGTTGCAAATGGTGGGATTTCCTTCTTCCTCATGAGTGAATAACATTCCTTTGTATTTATGTATACTACTTCATTCTAATTTTGATGTGAAGTTAACTGTAACTGTGCCTTGCAAGTCCCATCATCAGATATCACTTTTAGAGCATCAGCTGTTTCCAACCTCTAGAACAGCTAACGAAATTTCAACAACAACTAAGAAAATAATTGGCAGGGTTAGGAGAAAGTGGTCAACTTTGAACTTGGGTGAACTCTGCAAACAAAAATCAATGACATGGGAAAGAAAGGCAGGGTATACATCACCATAATGGCAAAATGTTCTTTATCTTTTAAAAAGGTTAGATAGATAGTTCATCTATTATCCCGCTATTTTTTTTTAAGTCTTCAAAAAATATATATCAAAATTATCTGTCCTGTGCATTTTTCCATTATCAGCCCAAGGTGGCAATTATTTGTAAGTATTTGTATTAAAATATGAAAAACGTTTTTGCTTTGCAGCCAGTGTTCCTTTGGAATCTCTTCAAGTCAAGGTGAGAGGAGTGTGGTGCAGATCTGAAGAGAAACATAAAAAGAGTCAAAAAAGAAAGTTTAGGGGTGTTGGGGAACATCACCAGAAATGGTACTCTGGCAGGCCTCGATGAGGAAGTTGAAATGGGACGTTTGAGGCTGCCTGCTTAGAGAATTGCCCAATTCAGAGTCCTGAATGTTTATTTTATTTCATGTACTAATAATATCTCCGTCTTGAATTGCCTTCTTTGTTCTGGTATCGAAAGCATCATGTATGTGATGGAGGGACCCCTCGCACAACACCTGGTGAAGGACCACTTACGTGTGAATATTCAGTGAAACTTTCTGATCCCAACTTGTCTGTGTTGGCAATCAGGTAGTTTGCTGAGATTCTGTGGTATCTCACCAGGAGAAGATTGGAGGCGTATTCTCTGAAGAGGGTAACGCAGAACGTCTCTGTACAGGAGATGGCAAAATCCATTGAGGGGGAAGCCATACTGAAAATGGGGTCACGTACCAATGTAGAGCTTCTCTAGCCTATGCCCTCAGCTGGCTCCCAGAACACTGGCAGTTAGAACTAGACCTTGGCTCAGCTTATTCTGTGTGGAATATGACCAACTCAAGACAGGGAGGAAAAAACTAAAGCTATTAACATTAGGGACCTCCTCATACAACAAAGACCACCCCTGGGCACAGAGCTCCAGCAATCAGCCTTTTAGCACTTATATAAATATGTGCAGAAAGTCAAGAATCATCAGACATTGGAGGAAATCATATAAAATAAAATACACAGACTTAAACAAACCAAAGTTTTAAAGTACTAACTCGAAGGAAACAAAGACGATACAGGGGGTAAGAAAAAATTACATTAAATTAATATTAATATTCTTAGCAAGATAAGGTAATATTGGATCCATGAAGCAAAATTAGATGATCTGCTAAATAAACATTTGGGATGCCAAAATTGTAATTAATTTACACAATAGAATTTCACATGGCGATGAGACGGAATAATTATTGCTGTGTGTGTACTGAGTCTCACAAAGATGATGTTAAATAAAAGAAGTCAGACACAAAAAAAGTACATATTCTATGATATAATGTTCACAAAAAAAAGCTACAATATTAGAAGTCAAATGGTGGTTACTTTTTGTAGGCAAGGTGTGGAGAAAATCTCATAAGTTTCTAATACAAAAATAAAAATAAAACAGGTTTTATAAAAAGGAGAATCAGAGTGATATCAGATTTCTCAACAGCAACTGAAAGATAGAAGACAATGAAGCAATGCCTTCAAATTTCTGAGGAAAAGTGATTTCTATATCCAGCCAAATGATCAATTAATTGTGAAGGTATACTAAAGCTATTTTCAGATACAAGGTCTTTAAAAATCTACCTTCCTTTTACTTTTTCTCAGCAAGCAATTAGAAGCTCTCAGAAGCTAGATACACCAGAAATATACCCAGAAAAAAAGAGAGACAAGAGATCCAGGAAACAGATGAACCAATGTAAGACAGAAAAATGCAAGTCCCAAGATGATGGCCAATGGAAAGCCTAAGATGACAGGTAAGCAGTAAACCTAGAGAGCTAGCAACCCCAAGTGCAGCAGGTTAGAAAGCTCTAAAAGAGATGTCTTCAAAAAGATAAATTAATAGAATATATAGAGAGGAGATTTACACAATTAGGGAAAGATTAGGAATATATATATTTAATTGTAAGTGTATATATTTAAATTAATATATTATACATATTATAAGATGAAATATAAATATGGAAAGAATGAATCAAAAACAAATAAGAGTTCTCTTATTTTCTTCCTTCACCCCAGTGAATATCTGAAGTGCCACCTGTTTGTACCCCACAGAGCACTCCTGATAGAAAGAATAACTTCCTTGTATTAGTTGATCAGATTAGCTGTGGGAAATTGTATCTTAAGGAAATGGGCCACAGAAAAGGTAAATGTTGGCAACTAGAAGAGAAAATCAAACACTAGTAGAAGCCCACCTCCACTGTGGGGGGACTTGTTGGGCTCCACGAGGTGGGTTCTAGGAAGCCCAGGCCAACGTGAGGTCCTGGAGCCTTAGAAGACCTGGGCTTAAGGATCAGAGATTCATAAACTCTTGGAAAGAGCAAGTGCCTTCAAAACCATCTCAATTACATCTCTCATTTTACCAAAGAGAATAATTTACGCTTGAATTAAAATCTTGCCTAAATCTAATTCTAAATCCAATTAACATATCTGCATTTTATGGATGCTCAAATGAATGTATTAAAGTAAATATAAAGAGATCCAATGTATGTTTAGTTTCCTGTCTTAACTGTCTTCCACAGCCTATCTGTGCTGGCAACTCTCTTACTTGCCGCCATCCAGGATATGAGGTTTTTTTCTCATCAATGTCTTTACAGTTCTTACACAAACTCTGAGCCAGAGCTGGGCAGTTTCTTCAGAAAACATTCTCTGAAATATTTTTGAAGAGCTTCACAGAATCCTCGTTATCTAATAGATAGGCCAAAAATCTGACTCCAGGCATGTTTTCCTTTTCTGTTTTATCAAAGGCAAAATAAAGATGAGAAGCCCTTTTTGTAAGTACTTATGTCTTATTAGGACATTCTTAAAGTAAATAGCTTTAGTCATAAAGGTTAGAGACAGTCTGCCTAAAACAGAGGTGTATTTAAGTGGCTAGATTTAATAAATTCCAACTTATAAATTGAGCTTATTGACTGTAATTGCTTACAAGAGTAGGCACTAAATGCAGAGATTAGCATAATCGTGATTGTAATTTCTATTAGCATTTATAAATATAATTAGAGCCAAGTGTCTGGCTTTGTTGAAAAGTTTCCACTAAAATCTGTCTTGCAAAGACTTGAAAAGCATATGCTGCTCCACCAGGGCACAGCATCGCGTTTAGGGGATGGACTGCCTCTGCCGCCTTCGACTTCTCAATGCCTCTCCCATCAGCAAGACACTGTGATTATTCAATATACATGATAAAGGTGCTCTGGTTGAGGAATTGTGCTTTTACCTTAGATGAAGTAACAAAGGCAAATTTTTGCCCGCTGCCAGAAACGAACATACACAAACAAAAACAGCAAAATGTATGAAACAACAGTTTTCAAGACATTGGCTCTCAGGCCACAAAGAATAGTGATCTCTGAAAGACAGAAAATAAACTAGGTGAGCTGCACGGGGAGGGAGGAAACGGAAATATTCTGTTCTAAGGTTCTTATACTATGTATGAAGTGGTTGATTATCGCTTAACGGCAAGAGAGTTAGAGTTGCACGCTATACATTGTACACCATATACTCCCTACGCTATATCTTCGCAGCCATTAAAATAACAAAACAAAAATGTATGGCTAATAAGTCAACAAGGAAGAATAAATGGAATCATAAAAATATCAGTTAATCTAAAAGATGGAAAAAATTGGAAAAAGGTCAATAAAGAACAAATGGAACAGATAGAAAACACACAGTAAAATAATAAACATAAACCTACCTATACTGATTATCACATTACATGTAAATTATCTAACCACCTCTGATTAAAAGGTAGGCATTTTCAGGTTGAATAAAAAATCAAGACCCATTAAATGCTATCTATAAGAAACGTGCTTTATATATAAAGACACGGGTAGGTCAAAAGTAAAAGGACAGAAAATAATACACTATGGCAGTATTAATAATGGAGAGGCACAATGCAGCTGAACTACATGGAGCAAAACCTGACAAAACTACACAGAGAAATAAACAAATCCAAAATTTTAATCAGCAATTTTAATAATGACCTCTCGATCATTAATAGCACAAGTAGAGAGAAAATCAGCAAGCCTACAGAAGATTTAAAGTTTCTATTAACCAACTTGACATCATTGGCATTTACAAAATATTCCACCTGACAGTAGCAAAGCACACACTATTTTCAAGTGTACACAGAGCATTTACCAAGACAGACTATATTCTGGGCTACCAAACAAATTACAATAAATTTTAAAATGTTCAAGCTATACAGAGGATATTCTCTGATCACAGTGGAATTAAGTTAAAAATCATTTGTGGAAAACCCTCTGGAAAATTACAAGTGTTTGGATGATGAAAACTGAATAATAAACTCGTAAATATTAAATGAATTTAAAATAATAAAAAAGAAATTAGAAATATTTTCAACTGAGCAAAACTGAATGTATCCAAATTTGTGGGGTGCTTTTAAAGCAGTACTTAGAGGAAATTTGCAGTACTAAATGTTACACACTAGAAGAATGGAATTTCTTGAATCAATTACCTCAACTTCCCCCTTAAGAAACAAAAAAAAAGACGAAATTGGATTCAAAGTTGCAATAGCGTTCGAGTATACTCATTTACACATTTTCCAATGATAGCTGCTTTAAAGTCCTCATCAGAAAATTCCAATGTTGTGTCATCTTATCATTGATATCTGTTGATTGTCTTTTCCTATAGGATGAAGATTTTTGTAGTTCTCATATGCCAAGTAATTTGGCTTTGTATCCTGGACATTTTGAGTATTATGTTGAGACTGGGTCTTGTTTATATTTGCTGGTCTGATTGTACTTAGACTTCTGGTGTTCCTCCTCAATCTGCCCACTGATATTTATTTTTCAGAGTTCTCAAATAGCTGTCTTGTATCCTGCCCAGATTTTATTAGTTGAGTTCAGTGAGGAACAAAAGGAGATGTGTGTTACTTCATATGGTCAGCAGAATTCTGAGACAGATTTCAAGATTCCTTCTTCCAATGTAGATGCCCTTTATTATCTCTTCCTCTTGAATGTGAGCAGGATTTGTGACTATAATGGAATATCACTCCCATAATTATTGCTTTATATGGCAGAAGGAATCTTGCAGACATAATGAAGTTCCCTAATCGTTGACTTTGAATTAATCAAAAGAAAGATAATCCTAGATATGCTTGATCTAATCAGATGAACCCTTAAAAAGAAGTCAGAGAGATTCAAGGCCAGATAGGTTCCCTG
Source organism: Rousettus aegyptiacus (assembly GCF_014176215.1). Lineage (NCBI taxonomy): Eukaryota > Metazoa > Chordata > Mammalia > Chiroptera > Pteropodidae > Rousettus > Rousettus aegyptiacus. The sequence continues at coordinate 35,528,628 of NW_023416286.1, forward strand.
ACTGGCCTTGAAGATGCAGCCTTCATGAATTCTACAGCTATAGGAAATTAATTCTTCTCACAGCCTCATAAGCTTGAAAGGAGCCCTCAAGCCTCACATGAGACCCCAGCCCGAGTTTATACTTGATTACAGTCTCGGGAGACCCTGAACTGAGGATTCAATTGAGCCCTGCATGCACTTCTGACTTACAGATACTATGACACAATCAGTAGTGTTCTTTTAAGCCTCTATGTTTGCGATACTTTGTTACACTGCAAAAACCTAATATACTGTATTATACATGCAACAGTGTTTAAAATATAGAAAGTCTAGGTAATCTATGTCTGAGCAAATGCTATCCTGAAAGTGTTGATTATTTCTCAATATGTTTTCTAACAAATCTCTTGGTTTTCCTTCTTCTGATTCAAATTTAGTATTAGAGGAACATCTCAAAATTTCGAATCTGCTCAAGATGAACTTTCCAGCAGTGCTGAATGTAGCAGCTCATCTCTGTGCAATTATAAGCTGCTTCATTACTATTATTCCCTGTCCCCTTCTTGGTTTATCAAGCTGAGTTTCAGGGGGAAAAGTTAACCTTATTATATTATTGCATTAATTATTGCCACATGAATCATTCAACAGAGACAAATAGCAAGCCTGGTATAATCAGTGAACTAGAAGAAGTAACCATTTATAGCCATCCATCAGATAGGCCAAGTTAGTCACCATGAACTGACAGGTTGTTTTTACCTGGACATGACAGTTGTCAAAAAAAAAACGGCATGATTTCCAGGTGAGATGTGACAAATGTCATACCCACCTAATCCACATGTGGGGACACAGAATACATGGAAACATAGCACATATCTCTCAGGATGTTCCTTGAAGAAAAAAAATCTTAAATTGTTTGGGAAACACAAACGAGCCCCTCTTAGAGGTGCACGGCACTTAATGAAGACAACCCACGTTTGCGCAGTAAAGAAATCTGCTTAACGTGGCTTATGTCAGAATTTCTCATACTTATTTGCTATGCGTACCACACAGGTGTTTTAGTTGAGTTCAGTGAGAGGTAAACGGAGGTGTATGTTTACTTCACACGACTGGCAGAGTCAGTTTTTGGCACGCTTATTAATCTCTGGAAACGTAAATAATTTTGCATGGAAAATATTTTTGGAAATGTAGATCATTGTGTGTTTATTTATCCTGTCCCTTCTTTCCGATGATATTCCACTCTAGGTCAAGTGTTGATCACATGCGAATTGGAGAGACAAATTTCTAGCATAATTGTTCTCAAATAGAAATTGCCACCTAACCTCGCCTCAAGCTGATGTGAAGTACTTATGCAGTCCACAGTCTCCTGAGATTAAATGCATCTTTCATAACTCAAGAATTTCAGGCATCATCGACCAATGATAGTTTATCACTCCAAAGCATTCAAGAGACATTTTGTAAGCACCCATCTTGTGCTAAGCTCAGGCCATTACCAGCATGCCCATAGCACACTGGCTTTGCCAGCTCATGGAAGGTATGGCCATGCTAAAAAGGTATCTGGAAGGGGTGATAACTTGTGGAGCCCCCAGAGACTTCTGGAGAAGAGGACAAATGGCCCGGCTGGAGGGTGACTGTCAGCCCCAGAACAGAGAACCTCAGATAAGTTCATAAAGTGAGAGCTGCCCTGACTGCTTATACAGGGCCTTGGTGGGGGCCGGATGGGGTAGAGAACTCACCCTCAAAAAGCAAAGCCAATTTGTAGGAGACATTAGCTTAAATCAACCCCTGACAATTTTTTTCAAGTTAAGAGCAAAGAAGGAACAAGAAAGAGGGAAGCGTAAGAAACAGAGAGAATAAGCTGCTTTCCATCTCGCATTGTTCTAAGATACACATTTTTCTCACATTTTAACATCTCTGAACGTCTCTGAAATTGAAATACATCTTATGATCCAAAGCACCTTAAAATCGCTGTCCTCCGGCATCAGCGTGACCTAGTTGTCATTGGCTGCATGTGCAAACTCGTTCACAGCTGTTGCTGCTGTCATCACTTCAACTGGATTATGTGCAGTGTTGGTACTACATGTGCCAGATTTAATTGCCGTGTAAAATGTCTTCAGAAAGATTATACCATGATTCAGTATTGAAAGGAAAACAAAGTGCATTCGGAGAGGCAGGGAGACAAAGCAGAAGGAAGCATGTTTGTTATTTGTGAAGTGCATATTCATTAGAGGAGAAATTATTGTAATTCCATTATCTCTTGTAAAACAAACCAAGTGCCTTACATCTCAAAATGTGGTCTATGGACCAGTGGCATCACCTGGGAGATTGTTAAAAATGCAGAATCTCAGACTCAACCTTAAACCTACTGAACCAGGATCTGTATTTTAGCAAAATTCCCAAGTGGCTGGGCATATATTAAAGTTTTAGGGCACCGCGTTAGAGGACATTAAAGTGAAGCTACGTTACATTGAATCATTGAGATACTCACAAGGGAATGCCCCTCAGAAAGTACTCGGACCTCGGTAGCATCAGACACCTTCACAAGAACTTCCTGACCCCAGGGCAAATTGGAAGGAATAAATCTTTACTCGGTTCTCTTACTTCCATCACCTGGGACAAGAGACGTCTGAGGGATGAGCCACATCTCCTGTAACTGCAACAAAATGAATGTCTCAGGATGCTCCAAAAGACCTAATTCTTGGAGACACCAGGTACTTTCCTGCAAACCAAGACCTGTACCCTCTTCTCTTAGCCCCGAATTACCAATTTTGTCTATGCAGAGGCTATAAATCAAGTTTTTAATACAAATTGAGCTGGTGTCAGCTGAAAAAGAAGCGATGAGTCAGGGCAGCTCTCACCTCATGAATTTGTTTGAGGGTCTCTGTGCTGGGGCTGGCTGTCAATGATGTCTCTTACCCAAGTTTTTTTATTCATACCATAGTCCCCCCTTACCTGCGAGGAGTACATTCCAAGATCCCACGCGGATGCTTGAAACTGCAGATAATACCAAATCCCATATACATACTGGTATTTTCTATACATATGCACTTATGGTAAAGTTTAATAAATTAGGCACAGTAACACTAATTAACACTACTAATAAAATAGAAACAATTATAACAATATATTAGAATAAAAGTTGTGTGAATGTGGTCTCTCTCAAAATGTCTTATCATGCTGCTCTCACCTTTTCAGTTAAGGAAACACTTTGTGGCTTCCCTTGGCATATCAAATTGCCAGCATCACTACTCTTGTGCTTTGGGGCCATTATTAAGTAAAATAAGGATGACTTGAACATACACACTGTGATACCATGACAGCCAACCTGATTACCAAGGGAGCTACTAAGTGACTAAGGGGGAGGGGAGTGTGTACAGCATGGAGACGCTGGACCAAGGGATGAGTCACATCCCAGGTGAGATGGAGCTAGTCTCGTGAGATTTCATCGGGCTACTCAGAATGGTGTGCAATTTAGAACTTCCGGATGGTTTATTTCCGGAATTTTCCATGTAATATTTTCAGACTTGGGTTAACAAGATAACTGAAGCCGTAGATAAGGGGAAACCACTGTCCTCTACTTCTAGAGAGCACCACAGCTAACTTTGAAAGAAAGACAACACATTGTATTGCACTGCATCCTGAAAGGTAGAGTTTTGCTCTTATATTTTTTACAAATAAGTTAGCAGTGGCTCAAAGAACTTAAGTTACGTAAGTACCAGAGTGACAGAGCCCCTGAAAAACTTAACCTGATATTTAGACTCAACTCTCAAGGAATTTCTCAAGGTTGACACTCTGCTTCTTTTAAAGAATCCCTAGTAAACTCAGACGTAGGCTCTGTTTGTAAATCACTATCCATTTTTTGTATAGCATCCTGGTACAGTGTATTTTACTCCCTGAGATTTGCTGACATCTGCTGACAAATGGAAGAATAGCACTGAGAAAAGTTGTCCTAAAAAGGCCATCGTGGTGCCGCAGAGCGCAGGCCAGAGCGGGACAGCGTGAAAATCCCTGAAGGAGACCGTGAAGATCAGCGAGCACTGGAAGAGACGCCGAGAGATCTGAGCATGCCCGGGTCCCAGACCAGTGAGAGTCACGGGACTCCCAATCGTGCCACATAAACACTCTGTTGCCCTGTGGGGTGATCCGCCGCGAGGCCTCAGATGGGTCATGTGTTGGGGGGCAGCATGTGATGATAGGTTATTGACTTCTAACAATGCGGACGGTAAAACTCACTGGGTAACTGAGCAAATTACCGCAACTCCTTGCCTCTACTTTCCTGTAAAACTCCTATGGGGAAGGCTCTAGAGTTATCCTAACTAAATCCTTATTGATACTAGGTATTTTAGATTAATAATAGACACACGCGCGCGCCTTTTACTGATAACACGTCTAAAGACCACTGGGATATTGTCTGGGCTTGTAAGAGAATGAAGTACCACTTCATCCCATTAGGTGGAGCCAAACGATCAGCTGAAGTATACCAGTCTGCCATTCTAGCCTTGACAAGTATTTTCCAGTATTTTGCAGCATTTGACAAGCTTTAAATTTGCGGGGACCACTGAACAAGGTAGTAGGGAGCCCATATACATCCACTTTATTCATATACCTGCCACATCAGCCATCCTTTTATTCGTAACTTACTCTTCCATCAAAATAGCCTCACTAGTTACAGATGAGACCTCACACTGCTCACATCTTGCCTCCCTCCTGGTTGTCCCTCCCTAATCTCCCTCAGGTCTAAAATTGGCAAACCAAAGTATCAAAATGTAAAATACCAAAATGTTACACCTCGAAAACTCTGCTGTCCGAAAGAAAGAAAGAAAGAAAGAAAGAAAGAAAGAAAGAAAGAAAGAAGAGAAGAGAAGAGAAGAGAAGAGAAGAGAAGAGAAGAGAAGAGAAGAGAAGAGAAGAGAAGAGAAGAGAAGAGAAGAGAAAAGAAAAGAAAAGAAAAGAAGAAACCAATGCCTATTGAGCACTTAATTTATTTCAGGCGTTTTGACACATCGCTTGAGCCCAGTAATAATAGTTATAATCATAACAGCTACCATTTGTTGGGTACTTGTGCCAAGTACCATGCTGAGTGCTTGTATACACGATCTCATTTAATTCCCTTAAGATCACTATGAAATGCTGTTATTCCTACTTCATAGCTCTAGAAACAGGAATTCAGAGAGGCAAGTAAACACAAACGAGGACATCGGGGAAGATACATCAGGATCCACTTAGATTCATGAGCCCCTCCATCTCCTTATCATAGTCTCTCACCCACACCAGGGCTTCTACTTCTGGAACCACAAAAACAAGATCTAGGCATCAGCTCTCCGCAAATGTAGGGGCAAGGTGGGGAGAGAAATTTTTGGTTAGGGGAAGGAGAGGGAAAGAAGAGTATAACTCTTCCCATCAACAGGGTAAGATATATTCAGGGCACCCTGGTCCAGAACAAAAACTTTTCCCATAGAAATAATAATTTTTTTGCTATAGTCTTGCTAATATCATTATGCAATTACTCTATAAGTTAAATAGAAATTTTAAACTACACTGGATGGTTTAGAGGAACTAAAAGATGATGGCTGAAGCCAGATCAGAATGGATGAGGAGGAAAATGTTGAAGATGCAGGTAGAGAACAGTCAGATGTCAGGTGCTCTGAGAACTCAGGCCAGGCCAAGGTGTTTGTGTTTTATTCTAGTAGCAATAAGAGCTTTTGGAAGGTCTCTGACTTATGCTTTCAGTCGATTACTCTAGCTTCTGTATGGAAATAGGGCATTTCCCATTACGGATAATGGGATAAGACATCAGGTAGAAATCCAGATGAGTGATGACAGTGGTTTGCATTACAGTTTTAGCCATGGAGATTATGAGAAATGGTTGGATTCGAGATAATTCTGAAGCACCCCTGATAGAATCCGTTGATGGATTGGATGTGGAAAGGAAAAGAATGGAGACAGGATGAGTTCTAGCTTTTTGCTTGAACAACTAAATAGAAAGTTAGTCAGGAAGTGCAGTGGAATGAAGACAGGGGGAAGTTCAGTAGAGTAAAGAGTTTGGCTTTGTGTTATGGTCAGTTTGAGGTGCTGACTAGAATTCTAAGTGAACAACTCCATACGTAATTCTGGAGCTAAGATGTGAGGTTAGAGAGACAGAACAACTCTGAGAGTCATTGGCATATGCATGAGATGACCTCATGGCCTAGACAAGGAGGAGAAGGTGGTCTCAGAACAGAATTCTGGAACACTCCCACACTTAGAAATCCACCAAGGAGAAGTGAAGTAGAAAGACGAGAAAAGAAAATCATGCAGTTGGAGGCATTCTGGCAAGTGTAAAGTCCTAGAAGCCTGGAGGAAAATGTGTTTCCAGAAGGACAAGTGTTCAGCTGTGAGATTACCGCTCTGAGGACAAAAACATTGATATGAGATAACAAATGGAAGTCATTGGTGAACTTGATGGGAGCCATTTTTTGTGGAATGCTAGGAGAGAACTGATTGGAGTTGGGTGAAGAAAAAAGAAGTGGGTGAGAACAGAGGCATGTGGTCAAGTCTTTTGAGACTTATTTTGGTATGAAGCTGAGTTCTGAGGCAGTATCTGAAAGGGGGTGAGGTACCAAAGGACAGAATTTTTTGAATGGCACTGGGTATCGTACTACTATCTCAGTTCTTATTACACTATGATACAAATACTGTCCTCATTTTACACATCAGAAAACTAAAAAGTTAATTTCCTACACATCCATATATATATTTTTTTAAATGTTAATATTACATAAGACCCAAATTATTTCCTCTAGATCCTGGTACCTCCTATTAAAAAAATGAAAATTAAAGGTTTAGTACTTTGGTTTTCCAGTTCAACACAATAACCCAAGTGAATGCCAAGTAATATGAATAGCCTTATTTTTATCATCATGTTATTTGTTGACTTAGAATCTTTTATTAAATACAGAAAGTTTTTTGTCACGTTTTAATCACCATTTGGTGTTTGTCTTGATCATGGCTGAATTTGTTCCAAATTCAGTCCTCTTTCTAGACAGACCTCTCAAATATTTATAAACTATAACACAAATTTTTAAGTCATCAAAAAATTCCTTGCTATTTTGCTGTTTTAACTCTTAAAATTAGTAATCTTAATAATATTCAAGGCTTCATAGCTTATCAAGACTTGAAAAGTCAAATTTTGTCTTTACCCATGACAAATTTCTCTTAAAAAGAATAAATTCAATCATATGTACATATGTGTTTGTGTATATATGCATGTATGTGTATATATATGTATTTGTATGCACACACACATATGTAGAGCATCCATTCTATACCAGGTACACATGCGGCTGGAGAAAGATAAAGAAGACAGTTCCCAGTGCTCCTGCAGTGGTGTGAAGAGGCTGCTGTGGAGGCGCCTATGAGAATGATGCCATAGAAACTCTGCCAAGGCTGCGACGGCAGAAAGAGGGACCTATCTAGTATGAATTGAAAAGACCCTATTCTTGAATTTCTATACAAAACTATAGATTCATTAAACACATTTGCATTTGTTTGGAATTGTCCTAGAGTTACAGTTTTTTAAATTTAATGAGTTTTTACATTCATAACTATTCTATATTAAATCTTATATAAATATATAGAAATAGTGTTATATACAAATATACCATTATAGTTATATGAAGTAATTTTCATTTTAGACAATGAACTTAGTCATTCTTGAGAAAATGTGGTATGCCACAAACCACCGGTGCTGGAATTTCGGTGTCCGTGACCACCAAACTCGGCTGGCCGCAGGGTGGTACGCAGGTCTCTCTGCTCTGTACGACTTACTAGTACGCACCTCAGTAATACTCGACAGTGTGATCTTCAGGAGCAGCTTAACACAGCGGGCACCGAAAGAGTGGTTATGACCAACGTTCATTTGGCCAGCTCTGTACAAAGCAGCATATAGACAGCCGAGGTAGTTGGCACCATGTTCCTGATGTATCAGCGCCGTTGTGGCATCCTGGGAAACTTCCTCACGCCCCTGCTCCTTTCTCTGTCTCCGCTCTATGCTGAAGTTCTTTTCTTTCAGCTCCATTCTGCAACATCTTTATTTCGGACTTCTGGCCTCCAAAACTCTAAGAGAATAAATGTCTGTTGTTTTAAGCCATCCGGGTTGTGTTACTTTGTTCCAGCAGCCCTAGGTAACTACTATAAGTGTTAGCTGGAGAATGAACAAACTCCAAATGTCAATATTACATGAGAACAATGCAAGAAGTGAAAGGGGAAAATGTCATAAACCAGTTTTCTTTTTCTGGGGAGATGTTATTAATGTACTTCTTTTACACTTTATTAAATGTCCTTATTTACCAGTTCAGATAAGGAAATGAGCTTTTGGGATTGTAGGGTATCCTGACCCTTTGTGCCAAACTCTAGGAACCAAAGAGTCCCTATGGCCGGCCTTGGTTTTTGTAAGAAATAGAACTTCGGCTAAATTATGAACCATTCAACAGAACAGATCTGATGTGCTTATAGAGCTGTCTTTTAGAACATGATTTTCCATTATAGCAATAAAAATGTTAAATGACAAACTCGAGTCACAGTTTCCACCACCTCGCACTTTGTAAATACTCCCTGGGGTCTGAGAAATAATGAGAAGGTATTTCTTACTCATATACACTTGGGCAACTTTTCTGAGTCTTAGTTTCATAATTTGTAAAAAAAAAAAAAAAAGAAAAAGAAAAGGAAAGGAAATAATAACTCCTAATCTACAAGTTAATTTAAATGAAATGAGAGTTTGGACAAAAGACACAAAACTGAGAACGACAGGTGTCCAGTATCTCCACATTCTCAATCTGTCTGTTGGCCATTTCTGAAAGACTTGCGGAGTTATCTCCAAACCCATTACCTTATTACCCAATTCTTCCCTCATGACATACAAAACTTAAAACAAGAAGATACAACTACATACCTATTAGAACAGCCAAGATCCAGAACACGAATACACCAAATGCTGGAGAGGATATGGAGCAAGAGAACTCTCATTGCTGGTGACACACAAAATGCCGCGGCCACTTTGGAAGACAGGTTTGTGGCTTCCTACAAAACTAAACATTCTCTCGCCATACGTTCCAGCAATTGCACTCCCTGGTATTCATCCAAAGGAGCTGAAAACATGTCCACACAAAAACCTGCATATGGATGTTTATAGCAACTTTATTCATAGTTGCCAAAACCTTAAAGCAACCAAGATGTCCTTCAGTGAGGGAATGGAAAAATAAACTGTGGTGCATCCAGACAATGGAACATTATTCAGTGCTAAAAAGAAATGAGCTACCAAACCATGAAAAGACATGGATGAACCTCAAGTGCATATTAGTAGGTGAAACCAGCCAACCTGAAAAGGCTACATAACGTATGATTCCAACTATATGACATTCTATAAAGAGCAAAACTATGGAGACAGTAAAAAGATCAGTGGTTGCCAAGGTCTGAGGGAGGGAAGGATGGGTAGGTGGAGCACACAGGATTTTTAGGGCAGTGAAACCTTTCTGTGTGATACTCTAATGGTGGATACATTTGTCAAAACCCAGAGAATGTACACCACCAAGAGTGAATCCTAATGCAGACTATGGACTTGGGTGATAATGACGTATCAATGTAGGTCCATCGATTGTAACAAATGTGCCACTCTGTTACATGTGGAGGATGTTGACAATGGGGAGACTATGCATATGTAGGGGCAAGGGGCAAAAGGGAAATCCCTGTGCATTTCTCTCAATTTTTCTGCGAATCTAAAACTGCTCTAAAAAGATGAAGCCCTTTAAAAAAAAAAATAAGATATAGAAAAGACTATAGGTTCACTAGAGAGGCTGGTAGTGAGGGTATCCTGGAGAAGATGGGTGTTATGCAGCTCCCCCCAGCAGGGTAGGAAAAGAGATTTCCCCTCCACAACTCACCTGCTTCAGGCCAAATGGGGAGAGTATCCAGGAAATATTGAAAAACCTGGAGCACATAGGGAACACGTGAACTGGTGCTATATGCCTGTTCTATAAAAGGCTCATAAGCCAGAGGCTGTGGCCGAACTTCCATGAAGGCAGAGGGGAGAGAAGAAGGGGCTACAGTGGGAGCCAACACACTGTATCAAAGGTACCATAAGGGTGATGATTCCCACAAGCCAAAGGAGCACTCCGTGGAAGGAACCACCTAGATGGGTGTTGAAAGACAGAAAGAAACCACCTGGAGAAAAAGCAAGTATGACAGCAATCCTGACCCACGGGGAATCCCAATGTGTAGAAGTCAGAGGGGCCAAGCCAAAAATTATAACTGGTTGTGCCCAGCTGGAGTCTCCAAGATCCCCACGAAGGGGCCCCAGGAGATAACAAGTCAGTATTTGGCCATCCACCATGCTTAAATGGGCAGCTTATCACTGTCCCAGTAAGGTCCATACTTTTCAACCCTCAGCTCTCCTCCCTTTCTTCCCTTGAATCCCAAAGGAGCACAGTAAGTTGGGCAGGAGTAGAAAGGCCAGGTGAGGGAACAGAGAGGAAGTTAACACTGGCCTAGCCACACTGCAGCCTTCCCAGCCTCAGGCAGGAAGAACGTAAGGAGGAGAAATGCTGTAAATTAAGTGTGAGGTTGGCATTTTGATATTATACTATTTAATTATCTTAAAGAAACAAGAATAGCTGTGAACTAAGAAATTCACCCAAGGGCAGAGAAGAACGTCTCTATAGAAAAGTATAATGACTTAGTGTTGACAAGGAATCGAGTTGGCTTTACTCTGTCTCTGTTGAGTCTGACCTGTAAGTGGGTTTTGGGAGGTGGGCAGGAAGTAAAGGGAGCAGGCAGCATAGCATAGTGCTCTCTCTAAAGGAATGCTCTCTGCCCAGCTCTTACTAAGTGGACTTTTTTCACTTTCTTTTGTGTTGCCTAGAGATCGGTGATGGGTGATGGTGGCAGAACTAGTTCTGCACAGATAGTCTAGCACCCATTGTCCTCAAGCTTTGAAGCCTCTGCCAAACACTTAGAGAACACTGGAAAGGTCAGATTTAACATCCTGTTACAAAAAAAGATAAGATGAGTTGGTGCAAGCTAAGTGTGTTGCACCAGGCCCAGAACATAGTGGGCACCCAGGAAATGGAAGCCATTGTTGGGATTTTTTTTCTTTTTGAAAGATAAATAATCTCAATTTTAAAAGAGCAGAATCATTGTTCAAATTCACCAAAAGCTTTAGCTTATAATCTGAAATTTTCTCTGAATAATAAAATCGTCTTTCAGAATGTGGTTTTACATGATGGGGACAAAAATGCCACTTGAGTCCCACCTCCGTCCCAGGTCCATTACGCCTCTGGGCACTGCGGTTTGTTCTGATCCAGTGACTCATTTGTCTGAAAGGATATTAACCCAGAAAGAAACAGTCATCAGGACCGTAGGCACAAGAAATATCACAGACGAGATTTATACCTGCCTCAGATGTGCCTACCCATGGACAGGTAACTTGATTCAATTGGCTCTCATTAAAATAACATGGAACATTTCAATGCAACATTGTAAGAAACAGCTAATGATAATATTATGTAGAAGCTCAAACTTTTATATTCTGATTATTTACTACATTCTAACTAGAAAAAGACACTGGATTTCCATAACATCAGATCATCCACCAAACACATGGCACTATCATTACTTAGAACCAATTTTAAAGAATACTTGTTTTCTGGGATGAAACACTATCTTTGAGGCCTCTTTCTGTCTAATATAGGGTTCTTTATTTTTTTTAAAAAAAATAAGAAGTTTGGTTGCTGATAAGAGGCAAACCTTTTGTGAGTCATGAACTTTCAGCACAGTACAGAACAAGTCTGGAAATCAAAACTGACATGATGATTTTGTTACAATGGCAGTGCTGAGTAATGATAAGGAGAACTCACTTGTAGAATTGACTATTCTTTTTTAATAATTTAGATTACAATTCATTCAACAAATATTCATTGAGACCTAATATGTTGTCACAGATAAGTTCCACAGTAAGAAGCACAATGGTTTGCATTTTTATTTTTAAGGAAGGCATTTTCTGGCACCTGTGGCCAAGGATATTTCTGGAATATTTTCAGTCATCTCTGTTTCACAGCTCAAGCTCTGGGGATGAAAATGTTGTTAATCTGAGTTTCCAAGCACTTCACGGAGAATTTGGGGAGAGGGAGAGAGTTAATTTTCCCAACCTCACTGTCTCCTAGGATAGAAGGTAACTAACCCTGCAGAGCACAGGAAAAACGTCACAGTATCTACTACAGATGGGAAGTTGGGAAAGAATAATGAAAGAGTAAACAGAAGTGGATAACTATGAGATAAGATTATAAAGATAAAAGCAGAGCACAAGAGAAAGGGGAAATGACTGCTCTGGAGTCTTCAAAAAAACAAAAAATGTAGTTATGTTAGTTTCTTCTGTTTTAAAGTGGGTTGTCCTAACATTCTATTCAATTTCACTTTAAATATGGAATAGTACATTTCAGCCTCAAAAAAATAAAAAATAAAAAAGAGCAATGTGAAGTTTCCATTTTTGTGTATGGCAAGCCACACTAAAAATCTAGGGGGCTACAGGCTGATGGAGAGAGCACCCAAACAGGAATAGAAATGGCATTTTCCCCCCTAAACTTTCAAACTATTCAAAGGTAAGTTCGTTCACACCGCATCCCCAAGATCTGGCCTTCCCCCTCCACCCACACCCCGGCCACCATCTTGGCTCTCAGCCTTAGCTTTCACCTTTTACCCTGTCACCAGGCTAAACACCACACCCCACTTTTCCCTGTCTACATTAATTTTGCTTTTCTCTTCTCGAATACTACTGCACCTGTCCAAGTCTAACACTTGTCAGCTAAAGCATTATTACAATAAATAAACTAGTACTCCTAACTCGTGTCCTATTGCCCCAGATCTCTCTTCTACAGAGTGGTGGCCCAAAGACAAATCAGAACGTGGCATCACCTTAGAACGTCTGATACTTCTCTTGCCTGCAGAATGAAGACCACACTCCCCAGCTCGGCACTTAAGTTCTTTCAGAACCTTCCTTGGCAATCTTATGGTGATGACAATGAGATCTCTCTCTCTCTCTCTCTCTCTCTCTCTCTCTCTCTCTCTCTCTCTCTCTCTCTCACACACACACACACACACACACACACACACGCGTGAACATCGATACAAATGCAAATTTGATGATTCTCAAGAATCACTCTTCTGTGGTTTTGCTCCTACCTTTTCCTCTGCCTGAAGCCCTTGTCTCTTTTATGTGCCTGGTGAAGTCTCATTTTTCAAGGAACAGCTCACTTTGTGTCCTCTCAGTAGCTTTCACAAGGCATCCCCTGCTCCCTTGCCCCCCGGGAAGAGAGCTCACCAGACTGTGTGATGCATATTGTCTCTCCTGTGGTCCCAGCACTATACCTGACAGAATAAATGTGTGTGTCTAGGATGGGGGTGGGGCGGGGGGTACATTATATTACTCAAGAAAATATACATGAGGACATATTTTTTAAATGATAAAAATGGAACTAAATGAATAAGAAAAGTCATTGAGATGAGAAGAAAGAATGTGTAACAGTGTGTACATAATTTTAACTTACAAAATAAGGACACAAAATGATTTCAGGTCTTTATTTTCAGGTGGCCTGATATGATAATCTACCTCCTTTTACTTTAAGCACTGAAATAGTACAATACAGCCTTTTTTCTTTTTAAAAGAGCCATGTATTTCTATATTCCCCAGGAATGAGTAATTTTTCAGATGTTTCAAAAGTAACCTGATTTCCTTAATTTTGTCAACAGTACAACCTCTGAAGGTGTAAAAATAAAAACAATGTTTGATACATTTTTTTTTCTATTTATCTAAAGGGATAAAAATATTAGCTAGACTATAGAATGGAATTTTAAGACTCCCAGAAAACACTTAACTCTAGTTACATATGTAGACAATGAGGAACACTTGAACTTGACTCTGGGCCAAGTTCCAAAAAATGGTACTCAGATACACTATAAGGAAGTTAAAGGGTGTGTTTCCATGACAAAGGGGCATGTGGTGAAGAAGACCAGATATAAATTACTAGAGTTCTCCTTTTTTATCTGCCTGGAAGGAATAATAAATCAGTTCATTTCAAATTATACAGATTATCTCCAAAAGTCATGCGAAAACTATGTTCATCTGTCCATTAGAATAAAATTAATCAGTGGTAAAACTTATATCATATAAAAGGGAGAGAAAAAAAGGACACAAAGTATAAATTTTGAACCCTCTAGCAAAATATTACAAGAGGTGTCCTTTTAGCTTTACAGACCCTTGCTGAAACTTCTCGCAAAAAGGATGGTGAAGAGTTAGCTGCAGCTTTGAATTCTTTGGGGGGAAGGGAATCCAGAATAGATTTCCAGAACTGAGCCCACGAAAGGCCAAAGTCAAACCGAATCAAGCCCTCTCATCACCGGACTGGAAAGTGCTCACCATATCTTGGACCAGGCCTGCATGCAGACATTTCTGGGCCTTTGCTCTCCCTGTATTTCCCTGGAATGTCCTTGCTCAAACTTCTCTGACTAATTCTTTATGACCCAGAGTAAATGTCACTTCTATGACCCTCCCACCTTGACCCTGTGTCTCTGAAAACAGCACTTTGAACATGTCTTTCTTATAGTGTTTATCTCTCCGTATTATGACTGTTTACTTATAATTCTGCCTCTCCCTCTAAACAGAGTTGGTTTCATTTTTCTGTCCTGAACATCAAGCTCAGAGAGTATCAATAAATGTCTGGTGAAAAAAAATGAATAAATTAATGCATTAATAAAACCTACATTTCTAGATGAAAACCTGCTGATATCTCTTCTCATAACCTCTCTACTCCTAGTTCCCAGTATTCCTTTGTCATAGAAAACACAATTAAATGATTTCTAAAATAACTACAACTCTACAATTTCATGGCAGTGTTCTTCTCTATCAGTTAATATCACTACATAACAAACCACCCCAAGAATTAATGATTTATTTAAAATTTCTCTAAACATTAATTATTGGTTTTTCTGCTGGTTTTCTTAGGGCTCACTCATGCAACTATGTTCAGCTGGCTGAGATAAAAGGTCTATGATGGTCTCACTCAATGTCACAGGGCTTGGAGCTAGCTATCAGCTGGGTGCTTGGGTTCTTTTCCAAACTTCCTTTCATCTTTGACCCAATAAACTAGCTTACTAACTAGGACAGGCTCCATTGAAGGAGCGCTCAGCAAGTCTCTGTTTATGTGATATATGCTGCTGTCTTATTAGCCAAGGCAAGTCAAATGGCCAAGCCGAGGCAATGTGGGAAGGAACTTACAAAGTGGCAAAGAATTTGTAGTCATTTTTAATCTATCTTAGTGTCATAGACATCCTATTAAGTTATTTTTGTTGTTGCTACTATCATGAATGGGACCTTTTTTTTTTCTATTTCACCTCTTTTTTTTCCCAATATTTCTACCCTTCAATGTAAGTTCTTAACTAATTTCATTAGTTAGCCCTTCTAGGTCAATGTTGAAAAATAGTTCTGAACCTATTGAGAATGTTCCTGCTATTTCATCATTTATAATGTTGGCTACTGATATTAAGTAGATATTTTTTAGCACTCAGGGAAATCACTCCATCTTTTATTTCCATAAGGGTTTTGTTGGGGTTTTAAAAATTTGTTGTAATTAGTAATTCATGTGGAATGTTAACAAAAAATAATTTTTAGTATGATTATTTTTCTTTTGATTTGTTATTATAATAGATTATATTGATAGATTTCCTACTATTGAGCATTCATTCCATTTCTTATACAAAACTTCCCTCCTCAACACCCCACCCCCTAACCTCTGGTGCCAGGACTCACTGATGTCTGGGAGGGGATGACTGCTCTGCATAGAGACTGTCAGTTAATCTCAGCCCTCTAGTCCGGCTTTGCCCTATTGTCCCTCTGTTAACATCTAGATCTGTGCTGTCCAACACAATGGTGACTAGCCACACAGAGCTATTGAGGATTTGAAATGAGACAAGTCTAAACTGAGTTGCGCCATCAGGGTAAAATACATATTAGATTTTGAAAGCTTAGCATAAAAAAACGGAATCTCTCATTAGTAATTTTTATATTGAGTGTATGTTGAAATGACATTTTTTCGGTATATTGGGTTAAATAAAATATAGTATTAACATTAATTTCTTTTGTTATTTTTATCTCTTTTTAATGTGACTGCTAGAACATTTAAATTACTTTTATATATATTAACACATATATATATACACACATAATTCCATATATCTCAATTGGACAGCACTGATCTAGACAAATTCTCCTCTTTGGTTGTAACTATTTCTAACATATTTTGATTTTTTTAAAAATATATTTTGATATTTTTATTCAAAGATAGTTGAACATATTTATGATAGACAGTTGCAGTAATGGCCTGGATTCATTCTCATCTCTCTCTATCCATGCCCCGAAAAATCCCTTCCCACATTCAGTCTAGGGTTGGCTGTGTGACTTAGCTAATTTGAGCAGAGACTTGTAAATTAGGGTCAGCCTCGCTTGCTGTTTTAACTCTAAAACTCCATGTAAGGCACCTCAGGCAGCCTCTTCGAAAATGAAAGATCCTGAGGAAAGAGAGGGCATGCAGTGGTAGTAGGCATACCAGCTGTCCCAGAAGAGCTCAGCCCCCAGCCCTAGTGCCGGCAGACCGTAGCCATGTGAAAAGACCAGTAGAAGTATCCTTCAGCCCAGCCACAGACTCGAAAGAAAGAAGGAAAGGAAGTGGAGGTGAAGGGAGGAAGAGAGAAATTGTTGATTTAAACCATGAAATTTTGATATAATTTTTATACAGCAAAGTCCATCTGGTCCAATAGTTTCAGTCTTTTAAGAGAGAAATTGCCGTATATACACAGTGAGGACTGGTCACAATTAAATTTAATCAGATGTAAATGTAAAACACATTACTAAATTCTCTAAAGTTTCTTACAAATGGATTTTAAACTAGCCGAATATGTCACCAGTATGTCGTTTCTTACCAAAGTCCCCTCCTACTTTTACCTGCCTTATTATGCAGTTCAAAACTTACATATTTATAGGCTTCTCTCAAGAAACTTCCTCTCTTCCTTACCATTTAGAGATAAGCCCTTTTGCCTCCCTGAGGTAAGTTTTCTTGCCCCTACAGTAAACAACTTTTCATAGGTGATGTGGCCAAGGAGTGGCATAGCCAGGACTTCTCAATCCTAAGCCATTCCTTCTTCCAGGAGTCTGCCAACTGAGAATCCTCTAAAGCCAGCCTCCTCCCAACGGAGTCAGCGGGTAAAAGAGGGAGCATGTCTCCCAACAAATTCAGTCTGTGGTTTAGAGCAGAGCCAGCAGCCAAGTAACATCATGAATAAAATTATTCATAAGTCGCACTCTAAGGAAATCAATTGTCCAAAGAATTTGAAACATATTTAAATCAACACTAATGACATGTGCCTGGGGTCTGATAATAGCATAGGATATGGACTGGCCATCCTTCTGGGTTTCTTAAAGAGAGATTCCAATCCTAATTTATTCATGCTGTTTGATTCTCCATCTTTCTCATTATACCAAGTACTTCATATCCTCTTAACAAAATATTATTCCAATTTAGAATTTTACATTCAAATTGTCCAATTACATTCTACTTTTAGTACATTTTCAATGACTGAGAAAAAAAAAATATTTTTAATTAGCTTTAGGTTTCTGTGTCAAAATTGGCCAGAACCAACTTCTAAGATTTTTATATAATTCCTTCTGCAAAACTAACTCAATTTTAAAAGTGTCCAGGTTTTCAACACTTGAATTTGATGTACAGAGTGAATAATCTGACACTTGAATTTGACTTACAAGGCGAAAAACTGAGGTCTAAGGACAAATGGAGCAAGAACGAAGGGTCCAGGTTCTTGTTCGTGCTTCCTGCTTTACCTCGGTTTGTGCACTGGACACACTGCACTAATGCCACCGCATCGAATGCTGATTCTTTGTCATATGTCCCACAGCTACAGAAAGCTAGGTGTACCTAAATATCGCCTTTTACTTCAAGTCACAACCACATTATCAGCATGAACATACTACTCTCCACTATGCTTTTAGACTTGCAGGTTCCAATTTTTATCATAAATTTTAGAAACACCAGAGAAAGTAAAATAAGGTATAAACTCGGCATCACTCAAATATCTATTAATCCATTTTTGTTCACATTAATTAAAAACATTAATTTCAAGTGCCTACTACATGTTACATATTTTATAAAGGTTATCTCATTCATCCCTACAGCAATCTGATTGAATAGAAACTAACAGCTCCATTGCACACTTGAAGAAAAAAGTTAAGATTCTGAGAATTCAACTTGCCAGAGGCAAACCAGTCGTTAAAGCCAGGTTTACAATCAGGTCTGCTCTGAGTCAAAGTTGCCGCTAATTTCCTTCACTCCATCAGCCTGAAAGTTGCTTTTCTTCTCTGCATCTCTGAATTCACATTGGGAAAATAAGAAGGTCAAAGTCCATGTTCTCATAGTCTTTCCAGCCCCAACATTTGTTTATTTGGACATACCATGGCAGGTTTGCCCATGTCTCTATTGTTGGGTTTTGTCCAGGTCTCTCCCCTATGTAACAAGGTCAGGAACTGAAGAATGCCTGTTCAGCTGCCAACATTAAGTGTGGCTATTGATCCAGGTGAATTGAAAAACTGATAAAATGCCTGACTGATGGCATCAAGCTTCACAAACAACTGACAAGTTTTGCAAGTTTAACAGGTTTCCTTTTGAATTGCTTTGATGGAAGTGGAGCAGAATGCTGAACTGATGAGAAAATACTCTTTCTCAAAGCTTCTACTTAGACATTTCTCTATTTTATGATGGTCATTTTTTTAGCTAATAGACTAAACAAATCTCACGCCTACCATAAAGTGAGTAATATGCATTTCTGAATGTTTTTATATGATGCACTTGTGAAATCAGTATCTAGATGTTAGTGATGTCTATTTCTCGACTGTAGTTGTTTCAGTGAAATTCATCTCATTTTTGTTTGTTGCTGTGAAACATAACCATGAACAGAACAAGAAAGGACAAAGAACTTTCCAATACAGTTCTACACTGTTGTCTACTCCTGGCAATAAATGTCAGAGAACCAACTTGTCCTACAACTGTCTGGGCCAAGGGTGATTATCTTGCTTTGAAAATAAGGAGAGAGACACTATTTTTAATACTGTTCTCACTCTCAAGTACAGAGGATTCACTAGTCAAAACAATTTCTTGTTAAACTTAATAACTTTTACTTCATCCAAAATAATTAGATCCTATGGGATGAAGCAATAGCTCCCCTTAAAGCCACCATAGCTCTATTTGATATTTTCAAGTTAAATGTTCCCCCTTAATCTAATTTTAACTTCCTAATTGAAGTTTATGAACTAGCAGCTGAATGTGACCAAAGTTTTGCCACCCTGAACCTGTCTTTTGGGATAGTGATTTTAAGCTGTTTATTAAGAAGCAAGACTCAGAAAGAAATTTTGACCCTCTCCTCTTTCCTGCCCAAAAGATTCAGATAGAAAAACCTGATTCCAGAAGGTAAATAAGAAAGCATGGGCAGGGGACAAGTAGCTATTTACCACCTTCCTTCCCGCTCCGCCCCGCCCCCAATGTCCCATTGTTTCTGAGTTGCTTAGCAAGAATTTGCTGCTGCCACTGTTCTTCAGCATTTCCTCAACTACTTGCAAATAGCCCATTCTCACTTCTGAAATCTAATACCACCTTCTTCTTCTTTTCTCCTTTGACCGAAATGTTATACCCAACGTTGCCTCTCTATCTTTGGAATTTGGGGGCTTACGTTAAAATTTTGATTTCCTCTTGTTGACCCATCTCTGTTAACTTGAATAGTGGCCCAGCTAGAAGAACTTAGAAACTGAGAGAAAAAGCATTAATTTTTTAGCCCTCACCCAGTATATAATTTTCATCTGTGTAACAAGATTCAATACATTTTTTCACATGTATTCAGAATTCATATAGCGTAATATTGTAAACATTAGTTCATCCACAGAATTGTCTTATTGCTTAGCAACCACAAGGAAGTGTATTCGAAGTTCCAGGAAAGAAAAGATAAAATATGATTCTTACTATTTTTAAGTATATAGCACTCACCATGATTATGAACATGATATAATTAAAAATGACCTTCAGGAAAAAGAAATAATATAAAAATGAAAAAATAAAATGTATTGTTATTCTGTTTATCATTTTTGCAAATATATTCTTGAAGTTCAAAGTCAATGCCAATGTGAATTTGGAGGCTCAAGACTGATTTATATATTAAATTTCGTACTCCCTATTTGTGGCTATGCAAGGAATGTTTCTATCATACATAAACATGAAAAATACTTGCAAATATAGAAAAGTGTCACCCAATTTTCTTCTGGAATATGTGCATATTGTTTATAGTGTGCACATTTCTGTAAATGACTTAATGTTACATCAAAATAAAATTTGGCTCTTCTACTTTTCACATAAGATTAGGCCTAGTTATGGCCATAAAAGACCACATTCAGAATCATGTAAGAAGAATTTGTGTCATAAGAAATAGAGAAACTTAACTGGCCATAAACTTTTAAAAGTAATGTTTTTCAAATTTTAAAAATTCTAGAGAAATGAAATTTTGAAAATTTATAAAAGTTCAAAAAAATAAAAATTATTTGTAAATCCCATCACTTCAGGAACAGTTAATGTCTTGATATGTCTCCTTCCAGTATTTTTCTATACACGTATTTTTGACTAATTAATTTTGTGCTGTAATACTAGTAACATAAGGAGCAGGCAAGAGAACTAAAAGGCTAAATCAAGCTATATTCAGAGACTGGCACATGCTGATTAGCCCCACAGCCAGAGCAGAGGAAACCTGCAAACAAAGGAAGATTTCTGTTTGGATTGTTAACAAACCATTTCACCACATTGTGAAGAGAAAACAGGAAAAACAGAGTCTTTAAGTGGCACCCTACATAAAATAAAATCACTCCGTCCCTATGGCTAAAAACCATGGGGAACTTATGGATTAAAGCCTGGGAACTGCCAGCAGGCCTTTCATGCTACACATCCTTACTTTTTCATGCTACATATTCTTACCCTCCTCAACGTATGTCAATGTCAAAGGAAAATGGGTAAACAAATCTTTCAACTGTAATGCATAGAAACTAAAGAATGACATATAACTGAATTCTCCACTCAGGGTCCCTCTCAGGGTCTTTCTCTCAGTCCCTCTCAGTGCCTTTACTCTGTCTCTCTCACTGTCCTTGTCTCTATTGTCTCTGTCCCCCCAGTCTCTCAAAGGCCCTCTCACTTTCCGCTTCTGAGAGAACACTCTCTGTTCACGGAGTATTACCCCTTCTCTAAGAAGCTTTCCTTTGACTCTAACTTTGGCATGTGTTTGAATTCTTTCTTATGCTCTCCGCCAAGAACCCTCTTCTCTCTTAATGCAGGGCTTGAGTCTCCCCCGACCCAGGGGAATTTGCCCTGTCCTGCATCACTATGTTATAATTTGCTTATTATAAAAGGCACTATAGTGAATATTCTTGTAGCTAAAACTTTCTACATACTTTATTTCCTTGGAGCAAATACTTAGAAGGTTGACAAATGAAAGAGAAGGCAAATATTAAGGCTTTTAAAAACAAATTGCAACATCGCCTCTGAAATAAATATACTATTTACCTCCAATAGTGACCTTTTTCTCAACTCTAGCCAAAATTGAAGAGCATTTTCTCCTTAACCTTTTCCAATTTAAGAAAAGAAAAAAATGAATCCTTCATGTTTTATTTTGCATTTACATGAATAACAGTGTCATTTAATTGATTACCTTTGAATGTTTATTAAATGTTTATTTTCTTCTGTGATTATGCATTTTTTTGCCCATTTTTCATTGATATTAAGTGTTCATATTGATTTTGATAAATATGAAATATTAATCTCTTTTTGGCACAAAACTAAAAAGCTTTGTCCTAATTTTATTTAAGTCATAGCAAAATAAAAAATGTTAAGCTTCCATGTTGTTCAATCTGTCAAACTTTCTATGATTGCCTCTTTGATGTTTTACTTAGAAAACTATCCCACATCCTTTGCTGGCTGGAAAATTACTGTTTGGCTATCATCCATAGGAACATAACATTCTAAAAATAAGCTTTCTGCTTCTGTATCCCCGCTCGCACAACTGACCTGTGAGTTGACAATTAGTAAAAAGAAGAAAAATAGACTCGTGCGTTCAAACAGAATGAAGAATGGGGTTTAGAGCTTAAAAACCCTGTACCTCTGCAATTTGGGGTCTGTGTACCCCTGGCAGGCCCAGCTGGCTGAATAAAGAACATGTTTCCTATAACTCACTGATTTCTGGTGGTCTGTGTGTCTTTTGGGGGCTGGCAGCTACAACAATCCCATAGATTTATCTCGCCATTTACTTCTTATTCTTTCGAGATTCTTTTTTATGTGTAATTATGCGGTCCCCTTAGACATTTTAAAATATATTTTTTGATGTAGGGACTTAACATTTTTTTCTCCTCCCAAAGCGATTACCATGCTTTTCTCTATGAGCTGAATCTTCATGCTTCTCACTAGAGTCAAAATTCCCTTTTATCACATTGCAAATTTGCACATATCTAGGGTCTACTTTTTGGCCTTGGGAGGAAGCATAGTTTGCTACCCCAAAATATGCCTTTTGGGATATCATTTTAAGCTGGTTATTTTTAAGAAACAAAAGACTCAGAAAGAAACTTAGGCCCTCTTCCTTACCTGCCTGAAGGAATTCAGAAAAAAAAATGCTCAAAGGAAGAGAACTATCACCTTAACGTCATGATGCGAACTAAGTGTGACAGATGGAGAAACCTGCGAAGTTTTGATACCGGACATCCTTTGCAGAGTTCTTAATCTTTTTAGTAAACCTAGTTAAGATTTTTTCCTTCCTTTCTTTGGGAAAAAGGCCCTCTCTCTGAAATCCCAATAATTGCCCTGAAACTGGTGACTGGAAACTGGTGACTCAGGTCCTTCAGCTATTGATAAGGGTCAAGAGGCCCATTGTTAGCAATAATAATGTTAGGTCAGATAGGGGAGGGGACTTCAGGCCAAAGGTTTATTTTTACTCTTTAAGAAATATATTAACCAAGACTGTTTCCCTTTACTCCCTTAATAGGCAAATCAATAACAGAGATTAAGAGAAATAATTTAAATTACAAGCTTGTATCTTTTCCTTGTCTAGGGACTAAAGTGGCACTTCAGCAGGAAACCCAAGACTCCGCCCTGACTAAGGCAGAAAGGGAAAGAGCTCCATGAAACCCCAAAAGGCAGGGACAATGACCCTTCTCGGAAGGAAGCAGATACGGAAGAAACCTTCTGTCCCTCAACATGCATACTAATAATAACGGGGTTCATGGCTCTTAGAAAATAGTTAAGCAGGAAAGTTAGTTAGGGGGGTTCGGGTCTGCCTGCAAAGACACTGAGGTCATCCTGTCCTAGAAGGGGTCTGCCTCATCTGCCCACAATTAAGTAAGCCAGAAGGCATTGTTTTTTTTTTAACTCACCCATAGAAACAAGGAAATAGAGAATTAGGTACCAGTTTAAGCCAGTCACTCACATCTGCGCAATGAAGACCCCCCCAAGGACCTTCGACTCACCTGAGCCTCGTTATATCATCATTATAATACGATGCATATGTCCTGAAGTTCATTAATATCATTATAACAGGCTGAATTCTGGAAACAAACAAACACAGAAAGCAAATGATGAATCACTGAGTCCTGTCGATCTTAGTTGTCAATCAAGGAAGCCCACCCTCTAAGAAAAATAACCACCCACAGCAAACAGGGGTTAAAAATTCCCAAAGCTTTGGCACCAGGCCTTTTGAGCCACCCTTCTCTTGTTCGAGCCCACTTCCACGCCTGGCAATGTACTTTCCTTTCTAATGAAGCTTTTATGTTCTGCTGCATTTTGGTATCTTGCTCAATTCTTTGTTCGAGACATCAAGAACCTGGACAATGTACTGGGAGAGGACCCTACTCTCCCGTAAGTTTTGCTTGAGCGACTCCCTTCTGTGTCTTACTGTTTTTGGGACCCAAAAAGATTTTATCTCCACGTTTGCTCCTTCTCATCTACCTGTGAATTGACTACTTTCCCTTTGAAGTCCCAGATCCCTGCCTCCCTCTCCTCAGTCCAGGCTGCCATGTAACCTTCAACTGCCCGGTTTGTCTTCAGATCCCATATTCTCACAGAACACCATAGGTACATACATAATACATTGGTTATTTTCTCTTTTTAATCTGTCTCATGTCAATTTGATTATTAGATAAGCCAGAAGAACTTAGAAGGGTAGAGGAAAAATATTTTTCCTTCTCTATAGGCTCGACTATGTTCTATCGTTCTACCTTCCTATTCTAGTACTAATATTACACTTTAAATTATTACAGCCTTATATTACATGTAACAGCTGGAGTGTACTTGTCCTTCCATTACTGGTCTTTTCAAGTTTCTTGATGTGTTTTATTTCTTTATTTTTCCAGATGAACTTTGAAATTATCATATTCAATCCCAGTATGACCTTTTATTGGAATTTGATTGAATCTTAACATTAATTTGGAAAGCATCACTATCAGTATAGTACTTGGTTTTTCCAATTAGGAATTTAGCATGGTTGCCATGTAGTATAAATTTTGGGAAAACAAACAAAAAATACTTGTAAATTTAAAAAAATACCATACTTACACTGAAAACTGTCTCAAAACCCTAATAAACCAAGTCCATGGAGTGGTAAATATTTTTTGCCCTAAAGTAGACAGGAACATTCCGGGTTGGAGAGACACAGGCTCTGTAATCAGCAGCAGCAGCTAGTTCCTGGGAGCTACCCTACCCCCACCACACGCTCCTACCTTTGAAAAGGAGGCAGCCATGGTGCTAAGCCAAGAAGGGTTTGAAGCCTCCAGAAGATAAAATTTAAGCAAGTTTGCTTTTTTCAACTGCAGTGATATCATATGATAACTTCTTATAGGTAGGAGAGAAATGGCAAATAAATTCTTGCTTTAGATGGCTAAATGAAATAAAATCAATTAAAAATAATGTAAGACTCTTTTAGCAGCATTACTCACAATAGCCAAAAGGTGAAAACAAACCAAGTAATGTAGGGAGGAGGCAAGAGAACTCAAATGTTAAATCAAGCTATGTTCAGAGGCTGCAATGTGCTGATCAGCCCTGCAGCCAGACCAGGAGGAAACCTGCAGAACAAAGAAAGATTTCTGCTGGGATTGCTAACAAGCAATGTCTCCACACTATGAAGGGAAAACAGAAAAACAGAATCTTTAAGTTGCTCCCTACACAAAATAAAATCATTCATTCTCTGGCTAAAACCATGGGGAACCTATGGACCAAAGGCTGGGAACTGCCAGCAGACCTTTCAGGCTATGTATTCTTACCTTTTCACACTAAATACTCATCCTTTCACAATATCTGTCCATCCATCACAGGAAAATGGGTAAATAAAGTCTTTAAACTGTAACTCATAGAAGCTAAGAATGACATATAAACTAAATTCCCCAAATACTCCAGGTCCTTCTCAATGTCTCTCTCTCTATCCCTCTCAGTGTCTTTACTATGTCTCTCACTGTCTTTGTCTCTCTCTATTGTCTCTGTCCCTCTGAGTCTCTCTCGAAGGCTCTCTCACTCTGCCTCTGACAGGAGAACATGCTCTATCTATGGAGTGTTATCCCTTCTCCAATAACTTTTCTTTGACTCTAACTCTGGCGTGTGATTGAATTCTTTCTTGTACTCAGCCAAGAACTCACTCGCACTCACTCTCCCAGGGTGCAGGGCTTGCGTGCTCTCCGCTCTCCCCCACCCCCACTACCACACACACAACTTGGGGAATTTGCCCTGTCCTGCATCACAAGTGTCCATCAACAGATGACTACATACACAAAACGTGATATGTACTTACAATGGAATATTAGTCAGCCTTAAAAAGGGAGAAAATTCGGACACATGTTACAACACAGATGAACCTTGAAGATATTATGCTGAAAGAAAAAGCCACAAAAGTACAAATATTGTGTAGTTCCATGTATATAAGTAGCATAGAGAAGTCAAATTCATAGAGACAGAAAGTAAAATGGTGGCTGCTAGAGGCTGGGAGAGAAGAGAATGGAGAATTGTTTAACTAGGCAGAGAGTTTCAGGTCTGCAAGATGAAAAGTGTTATGGAGGTTGGTTGCACAACAGTGTAAATGCACTTAAAACTATTGAACTATATACACTTAAAGATGGTTAAGATGATAAATTTTGTTATGTGTATTTTACTATAATTAAAAAAAGATGTATGCTGTATCTCTGTGTTACTATGCAAAAATTGTACAAAACTTTTTTTATTTAACAGATATTCATTGAGCACCTACTATGAGATAGGCACTATTTTCAGCATTAAAATATAGCCACAAACAAGACCAGCAAGGTCCCTAGAACTTGGAACTCACAATGTAGTGGGAGAAACAGAATA
Source organism: Rousettus aegyptiacus (assembly GCF_014176215.1). Classification (NCBI taxonomy): domain Eukaryota; kingdom Metazoa; phylum Chordata; class Mammalia; order Chiroptera; family Pteropodidae; genus Rousettus; species Rousettus aegyptiacus. Next base: position 35,555,090 of record NW_023416286.1, read on the forward strand.
CAAACAAGTCAATACATAATAAGAAAATATTTGGTAGTAATAAGTTCTATAAATAAGATAAATTAGGGTGATATGATACTGAACTAACCAGGGACTATTTTAAATTGGATGTTGAAAGTTACGTATTTCTTTTCTGCAATATTAGACACAAGGCTAGAAAAATCACTATCGAGGCTATATGCCAACAAAGAAAGCAAATGCTATGTTGAAGGGGCTTAGCTCAATTCAGGCTGTTTTAATGCCATTTTTAAATGAAGCACGATCACAGTATAATTCTTTATAGTTTATTTTTTATTCTATAACCTACCAAACTGGATTTGCCATTACAAGACTTGTGACCATGTTTAGGGCCTTATTCTATGGAGAGAGTAAAATAGAAAGCCCTGGTATAGGGACTCTGAAGACTTCTCATAAGAGCACACTGACCTAGTGGGCCCACCAAAGTTTGTAACATGATTTCCAAGATAAAGTCACTGCAGAATCCTGGACTTTTGTACTAGGTGGTAGCTGAGACCCAGCAAGTGCAGGCTAACAAGAGCCCCAACATTAATCCCTTTAGAATTAGTCATGGGGCCACTATTCATCTGGAAACCTGGGGCACAGTAAACAGATTCTTATTTTACCCTAGGGCCCCTCTTCAGAAAAGAAAGCTATTACAGGGCCTAGGGATCGGCTTACACAGACAGGTACTAATCTCAGCAATAATTGATTCCTCCCACATTAGGATTCATGCTTTGTTTCTCTTTCAACCTTAGGATGAACTTGGAAGTCCATAGAATAAAGAGCCTAGGTCCACAATCAGGTGCTACATTTAAGATGTCTTTGTCTTATTACTGTAGAAAATTATCTTCACCAGCTTACGATTTGTCAAAACTATTTGGAGCTAACCAGATATTTGGAGATATAGATCTCATTATTTTCTATGCTGAGGAAAAACAAACAAACAAACTTGTTTACTGAGATTCATATAACCATCTGTTTTAGCCAGGCAGTCATCTCCAGGAGAATTCTTTAGATACTGCGTGAGAGAATACAGGACAGAAAGAGATCAAAATGACTTGTTGAATGGCTACTGTGGGCCAGGCACGAAGATGGATTTCAGGGCAACACAGAAAGAGACAAACGTAATCCCTGTCATAGCGAATTTACAGACTAGCCAGAAAATAGATGGTTCAAGTAGTAAGGAATTGATAGAAGCATTATAGTAGAAGAGGGAATTACTAAAGTACGCACTGGAAAAATTAACATCTGAAGAATGTATTGGGTGGGGAAGTGGCAGGCAGAACTTTAGAGAAAGAAAGCAGAATGTGCAAAGATCTAGAGGCACAAGGGAGCACGTGGGCTATGGGGTGAGAAGGTGATACTGGGGAGGGGACAGGGAGATGGGATGGAGTGGGCAGCAGGGGCTAGACCACAGAAAGTCTTGTAAAGGGTTAAAGCAGGTACAAGATTTGATTTAAATTGGACAACAGCAGCCCTGAGGGCCTGTGTGGGCGATAGAAAGGGAGAGAGAAAGCCTGGATATAGGAAACCAGTTAAGAGTCAGCTTAAAGCAAAAGATGAGAGGATGATTTGAGCTTAATTAAAGGCAATAGGCGAGAAAGAAGTGGAAGGACTGGTGAAATTTAAAAGGTCTGCATACAAGATTCCTTCCTCCTCACAGGTAAATAATACTTGGGCTTCGTTCACTCCACAGGAATCTAAGTGAGAAGGAAATGATTTCCTGAAGAGGATTCAGAGTCTATAACGTCTTTATGAAGTCTCTCTGCTGTTCCAAACGACAATCATTAGGTTCTGAAGTAGAGACAAAATATAAAGTATATTCGAAGCAAAAATGTCCCATACTTCCCTAAGCCTAAGAAGCCCCTGGGCGCTTGTAAACACACAAACTCCCAGCACAGTTTCCTGGGGGGTTCCATTTAGCTGGAATCTGTATCTTCCCGCGATGATCATCCCAGGAGATCCTTATGCTTAGACAAATTAGGGGGTTGATAGGCTGTGGAAGACATGCTGATGTTCTTACATGCAATCTATATTGTATGACTTCATTTATACAAAACTCTAGAAAATACAAACTAATTTATAGTGACAGAAAGCAGATAAGTAGTTGCCTGGGAATAGGGGTGCAAGGAGAGATGAGAGATTACCAAGGGCAGAAGGAAAATTTTGTGGTTCATGGATATGTTTATCGTCTTGATTATGGTGTATTGATATATAGAAGCTTAGCAAATTTAATATGTGCAATGTGTTGTATGTCAATTATACCTCATATTGCAGTATACTGTGTTAAAGAAAAAAAACCCCACAGGCCCAAAATGGGGTCACTCGTGCTAAAAGTCCATGATACCAAACCTGGATTTAATGCCTCATCTAATTGTAGTTTCATCCTCTCCAAGGAACATAATCTTAGTAAGTCGTTTTCAGATCAAGCACCATTAAAACAATCTGTCTCATGGGCCCATTTCATAGGGGAAAAAAAGGCAATCTACTTGCTAAACACCCTTTTCTTCCCCCAAAGGTATCCCAGCCCCAAAACAATTCTTTCTTTTCTTTTGCTAATAGCTCCCTTGCCCCACCCTTCTTCCTATAAAAACTTTCCATTTTGTACAAGCCCTCAAAGTACCCTTCTAGTTGCTGGGTGGGATGCTGTCTGATTGGTTTATGAATAGCTTAATAAAGACAATTGGATATTCAAATTTACTCAATTGAATTTTGTTTTTGACAAGAGTATAAACGAGAACTAGCACTCTCATTTATGACATAGTGTCCATGCAGCTGCTATGGAAAACAGTAGGCTGTTTCTACAAAAAATTAAAAATAGAATTACCACATGATCCAGCAATTCCACTTCCGGAGCACCGAAAGCAAGGACTCCAAGAGATATTAGTGCACCCATGTTCACGCAGGATTACTTGCGGTAGCCAAAAGGTGGAAGCAGTTCGCATCAAAGGATGACTGGATAAACAAAATGTGGTACACACCTACAATGGGATATTATTCAGCCTTTAAAAAAAGGAAATTCTAACATAGGCTACAACATGTATGAACCTTGAAGAGACTATGCTAAGTGAAACGGCCAGTCATAAACACTGCATGATTCCACCTATGTGAAGTATCTAATAAAGTACTCGAATTCACAGAGACAGAAAGTAGAATGGTGGTTGCCAAGGGCTTTGGGAATATGCGGGGTAGTGGTAGAAACTGGGATCAACTGGGTAGTTTCAGTTTGGGAAGATGAAAAAGTTCTGCAGATGAATGATGGTGATCGCAGCACAACAATGAGCTTAATGCCAATAAGCTATACACTTAAAAATGATTAAGATGGTAAATTCTATATATGCCTGTTTTGCCACAATTTTTTAAACTGAAAAAATTTCAGAAAAGTAGTGATTCCTATTGTCCACCCTAAAGTGTTCAAAATTATTTCAAACCAATGCTAACTTAATTTTCAGAAAGTTTTGATTTTAACTAATTATAAGGTAATACACTTCCATTTTAAGACATATGGAATATGAGAAAAATATTGTTAAAAATGTAAAATCATGACTTAATAGAAAATGAACATGTGCCAAAAATTTTATTTCATTCATTATTAATAATGGAGCCATTACGATGTTACAGTGGTTCAAAAGAAAATGTGAAAAAACACTCATGCAGGCAAATAGGAGAGCTAAAATTTACAATCAATGCCACACTGGTCAGTAATGGGCAGTAATCGTTTACATTCTACTAACAAACTTAATTGCATTCCATGGGCAAAAATTATTTGCACAACTACAGGTTTTCTGCAATTTACAGAGTTGTAAACTAATTCAAAAACAATAAAAGGCCACAAGACCCTATATAATTAGATAAACCTGAAAAGTGTGCTAGACAGGACACCCCACAGCGGCCCTCTTTTTTTTTTTTTTTTTTTTTTTTGGTCCGCTCCAATATCTTTGGCAAAGCTGAAAAAAAAAAAAAGAAAATCCACTCTAACTCCTCATCCAGAAACACATTCGCTTTGTTTCTTTTGAGTGAAACGTAATCTGGAGTATGGAGCCTTTATCAAGCACATTAAACGAGGTTTTATTTAACAAAATTATCCTGGGGCACGCTTCGCGATCAAGTAGACCCTGGTACATCTCAGGAGCGCGTGGAGAGAAGGCGCCTCCCACTCACCTGCGAAAGGTTGCAGGTCAACAGCATAAAACTGGGAGAAACTAGCGGGTCCCGGCTGGGAGTGAAGGGAGGAGAGGGTCCACTGCGAAGCCTGCAGTCAGGGAGGGGAGAAAAACTTGCGCAACAAGACCCGCTAAGAACTAGGGAAGCTGCGCACTGACCCAGCCCGGGACGGACAGCGCCGCGGCACCGCCTCTTTCCTTCTCCGCCCACGGCCCGCGGAGCCACCCGAGGAGCCAGGGCGGGACGAACTCTGCCAGGTCCCAGAGTCGCCTGCCGCGGAGACAGGTTTTTGAGCTCCCAGGAGCGCGCCTCTTCTTCTCGCTCCTCCCACCGGGACGGGTTTGGCCTGGGCCGTCGTTTCTGGGCGCCCGCACTTTGGACCGCGGTTTCGGCCAGACCCGCCCGCGAGTGGTTTCGATTGAGGACAGCGGCCTGGAAGGGGAGGGCGGAGCGGCTGGGACGCGAAGAAGAAACTAGGGGCGATCCGCGTAGTGGAGACGGTCTTGCTCCTGAGACCGAGAGCAGCCGGAGAGGGCGGTGTGCAGACCCCCAGTCCGCGGCGGCGCCTGTGCCAACCTCGGGGGCCGAAGCCCGGGGTTACTCCGGACGCGCCTGGGCCGGAGATCTCGAGGCCGCTGGGCCGAGAAGGCGTCTGCTAAGAAGGCAGCAGGTGCGCTGTCCCGCGGGAGCGCAGCGCCGCGCCCGGAGATGCGGACGCCGGTGGTGATGACGCTGGGCATGGTGCTCGCGCCCTGCGCGCTGCTGCTCAACCTGACGAGCACCCTGGCGCCCGGCTGGCGGCTGGTGAAGGGCTTCCTCAACGAGCCTGTGGACGTGGTGCTGTACCAGGGTTTGTGGGACATGTGCCGCGAGCAGAGCAGCCGCGAGCGTGAATGCGGCCAGACGGACAAGTGGGGCTACTTCGCAGCCACGCCGGTGGTCGTGGCTCGAGGACTCATGGTCACATCACTGGCCGCCACGGCCCTGGGGCTGCTGCTGGCTTCGTTCGGCGTGCGCTGCTGGCAGGACGAGCCCCGCTTCTTGCTGGCGGGCGTCTCGGGAGTGGTGCTCTTCCTCGCGGGCCTCCTTAGCCTCATCCCGGTCTCCTGGTACAACCACTTCCTGGCAGACCGCGCCGTCCTGCCCGCCCCAGGCAGTCCGGTCACTGTGGAGGTGAGCTACAGCCTGGTACTGGGCTACCTGGGCAGCTGCCTGCTGTTACTGGGCGGCTTTTCGCTGGCGCTCAGCTTCGCGCCCTGGTGCGAGGAGTATTGTTACCGCTCCCACAAGAAGCCCGCTGGCAGCCCGCGCCGCCCCAGCATCAGCACCGTGCATGTCGACTGGCCCCAGCCCGCGCTCACCCCGGCAATCAAATACTACAGCGACGGCCAACACAGACCGCGGCCCGCCGAGTTTGGCGCCACCGACAGGCCCAAGGTGGGCTTCCCCATGCCCCGGCCACCGCCCAAGGCCTACACCAACCCGGAGGACGTGATCGACGGGGAGACGGTGACGGACTCTCAGGGCGCCTCCTCGCGCAGCACCCGGCCGTGCCACAGCTCCCTGCCCTGCGACTCCGACCTGTAGACAGTGTCCCCCAGCCTGCTCTGGTCAGCTGTGTGTGGTTATGGACTCTCCTTACCACAGTTTAACCTTGAAGTTGTTTGTTACCTTGATGCTGGAAACACCTGGCTCGAAGTGGGAACCTGGGACAGGTGTTCTTGTTCCTGTAAATGGTTCGAAGGGCGATATTCTTCTTCTGTGGCCAACATATAGGAAAGAGACATGAGAGCTACACAAATTGACCAAATATTAAACCAGGTTATATTCAGACATAGGAACCTGGCTGATCTGCATACCGACAGACCACGGGAAACCTGCAGGAAGATTCCTGCTGAGATTACTACTTCCCCATGCCTTTAACACTGTATACCCATACCCTGGAAGGAAAAGCGTTTAAAAAAAAAGGATATAAAAACCCAATTTCTCAAATACTTAGGGTCTCATTCTCTGGCTTTGAGAGGAGACCACTCTCTAATAAACTTTCCTTTTGTCTCTAACTCTGGGGCTTGAATTCTTTCCTACACAGAGTCAAGGGCCCTGCCTCTCTTGGTTTAGGGCCCCACTTGTGGGTAGTTTGCCCCATTCTGCATCAAAGCTAGACTCCTTGAATGATTAGTTCAGGTTGGGTTTGGTTTTCGAGTTTAGAGTTTAGTTTTCCTAACTCTTAGAAGGTGACAGGCTTTTCATAACTGGGTTGAAGGAGATAAGCAGCTTTGCATTGTGTTGACCAGGACAATAACAACAAAAACTCAAAATCAGCAAATAGAGGCTCAAAAACGATTTGTCTGTCACCTTGAAACATTCTGTAATGCCGATGAAGTTTGTATCAAGGTAAGTATTTTTTTCATTTTCATGCAAACTCTCAAGGGCCAATATATTTCTGACTATAAAACTCTTAAAAGTAAAGCCATGCAAATACCAACAGCTTTAGTGGCTTTTATGGATATTACCTGATTAACTCATATTTCCATTTCTTCATGTGTAAATAGAATTTATCTTTTTAATCACTTATTTTTAGAGTGAAAGTTGAGGTCACACCAGTGTTCTCTTCAAGAGGAGAGAAAGAATGAATGGACTAATACTATACTGTTTTGTCCTTTGTCTACCTCACCCTAGACATAGAAGACTACACATTAAATATTTGTGCAAAACTGAGCTTCTTAATTACATTAGGTTAAAGTACACGTGTGTGTATCTCTCATTTATAAATAAAATTTGAAAACAAGAATTTCAGACAAAACTTTTTCATCTCCAGTACAACCTTTGGAAGTTTAAGCCTTCATTTCTAACAATTTCCTGGGTGCCTAGGCACTGTTCCTGAAATCTAGCGCTCACATCTTCACACTTCGTAGCATAAGATTACTAAAAGATGCCAATGGACCCCACTTAAATTCCTAACTGCTTTATTTTCAGGTTCATGCTGTTTTCTATGTTAAGCCAAGTCTATTGTTGAAAAAACTAGAAGCACCAGTTTTCTAGGTGAGACTAGAAATCTTTTCCTCTTGTAATAGTGGTGCCTAAAGTTACAGGTAGGCAGCTCTGTGTCCCATGAGCAGGACTAAATCCCCAGCAGGCCTAATTCCAAGTGGTTGATTTCAAGGTGCCTTTATTGAATTGAGTTTCATCTTTAAAACCCGCTTTTGGTAGACAATTCAGAGTTTGGAATGGTCAGTTCAGTGAGTGCTGATAACAGAGAACTACAAAACTAACTAAATTGTGCATGCTGCTCCATTGCAGTGGAAGGAATACAGATTCACTTTCTTTGCCATTTTGTACTGGAATTACCTGTTCCTGTCTTTTTGCAACCAAACTTTAAAGTGTGGGCATATCACCTGGAGATCTTTTTTAAATGCAAATTCTGATTCTGAAGGTCTGGAGTGAGGCCTGAAACTGATTTCCTAAGATCACCCAGATGACAAGCACTTAATGGTCCCTGCTTGGGACTGTCAGGCTTTCACTGGGCCTGTGCCTCACTCAAATTTCAGTCCTAACTGGCAGCACATAATCAGACCTTAGAAAGCTTGCCTTCGAGCTGAGTTAGGGGCCTTCCTCTAGGGAAGAAAGCCAGAATGGAGAAAAGGCAACACTGCTTTTTTCAGCTACCTCAAAGAGCAGGGATTAAATGGCTGAGAAGCCAGATCTGAGCAGACAACACAGATATTGGGTTTCTGGCAAGTACTGAATCTATTGAATCTTTTCTGCATCATAATTCCAAATATTTCTAGGGAAGCCTGATGTTTGTATGTTTTTAGTTTTCCTTCCTTCCCAGTTATTCTCCACTGGCTTATATTCAAAACACTTCCTCTCTGGTAATTAAGATTTGATGCCAAGATAATTCTGTTTTTGTCCTGTTGACAGACATAAAACCAACAGCACTTTAAAAATTACAAACTTCTTTTTGTTGTACCAAATATTCAGGACGGTGTGGTAAGAGATTCCTCCATCAGGCCTGATCTGTTTTAGGCCTGAGGGCTCTCCTTGGCACAGCAGCACACACTGAAGATGGGCTTGAGACTCAGGATGCGGGAGGAAGCCAGAGCCTCAGTAGTTGCTGTTGTGGGAGAGAACTCACCCTAAACTTAATACCAACTAGCCAAGCAACCACACCGCAGTGAAAACACTAATGTGAAATAGCATGGCCACCTTGCCTAAAGCTCTTCACACCCATAATACGCCATCACCACTCATTTTTAATAATCTTAATTGCCTACAAAGTATGTGTTGTCATTTAATGGGTGAAATCTTTTCAAGATTACTCAAGTTATGCCTGGAGGACCAAGGGATCTGTGAAGGTAGAGCAGACACTGCATTAACTCAGCTCCTGCTCTCCTTCAGCCGTCTTGCTGTGATCTGGAGGCGTGCCCTCACTGAGGAGGGGTGAGGTTTGCGGCACACATGCTATCCATCCCTCACGGAGGCTGGGCTGCAGGAGGTGCTGTCAGAGGTGCTGCAGTCACCACCCTCCTCTTCATCACCTAGATCATTCCTCCAGGAAGCGTAAGGGCACCTGTCACTTTGTCGGCACATTTTTGGACACCTCGAAAAGCAAAACTATTTCCAGGCCCTGCCTTTGTGAAACTAACATACTCTAGCGTGAGAGATATGTATAAGGAAAAATGAAGAATTAGCTAGGGTCAAGGGCTGGAGGAAGAAGATGAGATTTTAGGAAAGGTGGTCAGGATGGAAGTGATACTCCAGCAGGGAACTTAAAGAAGAGAGCATTCCAGGCAGAGAGAAGAGCACATTCCAAGTTCCCACTAAACAAAATATTGGTGAAAACACGTCGGTATAGCAATCTCGACTCTAGCATGTTTCGCTTCCTTCTACTTCTCTCTAGGTCAGGGTGCTGAGGACAGAAAGATGGTAGTGGTACAATTGAATGAGGCTAGCGAAGTATGTCATCTACACTTTATCAGGCTAATAGTTTCTTTAGTCTGGAATAAATTCGATCCGTTTTATAGAATGTTTTCAGAATCTATTATAAACAACTTGATATACAAATAACTGGTGAGAAACATTCTATTCCGCCAATGTATAAACAGCCCCACAATGTAGTAGGAAGATGAATTTAACCCTCAGAGCCTCATCGCAACCCCAGAGTGCTGGAAAAAGGTTACTAACCAGGCTCTGTACCCCGCCCCCCACAAACAGCTTTACTCTGACCTTTCGAAAATAAAGGTCTGTCATTCATTTCTCTAAAACCCTCAGGATCTTCCTATGTATCATCCAGTCTCAAGTCTCAACTTAAATTCCATTCGTGACTTGGCCAAGGCCTAGGTTTTCACCCTCATTACTCTCTCTCACACACATAGTACTCTAGACTACTTCTTTCCCCCATCAGCTTAGAGGGGTCGTATTTGAACATATATATGTGTCCAATGTGTATTTTTCTTGATATACTTTCCCATTTTACCTCTATATGGAAAATAAGGACAGGGATGGTTTCCATTTATTTGTGTAATTCTAGACTGGGTACACTGCCTATTAGCAATTTAATAATTTAACGTTACTTCTAAAAGCTGTTTCTGTACCCAAATGCTCCCTCGCCTTATACACAATTGTCATGTACATAGAAAGTAATTTGTAGCCCGAGGCCACTGGCCCGAAACCCAGGGCGGAAGCACTGACACTGGTGGGGATTGGGCCACAGGAGCAACTTTGGGAACTGGATTATGCCCTACAGCGATGGCAGCTCTCTGAGAGACACCGACATGAAAGGCTGAGGAAAACTAAACAAGTCACTGAAATTTTTCTAGAGTTTACATGCTTCCTAATAGCCTAAGCTCTGCACTTGCTAGACTTCAGTTTCCGCATCTGTACAGCTGGGAAGACTGTTAGATATTATCAGAGGGCCTGTCTAAATTTAATATTCTTAGAGTGAAGGTTAAGAATTAGATGGGGCTGAGAGGAAAGACATGAAATTTGAACAGCGAAAGCAGGGGAAGCTAATTGACCTCTCAAATTAGTGACTGGTTTGATAGCAACAAAACCCATGTACTAGTTCTAGGTATCCCTGAATTTCATAAGCCTCCCACCAGTTAAAATAGTAGGAACTTGGTATATCCCTCTCATCATCCATGACCCCCCTCGCATAAGTACAAAGCACTTCATTTAACTCAATTGCTATGGAGAGATACAAAAGGTCGAGTTTTGTGTAGGGCTTTTGAGCCTAATGCATGAGCCAATTAACTTTTCCGAAGCTCCTTGTTCTTCCAGAAGAAAACTCAAACCGATTAAAAGGTTATAGAATTTGAGTTTCTATAGGAAATTCAAGTTTTCATTTTTATTTTTTTCCCTTCTTTAATCCCTTCACCGACCCCCCCCCTCCCCCCCCCCCCCCACACACACACACTTCCACCCCTGACCTAGGGAAGTTGCAGTCTTCCCTTAAGCACTGGTTCTCTGAAGGCGGAGTATCTCCTCCCTGGTTCTCTGAAGGCCAAGTGTCTCCTCCTACCTGCTCAGGCCACACCCGGGAGTGGCCGGTGCACTGGGGGTTTGGCACACCCAGGGTATGGTCCATGGCTCCACCTGGGGTGCGAATCCAGAACCTTCTGCATGTAAAGCAGACGTGTTAGCCACTACACTATGGAGCCACCCTAGGGAATTCAAGTTTTATGTCTGCTATAAACTTTCTGCTCCATCGGTTAGGTGGAGAGAAATTAAGAAATTAATAACTTATATAGAGAATATCACAATAGAAGACTCTTATAGTTGAAAATATCCCATTGCTCCAAAGAGATAAGGTTATGAAGTTACCATATGAAAAATAATTTAGGGGATAGGAATGTTTAAAAATTATAAAATATAAATATTCTTAGAGTGAAGGTTAAGAATAAAACCTTAAGTATAAAACCTTAAGTATCCATTTATAAAATTAAGTCTTTCTGGTGAAAAGGACATTCATGTGTTTTGTAAATTCTTAAATAAGGAAAGCATAACAGGATGTGTTAAACCAGATTCAGGAAGGATAATACTTAGGCGTACATTCATAAGATACCAAAGATAAGAAAAGATAAATAAGCAGTGGGTGAGAAGGGGTGACATACCATTTGGCTGCAGTCAGCTCCCCTTTTCCCAGAGAGAGGAAATAGGGGTATTCCTGGGGCCCAAAGAGGAAAGGGGGGCTGCGAAATAGAAGGGTGAGGTTGAGAGAAACATTCCACCGCAGAGCCTGTGGAAGTAGGCCGAGCTAGTGAGCACGCCAGAATGAAAGCCCTAGAAGTCTGTGGGAGGCATAAGGTCTAAGAGAGACGCAGGCAGCTGCCCAAGCGTGTTCAGAGAAAGCTGCGATAGTGTTTATACACCATTGGTGCATGTTTTTGAGCCAGAATTCCTTTGTGTCAATTTTTGCACTTCTGCACAGATAGAGGCAGAGCCTTGCCAGGGGCAAACTTGACAGTGAGGGTGGCTCTTGGGAGAGGGTAGCAAGAGAAACCTAATATAGCTGAGCTCCTGAGGCAACTCAATAATGCTGCTGACTCTTCCAGACTCAGGAAAGGCAGGGCCCCAAGTATTTGTTTTTCAGGTCAAATTAATCTGTACTTAGAAATTTTTATACTTGATTGCAGAGTTTACTTTATGTACTATACCTACAGTAATAAGCCTAGGACTTCTCTTTGTGCTTGGAAGCCCATACAAACTCAGTCTGCCAGAAACTAAATAGGAATATCTGGAAAAGATTCAAGCAAGAAAAATCCTTCCAAGTAAAGCTGTGTTTTTATAATTGGGGTAACATTAGCAGACTCAAGTACGATGCTATGCATACAGGTGTTTTCATATTTTCATTTGATGTCCAATTGGCCTGATGTAGGTTCTGTTAAACCCATTTTTATCCTTGGAGAAAGAGTTTCATGATTAAGTGATTTGCCCAAGACTGCTCTTAGAAATATTTTATACTGTACTGCTCCTTTGTTACCTGTCTCCCATCACGGATTCAATGCCCTTGATTCTTTATGTGGGTGTGAATTAAGCAGATCCAGGAATATAGAGGTACTAGTAGTCAAAGGGGCTTTGGGATCTAAGTAGCATCTGTGTGTTTCCTCAACAAGCATGAGCTATTGAGATGAGTCCTAGTCCAGACCCATAACTCGGTATTTTTCAGCCCACAGTATTCACCCACTTAACCTCAAACGACTCAAATCATTTGTCTGAGTTTCTGTATTTATAAAGCAAGTTCACTTTCATTTAGGTTTAGAATCAAATGAGAGCATAAGAAAAAAAAAACACTGATTTTTACAAATTTTCAGAAAAAAAATTAGTAATTTTGTAGTAAAATGTGTCTCAGAGCGGGAGTGGTAGGAAACTAACATTTGAACATTTACTACACTGTAGAAACTTGACCTTTACCTTAAGACGTAAAAATTTAAGAGAGGGTTAGATTTCAGTACTAACTAGCACTGCCTACTTTCGGCCAGCTAGGATTTTTCGGAAGGGACGTTCTTTAACTGTTTCTCACAATCTGTTTTTCTCAAAGAGACTTCTAAGCATACCCGCTCATTATAGGCTTCATTGACAAAAGTCTCACTGTTCATTAGAATCTCTTCTTGGTCATTTTTCTTATGTCTGGCTGAATTTCTCGATGATGCTGTACTATTTCTAGAAATCAAAGAAACAAAGTCAAAAGAGTTGTTCCTCGAGATAGAAACTGGGATTGAGGAATGATTAGAAAGGGACAAACATCCCCCATCAAAAGTTCTCTTTTGTAGGAATTATGCCATCTTAATTGTCTCTTTAACAAAGCGAATGACCTAGACTAGATAATACTTGAGTCAGTTATGACTTGTTACTGGACATTTACTTAACTCTCAAAATGATACATTTTCTCAATCAAGGGAAACTAGATAATAGGAGTCAATGAATACCAAATCACAGGAAAGGTGATTAACAAATGGACACGGGTGAGTTAGAAAAGCAAGTTAATGTGGTAGAAAAAACTAAGGTGACAATCAGAACCCCAAGAGTGGCATATCAATCATCTTAATAATTAACCAGTTAGCTATTAACCAGTGTTACCATGGGCAAAGACAAATCATAACTCTTGGTCTTTTCTTGTCTATAAAATGAAGGCTGGACAGACATGGAACCTACAAAACTTTGATCAGCTCTAGATTTATTGATACATAGGTTGTTTAATGTTCCTTCCCGATATGTGTATTTAATCAGTTTCTTCAACTACTGTATCTTCCCACACTAAAGCTTGTTTTGTAATCATTCCTACTCTAAATCATCAATTTGTTATTCTTGTTTGTTTCTTCAGTCCAATGACTCTCTTGCTATTACACCAAACTTAATACTTGTGCTTTAATTTTTTCCTAAGTTTTTCATTTTACCTCCTATTATGGGAGGAAATGTGTTCCCTACAAATTCATATGTTGAAGTCATAAACCCTACTACCTCGGAATGTGACCATATTCAGAGATAGGGTCTTTCAAGAGGTCATTATATTAAAACAAGGTCATTAGTATGAGCCTTAAGCCAAAATTACTGGTGTCTGTGTGGAATTAGAGATTATACACAGACATGTACAGAGGAAAGACCATGTAAAGATACAGGGAGAAGTCTGCATCTACAATTCAAGAAGAAACAAACCCTCAGTCTCAGAAGAAATCAACCCCACTGACATGTTGACTTTAGACTTCCAGCCTCCAGAACTGTGAGAAGATAAATCTCTGTTGTTTAAGATACTCAATCTGTAGCATTTGTTATAACAGCCCTAGCAAACTAATATACCTAATTTTTCCTCCAAATAATCATTAGCACTAACTCTGCTTCATTGGTGGGAAATCTCCTCATTTCATCCCTGAGATTGTGCCACCAACTGCTGGTTTAGTCAGGTTTTATCTGCCACTTACAGTAATATTGTTTGTCCCAGATCTCACTGAAAGAGATAGTCTCTGTTTTTGTTTTTTGTTTTCCAGGTTATCTGACAGGGAAGCCTACTTCATCACCTAAATCCTGTCCCAGAGGACAAGTTTCTAGAGTGAACTCATACCTCCAATCCCATTAATCTTATTTTATAAGTGACTTCTTTGGAATAAAACTCTCCCATGAGGAAAAAATTTAAACTCTCTCAGAAGGACATTAATTGCTGCACACCTTTTTAATTTATGTTCTCTTCTGAAATATACAAATGCTCCCAGAGCTACCAGAATAACTGATAAGGCAATGGTTAAGCTGAGGGTGATGTGGCCAGGGACGGGTCCATGCACTGCCTCTTCACAGAACTCTCGACCATATTCCAGCGGACAGCTGCATTTTCTCATCTCTCTTTCCATTGTACAGATTCCCCGCCCATTACAGAAATCGCTGCTACAGGGCAGATGTTTTGCCCTCTGTGAGTCCTTGGACTGAACAGACTTCCCTCTTTCCTTGGTTTCTGAGGTCTTGCTTTCTCTAGTGAGAACTGGAGGGATCAGTGTTTTTCTGACAGGATAATTCATCCCTTCTGGACCCAGATATCTAGCTTTGACGGGCTTGGTAGCCTGCAGAGGTTGAGCAGCTTTCAAATTCACCATTTTTCCAGCTTCTGGCTTTTCAGGTGTTGGTACTGAATGAATTTTATTTGAATAAGCACCTATAAAAATAGTAGGTATGAGTGTGAGTATACACACATATTTATCAGTTAAGAGCTATTTCAGAAGAACAAGAATTGTAATGGACTTAACCAAATAAATTTGAATGTATGAGATCATAAATTACTACCATTACTTTTGATTAAACAAAAAATAATTAAATGTTTATATAAAAAGAACTGCATATTTTAAAACACTTAAAATGTTTGGTTTCAGGCCCAGTCTATCTATCATAACAATCTACTATTAGATGGTAGGATACACAGTTTTAGCCAAGGCAAATTCCATTACAATAATGTTTATTTCTATAAGGATTAGTGTGGTAGATCTAGGTAGTAAACATATAGACTAGAAAGATTTTTAAAATGTAAGTTTACTTATAAATACTTAAAATTTTTTTGAGTCCAAGATCTGTAAGTTGCAGGTTTAAAGTCAGTAGCTTTAGCAAGATCTACAAGTTGCAAATATTGAATCAGTTCCAGTGGTGGTGGTGGGAGAGGCATACATTAGTCAGAGAGCAGGCAACAGTGTCCTTCTAACCAGAAAGGAACCTGAAGTTATGTTTGTGTTTATGGCATTTCACCCAATGCTTTATTATTGTTGGCACAAGTATCATTCCTCACGTGGGCACTAAAGACCAAAACTATGGGGAGGGAAGACAGTAGTATTCAGCAATGAAATTACTTCTTGCATCTGCCTTAAGCTGGTATCACTGGAGTGTCCAATCCTGGGCATTTAGGGTCCCTCAATGGTAAGGTACATCCAGAGGAAGCCAGTCTAAATTCATACACCCAGTACCATCCAAAAAAGTTATATAAAAGTCAGAGTAAAATAATTATTAAGGAGTAGAGCCAACTCTCAGGCTTAAGTCATCAAGAATGGAAGAGCAAGTGAAGGTATGTTAGGTTTCTGGTTTACTTTTAAAACCAAGTAATGAAGGTGATAAATTTTTCACTTGTTGACCCTCCTCCTTAAGTCACTGCCAACACATGGTTTTCAACAAAACCATCCTTATTTGTAAGACCATAGAATCAATTCTGGGAAAATCCATTATCTTTTCTATTTAAGATGAAGTGATTAGTGATAATAACTTGTCTTTCAGCTAGTCAGGTTTTAGGAAGATCAGAATTAAATTGAGAAGTCACTGAGAATTCTTCACAATAAGATTCCTTTCCTAAATCTTTTTCTTAACTAGTTATCACTATTTTCAGTACCAAGCCCATTGCCCCTTTAATTCTATAGCTCACAGGACTTGGATATCATTGGAGCTGTAGCTAAATTTTGGTTACAAGCAGCTATGATTTTACAATTGGTCAGCTGACTAGCCATGACAACACCTTTCTACAAAGGCACTATTGGGCATAGGATTTTTGTAACAACCACCTATAGTCAGCATTTAAGTACTAACACAACAGTGTTATATACCAATATGACAGCTTTATACACATTCTCTTGTACTCCTTAACACATTTATAGAATTAGATATTACTTAAAGTAAGTCATTCATGGTAATGAACAGTGGGTCCTGGCTAGGAGTTACTCACAGCCCATTTCATCAGATTCATCCAGACAGTCAGCCCAAACATCACAAACTTGCTCCATGAACATGCACTTCCAACCATCCTTATAGGATTGTGATGGTGCAGAGCACTGGACAGCTTTAATATATGTGTTCATGTCAGCCAAATAGTACCCATGGGAACATTTACAAGTCTGTCCTTTGGGATTTGGTAAACAAATATGGCCACATCCTCCATTATCTTTCAAGCAGCTGTTACTACCTGTGGATTTCACCCCCCCCCAAAAAAAAAATATATATTAATTTAGATTTTTTCAGAAGGGTCTTCCGCAAATTTTCTGCAAATACACTATTAGAGTTATAGGACCCAGATGTTTTCCCCAGAGGAGATAGCTCTTCAATTTAATTCCTTTTAGTCCACTAGGTACCAAGTGAATGATGACTCTTCTTTATGGATGAGGATGGCTTTAGAAACCTAGGAGTTCAGACAAGGAACCAGCTTAAGGAAATCGGAGGTGAACTTTGGCTCATTCGAGACCCCATTATGAGTTTTCTCCTCTCACACCAAGCACTGAAGATGAGAACTAGGTGGGTCCTAGAAATAAAGCTTTCTTCAAATGAAAACATGGGGACTGTAGACTCTATTATCCCTCTAAGAGTCAAAATTACAGATTGATAGTTGCCAGAAATAAGGGTGAGGAAGGAAAGGAATAAAACCAAAGAGTCTGATTTAGTCAGCCATTTATAGCTTCCCATAGTTCTCTGAAGCTTATGTTGTAAACTTTAACTTCTCGTGAGGTTTTACCTTTTGATATATTCCAGGAATTGTGGAATAGATATGTGTGTAGTACTGATAAAATCTACTTTAATGGTGACAGAGACCTTCCTTATGGTACTCAGAACTAAGTAATAGATTATCATCACTTGTGTGACCATTATTACACTGAAGAATTCTAAAACTATCCTCCCCACAAAGCCAAGACAGGAGGAGTTTAAACATGACTAATACCAGTTTATAAAGGTGAGCTTTCAAAAACAAAGCAATGGAGCAGCATTCCCTTAAAACTAATATACTCATCATACTAATATACTCATCATACATGGCAGGTATGGTTAACTATTTGAACTTACATTGTTCAAATAGTGTTATTCTCCACTAGGAACAGATTTCTTATATTACTACTTTAACTAAGCCCATCATCATCCTCCCCAGGCATTCAATTAGGCACTCCATTTGCGTCTGTAAGAAGAGTTGAGAAAAACATCTGAGCATCCCTCAAGT
Source organism: Rousettus aegyptiacus (assembly GCF_014176215.1). Classification (NCBI taxonomy): domain Eukaryota; kingdom Metazoa; phylum Chordata; class Mammalia; order Chiroptera; family Pteropodidae; genus Rousettus; species Rousettus aegyptiacus. The sequence continues at coordinate 35,572,692 of NW_023416286.1, forward strand.
TGATATTTCAAGGATTAGTAAATATCACAAGTAGGTACAAGTGACGACGAGTAGAATGAAGATTAATACCACATTAGAGCTAAAAGGGGATTTTGATTATAACACTATTGTAATTAATACGCAATAATAGAACTAAAATAAAACCCGGGTCTACCAAACCCCAGCCCATATACTTATCATTATTACGTCTCCTAGATAAGTAACAGGACTACTTATATACCAGAACCAGACTATATACAACTGCATAAAGACGAGAGAGTTATGCAGATCTATGGAATTGCCAGAGCAATGTTTTAATGGAAAACACAAAGATATGTCAAGGAGCTATTGCAGGATGGCGCACCCCCTCCATAGGGCAATTCAATAGACTTCAGCATTGTCATAATCACTGCAAGGTTGCTTACTCACCCTGTTGACAAAGTTTACTGTAAACTTTTAAATCCACAATCTTCTGATCTACTTGGAACCACCGGTTTTCTGAGAGTTCTGCCTTGCTGAACCAAACTTTAGTGATTTGGGCTGAAACAAAACCAGTGGACAATCATTAACAAAAGTGAAATTTTATTTTGAGATTTCCTGGGAAAAGAGCATTGCTCAATATGAAAACAGTCACTTGTTTGTATAAACTCCAGTTGAGTAACCAGAGTTTTACAGAAGAGGCATGGATTTTTCTAAATCTTGTTTCTGAGAAGAAACTTCAAGATAAATAAAAAACATTTTATACCTTTCTCCAAAATAAAATCGGGTGTTAATAAGCTATATTGAGCATATTCACATATGTCCAGATATCTAAAGATATCTAAAGAAAATTAAGATCTGTGACACTTAAATGCAATCCATACAATTGATGTATAATGATTTTAAACATTATTCTAGTACATTTCTGAAAATGACTTATCTACAACGATAGTCACCAGGGGATTTTAAAATGGATGACCAAGGTCTTACCACAAACCTAATAAATTAGCACCCTTGGAGTAGGACTTGACAGCTTTTTGTAATTCTGATGTGGCCAGCCCAACTGATTAATGGACCAGCATTTGGAAATAAAAAGAATCAGATTTATCTTAAACAGCATTTTCCAGTTTTAGCAAATCTAGATTCTAGCCAGAAATAATATACTAGAGCACTGTGGTTTAGGACAATTTCTTTGAATATGCTAGAAATACCCTACAAGTATAGAACGCTCTATAATTCATCCAGTACTTTTATATGTATTTAGTCAACTGAAACGGGTACTGTCTTCATTTTACAGGTAAGGTGTTACAGCTACTAGCTACTGACTGATGGAAAAGTTATACAACCTAGTTCTTCTTTCTGGACCAGTTTTCTCTCTACCATACTATGGTTTCTTCCAAAGTAGAGAGCCTCATATAAATGCCCCAAATCTCAGGCAGAACAGGACTAAATATATTCATATAAAGAATAATCAAATAAGTTAAAGCTCTCCCAAGTCACACAATCACTGTTACACATACATGTTAGAACAGGTAAATTGTTCAACTAGTCTTCCAAAAGAAAAATACGGCCAATGGTCAGTGCCAAGGGGTAGCACATTCACTGTAGATGCTGAGGAGTAAATTCAGATCACAAAGACAATCAGATGTAGAATTGAGACATACCATCATCAGTAGTTGTCCAGAACATCATGCCTTTGCCGTATGTAAAGTGGTTAAGGCCCAGAATTCCTCTGCGATCAGCTCTGTATCTAGAGCCATCTTGTTAAATACTTTCTATGAATCCTCTCCCTAGAAAGAGAGGTTCAGTTTACTTCACCTGGCCCAAAACAGCTGTGCTCTATCCTATAGCTCTTTATGTCTCGCCCAGCCTCCCCTCCAGAAAGGCACTGGCTGCCATGCTTTCTCTGAAGACCAGTTTCTCATTCATTCTACTTTAATAGTGATACACGAAGGTTTGCTCATGCATATTTGTTAAGTTCTCAATTTTATTCCTTCACAAAGGGGCTATTGCATGACTCTGTGGTCTATGATAGGCTATTTGGGTTGGGGAATGATTGTATTTGTTTGAAAGGTGGCACAGAAGATTGTAAACTCAGATCGAAAATCTATTTGAAGTCATGGCTGAAGACCAAAAAGTAGAATATCACTATTTCATCTGGCTAAGGTCCCTCAGACTCACATTTAGAGCATAGCTAATAATTGCTTACCAGTATCAGCTCAGTATATTGGGGTCCCTGAATCTGAAAAGGTCAGGCCCACAGGGACCTGAGATTCCTGCCACAGCACCCTCCTCCTGCTGCCATCCATAGAGGCACGTCCAATGCTGATGTCATGCCTAGCATCACCCTGGGAACCCAGATCCACAAAGCACCTGACTGCAGTAGCTGGATGGAGCACAACAGAGGTTGGGCGGTAAAGATTTTCGCTGAGCAAGACAGTAAAATACTGGCCTTCTGAGGAAGCTACAATGATGTGAGGATTCTCGCTGTCAAGCCAGTACATGTTTCCACAGAAAGGTTGATTACTGTTCCTTGCGCAGATATGACTCTCCTCCAAGACAGATTTCCAGATTCTTTGAGCCTCAGTTGCCTAATATCACCGTTACTCAACTCTGAAAGGTAGAGTGCCTTCTCCTGGACAAGGCAGTCCATTGATGCCAGATGGTTCACAGTGGTAACAGGAAGTATCTTATGCTCTGGTGAAGTTGCTTGTCCTAGTAAAGCATCTGGATTTTTCAGATAAATCTATATATATATATATAAAAGTCGGGTAGATGGTACCAGTTGAGTCTAGTCTAATATGTCATCTTGATTTTGCATTAATGTTAAGATACTTAAATTTAGTTTTTCATATATTCTGTCTTCTAAAAGTAGACAGCAGTTATTTCTCTCTTTTTCTGGAGTTTCAAACACTTAAAATTCCTCAAATTCAGATGTTTTAAAGATTACTCCTCTGCTAAAAAGGCCCTCCCTTTTACACGAGACTCTTCTATGAAGATCTTATTGAAATTGAAGTCAATCTTCCACTCCAAAGTTTGTTTTGTCATTTCAAAATGCCAAAATTGACAAGTCCTTTAGACGATAGAAATTAGGGATGATTTACTTGTCAGTGTCTTTTATCCTATGATTTAAGAAAAGTTGTCTCACAAAATGTACTTACCCCATCCCCACAAAATGTACTAGAACCCAGCTGAACTTTTATTTGGAATTCCTCTATGTCATGGGTTAAGTGCTCCGACAACTAAACAACATTGTCTAAATAAACTAAACTACACAAACCTTGCTGTATTCTGATGCACTAAGCATTTCTTAAAGGAATTTAAATAGGAGTGGTCTTCATTTCATAGCTACTTTGTTTTGGTCATCATAGCTCTCAGCACAAAGAGAATGCCAAAATTTAAGTTGTATTTGAAGAATATTCAAAGGAAAGAGCCCCTACTACTTATATCTGCATATGAAGAACTCAAATTACTTAGTCTACAATAGAACATAACCTAAGCGCTGACATGTGATGAAGGCTATGGACAGTACCTGTATGATAACTGTGGGCAACACAAGGAATAGAAATGCGGAATCCTTGATAGGAATGCAGTTGATGCCATCATCTGCAAGCAAGAATCCAATGGGGCAATGACAGCTTCCCTTGGCTTGTGAGCTCAGAAGGCATAAGTGAGAACATCCAGTATCTAGGCAAGGATTAGAAGACCTAGGCTGTAGTACTTCATGCATTATCTGGAAGAAGACAGCTAGATGTCAGCACACATTAGTAAATCCTTAAAAATAGCAGATGAATAAATCTTGCTTTTTAACCATTACAGATGAATGTCATACCAGTATGTACTTGGGGAACTCATACATGTAGGCTTTTTAAAGAGAATTAGGGGGAATATTTTGAAGAGTACATTATAGACCTTGAGTCCATTAGGCTGTTCAAAACACTTGATGAGGACAGCCCTGTTCTTGCCTGTCATCTTCCTCATATGCTGCACTGTTCTTGTCTTCATCTGAGACCGGAAGACTTCATCTTCCAATACAGCAACCAAAAAGAGGCTCTTGATTTCTGTTAGCTACAACGTCTAAAATGGCGAATGTGAGGTTTCTGCAATGAGTTTTACACAAGGCGCATAGCACTTCATACAAACCTAAAGCCAAAAGAACACTTATGCTAATATTGGTACCATCTAGATTGGCAGAACCGATACACTGAAATTTGTCATCAGACCAGAATATCTTCCAGCTCAACTGGTCAAGAACTATGCTAGTTGGCCAGCCAAGACCTTGACTGATGAGCACTTTTCTGCTGCTATCATCCATTCCAGCTTGTTCTATGTGGGGCTCTCCTCCAATTTCAGACCAGTACATTAACCTATGTGGATAAAAGTCAGCTTTGAGATAAAGTATTACCTCACAAAAAATAACATCAATTAATTCCTGAAAACAGTGATTTGCAGCCTAATTATTTTTTCTTCAAACTTAAACTTGGTCTGTTCCATAAGCATAATTGTGAAGCAGTAAAACTTTTCCCTTGATATTTTATGGTGGTTGTTTAATCATCATTTGGGGGTAAAATATTATGACAGTTGTACAAGAAGGCAAGGAATACAGTACTCCTTAAGCCATGGAAAATGTCTGGGGAACCTGACAATCTTTTCCGGGCTGAAAAGTAGGCTAGTTCCACAGACAGACTTGTGCCCCAGACCTTGTTCTTGGCCACAAGCTATTAGATACATCAGAAACTACTGCCAGTTTCCTGAAGACCATGTTAACAGATTCCTGGTTGAATGTATTATAAAGGTTTAAGAAGCAGAAGTAGAGTATCCAATCTGGATTACCTTTGAATCCTGAGTTTTTCTTTGTCTTATTCTTTCTTTCAATACACATATGGCTGTCCCAATGAGGGCTTGGCTCTGCCAAGTAGGAAAAGTTGTCTCTTAAGTTCCTGGCTCTTTACTGAGAGAAAGGACTCTAGATAGAAGAACCCAGGTTCAACCCTAACACACAATTATTCACCCCCTGCCCCACCACCAAGCACATTATTATAAATTAAACACTATCTCTAGTTCCATTCTCCCCCCTCCTGCAATATTAAAGCCATAAAAATTCTCCATTCAGAAGTATATTTGTTTATTTTGGCAAAGGAAGTATAAGCGGGCCACCAAATTAGCAACTTATATCTTGCTTAACTGAAATAAAGGACTTTCTCCAGAAGATTTTAAAATTACTATGTGTGTGATTGACCCACAACACCATAAAGCCCGAAGTAAAGCCAGAAAACGTTTCTATTCACTCGTTCTGTGTTCAGTGAACTCAACCAAAGAAGAACTAAAGAGGAAAAACAAGCATAAAGGACTGGACCAGGAATTGTGATGCTTACGCTCACCCACTTAGGGAATCTAAAGCCAAAGATGGTGGTTGGTTCAGGTCATCATTGAGGACAATTATGTACTCAGATTTTTCTCTCCAATTAGCAGTCAACTGAATTGCCAAAATCTGGCCAGCTGTCCCATCCATCCAGTAGAGATTCCTCCCAATCCAGTCTACCACTATACAATCTGATTTTATCCCTGAAGAGAGGAAACCAACATGTGTACTTACCTTAAATTATAGCTTTTACTAGGTTTGAGCTCATGGGTATCAAACTAGCATGCCCTGTTAATTAGTTTTTCAACTATTAAATGCATCTCCATCAGGGCAGTCTTCTTTAAAATGCTCCAAAGCACTATTTGTAGAGGAAGATGCCATTACAAATATTGGTCACTGGCTGATAGTTTGGTTGACTCCTGTGTCTATTGAGATGACAATACATATTTCAATTTCTAACTAACTGGCAAGCCTTAATTCCTTTAGCTAAGGAGATATAATTAAACCAATATTTAGAACATTAATGGCCACTCATTATATTTTCTAACTAAATATAGAGCAAGATGAGAAATTGCCCTACACAAAGGGACATGCCTTTCACCACAGTCCCTTTCTTCTTTGTGTCCATGCTTATCCACTTCATACCTTCTGCACTGAGGTCTGTCCAGAAGACCTTCCGATCCACTAAGTCATTGTCAATCGATGAAATAATCAGGTTCTTGTCTGTAGTTACCAGAATATCTTCTTTAAAGCTCTGCAATCCATAGAGGAGTAGGTTACACTGAATTGCCACAAGCAGGATTGGTTTGGTACCTATTGAATGAGAACTGCTTTCAATGTGGCCTTAGGGGTTGAACAGTGAAACCCAGCATTGGCTAAGGAATTAGAGGACAAAGTAGCCTTTGCCTGCTCATTGCCAGGGCTATGATACCAGCCATCTGGTATCTAGGTAGCCCTTCTCTGGTTAAGTGAATACTCACAGTTTTAAGATACTTTGTATGAAGGCATGATTAGCTTAAATTAGAAACCACGCTTCTAACTAAATATTTTGGAGGTAGGTGGGCAGGAAAGAAGTGCTTGTCAGGACTTTCAACACTTATAATAACTTCAGGTGAAGGTGACCCATGGATACAGAGGCCAGAGTTATGGTTTTATTATAACTAATAAGTTATAATAATGCCTTAATTGGTAGATACTTTCAGACTCAAATTCAGTATGAAATACGAAGTATAAAAAGGATGCTTTGGGATTGTGCTAGGCTTGCCCTGAAGACAGGTAAAGCAGGCTGGGGCATTTAAGACCTGAGAAAGAGAGATTTTCATCGGCATTCTTGGAAGATTTAGGACTTCGAATCTTATGACCCAGGGCCTAGAAGATGTCCCCAGCTCCAGTTTATCTGTTGCTTTACAGGTATGGCCATCAGGCTCCAGTGAGTAGCCAGCATGACAAGGGCAGCTGAAGGAGCCCTCGGTATTGATACAGATCTGACTATAAGGCCGACTGCCCAGCCTCTGGCACTCATCCACATCCTTGCAAATTCGGCCACTGCTCTTCAGTTCAAAGGCTTGCTTACAAGCGCATACCTGAAAGAGGTTGGAAAACATTAAGACTTAATGAAGACAGTACAACATTGATAAAAAGGCCTTGACCTTGCTATAAAAAGCCCATGGCAATACACTCAATTTCAGCAACTCAGATGGTTCTCAGGACCAACTTTATTTTGAATACAGTCACTCTCTTCTTATCAATCCTCCCACACACCTCACTCCCTTGCCACCACCATGTGTCCTGAGTTAACAAAGGTGTTCAAGTTCAGACAAGGACACATAGAACCCCAGCATAATCAGTGAGTGAAGAGGTACATAGACTTAACAGAGCTGGTTGTCTACCAATAGCAATGTTTCTATGACCAGACATCAGAACATAATTTTCTTCTACTTGCCCATCAGAACCAAGGTCACTATGTTCAGCCAACTAGTAATGCTAGTTGAAAGTACAGGCAGTCCTCAATTTAAGACCCATCCCATTAGAAATACTTGTATGGAAGGGACTTCCACAAAACCTGCTTGCTTAGCCCTAAGTGTCAACCAGAGCTCACAGCTGGGATGGGAAAAACTATGGTAGTGGAGTTTCTGGAGGCTGAGTGGTGACAGAATAGGGAAGGAACTGGAGAGGACTCTCCAGAAGCCTGGAAATGCTCAAGCCCAGAGCCATCAGTGGACGGATGAGGACAGCTCTCCCATGTAAGACTTAGAGCAGTGGTCTCCAACCTTTTTGGTACCAAGGACTGGTGCTCCTCTGAGAATCTAGTGCCCAATGATCTAAGGTGGAGCTGAGGCAGTGATATTAGTGCTGGGGATGAAGCTTTGCTTGTTCACCACTCACCTTTTACTATGCAGCCCGCTTCCTAACAGGCCAGGACTGATACCAGTCCATGGTCCAGGGGCTGGGGACCTCTGACTTAGAACTTAAGGAGCAGTCAGGGAGAGCCTGAATGCGGAAGTTGCCCCCTTTCACTAAACCAAGTTTAGAGATGCTAGAAAAATAACTGAAGAACTCACAGGCCCGCGTGGGGACTGGTAGCAGGTGTGGGAACACTGCTTGGCTGTGTGCTGATGATGAGCACTTTCCACCTTCATCAGAGCCATCTGAACAGTCCTCTTTCCTGTTGCACACAAGGCTGAGGTTGAGGCAGGTGTAGGAGTGACACCAGAACTCAGAACTCTGGCACTTCTTAGGAGAGCCTGGAGAGGATGACTTTCTGCTTTCACGGTCTACTCCTCAAACACCCCTCCCACAGCAAGGCTGCCCTCGTGTATAAGATGCCTCCATTCTGGTAAAGGAATGGGTATCAGGTCCTGTAGCATTTGATTGATGAGCTGGTTTCTCATGCTAAGCAGAAGCAAGAGGTAGCTGCCTCTTGAAGCTATCTGCCTTCCCCCTAGTGCAAGCCCCCCACACTCACATCCAGCCTCATCACTGCCATCCCTGCAGTCATGCCGCCCATCGCATTGCCACGAATCAGGCACACACTGGTCTCCACTGGCACAGGACCACTGCCTGGAGCCACGCCGAAGCTCCTCAGGGTCACAGTTCTGAGGAGGCAGAGAGAGACTTAGCAACGCCTATATTCAGCAACTAAGTCAGGTAGAACCTAAAGACTTGGATGTGGCAGGAATCATAAGAAACTCTTTCTGTAGCTAGAATTTACAGGAAGAGTTCTTGGTGATACAAACATGGGTGGGAAGTGGGAAGAAATGTCTTATTTTGTCAAATCAGGAAATCTTAATTTAAGAAGCATAAGCAAAACAATCTGCTCCAGAAACTCTTCTCTAAAATTCTTCTCACCATGTCGAACTCACATCCTAGTACATTAATATTTACAACATATTTTTTTACCTAATCTGACTTGGATACTCAGGTCTGGAGCAGAATGTACAAGAGGAAGGGAGGGGACATCTGTGGATATGCTGTATCCCAGAGCCTTTAGATCTTCTTTTGACCCCTCAGGTGCTACAAGGCACACCTTATACCGATTTTACTAATGAATAAATAAAGCATTAAGGAGTAAGCACTTTCTTAAGGTCGAATGCAAGCAGTAGGCTTCAAGCCCAGGCTGTATCCTGCACAACATGGTAACTTTAACGTACTTTATGGGAACAGATAAGCATCTCTCTAGGTAGGACATTTAAGCCACGGCCTTCAAGGACTAACACTTACAAACCTACAATAAAAAACCTCTTAAAAGTTTAACTTTCAACAGGAGGATCTTGACACTTGGAACACGTTGGTATAATTACAAGTGGTTTTCTGGACAGTAATTATGGGAAACTTCTCTATTCTTGATTTCCTGAGTTTTCTATAGGGAAGTGTGTGTTACTGTTGTGATTAGAAATCTAGTTTATTTTTCTGCAAGAAGACTGGACTACCTTCTCATCACTTCCATCTCTGCAGTCTAAGTCATGGTCACATATCCACTCTGCCAACACACATTCTCCACTTTGGGGGCACTTCATCTGCCCCGATGGGCACCGCAGGGGCCAGGCAACAGGACAGCTGTCTTCATCTGAGTGGTCCAGGCAGTCTCGGTTCCCATCACAATGCAGAGAATAAGATATGCATTGGCCATTCTCACATCTAAATTCAGATGTGCCGCATTTTTCATGAACTGAAAAATAAAGCATTAAGTAAGAACTCAGGTGTAGAAATGAATCAATGGCAAAGGAAGCAGTTTGAAGACTCCTGGTCTTCTGCTGTCACCTTGGGAACTAAGCCTCAGCACGTATTAGGGCAGAGAGAGAGAGTTCAAGTACAGTGCTAGGCCAGAAAAGTCCTACCAAGCTAGCCCAGAAAATCCTCTCTGTCCCGGAGAACAAAGGCTGAGGGACAAGGATGGAAGGATACTGGAATAGGAAGGATAGTGGGATTTTCCTCTGGGCCTCTTAATATCATCCACGAAAAAAGAAATTCCCCCACAATACCCAACATACTCTACAATTTATGTTCTTGGACTCAATTCCTACAGATAGAAGTTGCTTGAATTGGTTCAAGAAAAAGGGCCAGGTCCTCAGCAAAACTGTAAATACATATTGAAAAGTAATTTATACTTTGGGTTCCTCCCTACTTCCTTCTCATGTCTCTTTCCTCCTGATGTCCTTCTCATAAGCCCAAGTTCAGTCATATGCTCCAGCTACCCAGTTGCCTCCACATCCAAATCCATCATGATACCTTACCCAGACTCCTCTTCTTCCCACTTCAATTCTCCACATTCTCTCTTCTATCCTACTCTCACAAGATGATTAAGGTCTTTGAAACATGTCATTACTAAGAATAGAAATAAAGATTACATATCCCATAAAAATAAAGAGACAGCAATGACATCTACAAATGAGATGACCCATCCCAGGAAGAAGATGTAGGACCAAAATTAAAATCTTCAGGGAGATAGATTTTAGCTCTGTAAGAAATAATCCTTGATTTAGGGAGTAGATTTGTTTTCCACTTATAGAAATCTTCTTTTCATGCAAAGGAGAATGTTGCAGCATGATCTCCAAATCCCCTCTAACTCTGAAACTTTCATCTTAGTTTGTTAACTCTGCAGTAACTAGTCCTCATTCGTGGATTAAGTATTTGCACATTCTCCTCCTTGCTAAAATTTATACTCCCACACATCCATGGTGATTTTCCAAGATATACAAAGCGGCAAAAATACTGAGTTGCCCAACACATGTGTTTCCAGCTGAGGTGGGACGAGGCAATGCTCTGCTGTCATTTCATTTCTCATACTATATGTGGGTGTCCTTTTTGCAGTCTCTTTACGGTCATACTTATCACATTTTTGTACTTTTTGGTGATTCTGTTGTTTAAAATGAGTGTAATGCTGAAATGCAGTCTAGTGTTCCTAAGTGCAAGAAGTCTATGATGTGCATTATGGAGAAAAAAGTGTGTGCTAGATGGTCGTTGTTCAGGCATGATGTATCGTGCCATTGGCTGTGACTTCAGTATTAATGAGTCAACAATATACATTAAGTTGTCTTTAAATGGAAACATATAAAACAAGGTTATATAGTTATTGATTGACAAAAACGTTGTGACCAGAGACTTGTAGAAACCTCATTCTGTATTTATTCTAGAAGCAATGATTCAATATCTGCTAATTCAGTGTCCGTAGCAACTATAGAACATAACTACATGAATAAGGAGAATCAATTGAAATACAGTTTCAAATACTCTAGGAAGTTTCATGGAACTTACTACATCCTTGTTCATCTTTTTTGTCAGAACAGTCTGGGTAGCCATCACATAGCCAGCTCTCAGCGATACAGCAGGTCTTGTTGTCACAGCACAGAGAACAGTGGGCTTCCAGCAGTCCACCTCGTCAAACCCATTCAAGCACTGCTGAGCCCCAACACAGTGGTATTTCTCCTCAATGCACTTGCTTCTGTCCAGACACTGGAAGACGTCTTAAACGGAAAGTGCCGAAAACTAGTATCATGCACTCAGTCATGCTGAAGGTTCGGAAGTAGATCAACTTGCCCTCACTCTGGAGTCTGAGGGGTAAATTAATAGACTGCATGTTATTTGGGCTCTATATTTTAATTGATCCATATGTAAGCTTCAGTAAAGTGCTTAGGTCGATTAGGTTAGCAAGCCGAACTAGGGTGTTTAAATATGACCTTACATTTGGTTGGTTACTTTAACGACTTGTTAGAACCCTACCAAGGTCACTCTGTGACTCTGGCTATGTAAAGGCAGATATTGGAATGCTAAAGCAAATTGGAGGAAACAAGGAAGCCATAAAATGAGCCCTCACAGAATCTGTATTCTGACAGACTATGAATTTTATCTATGATAATTTATCAAGGGAAAGCAAGTATAATTAGAATAAATACTCTGGCAATTCACGCCATGCACCCAAGTCTGACTCCATGTACCTGGAACAAAAGACTAAGAAGGGGAAATGGTGACAGACCTGATCTGCTGCGGAGCTGGGAGCAGTTCTCTTCATCGGAGCCATCCTGACAGTCACGCCCACCGTCACAGAGGTACTCCTTAGGAATGCATTCCTTCCCATTCTGACAGAGGACAGAAGATTGGGTACAAAGTAGAGGGAGTGGTGGGGGATGAGTAAGATGGGCGCTTGTGGCTGCTCCTTCAACCTTCGGATCTAGAATAAGAAGCTGCTTCAGCAAAGTGGTCCATTAGATTTCATCAATGGAGATGTGCTTTACTGCGCCCCACCCCCAGAAAACCACGTTGTGGTTGGGTAGCTACATCTTCCTACCTTATAGGAAGAAAAAGTAAAACTGACTCAAAGACTAATCTTTAGATTAAGTGTGGTACATTTGCCTATAATCTAATGGCTCTGAATTTGGGCAAATTGATTTCTCCTTTCAGGTCTATTATCTTTAACCTTGTTTCCACCCCCACCCCCCACTTGAGAGTGAAAAATAAAGTAAGGTACTGAAGACAGGGACCTGCCTTATGCAGTTCCCTGCTATAGCATTTTATAGTCTAGACAGGGGTCAGCATAAGGTGAACACTCATTTGTCGAGATGTGTAAATTACCTTATGAAAAGTTACCAGTTAATACTCATCAGCAGTTATTGCAGCATCCTAGCAAATGTGTTAGTGGAATAATCAAAACTAGATTTGCTACCAAAAAGTTAACTGTTTACTGGCATACTTTACTACCTATGTCCTATACCTAATGCTTCTTAACCCTTAAGACACGTTAAACCAGCCAATGAGGGAATAAGTAAGGCAGTTAAGGCAGGAAAGGGAGATGAGAGACCTCTGTGGATTGGGTACATAAAAAAAGGAATACTTCCATCCCTCTTTGCTCTTTGCTCCTGTTCTCCCTTGGAACTTCCAGCCACTTCTGCTGACAAAGCCATGAATCCTATGATAAGATTTCTTCTTTTTTATCCTCATGATCCAAGATATCTCTCTCTCTCTCTCTCTCTCACACACACACACACACACACACACACACACACACACACACACATATATATGTGTATATAACCAGTTTTAATGGGTTAATCTAAATGACAAGGCATAGCTTCTACAGGAGGAGAGCATTGCCCGGCCTGGCATCCACAGCTCCAGAACCACTTCACAAAGTGTGTTCCATTAGATGCCACTGCTGTGGGAAAAGGAGTTCCTTAGTCAAATCAGTTTGGGAAGCTGCTTTAGAGCAAAATCAGTGGCTCTCTTAACCGCCGGATTAAGAGCTTTAATACACTAATGTGCAAGAGGATTCTCAAAAGGTGCGCAGAGTTCTCAGATTATTGCTCAGGGACATGTGCCATTTAGCAACTCTGAAAACCATGCTAGAATCTTCCTCTTCCAGGACATGGACAAGTTAGGGAGAAGGCCTGCTGAGCTGTGGGTTGGAACAACTGCCAGTACAAACATAAAGATATCCAGGATTTTCTCCTATAAAAACACACTGAGAATAGCCAGGTAAAGTGGATCTTAAAGAATAATCTCACAGAGAAAGACTGGCCTGGACCTTCCTGGTTCTCTGCCAGGATAATCATTTTTCTCACATGTGGCTCTTTTGACACTGAGAAGGGCTCCAGCATCCTCCTGTTCCACAGCACAAGAGCTGCTCCATTCACAGTCACCAGGTAGGGCTCGTGGGCCACTATAAACCCATCACTCCAAGTCTTGTTCAAAGTATATGTTCTATTTTTTAGGAGACTCAGACTTTGCAACCCTAAGGGAGAATCAGGTTGTTATGAGCTGATATAGAAAAAACAGCCTGTGACAGTGGAATATCATTTGATGCAGGTTCAATGACCCCGAACTGAAAATAAGCACAGAGTTTTCCTATCAAGTTTTGTAGGTTTTAGTTTTATAGTTAAAGATGGTCCAATGAAATGTGTAAAGCTCCAGGAAAAAGAGAGGCTTAGGTCTGCCATGTGGGCACATCAGATGAGACTTTACCGTCTTCCCTGTGTACACTAAAACACCTGGCATAGCTGCTAGGCCTCGAGGATGGCTTCTCAGTGAGAAGGCCACTAAATCTGGCTACAACATATAACTTGTACCAGTTATCAAGTTATAGCTAAAGTACCTGTATTTAATTTGCAATGAAAGTTTGGTTCCATTACGTCTTATAGAAATAGAAACAAATTCTGAACACTGTGGAAAGCTACTAAGTATGTTATTTCTTAAGTTTTGCTTTGTAAATCATAAATCTAGACTTATAGATGAGAACCAAGGTTGAAGTAAGTGACTTGTGCCCAAACTTTAACTATGAAAATAGGAAATTTGAGCTTATATCTGCCTAGTTCTAAGAATAACCAGAATCATTTTATTAAAAGCAAGACTCTCACTCATCCCCTAAAGCTTCTACTAACTGCACTGTTTGTGTGGTGCTTACCTAGACCTTTGGTGGTCCAGAGGATACTAGATGAGCCAAGGTCTAAGGCCATGTGGATATCTGCTGTCCAGGTGCCTCTCCAGACTTCCTGTCTGTTTTTGCCATCAAGGGTCATACTTTGCAAGTGCTTCCTACTTTCTACCCAGTAGAGCACCCTCTGTGGCCAATTGAGAAGAAGATGAAGTATAATGCTGCTCGTTCTGTAGAGTGTATGTGTGTCTGGGCCAGTAATTCTAGTCTTTTGGATAGCACTTCTGTCACAGGGCAGCCAGTGTAAGTTTCCAGTTGATATGTCCACATTTGCTGAGCAGACTGTAAGGAAGAAAAGCAACTCCCATTAGAAAGAGCACTCAAATATATTCATGTCCTGTCTTAAGCTTTGGGTAAAGGGTAAGTAGACAACTGGGACATGCAAAGACCAGTCCCTAATAAGCCTACACTCCTGTTTGCATGATGAGTCCCATCATGTCTGCTCCGGTTCCAGCACCTTTGTCATATGTGCTCATTTGATCCCTGCAATTTACTGAATTTCATAGGTTAGATATCCAAGAGGCAAGGCTCGCATTTGAATGCAGGCAACTTTGGATTCACATTCCGTCTTCTTCACTGGCAAGTATAAAAATCAATCAAGTATACATCAATTGACTAGGACTAAAATTGTTATAGGAAAGCAGAGATTGAGCTAAAGTGACACTATGCCAGTGGTATGAAAGGTCATTGGCAGAATGGATAGCAAAAAGATCTACAACTAGAAGGCACATGATAGGGGCCAAGTATATAAAAATCTTGAGGTGTTGGTATCTTTCTTTCTTTCTTTCTTTTTTTTTTTAGGTGAGGCAACCCTTGGTTAACCGCACAGATAGCAAAGACCTTCTCAGCTTATAATCTCTTACTCTTTAATTTTTTACGTCTACAGCACCTGGCATTCCTACGTAGTCTTCCATCCAAGTTCTAACCAGGCCCAACCCTGCTTAGCTTCCAAGATAAGATGGGATCAGGCTTGTTCAGGGTAGCATAGCTGTAGACGAGGTATTAGTTTCTAGGTGTGAATAACAGAGTTAGGCACTAACCTACAAAGCATTCCCTCTACTCCTATCCTACCCACTATAGCTAGATACACAATCGGCTCTAAGCTAGGTATCACCTAGGGATGCAGTATAGCTTAAAGGTTAAGAGCAATATTAGGCTAGCAAGTCATACTGCCTTGTTTGAAATGCTTTTCTAAAATAAGGTGTCTGTTAATAGAAACAGTACTTCTCTCATAGAGCTGTTATGAAAATTAGAGTTAATACATATGAATAGCTTACAATAGTGTCTGTCATTTTGGAACAGTGTTCATAACAACCAACTGTTAAATTCAGGAATTCTGTAAGCTTGTTGTTCAGTATAGCCATTATTAAAAACTAAATTATATAAACTTAAATCATATTTGAAATAAAACTAAAATACTCATATCATCATTTATTTTCCTACATTTTACTGTTACCTATGATCTTGGTTATTGACGGCAATTGTATCTGTACGGAGGAAATACCGCTCATAGACGGCTGCTGCACACTCCTCCCAACTCCATGTTTAGCGATGTTTTATCAGTAGCTTGAAATCTGGCATTGTGGGAGTATTTACACTAACGAAATAACAAATACTAAAAATCAGGGGTTTATTTGGTTTCGATTTTGTTTTCTAAATCTAGAACTGGCAAATAACAGCCCTTGGGCTCAATCCAGCCTCTGGTCTGAAAGTTTTAGTGGAACACGGCTATGGCCTTTCACTCACATATTGTCTGTGGCTGCTTTTGAGATTCAATGGCAGAGTGCCCAAAAAGCCTAAACTATTTATATCTGGTCTTTTATAGAAAGAGGTTCACAACCCTTGCTCTAGATTTAAGAAAGTGATAAAGAAAATAATATTGCAGATTAAACTTGCAAGTGCTATGTCTATAGTTATTACACTTTAAACACCACAAAAACTTAAGCAAACATTTTTCTAATATTTAAAAGCTATTACCCAATTCTACTAATAAATAAGTCATTTATGTCATTGATGAACTAAGTCATTGCTTTACTTTCATCTCACTAATTTATAGAAACGAAAGTGTCAACATTCACATCAAGACTACATTCACTTAATAATGGCATCAACTTCTTTGCCAAATTAGAAATCAAGCATGTATTCATAATCAGGTTTTGTTGTTTCTTGATTGAACTGCAAGCACAAAATGGCTTCGAGTCCAAGAATTCAGAATGAAAAGGCAATCTGTGAAAATCAGTTGGCCACATGAAATTTACAACCGAGATGTCATATTTCTTATTATTTATAAATTGTGTGTTACCCATCTTTTTTATCTATAAGCTTTATTGTAAACATATGTAGGTGTATATATACACACTCTTCCCTTCTAGAGAGTCAGTTGTTAAATATATCCCAGAACACCACTGAGTATTATATTAAGAACTCAAATGTCAACTACCAGAGAGGTTGGCAAACAGGCAAGGCATGAAAGTGGGGCATGGGTGGGAAAATGTGGTAGCCAGTACATATAGGGCTTAATGCGCTACAAGATCTTCCTGCTTCCTGGGTGTTAGGGTGAGAACATGTCTTCACTATTTCTCATGTTTACATGTGGAGGAACTTGCCTAGAATTTTGCTTCTGAGTTCTTCCCACATTCCTCAAGTCACTCTTGCCCAGAAAAGAAGTGACATAAGGTCGGCAAGTTAGGAACAGACTGGCCTCACTCGATTCAGCTTCTCTCTTCTTTGTGGGCTCTGCCATCTGCAGAGAACCTGTGCTATCTTTGGAGTTAGATTTAACCTTGGTGCTACACAGATTCAAGGTTGAGAGCCCAATTGTCAGTGTCACAGAATGTTCTTTGAGCAGCTCTACACAGGTTCTTGAAGACACATACACTTTTCTAAAACAGAATTTTGAAGGCTTCCTGTTTTCGATTAGGAATTTCATCTGTATTTTCCAGCCTAGATTTTTAATATGAGGACAAGATTAACACACCAAAGAAAAAACAACTCAGATGTCAGTGTGTTTTGATGTCAGGATAAGTTGAAAGCTGATGCTCATGGATTTTAAGGAGGCACTGAGATCTTTAAACAGGTCTAGATAGAATGGCTCAAGCTGATTACCACCTATAAAAGGTCTGCCTGGCTCTGTCAAGCTTCTGTCCACTGTATAGGAAAAACAGTCTCTTTTACTCATACCACATACTTCTAACCACATGTGTGAGTTTTTCCCCACACCAAGCAATTCAATTAGATTTTAACACTACCTATTTGGAGTTATCATCAGATCTCAAAGATTAAGGGCTCAGTCTCCCACTTCAAACATCAATCTCAAATCCCAGGTTGTCACTTGCATGCTGACTTACTGGCTCTGAATCAAGGTTCCCACATACCCCTCATTGGGTTTGATAATTTGCTAGAATGGCTCACAGAACACAGAGAAACGCATCTGCTGGTTTATTGTATAAAGGATACAGGTGAACAGCGAGATGAAGAGATACACAAGGGAACATCTGAAGAATCCCAAGCACAAGAGCTCTGTCCCCACAGAGTTGGTGGGCACCACCCTCCCAGCACATGGATGTATTCACCAACCCAGGAGAGCTTTGTGTCCGGTACTTTGAAGATTTTTATGGAAGTTTCATCATATTTGCATGATTGATTATTAACTCCATTTTCATCTCTTCTCCCTCTCCAGAGAATGGGGAGTGGAGCTGAAAGTTCTTTGCTTCTAATCATAGCTTGGTCTTTCTGATGACCAGTCCCCATCTAGGAACCACCAAGAATCACCTTGTTAGAATAGATGCCCCTATCCCCCAGGAAATTTCAAGGGATTTAGGAGCTCTGTCAGATGATTCCGTCACACAGGAAATAACAAAGGTCTTAAGAACTCTGTGCCAGAAACTCAGGGCAGAGACCAATACGTACATTTTTACATAATTTCACAGCCACTTACCAAAGGGACTAAATATTCAACACAAGAGGAAACTCAAGTAAAATTGTCAGCCTCTTACAAATCCTTGATGTAATAATTGTAACACAGAAACCAATTGGCAAGAAGCAGCTAGCTGGGGTAAAGTAACACGTTAATTAAATGGGAAGAAATTCACCATGGAGAGTTTCCTAGGTAGCCATCAGATGTATCCCAAAGACCACCGCCCATTTCAGTTTCTCCTGAAAATCCTCTAGGTCAGATACTGAGATTCCTATGTGCCAGTCATTGTGCTTGCCCACAGGACCCTGGGTAGGGTCTACTGCTCTGCAGGGTGTCTTGGGACCTTGTATTTCAGTGCAGCACTTCTTACAGTGAAGGATACCCTTGGTAATTAGAGTACCCAGGGCACAGACATTCAGAAATCAAATTACTCAACCGGAGAGCTTAAGTCTCAGTTCTCCTTTATAAAGAAATGTTATATTTAGGCTGAGTACAGCGAGCTAAGGGTGGGGTATGTGTGGCATTTAAGTGTGTGGGAGTGGAGGGAAAGTATATGCTACCATATTAAGAAAACACCTTGCTAGCTCTCTCCAAACTCTGCATTGCGAATTACTTCTAAATTAGTGTAAGAAAATCTACAATGCAAGATTGAAGTATTTAAGGTCCATTTCTAGCCTACTCAGACTTAAGGCCAGAAAAATAGAATTTTAGTACTTTACCATTGACCGAATCAAGGTAGACTTTTAAAAGTCTAAGAACAAGGATAAATCAGAGACATTTAACATTTAAATTAATTAAAACCCACTCTTTGGCATTAAAGTTGTTTCAGATCAAGAACAGGTAGGTATTTTGGGCTAACTAATTTTAAAGTCAAAATAAAGGAAAAATCCAAAACTGCCACCCCAACTTACCCATATGCTCCGTCCAAATCTCTTGCTTTTCTCCTGAATAGCCAGTTGAGCAGAACAGCTGTCCCTGGGCATTTGTCCAGTAGATGAGGTTTCTTTTCCAGTCAAAATCCAATGGATAGATTTCCCTAGAATGCCCTTAAACTAGGGTTCTCTCTATTGCAGTTCCCATAAAACCGACTTTCAACAAATAGAGAAGTTTTCCAGAAGAAAACACCAGTTTTAACTCTAGAAGGGAAAAGAAGAGATTTACTGTTTTACCGTTTGTCAGGTAAGCCTCATGCTCCCTCTGTGAGCAATGCTCCTTTCCAAGCTGAGGCACCACTAGAAAGGGAACTTAATCAAGTTCACTCCTGAAGCACACGTGCGGCGTAAACACCCTGTCTTCCTTAGAGAAGGGAGTCATTTGGGTAAATGAAAGTGTTGTTCAGCTTTCTCAAGGCACAAATTCTTCTGAATTTCTGCTAAAAGGTTAACACAGAATCATGGGGTTTAGGGCTGGAGTGCTACTCCATTTGATTGAATGTTGTTAAGTTCTTGCTTATATCACACAAATCTCAGTACAAAGAATTTAAAACTCTATTGCCTTGTTAAAGAAAAGTTACTTGGGTGTTTAACTGTACATATAATGTTCCAAATACAATTTAAGGTGAAATCTTGAGTTTGGCACTATAGCTTATTACACTATGATTGCATCCTGTGGCTACCCTTGAACTGTGTTTTTTTAAAGGTAATTAGAACATAAACACATTTACATCATTCATTCTTAAAACCTCAATGTTCTCTAAAAGAAGTAATTTGAATAGAGATGTTCAATGATTATATAGCCTTTAATATTTCAAAGATAGAAAGCAACATGAAAGACTTATGCTAACAACCTTGAAGGAGATGCTCTGTTTGCAAACATAAGTCAGAACACACGATAGTCATAAGGCTATAGAGGATTTCTTACACCAACTTACTTGTTATTTTTTCACATAAAACTGAGTGGTGTAAGCTATTTTTTTCCTGTTTTAAAATGAATAAAACCTAAATATCTACTGATGGATAAATAAATGAATAAACAAAATGTAGTATGTATGTGTATGTATATATACATAATTTTATTTATACTTTAAAAATTAATTATAAATATAAAAATACTATTCAGTTTTAAAAAGAAAGGAAATTCTATTTTATGATGTAGATGAATCTTGAAGACATTTTGCTAAATGAAGTAAGCCAGTCACAGAACAAAAAATGCTGTATGATTCCACTTTTATGAAGTACTTAGAGTAGTCAAATTCATACAGACAGAAAGTAAAATAATGTTTGCCAAGGGCTGGGAAAGAGGAAATGGTTGGTTATTGTTTCAGGGACATAGAACTTCAGTTTGGGAAGATGAAAATTTCTGGAAATGGATGGTGGTGATAGTTGCACAAAAGTGTGAATGTTCTTATTGCCACTAAATCATATACTTATAAATAGTTAAAATAGTAAATTTTATAGTATGTATATTTTAACATCAGAAAAAAACTAATTGAGGTCTTTTGATAACAAAACTTGTTACCAAAGTAAGTTGTCAGTGTAAATATGATTGATCCAAAAACGGAAGCTACATTCTTCTCAGGCCCACCACAGAACGTGCCTCCTTGACCCGAACCCATTTCAACCACCATACTAACCACTACATGTACTGGAAGGTAAGAGAAACATTCTCTCTGGACAAACACACTTATAGCCCTTGGGAAGGATAGAGGACAGGAGACATAAGTGGCTACAAGATCCTGGAACACGCTCTGGGTCTCTTCCTATTTTAAAATAGAAAAAGGTTAGATATGATTTCAGATTTATTTATGCATACTAGTTCAAAATTTAACACTCAGGGGAAGCTAAGTCATTTTTGCCTTAAGAAGAGTCCCCGAATACTTGTTACCTAGGTTAGGCGTGCTGACCTTTGAAATTCTATGGTCTCCCATCATTCAGGTAATGATAATTTCCTATCTATAATAAGCTCGAGCCAATGAAACTTCAACCAACAGTATCTTCTCCCTTAGAATTAAGGCAAAATGATTCTCTAACTTGCTTATAGGAAGACTTCCTTAGAAGAACAGTCTAGGCTCTCTATTTTGTTTAGTTTCTCAGACCCATTTAAGAGGCATCATCTGAATTGAATCTGACATACAATTTCAGATTAATGAAAGCTTTTAACTCCTAGTCAGTGAATATTTGACTTCCTTCTATAAGCAGAATGCTGGGCTGGTTTAATTTTCTGTTATCAATTGACATTGTTAGTAAGTAAGTTATTCTAACCCTTTTGTAAATATCTTCCTACCTTCTTTGGTATATTTTAAATATTAAAAATATGGTAACTACACTGGACAAGCAGAAGCTACATGCTTGGAATGAGTTTCCCAGGGTTGGTTTTGTTCAGTTATCTTACTTAGAAGTCTTGTGTAAGTCTGGAATCATACCCAGAACATTCCTCCTGCCTCAAAATAGCAAGTTCCAACAACAGACCAGGTAGTAATCTAGGCAGTTTCTGTTTAGTGTTTAGTATGCATTCTGATTCATAAGCATTTCAAAAGCAAGCTGTCGACTTACACTTAGGCTGTTGGGATTTGTGGAGAACTGAGAAAGCAGATACAGAAGATACGGAAGTGTTTAGCAAAACTGCTCTCTCCTTTGAGGTGTGGGGTGATGTAAGAAGCAGCTGTATTTTATTTGTCCGGAAGAAAGAGTTCTCAAATACAGCTAGTCCTACTGGATCTTCATCTCCCAAGAAGATCTCAGGAAATGTGTGCCTCCCACTGCCTTCCACGTTTACCATCTCTATGGACTGAGGGTTAGAGAGTCTCATGAGAGCATGGAAGCATTAGCAAGAGGTGCTGATGATGTTAGTGCACCTCAGTCTCTTGGACACTGACTAAACATCTTCTTCACATGACAGCAACATGATAGAGATAAACTCATCTTAGGATTCATGGAAGCGAATGCCAAACCCAGTGGATTGGACTGTTTCTTGTACAATTGGGGTCACTGATATGTCATACAAGAAGCTACTATAACATATTGTCACATCCAGACATTGTGCCAAGTCCTTTAACTACCTTCTCCAATTGCCTTCTGAAATAAGCATTTTATCTCTTTTCAGAAAGGGCACTGGGAGCTCAAAGAGGCATCATAAGTAGCCAAAATTACAGCTGGAAATAACAGGCTTAAAAATATGACTCTCAAGCCTATGCTTTTAGCCATGAGGTCATAGTGGTACTTTAGTTTGATGCTTCCATAAAGGAGATAACATGAACTGTAATATTAAGAACTAGAATTATTATAAGACACTGAAGTACCTAATATCTGCATGCTTTCCAAGACATGGTCTGCCATTTTAAAAGGTTTTGTATCCTAGGTACAACATAGAACATGAGCTATGCTGCCAGGTAAGTCCAATGCTAAGTTTGACTGTAGAGTGCTTAAGAAAGTCACACTAAGTCTCCTAGCCTATGTTGACACAGTCTGGCTCTACCTAAAGACACTGGGCAATTACAGCTTAGGTTTCTCAGTTTTCACAGTCAGAAGATGTTTCACCAAGTTGATGTAAGACGTAAGAGAAATTTGTACTTACCCAGAGTGATCCCAAGCCCTAACCAAAATGATTTACCTTTTCCTCCTGACCTCTCTACTGTACCTCTTTATATTTACTGGTCCAGTAGAGCCTGCCAGTCACATAGTCAAATGTCAGTCCTACAGGTTCCTCCATGTTTATAACTGCAAGCATCTTCCTATCAGAGCCATCCATCCCTGCAGTTTCAATAGTCCTCATGCCTTTCTGACCTCGATTTACCCAATACAAGTACCTGAGAAAAGCAAAAGCATGAAGTGTTTGAGAATACCCTAGTTGCATGTACATTATTCTGAATAGCCGGGCTCCCTCAGCTCTCTCATACAGGCCTCATATCATTTCAGTCCTAAGAATACTGGAGATTTCTGCTCTTAGACTCGGTAGACTTTAAAAAAAGTTTGGCTCTATTATTTTCCATTTAGATTTCAAAGTTAAGACCTTTTTGGAGCAAATGAAATCCAGGTTGAAAAAGTTGAAGTGTTCTCTTATCAACATAAATATCCAAGATTACCAATGATTTTGGATATATTCCAAAAGAAACACTTTACTTCTTTGCAGGAAACACAACTAGCTGCTCTGGCACAAGATCCTTTTCCAAGATTTTGACATAGCTTCTGCCATCTCTTAAACCAGCACAGATGACCTTGCAAAGCTGCTAGCCCAATACAACTGTCCCATAAACCAGTCCAAAGAGACATTGTTCACTGTTTTAAGTTCTGGGGACACAGGTGAGAGTATTATGTTCCTGTAGTCTTCTACACTCATCTTAGCTTGAGAAAAAGACTCAGATAAAACTTTCCTACAGCTCCTGATTTCAAGCTATACAGTGAAGCAAACAGGACACCGGGAATGACTGTAAAGGTGTTTCTAATACTTAGTGGGCAGGAGGGAAAAAGAAGGACCTTGGCAGAAGCATAACCAAAGAATGCAAGAGAATGTCGCCTCCGTTTGGGGCAATCTTTATTACAGCTATCTCAGGTGAATTGTTACGAACTCTACTTCTTCACCGCTATCAGTTAATCCCCACACTTATACAGTGAAGCAAGTGCCAGTACCCTTATCTTATAAAGAGTGATTCAAAGGAGTTAACAGTTTGCTCAAGATTACTTACCTAGTGATTCTGACTAACCTTGGGGCTGGCTAACCTTGACCTGAGCCCAAAACTTTCTGTACTGCTTAATGGTGATTGAGTTCTCAAGCTATACTCTACAAATCTCCTGTAGAGCATACAAATTATATAGTGTCTCATACTGGGATTTTATGTACTTTCATGATGAGTGAGTCACAGAGGAAGCTATCTGGATGGATACATTTGCTTCCTATACTATATTTAAGGAGCTTTAAGAAGCTAGAGCTCTAAATGTCAAAAAATATACCTAGGTAGAGAGGAACAAAGTTTGACCTTCCAAGGACAAATACATTTAAGACTTCATCCACCCAAAAGTACATGCTTCTCTCAAGATCATATGCAATGGAAGTAGGCCTTGATTTTATAGGTATCAGAGTCTCATAGATGTCTGTTCCTTGATGTAGGACACCAAGCTCTTGATTTGCTGCTGTAAGAATTTTAACAGCACCGTCTGCAATAGAAGTGGAAGAGAAGCAGTGGCTTACCTTGAAACTCTTTCACACCATTCTCTTTAACTAAAGATGTTGTCCTATTTTCCATGCCAACATCTACTTATTCCTGAAGTCTGGAATAAGGCATATCCAGAGGAGATCTAGTAGACCACCATAAATCTCAGCTCCTCCTCTGAACTCCAGCTCATTAAAACTATCTTTGGAGATTTTATGCCTTATTTGATTTCAGATCCAGCCCTTCCCCTTACCTAGACAGAAGTCCTCTCTAAGCCTCATACATAGCAGCCAAAAAAATTATGTGTCCCATCATTAAAGAAGCATAGGCCAAGTTAAAATTACATTGATTGGGTTTCTGGAGCATCTAGTTGTATAGCCAATAGAATAACTAAGTCATTTTATAGACTGATAGAAACTGACACTCAAATTTTCCAAGGAATGTTATAACAGCAGCTTCTTTCTAGAAAGAATAAAGTCATCTCTAATTCTGGACCTTAAAGTGAACCACTTAGATCACTTTTACCTATAATTACTGCTAAGAATAGAGCAAGAGCTAGGCTTTGCTTTGGGTATTAGAACTCACCTATAACTTGACAGTAGATGCCATTATAGAGCTGGTGACCTTGAATACACCCACAGGAGTAAGAACCTGGTGTATTATGGCATAGCTGGCCACAAGGACTATATGCCGTAGAGCATTCATCTATAACTAATAAGAGAGAGCCAAAAGTTAGAGAAGGTCCAGGAACCCAGGTGAGTATTTTTTTCTTAAGCCACTTTTCAGATGTTCACTGGACATGTATTTTGTGGAAGCCACTGCGCTAGGTGCTGAAATAGATAGTCCTTGCCTCAATATTATTCCCACGTACACGAATATACAGTGAAAATGTCAATATAAGGACTCCAGATGTTTGACTGGTACAGAATATTGATCCATGTTACCTTAGCAACACTCTTGGGAATGTATCACTTGTCAGGCCAGTCAGATCCTAATTCAGAATGTCGAAGTTAGAGCCTAGAGTTCACTACTATGTCATGGGATATCTCCTCCAAGATGATGGGAAAGAGTTAAGGCTCAGAGATATAACTGATATAATTTAGATAAGGTACTATTATTTTTTAAAGCCAGATGGCAGGGACACTTTAGAGTATAAGTCATAGGACTAGGAAAGATTTTTTGTTTGTTTAAGCAGGAAAGAATATAGGTCCTTAAAGGCATGGCCAGGAAAACATTATTCCTCCAAAACCACAAGGTCCTGAGGTAGAATAATGCCTTACTGGCCCTGGAGAAAAATATATGGCTACAAGTCAAGTTCAGTAGCCAATCAATCACTATAATGTGCTGTAACCCAAGAAGAATGCCGCAAAGTCTAGGCATGTGTGTAAAACCCAGACCTCTCCAAGGTCATGACCAGACACTGACTTTATATTTCTAATGAAGAATTAATAAATTTAGTTGTCTTTTCAAAATAGGCTCATTAAGAATACTTGATGAATTCTTAATATAAAAGTCATTGTTGAACATAACTCGGATGTTAACTAATAAACCAGGGCCTTTCTTCTTACATCCTTCCTACCTAAGCGGGTAGGACTGCAGGTGGAACTCATGAAGAGAGAGGGAGCTTTTGAATAGGGGTCAACGACCAGGTGTAGGGTGGCAAAGTTGATCTACCTTTTAGGCCAAAGCATCAAGACGATTTTTTACCCTCCTAATCACATTTTAACCTAAAATATTGTCCTATATTTTTATGGACAAATGCTACAAAATAATATCCATAACTTGTTCAGATTATTACTGAATTGCGAAGATACCTGAAATTTATTTTAACTATTCTGGCACCGTAATCCCACTTTACAAAGGGGAGAAATGAGACTCGAAGGACTGAGCAACTTAGAGAAAGTCAGCAAGGAGGGACAAGCAAGAGTAAACATATCATGACCTCTAACTTCGGAATCTGTCCTGCCATCCCTGCTGTCATAGACCTCAGGCATGGCCGTGAAGTAGCAAGTATAGGTATTCCATGATAGAAAACCTGAAACCTCATAAAAGAAAGATGCTAAATTGAACATTTTCTCATTAGTCAACTGCTGACATGCAAGTCCCACAAAAGAGAATGATAACAAGCATTGGCGCGAAGGGAGAAATCGGAACCCTTGGGCTCTGCTGGTGGGAATGTCGAATGGTACAGTCGCTGTGGAAAACAGTTCGATAGTCCCTCAAAAAGTTAAACACAGAATTTGCCATGTGATATAGCAGTTCCACTGCTGGTACATATACCCAAGCGATTTGAAAGCAGGGTCTCAAACAGATACTTGCACACCGATGTTCATGGTAGCAGCCAAAAGGTAGAAACAATCCAGGCGTCCGTCAACAGATGAATGGGTACACAAAATGTGATATATTCATACAATGGAATATTACTTGGTCTTAAAAAAAGGAAATTCTGATACATGCTACAACATGGATGAACCTTAAAGGCACGCTAAGTGAAGTAAGCCAGACACAATAGGAAAAATATAATATACAATTCCACTTATAGAATAAGCAAATTCATAGAGACAGAGTCCATTGAGGTTATCAGGGAATGAGGGAGAGGTACCTGGGGAGTTATTGTTTAATGGGTACAGAGTTTCTATTGGGATGATGAAAAAGTTCTGGAAATGGATATTGGGGATGGTTGCACAGCACTGTGAATGTAGTTGATAAGACCGAATTGTACACTTAATGATTAAAATGGTAAGTTTTATGATATGCATATTTTAATATAATGAAAACCTTTTAAAAAGATGAACCAAGTGAATTCTGACCTCCACAGCTCTGACCGTCCAGCTGTAACTGCCATCCAGTTCCACATGAACACTGGACACCCCAATTTGTGTCACTGCACTACCCCTCACAGCCTCATCGGCCAGAGAGCAGTTTTTACTTGGTAGAGACAGGACAGTGATCAGTAGTACAGGTGAACACAGTACAGAACAAATGCTTTACAAACCATGTTGTGTCAAAACCCTCTATACTTGTATGAGGAATAGATGACTAGTTAAGAATAACCGTTGACCTAACCTCTTTCTTAGGAACCTGGAGGCTTTGGGGGAAGACTGTAGAAAAGGGAAGGTTAGGAATCACGGAGCAGGAGAAAAGCATTTCAGTCTGGACAATTTCAAGTACTGGTATATTTTTCCCCCCGGAGGGACCATCAACCTCTTCTCTATTTTCTCTAGAATTTATAGAATTTAAAGGGCCACTGGGACCCTTAATTTAGAAAGTGACATTATATTTTACTAATGACTTATCTGTACAGAACCAGAAACCTGTACTTTGTCTCATTGTTTATATTCTTACTATCTCTTTGTTCCTTTAGGAAAAAGCTTTTTTTCACAGCTTTTAACAGTATTAATGAGGTTTCATCATACATGTCTAAGACAAAATTCAGGGGAGAAAAAATGGAGAAAAATGGCAAAATGATCTCTGCCCCAAATGATTTTTGCAGTAAGAACCACAGGGTTTAAAAGCTGAAGCTGCTTGCTCAGTAGTCTTCCTCCTCCCCTGGAAGTAGTCTTCCTCAGCCCTTTCTCTGTTAATTCTTAGGAAATTTGCCATTTGTCTGGACAAATGATCTGTTTCTCAGAGGCAAAGTCTGTGTCCTTTATTTCAAAATTTTAGGAACAATTCAGTTTGAGGCATTTAGCTAGTCTGTTTCCCTAAAGCTACACTGTGAGAATAACTCTCAAACTTTTGACAGCCCATATAACATTTGCTCACACTCAGGAGACCAAAGCCAAGGAGTAGAACTTGTAAAATGTAAGGGATCCATCTCTGAAGGATGACTGCTTACGTAAGACTTTTAGTCCCAGTGTTTTCTCAGAGGGTGAACCCCAAAGGTAACTAGGGCACTGAGTTATTTACTCTCTTTCTCCCTTCTCCCACATAAAGCCAAGCGATTGGTTTCTTACCACATGTAGTAGGCTCATCAGAACCATCTGCACAGTTTACTCCCCCATCACACATCAGGGATTCTAGGATGCATTTCTCTTTGTCACATCTAATCATGCCTTCTGGACAGGAAGCTGTACAGGAAGTTAAGCATTCTTGTTCACTAATAATGATGGGTAGAGTAGAAATAGACAACTCTTATGGTGGGTAAGGTGGCCATATTTTTATAATACAAGAAATTCTAGGTAAGAAATAATTTTTTTAAGCAGAATTTTCAGAAAATTTGGACTTAAGACCTGAAAACAAAGATGTTAAGACATCTGGGCACTGGATTAAAATAGTATTAAAACTGAACTGAACAAGTATTAAATAGCTCTAAATAAAATGGAATGAAAGTCAGTCAACACTAGCCCTAAAGAAGTTTTCTCTTAAGAAACTAGATTTATACCTTATTTTAAAAATATTAGAATCTGAATATTTAATATTGTAGATTTAATTCAGTTTTCTTGTCCACAAAATGAAGCTAGTAAATAAGGAATCCTAAAAGGAAGATTCAAGGATTAAATGAGCGCAGAGCCACTTGGCACAGTACCCACCATGCAAATGCTCATAAAAGCATTAATTCTTTGCTCCCTCTTCCAGCAGATCCTTCCAGAAAGATCTCAACCAGGTTGTAGTCAGCCCTCAAAGACTCACACTGCTAGGTGAGTCACACCTGGAGACCAAATGTGCATATAGATTCTATACATTATCTGCAGGTGGGTCTCAAACATAACTTTCCAAATTTAGGAAGTAACAAGAAATGTATTTATTAACAGTCACTTATGTATTAAATTTACGGTCGCTTTCTCATAGTCTGTCAGTATACAAAGCACAGTGGTCACGTGCTTTTCCAAATTAGACGTTATAGAGATGTTTTCATACCAGAAGGCATTGGAAGGCACCGTTTAGTGAAAACCACAAATGGCTTTAATCCTATTTCAGGAGGAGTGCAAACAGACCCCACAGAGCAAGGGCTTCCTGCAGCAGCAGAGCTGCTCCACCAGGCCAGGCAAAAATCTCCGTAGTTAGCATTCCTCCTGGAACACACACAACTCAGGTGTTAAGTGGCACCTTGACCAAGAAAGAGTCTGCCTAAGATAAAATGATTTAAAGCCTACCTTTTGCCCAGCGGGGGGCCATTAAGAGCACCAGGAGGAATAGGCAGGCCTAGAGGTCAGATGGTTAGATAAACTCTGGACACCTCCTACACCTGGCTATGTCACCAGCTACCGACTTTGAAAACCGTGGGTGTCTCAGTCATCCTGGACCCCAACTCAGCTCTCCTCTGCCTTGCGATCTGCAGAAGCCTGAATGGTACCAACCGCTGCAGGAAGTGGCTTTCTAAGTGCACCTCAGGCCCAAGCCCCATTTTCCCGAGGGTTTTCTGGAGCGTGGCAGGGCTTTCCAGGGTGCCTGGCCTGCAAGAGGCTCATTTTGCTGCCTGGGAAACCCTAAGCACCGGGCCCATAAGCGACCAGGACTAGAAAGCGAATCTCACTCGGAGTGGACGTAGAGGTCAGGAAGAGCTCGGAGGGAGGGAATGCCCCACGCTCAGGCTGTACCGAGAGCTCCCTTTCCCAGCCATTTGAAAACTGGAGAGGGAAAGACACCGAATTAATCAGTTGAGTCCCCCTACCCTCCCAGCCACCCAGGATAAAGAAATAGAGAGCCTCGAGAAACGGGGGGGGGGGGGGGGGGGGTACAAGACTCACCTGGTGGGCCCTTCAGACGACCAACCTCTCCCTCCTAAATTAAAGGTCACTGCAGTGTCTGTGGTGTTTGTGGGGCACACAGCCAGGGAGGGGACCCCGGCTCTCCTCGGCCTCCCGCCCCTGCAGCGTCCCACAGCCCGCGCCCCCTGCACCCTGCAGAGCGCAGAGCGGGATGCCGTCCTGCCTCAGGGCAGCCCGCCGGTGGGCCCCACTCCCCAGTCCCGGAGCCCCCGAGGCCGCCCAGTGCGGCTGCAGGAGCAGAAGGAGCACCTGGCGACCCATGGCCCGGGAGCAACAGGGTGCGAGAGACCCTGTGCTGGGGGCCGGTGCGTCGGGTCTGGAGACGCGTTCGACTGAGAAAACGCCAGGCGGGGAGGCGCGCGGGCGGCGGGGGGGCGGGGAGGGGGCTTTACTCCCGCTCCCGCCGCTCGCTGGGGACGGAGGGGTGTGGGAGGAATGGGCCGCTGCTCCCGGGGGGGAGCACTGCTCGCCCGGGGCTGCAGAGACAGCCCTGCGCCTCGCGCCCGTCTCTCTCTGGCTCCTCGGTGGCGACGAGTGGCCGGGACGCTGGTCCTTGACACACTTAGAGACAACATAGGGGTGGTCAGGGACACTTGGCTAAAGGCTTCTCAAACTTTTATATGCCCAAGAATCACATGGAAATCTTCAGACACAGACGCCGCTCCTGCGGGTCTGGGGTAGGGGGTGGGGGCTGAGATTCTAACAAACTCTCAAGTGGTGCCTTCGCTGCTGGTCTTCAGACCTCACTTTGAAAAGCAAGGGTTTAATAGCTTCCAAACTGAGGGCACCACTGTGACCGCTAGTCTCTGGAGCTGTTCTATGCGAGGACTCCCTCTCTGTCTCCTGTCCTCTCAGAGGACCAAAGCAGATTACATCTTCATGACTGGGTCTGCAATGACCGCTTTGAGATGTCAGTCATCTTTGGTTGGTGATCAGCAAACTAAGGAAGGGTGACAGCACAAAAGCCCTGAAAAACACCATTCCCCTTTCAGTCTGAATCGATGTCCAGAGTGGAATGCTTTAATTAACAATTGCATGTGGACATAGGTTGAGTTTGATGGCTCCAAACCTGAGTCAAATATAATCCCCTTAGGGCGGTAGGTTTATAGAACTGGAAGAATTTAGGATTATTTTACCCAAATGCTATCGTTTAAGGATGAGATGATGGATAAAAATGAGAGTTTGTGACACTTTCCCATAGACACAGACCACCCCCAACTCCTTACTTAGCTAAGCTGTGGCATTCTTTCTTTCCTGTACACCAGGAGAAGTGTCAGATTCTTGATGAGAACACAATAGAGTTAAAATTTAGGATGTAAACAGGCAAGGAACATTTATGATGTTTGGGAACAAAAGGCAGCAGTAAAACTACCAGGAACACTTCTCTGTTACAGAGAAACAGAGAAATGAATTGCAAAGTGCCTTCTTAGATTTTATTTGCAACACAATACTCCAACAGCTTTCTTTTAAATCATACCTCCTCTTCATGTTCACTGCTGGTCCCTTCAAACCACACTTTGAAGACAGCAGAATGCCATATGCTCTGAAATTTTCTATAAATTCTTTGTATGCTCTGATTGCATAAGCCAAAAAGGACCCTTCTGTTTTTAACAAAAATCTCCTGAGATATAGTGAGGTCTGCTGAAAAAGAAAACAGACCTGGAGTTCTGCCTTTATTGGGGTCAAGGGAAGGGTTTCTAGGGTTTTGTGAGTTCACTCCTTTTCGGCGAATTTAAAACATAAGAGATAGAATTAGCCCAGGAAGGAAAAAGCAAGCAGTCAATCAGATGGTCAGTTGTCTACCTCAACCAGAGCTTTCTAGAAAGAGGAACGCCATGATTGGGGTAGCCTAGTTCTTTATCTAGATCAGTAGCTGGCAATGTATGTATTGGAGATGAATGTCTGAAATGGATACCTCAGCAATGAGAAGGTTAAAGTCAGGCACTCACGATCAAAAAAGCTAATTGTCAGGAGTTTATAGTGTAACCAATTGCATTCCTGGAATAAATCCATCCCACTTAGTCATTAAAAAAATATACTAAAATACAGCACAGTTAATGGAATACACAAAAAAATTGGCTCATGAGAACATGACTATGTAGTTAGTTAGCACAGTACATTCACGTAAACAGTAACCTAATGAATACTGTGATCAGCTGTGTGCTGGCAGAAATTCGAAAGTGTTCAATTAATAATAAATTATTAACAAATGATGGAGTGAATTGCTAAAGCTTTATACCAATGATAGATACTAAAATTTTTTTGGTATTGTATGTATTTTATCTTCTTACTCTGTGAAATTTATGTGTGTTTAAGCCTAGTGAGTCTCCATCCGTGAGTTGATTCACCAGCACTTCATTCTCTGTCAGGCCGAATATAGAGAACTGTGTGGGTGTCCATGTGTGTATCAGAGAGCTGAAGGGAATAAATGTTGAATGAGGACATGCTGAGAGATATTAGCCTGGAAAGATTTCATGAAAGAGGTGAAATTTAAGCTGCAATTTGATAGGGGGAAAAATGCTACAGAGGTTCATTTATATAGCAAGTCAAATCTGTGTTAATTTTCCTAGCTGTTGATTTGGTAATGTGGCAACATGAATCACTTTGGAAAAACCCATCTGTCTGAGTGAAAATACCAGAGAGTCACCTTCTCTGAGCATTCCTTGCTGGTGTCCATCTGGGCCATCGGATGAACAGATTGCTAATATAATCTGGTGTGACACAAGACATTTTGATAACTGCTGCACTTGTCCCATCCTAAATGACAACCTGCTTCTTTACCAATGACTACAGCCATGTGTCTTGGGGAGTCTCCATTTCACGATCCATTTGTTATACTCCTTGCCCAAATTTGTGTCATTTATGATTCAATTTAAAATGTTGCAATTTTACATTTCCACAGGGCCAAAGAAATGTTTTTGTCACTTGTCAAAACAAGTCATCTTAACCTTTTTTGCTGTGTTTTTCCAAGGAGTGTCCTGGGACTCATCTCGAGATTCAGAGTAAAAGAGCTTGAAGTTATAGAGCAGGAAAAAATAGGGAGAACCTTTTTGTATTTCATTTATAGTATTGTTAGTCTTTATCTGAAAAAGAGTAGTGGCAATGGCAGCATGGAATCATCACAAGCAGAAACCACAAATGGAACAGATATAGAAGGACTTCTAAGCCACAGACAAATGTTTGGTGACCGAGTTTGTGTCAGTGTGTTCTGTTTACATATTAAGTTTCTAACAAGAAAAACAGCATTTAATGAATTTCCTGTCCTATAAAAACCGTTGCATTGTTTGTTTGATCATGTGTTCATCAAGCCCTGTAATCCTACCTGCATTCTCTCTCTCAGATCACCCCCCCCCTGCTATACCCACTGGCCCCACCCCAGCTCCATCCCTCAGTGCTTCTCACACGTCCCCTCAGCAGTTTGCCCTCAACATCTGCACTCAGCACCGAAGTGTTATGAGCCATTTATTTCTCTGCATCAGGCTGCTCTCTGATATGGCCACAAATAGTCTTACAGTCCCTTTCACCTACTTAAAGATAGATCTTGGTTTACTCAGCAATTTTCTTTCTTTGTTTCTTTTACCAAATACTGTAAGATTGTGACTAAGAAATGACGGAGGATGTTCCTATAGACCTCATAGACATTAAAGAGATATCTTAGATGAAATGGACAAATTCCTTGAAAGACATAAACTAGAACTCACTCAAAAAGAAAAAGATTATTGAAGACATCCTATATCTATTAAAGAAATGGGCTTTGTAGTTAAAAAACTTTCCGACAAAGAAAACTCCAGGCCCAGATGTATTCGCTAGTGAAGTCTACCAAATATTTAAGGAAGAATTTGTTATCAATTCTACACAATCTTTCCCAGAAGAATGGGGAGAGGGAAAAACAACAACAGAAACCAAACAGAGCCTGAAAGCTAACAGAAAATAACAAGCCTAATCATGTTTCAAATTAATACTCTAAGCACACTGAAGGAAAAGGAAGGAAGAAAAGAAGGAAGGAGAGAGAAGGGAAGGGAAAGGGAGAGAGAGAGTAAGAGAGGGAGATGAAGGGAGGATGGGAGGGAGAAAGAAACCAATTCAAATAAAATATGAACACAGTATTTGCCTATATAACCTCATTTTGAGGAAAGGTAAGGGCCACTGAACTGAAGAAAGAATTAAAAACAAGCCCTGAACTCTTTTTAGTGGTTTGCTTATTTTAGCAGCATGGGCAAAGTAATTCTGAAATTATTTTAGATGTGTTAAAAGATTAAGCATATAACCAAACATGCTGATATTGTTGGGAGCCAAGTTCTCACTGTGGAAGAAGGAATATACAAATATGACTTCCACTGTCAAATCTGGGACAATTTGAACACCAAAAATGATTAAGTACAGTACTGAATTACAAACCATTGAAAATATAGGGATTAAAGAGTCCATGATGATAGGTTAGATAGATAGATGATGATGGTTGGTTGGATGGATGGATGGCTGGATGGATAAGTAGGTAGGTAGATGACAAGAGAGGACTCTTGCTTATGGTAGAATACCAAGAGCTAACTGGAAAATGTGCAGGGAGTGATAGAGCTTGAAAATAATTATTTTGCAAATATTAAAAGTAATAATTAGATCAGGCAAGATTCATCAATGGGCAATACATCTAGGGGGCAATTTTGATTGGGAGCAGAATAGTCGCACAGCAATAATCACAGACTGCTTATTAGTTGCAAGTGAGAAAAACAAAACCATAATTATAGAGTAGATAACAAGACAATAGCCTGCATAGTTAATCAAGATTAGCATCACCAAAGGAAGGCAAGTAGATATTTTGTAGGGCAGATGAGATATCCTGAGAAAAACACAGCCTTACTTGACAAGAATGAGCTGAGAATGCATAAGCTGAATCTAATCACCGTAATCTAATCAGAAGGGAAAAAACCATGAAAGAAACAGCATCCTGTTTTAAGAATGTCAAGGGGTCTATACTCTTAAAAATGTTAATTTCATAAAAATGTTGAGAAAGGCTATAGAGAGTTCCATATTAAAGAGGCTAACGAAACACAACTAAATGTGATACCTAGCCCTAGATTGGATCCTGCACTGGAGAGAGTTGGGGATGCTATAAAAGAAATTATTAGGTTAACTAACAAAACATGAATATGGACTATAGATTCAAATATTAAAACAATATAAACTTATATTGTTAAGTATGCTATGGATATGTAAGAGAATATCATTCTTCTTAGGAAGCCCACATTAAAGTGTTTAGAGATCAGAGTAGATATTGGGTACATATGTAATTACCCCAAAATGGTTCAGATAATAATTACGTGTGTGCACGTGCACACACACACGCGTGGGTATGTGTGTACGTACAGAGAGAAAGAGCAATAAAGTGAATTGGAGTAAAATGTTAATAAATAAAAGGCAAATTTGAGTAAAGGACATTATAAATGTTCTTCATACTATTTATTTTTCTAATTCTAAAATTGTTTTCAAAAAAATTTTAAATACGTAATTATAAATTCTAATTTATTAACAAAATATGGGTATTAGGAATGGGAGGATAAATAAATGAGAAAGCCAAAGCGTTCTTACATCTCAGTTTGGAGGAGGGAGTAGCACTGATGATGTTAAATCTTTTGGGCATTGAAGTGACTATGTAATTTTAGTGTATTGATAGAGACGTCTAACTTTAAATATACGTCAAAATATAAGAAAGATATAGTAAAATGTATATTGCTTTGGAAGAAAGAAAGCTGGAAGAATTATAAAAATTAATGTTTTAATTAATCTGGAAGAAATTGGAAAAGAGGAAAAGCACAAACAATAGAGAAAATAAATAGTAAAGATAACGTAAGAAGAAAGGTAGGAAACCAAACCCACCAGAAGAAATGTGATAAGGTTGCACTCCAGTATCAGATGATGACTCTTAGGCTGGGTTAAGAAACAATATCAATCTATATGCTGTCTACAAGAAATATATTTAAAAACTTTCACAGAAAATTTGAAAATTAAGAGATAGATAAAAATAAATCAGGCATATGCAAACCAAATATTATCCAATGAAATGAAATTCAAAAGCAATAATTTTGATATCATCTGAAGGAGGGCCAAAAGGGATTACAGCAATGAGTAATCATTGTATACCTTTCTGTCTTCTGTCTACCCCTGGGAGGGTCTGGCCTGTTTCCCTAGCAACCCAGTGGCTAGAGGAAAATTTGTTCCAGAATAAATAACATTAATGATTAATGATGGCTGTCACAAGCGATCTCTCTCATTAAATGTTGAATAATAATAACACTCTAATTCTGAGAAAGACATTCTAATTGTTTTGTATTTTACTTTTTTTGACATAAAGAAACACGAATACATGATTCTTTGGAGTTCGTGCTAGTGAAACCAAGTAGAGGACCCACTGCAGAAGGCTTCGTGGACTGGCTTTCTTTCCCATGCCTCAGTTTCTGCTGCCACCTACAGTCAGAGTCCGGGCACAGCAATTTACCCTTACAGCTATTTTTCACACTTCTCTCTCTCCTTCCCTCCCTCCTTTCCTCTCTTTCTTCCTTCCCTCATGCATTCATGCCAAAATTTTCCTGTAGCCGTGTTAGCCACATAAACTAGACTACAATACAGTGCAGTGGTTGCATCGACAGTGGTATGAGGGGAGCGTAAAGGCAGAGTGCGATGCATTACAATCTAACGCCCTTGATCTGAAGTCGGCTGTTCTTTTCTCTCCAGATTCCTTCTTCATGAAAACTGTCTGACGTCTTCCTCAAACTACAGAGAATACTGTTCAATATGAAGCAAACCTTTTAAATTGCTATTTGTTTCAAAGTTTACGTTTTCTTATCTTTTTAATCATTTCTGTTTAAAATGATATAACTTTAAATGTGTTATTGTGATCATGTCACACGTCACCAGGGGACTTTCCAGTGCGGTTTTTCATCTCTCTCTTTGTTTGGCTTCACCCTGTCTTCTCTCTTCCTCACTCCCCTCACAAGAGTATCAGAGTAACACACATTACGAACGTTACATTTTGTACTCCATGTTTATATATTCACGTGTGGACATATAAGTACATACACATTTGGGGGAAGGAATGCAAGAAAAAATTTATGTGTGTACCCATAAAACTTTCAAGGCTACTGTTTAATTGTTGTGTTTTAACCGTTCAGCATCCAAAGACTCTTTTGGGGAAGTGTCCGGAACCCCTACCTGCTTCAACTCCTGTTTCATGGCAAATGATTCATAAAGCCTCTGTGTCAGATTATTTTCCCTTTAAATTTTTTTTTGTATCAAAGACTTAGTGATCATCCCAGGTGGGCTGAAAAAAGATTTCTGTGTTTTATCTCTAGAGCAGAAACAGAGTTTTTTTAAAAAAAATATATCTAAACATCTCTCTGTATTCTATTTCAACCTATTTCACTGAGTATTTATCGGAACCCCAGTTCCTAAAATCCTTAAAAGTTATTTGAGAAAGCAAGACCTGCCCTAAAGGAGAAAGTACTATTGACTCCAGGGGGATCCACGTAGTGGTAAGAGCACAGGCTCTGAAGTCTCCCCAATAACTCTGAAATCCCAGCTCCGCACCTGCAGACTGTGTGGTGTTGGGCAAGCCACTTAACCTCTCTGAGCTTTGTTGTCTATGTTATAGACCTTTTTGTTGTAAGACTTGAAATATATGCACTTAGCAAAAGCCAGGACTCTGACATAAATAATAGATTTTAGAAAAATACTGCCGACCCAGGTTTCTACCCCAGAAGAGATGATTCCCTTGGCTTGATCGAGAAAAGCAAGAAGGTGGCAAACACTGCAAGGCTGCTGGGTGAGCCAGAGAATGGGGCTCTAAGTCACGTCCCATGTCCTATGTCCCACGTCCCTATGTTGAATGTGGGGCATGGCTTGACAAAACCTCCAGATGAGCCCAGGGATCTGAGTGCAGAAGTAGCCTGTCTTACTTCCTGGGTGGCTCCGGGGAAATACAGAGACTGACCTCCTGCTGAGGAGCTGCTGCAGCAGGCTAGTGAAAATGGCTGCAGGTGTCGGTACGAGGCACCTGAGACAGCCCGCTGTGGCTCTCCGGATCCAGACTGGCACGGTGGGCATCAAGACAAACACAGATGCGCAGAGACCACCAGGCCCCGGGAGGCCTCCAGGTGTGGGCAGGCAGGAGTTACCTGAGGATCTGTCAGTGAGAAATCAGATGGAGTTTGGACATCTTCCTGGTGTGAGCAGGAAGTTCAGAGGTCAATGGGCTCGAGGATTCAGCATAAGATGTCAATGTCAACACACAAAAATGAGGGACCAGACACCCCACCCTGTGCCTTGACTCTAAACCCCATTAAAACTTAGATGCAATCCTGGGGAGGGAGAAGGGAAGCAAGAATCCCAGATTCGCAGGAGAAAACCCGAGTTGGCTGAGATTAATTCCCATTGTCAGTGGAAGGTGGGCCCAAAATGTAAATTCAGGTGTGAAAAATAATTGATAAAGCTAATGTTATATGTTTGTGTTTGAGACCTGAGCAATTTATTTCACAAATAAAGTACTCAGCACAGTACCCGGCTGTTACAAATGTTTCATAAACATTAATGATGATCATTAGTAATAAGAGGCTTAAATAACAATTCGGTGAGGCAAGATGAGAAAGTAACAAATGACAAAGGTTCAGAAGTGCAGCAGCCATGGAAACGCACAGCGCAGACCTCCTGCCGCAGGGAGAAAGCTGATGGAAGACCCCGCATCTCCTCTCCAGGACTGCTTCCGCCAACACCGGCCGACCGGGACCCCTCTAGCTGCCCGTGGCTCAGGAGCTGTTCCACTCTTGCCAAAGTGCCCTTGGAGCCACACTGCTTTCTGAAACCCCTCCCCCGCAGGCCACAGTGCTTCCTCCTCTCCCCTGAGACCCAGGGCTGCATCTGGTCTGCTGCCTTCGCAGTCCACTCCCCATCATCCTTCACGAAAGTGCCCCTACCCAATATCTCTTGCACATCTCATCCTATCTTTGTATCTACTTCTCAGAGGACCCCAGCTAACACAAGAGGCCTGATTCTATAGTCTCTGTAGGCCAAAAAGGGCATAGATGGCTTCAAAGAAGTTAGATTAAGTTCCAAAAGGAATTAGATGTGGCTAGTCTAAAAGTCGGAGACTGAGCACTGCACACCCAAGTGACCTCCAGAGCAAGGGTGGGCCTGGGCTCTGGGGCCTTTGGCTTGAGTCAGGGTCAGACTGCAGACCTCTCAAAGAGGCTAGGCTTTCTGGAGCAGTCAGTAGGAAGCCTGTTGGAAGGCTTTTCTCAGGGGAATGACAGGGGTGAAGGAACTGAGGGCAGCTCAGGAATTTTGCTCTGCAAGCTTTATCTTTCACAGTGGAATGCAAAACCTTGCCTCCTGTCAAATGGATTCGAAGCTTTAGCAAATATGCAAGGAACAATACTTCGTT
Organism: Rousettus aegyptiacus; assembly: GCF_014176215.1. NCBI lineage: Eukaryota > Metazoa > Chordata > Mammalia > Chiroptera > Pteropodidae > Rousettus > Rousettus aegyptiacus. The sequence goes on from NW_023416286.1 coordinate 35,612,077, forward strand.
GGGGGTACCTCATAGAATCTATGGCTTATTCTAAACACATAAAAGTGTAATTACTGCAGATATCCAACTTAAAAAAATCTATATTGTACAAAACATATAAGGTTTAATTGTAGAGAATAGTCAAATTATTTTACCACATTGAGCCTTAGTTTAAGGAAACTAAACTAAATAAAGAAATGAAACCTAGTGGACTCTAAAATTGTTGCAGCTCCACTAACCTATGCTTTTCAAAGTTATTGAACCATGATTTGTGACATCATTTCACATTTTCATTTTAATACAGGAGATGCTGGGCTAGTTTTATGGACCAATTCTTGACATCACATCACTCAGAAAGATTTATAAACAAATTTGTCTTTCTTGTGACGTGAGATTTTCAATTTCATCAGTTATAAATAATCGCCGTTGACATTTTTTGCTGACAGTTGTTTGAGCAGTTGTCAGTAAAATGTTCATTTCATTGATTTTTGTTTACTTGTATATCATGACTAAAATTTAAGTAGCTCAAAAGATAAATATTAATTGAGTGGAACTCTTAGTTCCTTGGCATGAGGCCACAGAATCAGCAGCTTCCCCTCGATGCCTCTATGTGCTATTAGTAAGAGGATTACAAGGGAATAAAGGGTAGTAATGCAGACAGGCTTAGATTGGTATCTTAATAAGTCATCAAGAAACCCTCAGAATAGCCACAAGTTTCTTCAAAGATGATTCTCAAGATCCCCCAATGGGTAGAATGAGATACCAGATCAAAAAAAATAAAAGTAAGTGAAAGTCTACATATTAAACCATGAAACTCACTCCGCTCAGCCCCGTCTTCTGCCCAGCTCCATACATCTGCAGCCAGCTCTATACCATCTGGCAGGAAATGGGAAGCATGTATCCTTCTCAGGGGATATTAACGTTTAGGGGTCACCCAATAAAGCAGTGAGGTCCTTTCCCAGTCATGCTGCTGTAACGCCCACTGGGCACCAGCATCATAAGACACACGACTTACAATCAGCTCAGGAAATATGCCTCACTCTTATTCACCAGGCATAACTTGGCAGATATTTGAGGAATAGATTTAAAATAAAAGTAAAGCAAGAGACAAAAATGAACATATGGAAACCAGAAATTCAGAAGAAACAGAGAATATGTAGGAAGCAGAAGAAAAACTAATGGAAGTGCTCAGAGAAAGAAAAAAATATAGCATATGGCATCTATGAAATAAGAACGGTGCAAGTCTTTACAAAGAACAAGAAAAACTTTGGAAATTAAAAATATGCTCACCGATATTTTTTTAAATCAGTAAAAGTGTTGAAGATAAAGTTGAAAAAAATCAACCAGATTTAAAAAAAGAAAAGACAACAGGAGACAAAAGGTAAATAAATTAGAAGATCATTGCAGGAGGTACAACAGCAAAATAATCAAAATTCCACAAAGAGAGAAGAGAAAAATTAGTGCAAAGAAAATCATCAATGACAGAAGAAAACTTCCCCAAACTAAAGATGTAGTTCTCCAGGTCCTGGACTCCCTGGAGTACTAACTCCATCTTGAATCCTAAACTTGGGGGCAGTGTCTAATCACTATTTATTTTTGGACCCTCTAAATGACCCAAGCCAGTGACTTACACATAATAGATATCAATAAACAGTTTTTTGAATCAATAAATAACATTTGTAGAAAAACTTTCTAAAGTAGAGATGTGGGACATTTTGTATATAATAATAATAATAACAGTAATTTAGAAACAAAATATATATGTAATTCAACACTGGAGAAAAATCAAGTATGGCATAGCCAAGAAACAGAATCGTGTGCATTCATTAAATTATTTGGCTATTTGTTAGGACATTGATTATTCTGATTGACATTTAGAAGCCAAGCCTGGAGCTTCTCCCCACTGCTCTGGACTTGGGGTGGTGACCTCAGCGGAGGAAGAAATCCTGCTAATCTGTTAGTCAAGTGCTCTTTGGCCCAATGTCTGAGACTTTATCTTAAAGGCTTTAGTATAAGACACTGTAAACCACAAGAGTTAAGTTACCCATTGAAAGTGTTATTAGTAGCTGAACATACTAGTGGGCAAAGAACGTCCGCATTTGAGAAGGGTCTGAAGCATGAGGGAAAGATAGCGTCAGGGTATGTGGCAATTGCTAATTTCAACCATCAGGTGGCGCAGCAGAACACAAAATTCTCAGCAGTAGAGGGCAAAAACATTCCTTGGCTGTTCTTAAAAAAAATTAGTTTGGTAACCCCAGAAATTTGTCTAGAAGAGGGTTCAGTCAGACCCCATTGAGACAGTAACCCAATACATTAATTTCGCCCTTCTCCCAATTGTGCACTGAAAAGTACTTTCAAGAAATGTATCTGACAGACTGTCTCTTGAGAGCCAAGAGCTACATTTTCAAGAATTAAAAAATTATACTTTTGAGGTAGACAGGGGAAAGAATAAAAGAAAATTGAAATAATTTCTTCAATTAAACAAACAAATAAATAAATATTTTTAATTAAAATTAGATTATATAAACTTACAATTAACTAGATTATATTTAAAACAAAAATACTTTCCAAGGCACCCAAGATACAAATTCATCATTCTGGAACTCTTCTGCCACCTGAAAATGGCAGGGTGTTTCCTTATCAGAGTATGCACATTGCCATTTCTAGAATTCCTTCTGTCCTAGGATATACGCATCGTCTCAGGGGAAAAGCATGTGACACTCTAAGTCATTTGAGACTACAGCTGTCTTACTGTCATGATCTCATTCAGAACTATTTTGGCACTGCCACAGCTGCTGGTAGAGCCCAGATGGGTGTAACCATGCATGAGGAGAGTAGTGATATGGACAAGATAACTGATACTGACAAAGTGTCATCACGACAGATCAAGGGCCACGCATAGGCCTTGCTAGTGCTTTTAAAATTTTAAATATATGGATATTATACAAATAAATACATGCTCATTGTTGAATGTGTAAAATATAAAGGCATAAAGATTAATTTTTTATTTCCCTCTAGCTTTGTTAAGATATAATTGACAGGACATTGTGTAAGTTTAAGGTATGTTACATGATGATTTGATACAATATATATTATAAAATGTTTACTAAATTAGATTAACTCATCCTTCACCTCCCATAATTACCTTTTTTGTTGTTGTTATTGTGAGAACATTTAAGATCCACTCTCTTAGCAACTTTCACGTGTATGGTACAGTATTGTTAATTATCGTCACCATGCTGTACATTGGATCCCAAAAACTTATTTACCTTCTGATCGGAAGTTTGTGCCATTTGACCAGCATCTCCCCATTTCTTCTACCCCCGCCCCCAAGCCTTTGGCAACCACTATTCTACTCTGTTTCGGTAAGTCCATTTTTTTTTTTTTTAGATTCCACATATAACTGAGAACAGACAGTATTTGTCTTTTTCTGCCTGACTTATTTCACTTAGCATAATGCCCTCATAGTCCATCCATGTTGTCACAAATGGCAGGATTTTCTTCTCATTTAAGGCTAAATAATATTCCATTATTTATCTATCTATAGAAAGGAAGATTTTTTTTTCTTTTTTCTCCTACCGTCTCTACTAATTATTCTCAAATAGTTTCAGGTTTACAGAAAAGTTGCAAAAATAGTATAAAGAATTACAATATGCTCTTTACCTAAATATTGACATTATCACATTTGCTCTTTTGTGACCCCCTTTCTCATATGTGTATTATTTATTTCTGAACCATATGATGGTGCATTGCAAACTGATCCCCCCTTCCTTGCCTCTAAATACTTCTGCACATGTTCCCTGAAAACAAGACCAGTCTTACACATACTAGACAACAAAATCAGGAAATTAATAATGATACTACTGTTTTAGTCAATCTACAGAATTTATTTAATTTCACCAATTGTCTCCTTATTGCCCTTTTAGCAAAAGAAAAACAATTTTGGTCCAGGATCCAATTCAGCATCACATATGGCATTTAGTCTCTTTGGTATTCCTTAATCTGGGTAGCTCTTCAGCCTTTCTTGCCTGGCTTGGACATTTCTGAAGGGTATGAGTTAATTCTCTTGTAACAGAGTTTTGAGTTTGTTGATGTTTCTTTATATTGAAACTCACGTTGCACATCTTCAGCAGGCAGCGTTGTTCTTCTTAGGGCGTTATATCAAGAGCACATGCCGTGGTTTTGATGCATTACTGGTGGCGTTAACTTTGACCATTGGGTGAAGCGGTGTCTGCAAACTGTAAATGATACTATCTTATCCTTTGTAATTAAAAACTATCTTATGGGAAGCTAACATTAATACTATGTAAATATCCTATGACTCTTCTAATTTTCACCTATTATTTTTATTATCCTTGATGATTTTTGCCTGAATCAATTATTATTACAATGGGTACTAAATGATGATTTTCTAATTTCATCATTTCTCATTTATAGTTTGCATTCTACTATAAGTAGGTGCTTTTCTTCCTCATTTTTCATGCAGTTATTTATAGTAGTATTGATACTCATGGATTCTCACTTTAGTGTGTTATAAGCTATTGCTATTTATCTGTTTTGATGTTCAAATTGACCCAGATTTGGTGAGTAGAAGCCCCATCAATCTGGCTCTGTGTCTTTTGCATATGCCCCCATCATCCTTTGAGCACATCCTTATATAATTGCACAGCAGGATGCTTCAGCCCTGGAATCAGCCAATTCTCCAAGGAACTCTAGTTCCTTTTAGTGGAGCATGGTATTTTAAAAACCATATCTGGACACTTAATGTGTTCATTACTACTGGGATATCATTGCTTTTAAGCACTCTCAACAAATAGAGTCAGGAATTTATGTTTGTGTCCTGAGATTCATAATGACTTCTATATCTATATATTTTAAACCCATGTGTTTATAATGATACTTGCAATTCCAATACAACACCACAGGCTGCATTCTAGCTTCTCCCTTCATGTATGTGTAATTCTTTCCTCTAATAATGAAAAATCTAGCTCCCATTTTTTGTGCAATCTGAGAATAGCCATAACGTAGTTTTGAAATTGCTAACAATTCTGAAAATTCTGTGAAAAACAAACCCACTAACTACAATAATTGCCTATAGTTTTTGTTGTTGTTGTTGTTGTTGTTGTTGTTTTGCCTGAGAGTATAAAATCAAGTTATCGCATTCAAAAATAACTTGATTGTTTCCCTATGGTCCCTTTGTCTATGGTTGGCACTTAAAATACTATTAGTAATATATATTTGTTTCTTTTCATGTCTTATTTGCAATTTTTATCCCACGTACTCATTAATTCTATTAATTAATGTGTTCATTTATTTTTGAATATGCGAAATATAAATATGGTTTTTAAAGACAAAAAGATACAAAAAGTTTACTTAAGAAAGTGGCATTCTGCTCAACTCTTGTAGTCTGTTCCCATCTTCCTACCCTGAAGGTGACCAATCCCATTTACTTGTGGTCTACTCTTCCTGTGATTCGTTTTGCATAAATAAGCAGACGTGTATATTTTCTTATTTCTCCACTTCTTGGTTACACAAAAGGTGGTACAAAATGGATACTCCTTTGTACACTGCTTTTTTCATTTAATGATATATCTTGAAAATCCCTCCATATCAGTTTATACTAGGACCTACTTCATTTCTTTTCATAGCTGTATAGCATTCCATTGTGTAGATATATCGCCATTTATTCAATCTCTCTATTGTGTAGGTACTTAGGTTATTTGCGATATTTTGAAATTACGATGGATAGATATTCAATAGATAACCTTGTGCATATATGTACTTTTGTTTGCTGGAGTTGTATCTTCAGGGTAAATTCTTAGAAGTGAAATTGATGGGCCAAAAGGTAGTTTAAAAAAGATATGTAGTTATCATTTATTGCCAAAATCTCCTCCAAAGGTACTGCACCAATTTCCATTCCCACCAGCAATGTATGGGAATGCTTATTTCTCACAATTTCTCTAACAGAATATTGTCCTATTTTTTAATTTTAACCAATCTGATAGGTTAGAAATGGAATCTTTGGACAGTTATAATTTACATTTCTCCAGTTATGAGTGAGGCTGAACATTTTTCACATGTTTAGGTTATTTTTGTGTTTTGTTTTGTTTTGTTTTTATGAATTCTTCCTTAGTATCTTTTATTCTTTTTTTTTCTATCTAGTGTTTAGTCTTTATTCCTTTAATTTTAAAGTTTTTTTTTTTTATTTTTTAAATATATGTTAGGAGCCATTCTCCTTTTATCTGATAAATGTTGAAAATATTTTCTCTCAGTTTATCAGGTATATTTTGATTTTTGTTCATTTTTTTGGCAAAAGATTTTTACCTTTATCAATCTTTTCTTTTTTCTTTATTTTGCTTCTGGATTTTGAGTCTTAGAAAACCTTTCTTCCCATACTTGTTATAATAGAATTTACCTTTGCTTTCTTCTATTTTTACAAGCTTTCTGATAATAAATTTTGTATTTCTTTTATGAAGGTAACATTATATATGAAGGGTTTCCTATGTTGATAAAAATTATTTTAAAATGTGGTTTTAAAATTCTGCATTTTCTTTGAGAAGATTGAAAATAATTGCTTAATTTATCTATTATTGTTGAACATACAGATACCTTCTAATTTTTTGATAATGTAAATAACGTTGTAACGTGTGTCTTTAAACATAAATCTTTGAACAAATCTCTGATTATTGTCTTAGAATAAATGTCAAGAAAAAGATAGTTGGCAATTTTATGCCAATTGACAATGAGTGGACAAGCAGATGATGGTATACCCATCCCATGGAATACTACTCAGCAATAAACAGAAACTCATTATATGCATCCAACAACATGGATAAACCTCACGATAATTATGCTGAGTAAAAAAATAGAGACCAAAGATAAGAGGATATAGTATATTATTTAATTTATAAAATACTAAAAAATATAAATTAATCTATAGTGACAGAAAGCACAAAAGTAGTTACTTGGGGATGTAAGCAAAAAGATGAATAGATCATAAAGAGATGCAAGAAACATTTGGAGGTCATATTCTTGATTGTGATGATAGCTTCATGGATGTATATGTTTGTTGAACTTATCAAATTGTGTACTTTAAATATGTGTATTTTATCATATTTTAATTATATCTCAATAAAATTGCAAAATCAAAAAAATATAAGTCCAAGCAGAGCAGGAGAGATGACAGATATCTTCAAGGTCCTAATACTGACTACCAATTGCCTACCAGGTCAGCTGTCCTGTCTTGTACTTTATACAGTACAGGTGTATAACCACTTCTCCAAAGTCATTAACAGGAATTTCGCATCTTTAAAAATTTTTGCTAGTTTCATAAGCACAATCATAAGATTGTTCTAACATGCATTTCATTAATAATGCAGTCCAACATTTTATATGTATACTTCTTATTACTTGTTATTTCTTCTTGTGTGAATTTTCCAGGTTCATTGACCATTTTGCTAAATTTAATGAACTTTGACGATTTCTTTTTATAGTATGCCATTTCTTCATTTGTGTATATTGCAAATATTGCTTTAAATTTGCTTTTTACTTCCTTATTTTGCCTATGGTAGTTTTAGATAGACAGAACTTTTAAAAGATGTAAAAAAATCAAATGTGGTGATTTCCTTCATGGTTCTTATTAGAAAAATCCCACCTATTCTGATATCAAGTAAATATTCACTCTGTTTTCTTAGTGTTTGCCTAATTTCAGTTTTTACACTGACTCTCCTTATTTCCCTTTGGAATTTTTTTAAGTGAATTCTATGAAAAAAAAAATCTAATTCCTCCTCACCCCCCAAGCAGTAAAATATGTTTCCCAGGATCATTTTGGTGATATTTCTAAAGAATAAGTGGCCATTAAAAAATAAGTCTTTCTATTTATATTGTCCTGGTTTTTCTATCTGTAAACTTATGGTATAATGATTTCCACTTCATCATTGTATTGAACATAGAAAACATTAGCTCATGTCCACTAGGCTAGTTCTTACATGCAAGATAAGCATTCTGAAGAGGATAAGAAAACCTGATGCCCTGAATGAATGCACCAACAGGGGCCCTAAATTAATATCTGCAACTCATCTGGAGCCCAAATGAAGCACTGTGGGGGAAATGTTCTCACTAATGGCATGCTCAATGTTATTCCTAAGCATCTTCTTTTTCTCTTTTTTCCAGTTCCTGGATGGATATTCATCATATATAGAGGAAGATAAATCCAGTCAGCTGCAAGACAAGGAGAGAGAAAGAAGAAAGTGAATGGGTAGTAAAATTCACCAGATTAAAAGAGAACTTTATAATTTCGCCTGCATGAATTTGACTCCAGATTTTCCCCCTCAATATGCTATTCTCATGTTCCTTAAACATACATATTTGTTTAGGAAAAAAAATGATGTAGTGATGTACTGACTCTCACCATTACAGACTTATTAAATATTGCGGATACAACCCCTAACTCCTAATATGCAAAATGTCAAATGTATATAAAATATATATTAGAAAGTAAGTATGTTACTGTAAATTACCTACTCCGTGGATGTTTTATAAACGGTTAGGTTCCCTGGTACATTTCAACTCTGATTCAGGTGATGAAGTGCAATGTTCATAGGTACAGAAAATGAAGTTTACATCATTCCATTTGGCTTTTGGTCTATAAGCAGCTGAACTTCTATCCACGGAACACTATGATCATCTTTTTGACCTTCATCCAGAAAGCATTTGGTAAGTGGCATTACTATTTTACTGATATACAAACCCTTTATAACATTTTATGATCACAGGCTTGGATAAACCACATTATTAAAACAGAGTCATTAAACACGGTCACTGCGTCCACAGCAACGGCTGTACTCCATGTGGTCAGCTTTATTACCATTTCCAGTCTTGTGGATATTGGTCCTTCTCTTCCTCCCATGCTCACATTTGGAAGAGTCTCTGCAGGGGCAAATGGTGCTGTTGTTATCAGTGACATCTGCAATCATCACCAGCAGAGGTGAATTCTGCGGCTTTGACTTTCTCCTTTGCAGTGCGTCTGCTGGGAGAAAGAAATGGCAGTAATGAACAGGGAGACACGGTAGTCTCAAGTAAGGGATCATCTAAGGGACAAGTATCAGGTTGTTGTTTTTTTTAAATTTTAAGGTGAAGTTTATTTTGGGTAATTTGGAAAGTAGAATGAAGCATAAAGGAGGAGGGGAAAAAATAAGGACCTGCCCTCCCAAATCTAAAGTAATCTGTTAGCAATTGTTGTTTTTTTTTTTGTAGTATTAAGAAACAAACAATGTAAACATTTTTAAACTGAGATGAAATACCTTCTTACCATAAATCTTGAAAAGCTGCAGCCACAGGTCTTAAAGCAGATCTTGTACAGTATTCATGTAAGAAATTTTCATTTTTCGTCCTAGTTGTCCATATAGAATTTTTTTTTTCACATGTAAGCCTTTTATGGGAAGGTTGGAAAGACTGCGTTTGAGAATGGTGACCTTCATCTCATCTTGAGCAACTTACTATTAAGCTGCATTCGGGAGAGCTGTGTGTGAGAGGGCCTCAGCCTGCACCCCGGAAACGGAAGCGGAAGTGGAAGCACCGGCCTTCCTGCCTCGGGTGTGCCCTCTGCAGAGCGGGGCGCTTCAGTGGCGCCCTCCTTCCGCGCGTTTGTTTTCACAGGTGTTGAAAAGAAATTATGTATAAAACTTGCAACTCACTTTTGCACTTAGAATCGTAGCGATAGGTTTTGTGTATTACTATAAGACATTCTTCAGAGCATCATTAGTGACATTTCCCGTCATATACTTACAATTTACCGAATCGTTTTCTCTTTGTTACTTTAAATTTTTGCTAGAAACATCATTATACATACATCTTTGACCGTATATCTATGACTTTGGGATAGGACCTGAGAGTGGGATTAAATCCGGACACACTGACAGCTTTCGACAGCTATCCCTAACTGCTTCCCAGCGCGGTCCCACTCCCGCCGCCAAGGCCCCAGCACGTGACCGCAGAGGCAAACTTGAAAGGCACATTGTTTGGAAACATTCATGGCCCTAGATGGCACAAGACATCAAAAATAAGGTGGTTTACCGACATGATCCCTCCTAACATCTTCATTTTACAATCCTAATAATGAAACGCAATTCCATTTTAGAGTTCATCTGGGGAGTTTGGCTTCAGAAATGCCTCACGTTATAGTCTGGTCAGTTCGCGTTTTAAAAACAAGGTTTCAAGAGTCGCCCCAGGACATGAACATCTCTGGCAAAACCAGATTTACTGTTTCCCTTGAGCCGTTTTGAATGTCCTCCTCATTTTTGCAAGAGATCACCTTGCACAGAAAATGTATCACTCATCCAACCTGTCTGCTTAAGAACTTGAGCATTTGGTTATTTTCACTTAGTTTAAAAATAACACTGTGATAAAATCCTTGATGCTGGCGACCACGTGCGTCAGTCGGTTCATTTAACCGTCTTTGCGGCTGTGCGGCTGAGGAGAAGGCAGCTCCAGAGGCTGTTCCCCTGATACCAGGTCTGAAAAAGAGGAAAAGCATCACAGCCCCAGCCAAATTCCATTGCCTGAGGCTACTGTGTGACAGACGCAGAATTAGTCACAAGGAGAACAAAGTCAGATCCAGCTTGTGGACCAGTACAATTAGAAAAGTGACTGTGATATTATTCATTGGTCAGCTCCAATAATTTTGTAGATGTGGGACAATAATAGCCTTACAAACTGGCATGGATTCAATTTATTTTTTTATTTGTTTGTTTGTTTATTTAATTTTTAAAAATTTTTAACGCCTACTGCACCTGGTCTTCCTAGATGGTCTCCCATCCAAGTACTAACCAGGCCTGACCCTGTTTAGCTTCCAAAATCAGATTTAATTAAACCGTGGAAGGGACCCTAAGCAATCACTGAGTATAAAGATGAGCAATCTGAGGCCTAAAGAAGTCCGGTGACATGCGCAAGATCCCATAGCTAGTTATGGCTATCTGGGTCTTTACCGAGGTCTTCTGATTGCAAGCTCAGTGCTCTTTCTAGTTCCGCATTAGCTGGATCTCTGGCCCATGTCCTTGAAGTCTTGGAAGGTCAGTGAGAACTGGTGGAGAGAGAAGCCTGGACACAATGAGAGGACATATCTTATTATTCTTCATCTTGCTGCCACTTGCATTCCAAAGTAGTGGAATTTTCTGGTGCAGCTCAGCCACTGACAGTGTCTCTCATCTCTGCATCTCTCAGGAAAAAATTAAATTCATTTAAGAATTCGTTTCCTTAGCCCCTTATTTGTAGCAAGCCCCTTATGCGTGAAGGAATAGCTCCAAATCAAGATTCTTTTCTGATGAAATGGAAACCAGTCTGCAGTGAAACATGTAATGAGAGAACTATAATTTCCTGACCCCAGCATCATTAAACCTCAGCAATGCTACCACATTCACTGGTTTTCATGTAATTGTATAAACACAGTTTTGCCAGTTCAAAGCACTTGGAAGTATTTCATTATGCCTTCTTTCTAGCTGGACAATACTGATCATATGCCAAGACTGAATAAATAACTGGCTTGTCAATTAGCTAGTGACAATTTGGATTTGTACGAAGGTAACTGGGCTAAAATCTTTACATGCACATCACCATTTCAATTTTACTCTAGGAAACGGAATAATGAGGGACTCATTATGATCTTCTTGGATGTGGAAGCTGGGAGAAAAGGAAAAGGTGAATGTCCTCCTTATTTCTCCCTCCCTAGTCCTTCACAGGTTGAATTTAGTTCAGCTTAACTAATATCCATTAAAGTTAGTACATATTACGAAGGTCCAGTGATAGGTCGTAGGCAGAGAAGGAATTGGGCTCATTTTCTATTCCCAAGGAATTCAAGTTCCTAAAGATGAGATAGGTGTATAAATAACTTAAACTCTGAGCCAGAATGGCAGAAGTGCCATGATGACCACAGAAGTGCTAACTGGTACAAGAAAGAGAGAAATTAATTTTGTCTGAGAGATTCTGCAAGAAAAGAATAGTATTTGAGCTGGACCTGGAAGCAGGTCTGTATTTAGTGGGTAAAGAAAATTTAATGAGAGGAACCACTCTGAACAGTGTGGGTCAAAGCGCATGGCCGAGAGTGTTTAAGAGCAGGGCATAGGGCTGGGTGCGAGTAACCCACTGTGAGTAGTAAATATTGTGGTCTCTGACCACAAGAAAGTCAGCTCTCAGCAGAGACCTGGTCTGCCTTATCTAGTACTGAATCTCCAGTGCCCAAACAGCACTCAGCATAAAATGAATGTCCAATAACTGAATGAATTTCCAGGGAAGGAGTGCATCCTTCAGCAGGGTATTTTTGGTGCAAATGCAGGGATCCCTTCAAGTTACCTCTAGTAATAGGTGGTGCTCAGGGTAGGTGGGTCAAGTTCACCTGTAGAGGGAATAGAGTTGTTAGACTTATGCCAATTGACCAAGGAATTTGACCTGTATGCAGTAGGCACATGTTGTAGAAGGCTATTATCAGGGCCTCGGCTGCTGGCTCTGTACCCTTTCATGTCCTCAGACTCTCCCATGTCACTGGACAGCAGCCTAACAACTCATTGTCCCCCAATATTTTCTTTTATATAAGTTTTGTATCTTCACTTGAGAGACTCATCACTCTATTCTCAATTTGGCTCTGTTACTCTGTCTTTGTTCTTTGAAGCTTTCTCGTAGAAGCCTGTGCCCTCAGCTTTGGCAGACGATTGCCCTCTATGAGCAGGCCTCATCCAATCAGTTGAAGACTTGAGCAGACTAAAGGCTGACCTTTCCCCCCAGTAGGAGAGAATTCTCCTACCAAACAGCTTTCAAAGGAGGCCACCAGCTTTTCAGATTATGGACTTGCCAGCCTCCATAATCAATGAGCCAATTTCTTGTAACAAATCTCTTTCTGATGTATGCTATTGGTTCTGTTACTCTAGAGGAGCCTGACTAATACACTCCCCTAAAAGAAGACCTGTACCCCTTAGCAGTCAGTCCCTCATCCTGCCTCCCTCCAGCCCTAAGAAACTACTATTTATTTGCCTACTCTGGACATTTCGTATAAATGGAACCATACAGAATGTGGTCTTCCATGACTGGCTCCTTTTACTTTGGATTATGCTTTTAAGTTTCCTCTAAGTGATAGCATGCATCAGTACTTTGTTTTTCATTGCCAGATAACATTATATTGTATGAATATACCATATTTTAGTTATCCATTCATCAGCAGAAGCATATTTGGGTTGTTTCCACTTTTTGGATATTATGAACTGTGCTGCCGTAAACATTTGTTCAAAGTTTTTGTAAGGATGTGTGCTTTTATTTCTCTTGGGTATAAACTCAGAGTGGAGGCGTGGAATTGCCCAGCTATAGGTAACTCTATGTTGAACATTTTGAGGAACTGCCAAACTGTTTGCCAAATTGTCTTCATCATTTTACCGGCAATGTACGAGAGTTCCGATTTCTCCACATCCTCGTCAACACTCCATATTGTCTATGATAGTGGTATCTCGCTGAGGTTTAGATTTGCACTTCCCTCATATTTTCTTCCCTGTGTTTTCTTCCCTGACCTACTGGTGATTTAGTACTGTGTTGTTGAATCTTTATATTTTTGTGCATGCATGTCTCAAATTTCCTTTCCTTCCTGATGAATTGACCCTTTCCCATAATGAAATGTCTCTCTTTACCTCTAGCCACATTTTTTGTTTTAATGTCTATTTTGTCTGATAAGTCTGATATGAGTACAGCCACTCCAGCTCTATTATATTTTCTTTTTTTTCTTTTTTTGGCCTGGCATATCCCTGTCCATTCCATTACTTGTCACCTATTTTTTTTTTTTTTGGTATCTTTAAATTAAAATCTGTTTCTTATAGAGATCATACTTTTTAATTCCAATCACACAATCTCTACCTGTTGAATTGCTTAATCTATTCATGTTTAATGCTATTAACGATATGGTTAGGTTTACATCTGCCGTATTGATTTTTGTTTTCTATGTCTCGTGCTTTTTGTTCCCCTATTCCTCCCTCGCTGTCTACTTTTATATTAAGCGGGTATTTTCTAGTGTAACATTTTAATTCCTTTAATGATTTCTTAAGTATATTTTTGAATTATTTTCTAAAGGGGCGTTCTAAGTTTTGCAATATACATCATAACTTACTAGAATCTACTTCAGATTTATACTTAATTCCAGTAAAATATAGAAACTTTATTCCTATATAACTCTATTCCCTCCACCCCTTTTTGTGCTATTGTTATACATATGGCATCTACATATTACAAAACAATACATTGGTATGATTATTGCTTATTGGGGCTCTTCGATTCCCTGTTCAGATTTTCCCCCTTTGTTTTTATCTTTTAGCCTAGCACACTGTTACCCGTGGTTCTGTATAAGTCACTTATTAGCCAAAGTTGTGCTTAAGCCCCCTTCATCAGTGCATTTTTAACTTTTACTGTGGGATGTGCGTGCACGTTGTAGGTTGCTATCACAGCTCAGAGAATTTACCTTTTTTTTTTTTGGCTCTGCATTTGCCAGGAACTTACAGTTTGCAGTTTCCTCTCATCATTCCTGAGAGGGCTCAGTCTTGGACATGCACAGTCTCTCAGGCTGCTAGGAACCAGTGTGATGTGAGTTAGCAGCCTGGCTTCCTAGGAGTAGCCCCTGAATGGGAGGAGCTTACTACTCAGTGTTAGCTCAGAGGTTGTATTTGAGTCCCTGTGCCTGTGAGGCTTCTGTCTTGTGTCTTGCTCTGACAATTCCTGAATGGGTGCAGCCTAGAACACCCCCAGGACTGACTGTGAACCTGGAAGAGTTCTTCTTGGCTCTTTCCCTGGTTCTATTAACTTCTAGCTCCTCTTCTGTCCCACTCGTTTCATAGAACTACCAGCCTCCTCTGCTGCTCTCCACCAATATCTCCACTGTTTTGACAACACCCCTAGGCATGCAGCTCTCCAGGCTCTGTTCCAGATAAAATTGGTTCTCCTCAGGCACAGCCCTGGAGCTCTTCATCTTTTTTTTTTTTTTAATGTGATTAGTTTTTATCTATCTATCTATCTATCTATCTATCTATCTATCTATCTATCATCTATTTATTTTCGAGCCTGCAGCACCAGGTAGTCTCCCATCCAAGAACTAACCAGGCCCGATGCTGCTTAGCTTCCGAGCTTACCTTCTGAGATCGTAGGAGATCCAGTGCATTTAGGGTGGTATAACTGTACACCTGGGGCTCTTCACCCTTACGGCCTGCCTTTCCTCTGGATAAACTGTTGTGCCCTTGCACTGAAACTGAGAGTGAAGACCCTCTTTTTCTGAGAATGACAACCCTGCTACAAGTGAGTACTGAGGGAGGAAGAAGAGGTGTTATTGGCTTGCCTCTCCTGGGGTGGAATCTATTTGAAAGATTGGCAGGGGAGATGGAGCCCCCTGGATTCTTGGCCAACCCTGCCTGTAGCAGAGCTTAGTTCCTGTAAGTGTGGGGGGAGGCCCTTGTCCTCTCAGCCACTCTTGCCTGGGATACAGCTTCTGTCATAAAGAGCTGGGGATGACAGAAATACTAGCAGCCTGTCCCTCCCATGGGGAAACCATAGCCCCAGACACAGAGTTGAGTGAGAGGAGAACCTTCATCTCCTTGGCCACATCTGCCCAGAGCAGAGGGCTCAGGGAAGCAGCATGTCCAGAATGTGAAGCTATGGGAGAGGAGGGGTTAGGGAGGACATGGTTCGAACTTCAGACTGGGCCGATCTTATATTCACTAGATTTTCCTGAATGACTATTTCTCCATTTGCTATATGTGCTTAGGACAATTTCCAGGGATTTTAAGTGATTGTGGTTTTGCCTTTTTCAAAAAACATTTTCCCTATTTTGTTTTGCTGGGGAGGATTTTCACTGAGCAATTCACTCTGTCACTCCAGAGGTCCACTCATCTGCCATCTTGGCATGCTTTTTGGAGTAGGAGAAAAAAAAGCGAATGTGTCACTAGTTTGCTGGGCATGACATCTACTCCTTGACACACCCTAGGCATGTGGACTGTATTCAACTTAATTTCAATGCTATGCCACTCAAGTACCGAGTGACTATAAATTCAAGCCATTTGTTTTGTTCTGTGTGTACCAAAGTGGTACAGTTAGTTTTGATTTCATTTCTTTTTTTAAAAAAATTTTAAAAATTAAATTTATTGGAGTGACATTGTCTATTTAATAAAATTATATAGGTTTCAAGTGTACATTCACTAATACTTCACATGTATATTGCATTATGTTCACCACCCAAAGTTAAATTTCCTTCTGTCACCCTATACTTGACCCCACCTTTACTCTCATCTACCTCCCCTTTCCCTCTGGTAATCACCACACTGTTGTCTGCGCCTAGGAGTTTTTGTTGTCTTATTTGTTTGTTGCTTTCAAACATGATTCTCAACCATTTCCGTCTAATTTCATTTTGCATGATGATCTCCAGATCCAACCATGTTGTTGCAGATGGCAGTATTTCATCTCCTATGGCTGAGTAATATTCCATTGTATATACTTACCATAGCTTCTTTATCCACTCATCTATTGAATGGTACTTTGGTTGTTTCCATGCCTCGGCCACTGTGAACAATGCTGCAATGATCATTGGGTGCATATATCTTTACGGATGTTTTCAAATTTTGGGGTTATATACCCAGAAGAGGGATTGCTGGAACATATGGTAATTCTATTCTTAATTTTTTGAGAAACTTCTATACTGTTTTCCCTAGTGGCTATACCAATTTACATTCCCACCAGCAGTGTTTGAGTGTTCCTTTTCCCCTACAACCTCTGCAAAGTTACTTGCCCTGTTGATGATAGCTATTCTAACAGGTGCGAGGTGGTACCTCATTGCGGTTTTGATTTGCATTTCTCTACTAGCTAGTGAAGGTGCGCATCTTTTCATGTCTGTTGGCTACTAGTATGTCTATTCAGGTCCTCTGCCCATTTTTTTCTGATGAGTGAAACATGAAAGATTCAGAGAAAAAGTGTTTTACTTATAAGTTTCTTCCAAAAATCTAAAATTTTCACAAATCAAATCAGCTTTCCCATTCAAATTTCAGAGCTGTATTTACATGGAGAGCTTCTGGTTACACTCAGACAACATTTAAGAATGCAGCAGAACTTATTTTAAATATCAAATTTAAGAAAAATAAAAGGTCCTAAGAATATAATTCTGTAATCTTCCAAAATATTTTTCTCACAGAAATTTTAGAACGGGTTTGGGTTCTTTAAAAGGGTTTGGGTTCTTTCAGGCTCACAGAGAAACTGCCTGGTCTCTCTGTAGGTTGCTTTAGAGTGTGTCCCTTCATCGTATTACCCAGACATTCACATACATTTGCATAAATTTTGCCATATAGTCACCATTTTTTTATCACCTGCACTTATTCATTTAATGTTTTTTCTTTCTAATACATTTTAAGTATTTCATCCTAAACACATTCATTTTTAGAGCATTTTATCGCTGGTGCAAATAACCAGTTAATAAACATGGTGAAAACAAATGTTAAAAATCCTTGCTAGATACTGTTAAAGACTCAGAGCTTGAGGCCTGCTTTCTAGGTGTGTGTGTGTGTGTGTGAGAGAGAGAGAGAGATTGAGAGAGAGAGAGAGAGAGAGAGAGAGAGAGATTGAGAGAGAGAGAGAGAGAGAGAGAGAGAGAGAGAGAGAGAGAAAGAGAGAGAGAGAGAGAGAGAGAGAGAGAGAGAGAGAACTATGCAAGTAAGTAGAATGAGATTAGTCACATTTGATTAGCCCTTCCAGCGCTAGGCACAGTCATGAGCACTTCACACATTATGTCTCATTTAACATTCATAACAACTGTATATCGTAGATTTTCTCCATTTTACACATGAGGAAGTTGGGGCACAAGGTAAATAGATGACAGAGCCAGAATTCAAACGGAGGCAGTTTGGAGTGAGTGCTCTTAACCACAGTGCCAACCTGCCTCCTACTAACTAACATGAAAGGCCCACAGAGAAGTGATTCTCTACCCTTTGATGCTATGTCTGCCTCTCAGGTTGCATTGCCAGGCATGTCCTGTACTTTGGGTCTCGGAGGATGTCTACAGATGACTCTTGGGAAAGGCTTCCTTTCTCACACGCATGAAAGTGCTGCACTTTTTATTCCCTTTTGGATACTCAAAATGTATATCGACATCTAAAATGTTCTGAGTCCTGTGGCAAAAACTCTTTTAAGCTTTAAAGCAGCATTTTTCAAACTTACATGATCTCAGAAGTCTTTTGCAGAGGACTAAATCTTAGTGTCTCCAGAGACACAAATATTTCATGGAGCGGTTCGGGAAACAATGAGTTAGTCTCTGTTTTGAATGAAATTCATTCAAAAATATTTCATATATGTAAAGATGAAGATGATATTTCTTACTTGCATTTGTATTAAAATAGGGTTTCTGTTACCAGGTGAATTTTCTCATGCTATCAAACCCAGATAATGTCAAAGGGTCATCTGATTTATAAAACCTCTTCCAGGAACTCCATGTCCCCTCCCTTCTCCAGGTGATGTCACTCCTGGTTCCCAGCATCAATGGGTGACTTAAGTAGGCACAGGCAAAGAAAACCTTGGGCTTTTGAATGCAGCACCTGAGCAACCACCTTTGTCTTAAAGCAAATCTGAAATCTACCCCCAAAAGCCCACAATGAAGTAGGAGAAACAGGCTTGGGAGATAGTGACATGTGTGAAAAATCGGGCATTCTAATCATCACCAGACGCCTGCTCACCAAGTTTAAAGAACTCCGAGGTACTTGGTAAGGGACTGATGACTTCTGTTCCTCATGCTGCTCACCAGGAGGGACAGCAGGACCCAGCTCTTTGCCTTACGGCACACAGCTCTAAGAGCAAGCCCGTCCGCACTATTCTTTGGAAAATTCTGACAACCACATGGATTCAACTTTTCCGTTGGCAGAGATATGTTTGGATTCAGGGCCACCAGTAGCTCCACCGACCTTCTCAGGAGTCTTATAGTGAGGCCCTCCCAGCCAAGGGGGCCCTTTCTTCCCTGTGCCAACGCCCCAGCCCTCAGGGTGGGACTTTTCTGCTCCTGGTCCTTCCCTAGAGTCTGTGGCTTCTGCACCAAGCAGCCACACTTATCCCTTTCTTTTATCTTCTCAACTGTCTTTTAAAAAGAGAGAGAGAGAGAAACAAACAAACAAACAAACAAACAAACAAACAAAAACTTCAGGAAGAACAGAGGCTCTGACCCTGGTCCTGGAGGGCCAGCTCTTTCAGCCTGTGAATACAGACACCCACCGGGGCAATAGTTACAAGGTGGCAAGAACTTCTGCTAAGAGCCCTTGAAAAAAAGATCAGAAAAAGAGAACTTGCAAACCTGTCATAAATTCATAAGCTTTGATTTAGGAGTATAGCAGAACACTGAAAAAAAAGGATCTGACTTAAGACACCACAGCCAATATATTCAGGAGCTGAATCTCTAGTCTGAAAACACTGGCAGAGTTTTAAACAGACCTCATCAGTTTTCTTCTTGGGGACTCAATTCCAAAAGAGAGCTGCCACCATTCACCTCCTATAGCTCAAAAGTGACTTAACTAAAAATGTATAATCGTTATTCATTAACTGATAAAAACTGAAACAAACAAACAAAAACAAGAATAACTAAACTCTGGTAATATAATTGCTTAACCATTTGTATTTTTATTGACCTTAAAAAAATTTTTTTTCTGCCCGGTTACGACAATTAAATGGGAAACAGCAATTACAATTCACAAACTGTGGCATGAAAAATAACACATACCTCATCAGGAATGACACCAAACCTTTTCCATTTTTATTCATTCAAAAGAGTCCACCACTCAAGTGTCAAATCTGAACAATGTCATTTCTTTTTTTCTTGGAAGGGGGAAAAACATTTATTCTGGCAGCACTTTTACAATTCCAGGAAGTGGTTTTGATACCACAAGTTGCAGGAATAGAAACCATAACAAACTTGGAAGGTTTTTTATTTTTTTCTTGCAAGGCTAGGGACTAATGGCTGGAAGACTCCCCTTGTGCTCAGTGAATTGCCTGTCAGCCTCAGCTGGCTGAGTCTTCCCAGGTGTTGAAAGAAAAAATGGATTTTCCTGCAGACAGTGAAAATTCCTGTAGAGCAGAGTGTTTTCTGTATCTCCGACCCTCCCCGCACCCTGAAGCAAGTTCTCAAGCTTTTCTGGAGCTGCTTTTGGTCACATGACCCTCTATCGCCATGACTTTTTTGCTTAAATACATGTGACACCAAGACTTCTTCTTACACTGCTTCTCTAGGGTTCAGATGACAGCACAAAACATCACTTGTCAAAAAATAGCAGATATTAAGAACGTGGGCATTTCTGTTCATAATAACAGCACATACTTTTTGGGGTATGCCACCCAAAGTAGCATTTTTTTTTTTTCATTTAATATGGTCCCCTGGAGAGTTAGCTCAAAGTCACACACTTAAAAATCTTTTCAAAAGAGTGGTCAAAATCAGTTACTTTGACAGTTTAGGAACTGTCTCATGCCAATTAAAAAACTTTTATGCCCAATGATTTAATGGTCCACAAAGCAATTAAATGTTAGCATTCAGTTTACACTTATACACACACGCATCCACGCACATGCACATGCACGAGAACTGTGACAAAAGGATTAACCAGATTAATTTTGTGACTGTGTTCTAAGAGAAAAAAAGCCCAAATTTGAGGTGTCATATTCAAGTAAGTATTTAAAAATGCAGAAATAGTCTGATCCCACTTGATTTTATGATCATAAGAAATCATACTTGTTTAACTGAAGTTCTGGAGTTAGTGAAGTTAATTCTGAGGACACAAAATATTCCACAAAAATAGATCTATGATTTTTTTGCAATGCAGTACTTACTTGTTCGTAATTTCTTTTAAAAATCTTTTGAGACGTTGTATACTGTAGCATTGCAAGAGTCAATACTTTATAAAAGAAGTAAAAGAATAATACCAACTGACTCACTTTTCCTGTCTCACACTGGTGAGAAACAGTCTTACACATTTTCAATCAACACCAAAGAGGAGGCAGATGTAAACAGAATCCTTTACATTCTGCAAAGACTAGAATGTGTTTCTATTGCAGCAGATGCTGTTTGGCCCCAATCAGGAGTAGAAGAGAAAGCAATTTGTTTGGTTTGCTTTTTAAATTTTGCTTCATGAAGATTTTAAAAGAAGAGTTTTACTAGTTCTTGGCAATCGGAGGCTCTGTATTTATAAATAACCAATGTGGGATTATGCTTCTCCAATTAGGTCATTTACTATCTAAGGTCTGACAGCCAGATGTGGAGGGCTTTCAAAGTGCTCTGCGAAATTTCATAGACTCTGTTCTCGGGTAAAAAAAAAGGACTCATTACTAGAGTTCTTTGTGTGTTTCCAACTGACTCCTGATTATCTTAAGCTACTGAAAGACTCAGGTTTTCCATAGACTGATTGACCCCTCTGCTCCTTTCCACTGAAGAATCCCAACACCAGACTTCCATCAGTGCATTACGCAGTGACAGCCCACCATCAGCATGAAAGCTTGCAGCAAAGAATGCTGCCCAGCACTAGCGACATGTGGGCAAAGAAAAGGAATAATCCCACTACCCCGCTCAACACTTACAGGCAGGGACCTGCGATTAAGAGGAGAGGGAGCGCTGCCTGACGTGCACCTTGAACATTCATGCAGGTTGCTGGCAGCCTCTGTGAACCAAAACTTAAGCCACGGGCAGATTGGTATCTTATTATTTTCTTAATCCGAGAAGTATTAAAGTATAAAGAATGAACAAAAAGGTCTTATGCTAAAATAAGAAATCAGCCCCATCTTGGCACAGTTCTCATGCAGAATATTGCACCCAGTGTTAACTAACGCTAGAAGCCTCAAACTGTATAAATTTAAATGTTTTTGCATATTATAAAAATAAAGATAAACATATACATATTTTACACTAGTTATGGAACAGCAATGAATGGTCAGTCGATCCCTCTTTCACATTTAACAGAACTGAAATCTGAGTGCTCTAAATACTGCCACCTGTACTGGAACTATGGCTTATATGTGCACAGAAAACAAAATCCCTGAGAAGCCGTTCGACTTTTTTTTTTTTTCTTTTCTTCAAGTAGCGCTCTCCTTGGAGGATCACAGTTCTGAGGTTCAGGTTGTAAGACATTTGCTCCATATTCTCTCCCATCCTTCCGCCGCCCCTCCCACCTCACGTGCAGGCGAGGCGTGCCTCTCCTCAGAGAGCACCCTGAACACCTATGCACTCGAGTTCACGGAACACACTGGGAGTGTGGAGGGTTTACCAGGTGCGAAAGATGGTCCAGGTGAGTTCTGATGCTCTCTTTTCTCCACGGAAATTCCACAGCCATAAAAGTCACTGGTTTCTGTGCTTTTCACCAACGTTCTTCCTATATGGGTAGATGTGAAGAAAGCACAGGAATGACAAAAGGCAATGGAGCTCTCAATTACATGATTAGGAAGCAATACATTTGCATAGATTGTCACTGCTATTTCTAGAACTCCTTATAAAAATGTCAATGTCAGACAACTAATGTTCCTGCAGAGGAAAGACTTTACTAGAAAGAAGATCGGTCAAACATTTCCGTGTGTGATGTTAAATTCAGACATGACGAGGGGGCTATGCCACTGTGGTCTCACGGCTTGACTGGAGTCCCCATCAAGAGCCTCAGACTCTAAACGCGGCACTGCTTCCTTTCAGGAAACACACAGACACACACACAAACACCCTAAATAACCCTCGAGGAGTAGGAATATACACGAAAAAGCGAGAACGGCTGTCTTCCATCTGGACTAAAAGGCATGATTTTACTTAAAGAGTTGTAAGCAAGGCTGTCAGACTAAAATCTGGAGTTGGATGAATAGGAAGTGAAGAAACGGTGGCTTCTTCAGCTAAGCAAAGTGGCATTCGATTCAGACAAAATGGGTAGAGGAAAAAATGTCAAATGTTCCCATCCCTTATTTCAGCTTTTTTTTATAATGATATGTAATGTGATGTTTTAAAAAGTGTTTTAGCAGCATTTAATAAAACATACAAAGACACAAAGGGTTTATGATCTACTTCCTTCACGTTCAGCCCTGTCTCTCTCCTAATGCTACCTGATTTTATGGGAGCTGACAATTTTCTACCTAAGACATTTCTCCAGACCACATAAGAATCGGTCGAGTATAATACTAAGAACAACATCATCAAAACTATGCACCTTCCATTTACTAAAATCTTAAACTTACTGCACACTGGGAATAGCATCATTCACTGCAGTGTGTTATTCCATGAATCTTAAACTCATCATAGTCCCACCAGGTAAGCTCCATCTTACCCTGCATCTTACTAAGAAGGAAAGCAAGGTTCCAAGAGGTACAATAACTTCCCTGAGGGTACAGAGCCAGGCCTGTAGAAGGGCGTTATTTGACTCTAAAGCACGCTGGATAGGTTGGAATATTTGGGAGCATGGGATACTTTCCTGTTTCTATGGCACTCAAGAATGAAGACCCTTTGAAGGTCTATTAATATAGTAAACTTGCCAGTAGAAGTTTTGAAGACTCCCTCAAATTCAAGTAATAATATAATATATCAAACTAAAGAGGATGGCAGTGTGAAAACACATGTGTCAGCCAAACAGTTAACTCTGGTGGTGTGACATGTGGGTTCATATGGGAGAAGTGCTATGTATGTTTTTTTAACCGAATCTAACGAACCTCTGGAAATGCAGACAGTTGTGTCTGGCTGTCTGCTCCCCTGAGCCACATGTAAGACTGAGAAACACAAGAATACCTAAACAAGGGCGTCTTCATTGTTGAAGGGAATATTCCAGTGTTGAAGAAAGTAAAAGGATAATTGATTTCAACATAGTTCCACGGAGATCCCACTTTTCGTTTGTGCTCTTACAGAAAAAGAAAATATTCATCAAATTGGCAGCCTTTTCCACCCCTCACTGCTTCCCCATCTCATAAACTTGCCCTTATCCATCAATCAAGATCCACCTCGAGTTCCGAGAACTTTTCCCAGTTCTGGCTTCTTTGTGCCTACAGGTCTTTGTCGATACACCTATCACAGCAGGTATCATATTTTAGTTGTAAATTAGACACTCACAAGATTGTCTAATTATCTTTGATTCCTATTCTTTCCCAAAAGACTATTAGATTCTTGAGGGCAAGGTCTGTCTGTCTTAAGTTATTTCCACATCCTCAACATCTGGCACAATGCCTAGTCAAAGGCAAATACTCAACAAGATCTGCTGAATGAATGATGAATAAGATGTGATGAAAAAGTCTCAGGTGAAAAACAGATAAGCTACTATGAGTTCACAGCTTTAATGGAGGTGTATAATAAGTATTGAGGAGATGTGAAGAGTGACCGATTATAGTTAGAAAGGCTGGGGATGGCTTCTCAGCTTCTCAGGGGAAGTGGCATATGACCTTGGCCTAAGGGACGATGCGTCTTCATCTGGTAGGAGAGAAGGAGTGGACGCCAGCTAAGGACTGAGAGCCAGCCAGGGACATAGTATGGCTGACGCCTCTCACAGTAAGGGAGCGTCACACATGTCAGCAGGGTGGCTAGGGTCTGATTGTGAGTCATGAACAGGAATTTGAACTTGGGACTATACTCAATAGGAAGCCATTTGGGCTTTTAAATAGGGAGAGAAGTAAGAGGGCCTGACATTGAAAGATAATATCGGTTTGAACGACAAAAAGACTAGAGAACAGAGGCAAGCTGAAACTCAATCACAGGAATCTTGCAAAGACAGGTAGGCCTAGGTAAAAACCTCGGCAGAAGGGAAAGTTATATGGCCAAATACGCTCATGTCAAGACAACTGATAAGATAGGATAACAGCTCTCAGTGGAGGACTGCATATGGAGAAGAGGGCAGTGTTGACCCTGACAGACTCTTAGCTTCAAAGATGGGTGCAATATGCAGGCTGATGAAGAGCTTTGGGGGAGGAAGACAATAATTTGTACTATTAAGCCCACAGGACAATCAAGGGGGTTGCCGCGCAGGATGCTGGAAACAGAAGCCCGGAGCTGAAGTGAGAGGTGAGACATACAATCCTTTCAGGTTATTGAACATGCATTCCCGGGACGAAGCAACATTATTTAGGTATTTAGAAATTTAGGCTAAAACTAAGGTCATGTGATGTTGTATTAACCAGATCTTTTATTTTCTTTATTCTGAAGCTCTGACATCTGAGGCCTTGCTGACCCTGGAGGGATTGCCCCTCACAGCATTAGCTAGTTTCTAGAGATAATAACTGGAAAGTGAATGTGCTTCTCAAATATAAACCAACTAATCCAAAGCCCACACCCCACCCACCTTCCTTATCGGCTCTCACACTCTGAGCCACTATTCACCTGCCCTAAGCAAACACACCTAGGGTGCGGTACCAGATAACAAGGGACAGTCTCTATGCCTGACAGCCTGCTGAAACTATTCAAAACGGCCCATCCTAAGCCTGTCCGCCCTGCCTTGTCTCTACCCTCACGCAGAAGCCATAATGTAGGCTCTTGCTCACAGTCCGACCCTTTCTCTCTCTGCCTCATGATGGGTATTTCCCCATTCAGCCCCCGATAGCACAGCACGCCCTTCCTCTAAGGAAATGTGAGTAATGAACCATCCTTTCGATGGCAGTTGTTTCTCAATCTGTTGGCCTTCCTATACCTCCAATGTTCTACTAATACACTATATTTTAAAACGAATGGGCAAGGAGGAACTTGCTGTGAAAACAACAGTGTGCCTGGGGGCCGTGACGTGGATTTCAGGCCCAACTGTGCATCAGTCGCTGTGGTTGTGGGAACATGGTTTGGTCTCAGACTCCCTGCTCCTGGCCCTATGGGACGTACAGGGTTGTTAGGAGAAGCACATGAGCCAGGGGGCTTCTCTCTGAGTTCATCTAGGCACAGTAGGCATTTGTGACTATAATATGAAAGGAACGGTGCCAATCATCTCTTTATCTCATGAAGACAGACAGGGTTGGGCCGACAATGTTTACTGAGTAACGGCAGGTGGGCTTATTAATAGATCTTCATGTGTTCTGCCGTGACCCCTTCATGGTGGTGGAGGGGAGGATAAGCCAACATACCTGTCTGGCATTCACATGTACCTTCCTTGGGCAAGTAGCTCAATTAAGCTAAACACTGCTAGTAAGTCAGAGGATGAATTTTACTCAAGTATATTTATTTATACTTTGAAGTTTCATTTTTATTACTACCTTTAATTCCTGAAATAACAGCAACTGAATTTATTAAGCACTATTTACTCAGTGTAAAGAATAATGCCAAATACTTCCCTGTACTTGTCTCTTAATGCTCACAACACCACATGAGATCAGAGCTGTTGTAACCTCGATCTGACAGAGGTCTACCTCATAGCACTAACAAATCTGAAAGATTCAAACTCAGGAAGTTAACTCCAGAGCCCATCAGACTGCCTTGAGGAAATAAACACAGACATTGCTTTTTAAAAGTTATTTGCTGTGCTAATCAACTTAAGCTTTTACTGATGTTATATCCTTGCATAATAGTTGAGTAAATTTTTTTAGATGATCTTTTTTTCCAACAAGAATCTGAATACAAATCTATACAATACTGTAGTAAATTAGGTGAAAGAATCAACCGTTTCCTTATTCTTAATTACCAAATATACTTTGATTCTAGATAATTAAAAGATTTGTAACCTTAAAATGTCCTGCTCTATTGAATTCTTCACCCCAAACACCTCCCTTACCCCTAACCTTTCCAAGTCCTTAGGAAGCCCTTATCTGTTTAAGAAACGCTCTCTGCTTCCCAGAGACTTACCCATAAAAATTGGTGCTCCTAAAGTCACAGATTGGGTACAGTAAAAATGATGATATAAGGGAAAGAAGCACTATCTTTTCCATTTAATTTTCCAAGAAAGTATGGAGATACCTAAGCAGAGAGGGAACAAATTCCAGTATCAATGTGGCTGATGGAAGACTAAATAATCAAAGAAACACTATTCCTCCTCACCTGTAAAAGTTGCACAGCAATGAGCTGCTTCACTCTTTGCAAAGAATAAAACAAATCAATGCAAATCATTGTGATACACCCCACAGGCAAAGTGCACAGGTAGCCTTCCCCATTCTCCATGCTTTAAAATTCTATGGTCAGTGAAAATCCTCCATTGTGATAAAGCCAAATCCATCTCACTCGATTGCTTTTTTAAAAAAATTATCAAGTCCATATTAACTAATCTGAGTGCAGTTAAACATAATTTGCCTGTTTATTTAGTGAGATAAAGGTCAGAGTCTTCATCCCACTTTTTATTAAAGGCTATTTCAATTGGTCTTAAATATCCTCATGTCAAAACAATGTAACTTCCAAAATTCCTATGCAAAGTAATCACTATATTTTTGAGAATACTTATAACAGTACGTAACTGAAATTTTACTAGGATCTTCCTTGAATGGTAACACTACAATATATACGCAATAACCCAAGCTTAAAAAGTAGTTTGAAACAGTGTCTCAGCCTTGCCTTTTATTAGCAGTAGCACTTTCTGGAAAAGGAGAAAGCATAGCCCAACAAAGTTCAAAGCAGCCCGTTTTTTCCTAACACATGACCTGCCACAGTCAGAATTAAGTTCCTATTTTTCAGTCCCACCACTCCACTTTTGATGGAATGCAGACAACACGGTACCACCACGAGAGAGATGGCAACTGTTAGGAAATAAAAATGATATATTCCCATTTCCTGTATGTTCAGTCCATTAAAAAACCACTTGGAAGAACATAGGTTGCCTTCCAATATGCCTTAAGGTAAAATATTTTCATATGCTCGCTTTTAAATGAAAAATCAGTAGATAAATTGGGTTATCTGGCAGTTTATCAGAATATACACTTTAATTGGTAGAGGTAGGTTTGGTCTAAACCTCTTTAGAAAAGAGAAAGGGAAACATTCTCTAGGTACCCAAAAATGAAATGCAAATCCAAAGAAGTGCTTGTTTCCCTTCTGAATTGGAATTTTAAGTGTTGCAACCTGCAGAGCAACAGGATGGAGACAGGAATTCACAAATTTAAAAAAATTTAATAAAATTTAAAAATTATCCTACTTTCTCCTTACTTTTCCCATTGAAAGTATATTTTTGTCCTTTCTGACTCCTAATGTCTAAGAGTCAGCATCCCTTTAGGGGTTGGTTAGGCTGCCATTCAGGAGTTCTGAAGGATAAATACATGAGGTGATGGATGTGTGAATTAACTAAGTGGTGAAAATCCTTTCACAAGGTATATGCATATCAAATAACTACGATGTACACTTTAAACATCTTACAATTTTATTTGTCAATTATACCTCAACAAAGCTAACAAATAAATTTAAAAAAGGACTGGTGGTTGTCAGGCGGTTAATGGGGAGGAAGGGATAAATAGAGGGAATACAGAGGATTTTTAGGGAAATGAAAATATAGTATATGACACTGTAATGTGTATATGTCATTATACATTTGTCCAAACCCACAGAATGTACAACATCAAAAGTAAGACCTAATGTAAACTATGGACTTTGGTGATTATGATGTGTCAGCATAGGTTCATCAACTAACGAATGTACTCCTCTTGGTGGCGGGGATGTTGGTATTGGGGGTGGCTGTGTGTGTGTTGGGGCAAAGGGTGGATGGGATCTCTCTGTATCTTCTGCTAGATTTTGTTGTGAACCTAAACTGCTCTAAAAAATAAAGTCTATGTTTTTAAAAATTGCTACCTATACTAAGAAAAAGAAACTTCTGAAGGAGGCTGACCTTCCTCCAAGCAGTTCTGCTTCCCCTCTACTGTCCAGTAAACAAGGGATTAGCAGTGGGCAGTGCAAGTCAATCCCCTGCCTCTGACTGAACTGGGCTAGGGATAACATGTGTATATAAAATTTTCTTTACAATTCATGAGTCTGTTTAATACCAGCACACCAGGCAGCAAAACCATTCCTGAAAGTGACGCTAAACATATTGACTGCAGGTGTGGTATTAGACATAAATGACTGCAAACGGCAGGAAGTTGGGTTTTTTTTTTTGGAGCGATGAAAATGTTCTAAAATTAGATTGTATTGATGGTTGCACAACCCCGTAAATATATTAATAATCACTGAATGGGGAGGTTTAATGGTATGAAAGTATACCTCAATAAACGCTCTTAAAAATGCATCAAATAGAATCATATCCTTAAAAAAGTCAGAATTTTTCACAGCAACCCAGTAGAATCTGCTGCTAGATGAACTTTCATCTACTCTCAAATATAAATATCATTGAAAGTCGGCCCAGGATAGCCAAAGCATAGAAATGACTCACATCTGACAGAATCTGATCAAATCAAAAGGGACAAGAAGCCACTCAGCCCCTAGGTTTCCCCCTAGAGGGTGAGGTGCAGGAGAGGCATTTCATTCAGGACATGTAACCTCTTCCTAATGGAATGCTGGTAGAGACCTCAGCCACCAGTCACCGAGACAAGTGATAAGAGTAAATCATATTTAAAAAAAAAAAAAAAATGGCTACCTACTCTTTATTCTCTGTGTCTCCCCATAGGGGAATAAAACACCTAGAAAAATTTTTAAATGAGAAATAGAAACACTTAGAATTTATAAGGAACATCCAATCAAATAACATCATCAATGGTTTTTCTTTATAAAGTACTCTGATCACCATTATTGCATCTATGGTCAAAATCAGGTTGTTAAGTGACAAGTCTCTGATTTGACTGATAAAGGAAAGGAGTAAACTGAATAAAGAGCTTAGAATGTCTTTTAAAAATCACCATAAGCTCTAAATCAATAACCTACGAATAGGGTGATTATTCTGGTGTGCCTGGGACATACCTGGCTGATGCCTATTGTCCCGGCATAATAATTACGAATAGCCCTCCTGTCACTCTCGATCCTTTCCTGACCTGAACAATAAACCACATGTTCAGCTATAAACGTGAAATGAGAGTGGAACGGATCGTGTTGATCCATACAGCATGGGTTAGTTTTGCCCCAGTGCTGCCAGTTGGCTACTGACCATAGCCAAAGATAAGGTCCACTGGCCATGGAGCCCACCCTTGGAACTATGAGAGAGAGCAGAAAGATCAGAAAGTCCAGCGTATATACATTAAAATCATCTGAGTGATTCTTATTTTGTAAAGACTGGTACCCAGCCCCACCCCATGGGAATCCTGATACATGTGCTTGATTAACAAAGCCCAATCTTGACCATCAACCTGCATCTTACAGGATGACGGAGAAGTAAAAGATCACTCTACAGTGACCTGCTTAAGTTAACTTGGCTAGAATTGCAAAGCCAGTGCAATAGCTCCAGTCTCCCAAATTTCTAGTGCCTGCTGGGACCCCAAGTCTCACTCTCAGGCTGAGAGCTAAGCTGCATTGATGTAATGACCACCTCCTAAGACACGTTCCTCATCAGTCCCCTAAATCTCCTGTTCCAATACACTGTCATCCACTTCTAAATTAGACCTCCCACCGGGCATGGCCTGGATGTTTGTTTTCATAGATATTCCTTCATTTAGAATTGAGACTTACACTCCAAACCTGCTATCCATTGCATGAGACGTTTTATTCCACCTATTTCAAAACAAAACTATTCACATAGCTAGGTCAAAAGCAGTTCAATCCCTCAAGGTATTCTCTCTAGCAGCTAGATGTCTGAGGCTGCGTGGCTCTGATTACTAAGACTTTAAAGACTTATTCATTTAGGTATAATAAACTGTGTGTGTGAGAGACAGGCCGATAGCATTTTTTTCAGGTTGGAGTATCTTTCCGTGGCAGTACAACAAGAAGCCCATGGGAAAACGCTGATAAAGCTGGCTCCATGCCACTGTGGTTTCTTGTGCAAATGGATATTATAGCCCTATCTCTATCTTGCCTATTAAGTGCCACGTGGCTATGGCAAAACAATAGGTTAACATCTCTCCTGGCTCAGGAAAATCTACACTAATGCAAAGTACATGGAACAATTGTTTCCCTCTGTTCCATACCCTGCTGTTTTTATATCTCCTTATCCTAACCCTATCAGTATCTGAAAGAAAGAGACCAATGTACCTCAATTCAAAGGATAGTAAAATTTCCGTTGTTTGATATTCAGGACAGAGGATGTTCTGGTTAATATGAAGTTACTTTGTAATCCTACTTTAATATTTAATAAGCACTTCAAGATTTTACAATTTCTTAGGGCCATGCTAGTGAGGAATTATACTATATTCATAGTTAGCTAAAAGAACATTTTGAATATAACAGCGTTGGATAAGAGTTTCCCATGGGTGTTCAGGGATATTTCCCAGCAAAGAGGGATTAGAGATGTTCTGTCTAATGAGTCACCTGGCTTGGAGAAAAGGGACAGCAGTCTTCTACTGCAGCTGCTGAGAAATGAGAGTATCCCCCCCTCAGCCCCCCTCAGCCCACCGCACCCCCACTGCTCTGCGGAAAGCAGGCCCAAGGCCGGAAAGACAGCGCGTCAGGTCCGGAAGCTGAGCTCCTCTCACACACAGCTCCCTCAAATGCAGTCTCACAGATAGTTTCTCAAGATGAGATGGCAGGTCGCCATTCTCAAACACAAGCTTCCCACCCTCCCTACAGAAAGCTTACATGCAAAAAAAATTTTGTTGTTGCTATTGTCAGCTAGGAAGAAAAATGAAAGTTTCCTGCATGAACACTGCTGTGTAAGTCATGTTGCTAAAGCACCCAGATACGAGATCTACTCCAAGACCTGTGGCTGCGGCTTTTCGAGATTTATAATAAGAAGGTATTTCTTCTGTTTAAAAGTGTTATCACTGTTTGATTCTTAATGCTAAAAAAAAAAAAAAAAAAAAAGTTTTTTCTGTAATATTAAGCTAACTTTGTATCCAACAGTTATTTTGCACTTGTACATTCTCTGTCTTTAAGTACATTTTGGGGAAAGTGGGAGCAAACAGCAAAGCCCCTGATTATCAAGCACTGATAGAAAATCAGAGATCCAAAGAATAAAGGGCCCAATTAATTCTGCAGTGACAGAATGACTTTCTGTTAAAAAAAAAAAAAGAGTTCTTTTTGGTTGCATATATCTATCTTAAAATATACTAGAAACCAATGGCATATACTTTTAACGAGTGAACTATATGGTATGTAAATGATATGTCAATAAAGCTGTTAAAAATGCTCAGACTTTTTTCAGTAAAAATTTAAAAGAATCACACACAAGAAAAAATAAGTTCCTGGTTTGCTACATAAGCCATAATGTTAACGTCATCCAGATAATAGGGTCTGCCTCGGCTGCTTTTCAGGGTGTCTTGAGATGTACTTTAACTGGCTTTTTGTTATTACAACTGCTGAGGCAGGATCGGGAGTAAGGGACAGGAGCTGCCCCGTTCAGAACTCACTTGGAACAGGGGCTGATCACAGTCGGTGTAGGTGGGTAAACCAAGGCAACGTTCACTCGCTCACTGCCATTCTTGGGGCAGACGATTTCTGCCACTCCTTCTGGTCTGGGCTGACTCAGCAGCTCCCCTGCAGAAGAGAGAAAAAAATGCATTAATGGGACCACTTGAGGGAGCTAGCTTGGGGATGGGGAGATAGGGAGAAGGGAAGGTAAGAAGGGACCACAGACAATGGATTCCAAGAACAAAAGTGCAACCAGAACAGCAGCACTGGCTCTGGCCCCACTTGCACTGCCCAAATTCTCATCTGCATCGCCATAGAGAACGTTTTAATGGTTGTGGCAGGGAGGCCGTCATTCCAGACAAAGACAGTGTCTCCGCCTTCCTTTTCAAGGTAACCAGAGTGACTGCGGATATCTTTATCTATATGTAGCAACAAAGCCAGGAGCCCCAGAGTCCAGAGAAGTAGGGGCTGCCAAGGAGGGCTTCATAATTAAAATTCAGGCAGCTGGAATTTGGGCAGGTGTAGCAGCCTCTCAACATAGCCTTGCATAAATGACCTGGAAATTCAGCATACTAAAGGTGGGTTATCAAGGTAAACAGCCCAGGTTCATACTGGAAAGAAGACTGCCTGGGTAGGTTTGTATATGGGCTTGAAAAGACCAACACAATGCTATCTTGTGAGTAATGGGGTCTAGTAAAAATGGATAATTAACTTAATGGACACCAAAAGGAAATCTGCATACTCTGCTCGTCCCGGATATAATCCCCCTCCAGCTAGATCGTTAAATCCCTAAGAGCAGTGATGACTTCTGTTCCTTAGTTTCCTCGCCCTTGTCCAGTGGCACCCTGCGCATTCTCTGTGCCCATGGCCAGCACGGAGCTCTCACTCCAGAGTTCAATAAATAGCTTCTGGCCGATGATGGTATTCATTATTGCCTAAATAATTCCTCTTCTTAAATATAGTAAATAAACCAAATCAAAGACACAAAACATATGCCAAATGGGGAAAGACACTACTGATATTAAAAAGTCAACTCTAAGGTAGCCATCACCTATATTACAGATTTGAAATTCTGGAGACCCCCAAAGTACATGCCAACATGGGATAATACAAATATCCTTTGCCTCAAAATAGCGTGTCTCTAAATGCCTTCCCTTCCGCAGAACTTTGTTGATAAAGTGAGTCCGTGTGCCAGGACTAAACTATGAGCTTTAAATGTACATCACATTTCATCTTTACAATATTTCTAATGAGGTTTATCCTCATTTTACAAATGAGGAAGCTAATGATCAGAAGTTATATGGCGTACCCTGAATCAAAAGCTAGCAAGTGACAGACGGGTATATGACCTCGGAAACCCATTTCTGGAGCACTTCCTCTTGGCCACCACTCTCTAATACCTCCCCAAAGTAAGGACTACTTCTTTACACCAGAATACATCTTTCCTAGAAGAAATTTCCAAAAACAATATTTTAAAATAATGAACTAAGCAATGACATATTTGTACTTTTACAAAAGACATTTATTTCCTGGTTTGAACATTTTTACATGGCTTTGCACAATAGGAACTGAATGTAGTTGAGTTCCTTAATCAAACTACTGCAAACACCAAATTACTACAAAATTGAATTTAACATGATTAGCTTATGTCACAGAACTACACTCTGACACCAGTTAGGAAAAGAGCCCAAAATATAAAAAAAGCAAGTTAAAAATGTGAATATCATATGTTGTCAAAGTAATAAAATGAACCAAAGTAATCATGTGTTAGAGCTAGACTGAAACTTGGAAGTCACCCAGTCCAAATACCGCTTTATATGCCAGAAGCTCTCGGTTCAACAGATTCGCTCCAGGCCCCACAGAGAGCTATGCATTAAACCGACCAATCCGCCATGAACCACAGGGCTAGCACTGCAACAAGAGGATGCTCTCAACGCCCCAGGCCTGTTAAGAGCCCTGGCCCTGGATGGCCCTCTCCTGGTTCCTCACCTGAGATTTTCGATTTGTACTTTCTGTCCCAAGATTACCCCACAAGCCTTGAACACTGACTGACTGGGTTGCTCTGGTTTCCCCGAAAAACTCTCTCTGGGTTAGAATTTCACAGAGGCCTCAGCTTTCAGCTGCAGGAGTGTCCCGGATAACAACTGCAGATGTCAAGCCCTGCCCCAGGCACCCATCCCTGGCTGGCATTAAGCTCTCATGCTGGCTTCCTTGCTGGGTATGTTGTAGGTTCTGGTGAGCAGAAGATCAGTTTTGCCAGAGGATTTTAAATAATTTACAGTAGGCTAATAAGCATTGGTTATCAATGTCTACTAAACCAGCAGCTTTACTGTCGCTGTCTCCCACCTTCCGGACTCCCAGTATCATGTAGGACCAGGCAACTGGTTTTGTGTAGGTCCTGTACCTAGCAGCGTTGCCAGTCACCAAAACAGAGCCCATAAGTTGAAGGCACTGAGAAGCTTCATGCATAAGAAAAATTCACTTGATGCTATAGAAAACAGAGCACTAAGCACAACGGTTCACAATCTCTTATACATCCGTGCACTCCAACAAGGTACCATGTGGTGCCGGTATTCTTAGAATTTAAGAAATGAGCTCAACTGCTAGATTAAGAAAATAACAGAAACAGCTTTTTCCTCCTAAAAAACCTATCTCGTCACAAGTACGAAGAGTGGTTTATAACATGTGCTTTCTACTAAAACAGAAACTCATCATCTCAAATTTCTTTAACACAAATTTGACTTTAAAGTACAGCCATTCATTGAGTATCTAAATAGGGGGACCTCAGTATGCGTGAGGAGCTGCAGGAGATGCAAGAGATACAGAAATCTAAGGCAAAGCCTCTGATGGGGAGGATTCTCAGCATCAGAGAAAACCACGTGTGTAAAAAAAGAACTATAGCCTTACACGATCGGTGCCCTTGAAGAAAGTTATATGAGATGCTAGAGGAGTAATGAGATGGACAGACTAACAATAATTTGCAGGACTGGAAAAGACCTTGAAGAGGGGAGAACATTGACTCAAAAGACCCAGTAGCATTCATTATCGAAGTGGAAAATTATACATGGGCTTTACTTTTCCATTGTGATTCATTCATGCATGCTAAGCTGAAAAACAAACAAAAATTAACCTCAGAAGAAAAAATAATGATGGCAGCAGCAGCTAACATTTATTGAACATTTATTATATACTTATACTACAACTGTATTATTTTACTGAGTCCTCACGAAAATCCTCTGAAGTAGGCACAATTATCAACCTCATTGCAGAGAAGAAGAAAGGATGCCCAGAGGTGTGAGGTATTTATCAATAGTCACACAGAGAAGTGGCAGTGCCAGAATTTGAACCTGGGACTACCTGACTCCACTCTTTACCACTGTAAAATAATGTACTGTGGCCGGACTATTATGATGACTCAATTAGATAACATGTGAAAAGTACTCAATGTTGTATCTGGCATCTAGTAACTTCTTGACACTATTATTATAGTGATACGATTGTGTAAAAGCTTGCTTTTCCAAATATATAAAGAATTCACAGTACCCAGGTTCTCTATGGTAAAGCAATATACCAAGATCAGGCCATCTATTATCCACATGCAAAACACTACCTCATGAGAAATTTGAAAACTTTAAATACAAAAAATTAGATTTATCATATATGTCATCACTAGCAAAAGCAAATAAAAAAAGATAAATACCAAAGTTAGTAGGAGCTGTAAAAAAAAAACTACATTTACAGAAAATACCTTATCAATAGAGTAAAAAGAAATATACATAGAACCTGGTATTATTTCCAATTTCAGGAACTTGCTTCAAGAAATAGGCCTTGCTTTCTGATTACTTACAGCAACACTATTTACAAAATAGTGAAAACTTGGTATTTGGTAACCTTCTCAAATGTCCAACGGTAAGGGAATGATTAAAAACTATGACAATTAATAAGATGGAATTCTCTGTAGTCATTAAAAATTATGAGACTGACATTTCAATATGGAAGTATAAGCTTGAAAGGACATTCTAACTAGAAACAAACTGACAAAGAACACAAATGAATTTAGAGTGAAATAAGTCATTTGAAGATGAAGAGGTCTTAAGGTTGTTTGTTTATTTTTATGTTTCAGTCTATAATAAAAGAAGACGAAAGTATGCCTCACACTGAAGGGAGACACCAGCTTTAAATGCTGACGCTTTCTCCTCTGCTGGAGCTTTTCTATTCATGTGCACCACACAATGCGATCAGTCTTTCTGAAATGTGGCCTGACGAACAGAACACTACATTAACCAAAGCTGCATAAGGCTACTATACTGTCTCCTTATGCCCATTTAAGTTATTAAAAAAAACTATTCTTAATTTATCTGGCTCAAGATACCTGGCATTAAAATGCTAGCAAACTTATCAACTAACTATTTTCCCCCACTCCTACCCACCTGTGGAAGAACAGAACCATTCTTCTTTATAAAAAAAAAAAAAAAATCAACAGAGGGTAAATGAAACGAGTTCAACATTTTTTCTAATCATTGGAATTCTTAAATATTGGGCACATAAAAATACTAAAAATTTATCATACTGACTACCTGAACCATGATATTAAAAGCTCCCAAACATTTCTTTTCAGTGCAAATAAAACCCACTTCCTGATTTAGGATAAGGATCTAAATTATGAACATTCCTCAAAACAGCAAAAATGGTCTAGAAATTAAAACAATTATATAAGTTCTATTAAGTAAGAAATTATCTAGATGTCTTCAAGCCTTCTGCCAGCTCTAATATTCTACAATTCACACCCCTCCAGCTCCAAAGTCCACTGCTGTCTTTTAGCTGCGTGTGATTCTGGTTGTAGCTGCAATGAGATACAATAACGCCTGTTTCCCACATCTCCTCAGGGCAAAGGCAGCAGCCTCCAAAACCAGTGAGCAGGAAGGTTCCCCACTTTGCCAGCCCTCCAAGTTATCGGGGATAGCGAAGATTGGTGAACGCCACGGTTATTTTCATATGGAGGAAGATAGCCACGTAAAAATAAAAGGACATCTTGTCTTAAGACAAAATAAAGCCCACAAAGCATATACACAGAAGTGAACTCTGAGCACTAAAATGCTTAATTTAAAAATGTGCCACTGTTCACACTTGAGTGTGAGAAAAGATGGCAGAAGAGATCTCTTAACACCTGTTGGTTCCAACCTCACCAGCCTTTTGTAAACCTGGCTGCCCTATCTAGTTTCAGGGGAGGGTCCCTGTGTTCAAACCTCATCACATGACAGCACCTCCCTCAGGACCATGGCTAAGTAAAATAAAATACATAGACCGGGTTGTACTTTTTGGTAGTTTTGATTAAAAAAAAAAAAATCCATTGTATGAAGTGCTTTGGTCTCGGCTCTTTGATTATGAGTTCTAACTGGTTTTTAGAAGAGAAAGTGACGTGCAGGAAGTAGAGGAGCGAGGCCGCATTCAGAGCAGAAACGGGCCGAGGCCTTCCGTCTCCAAGCCCAGGGCTGTGTCCATCTCCCGCAGCCGTCTTGTTCACTGAATAGAAATATAAAGAAACTACACGTAATTTGGAAATCATTGTAAAAACTTAAAAATAAATTTAACAACCAAAGGATGGAGGGTATACAATGTCATTTAAAGGTGTGTTCTAATCATATTTAAACTAAAGGTGAAGTTTAAAAGTAAATTTAAAATGAAAATAAATGAAAGGTGATGTAGTTTTAAAATGGTTTTGGAAATTTTACCATAACCTGTAAGTAAACAGGAGATATCAATAACTTGGAGCCAGGAATTAATTACTTCACTGGCAATAGGTATCTTGGTACAAAGTAGATGAGATAAGTCTCAGGCCTGGCTCTGCCACTGAGTTCACTCATTCACTCAGTGGATGCAAACCAACCACCGACTAATGCTAGACAGGTACCACCACAGACTGAGAGAAAAGTAGGGAACAAGTACACAGAGATCCCTGATTTCATGGAGCTTTTAGTCTAAAAGGAAGATTAGCAAGAAACAAACTACATAACTACTAAACACTTGTTACCCAGATAATTAAAACAGGTTAACAAGATAGTGACTGTGTGTCTGGTTATCCTGGGATGTCCAGAACGGGATGCCTCCCTGAGAAGGTGACATTTAAGATGAAATCTGAATAAGGAGAAGTGAGCCATGAGAAGTACATTCCAGAGGGAATCCCTAATGCAAAATCCTGAAAGTAGGAAGATGCTTGGCTGCCCAGGGAAGAGCCTGGCAAAGCTAGATAATGGGCGAAGGGCAAACAGGACCAGGGGAGAAAGCAAGGCAGTGAGGGGCCAGATCATGTGGACTTGGCAGGCCAGGGACCAACATTCTAAGCGGTAAGGAGCTGTGTGCAAGGTTTTAAATGGAGTAATGACATCTGATCTGTTTTAAGATCACTCTGGCTGCTGCGTAGGGAGGAAAGACAGAGGCAGGGAGACCATTAGGAGGCTCACACAGGAGCTGGGTAGAGGCCTGGTCTGGAGAGGTGCCAGTGGAGATGGAGAGACTGGAGTGTGTTTTGTTCTCCGTCAACAGGACTTGCCAACGAATTGGATGTGGGGGTAGGAGGCAGAGGGGAACCTATGGTAATTCCAAAGCTTAGGTTTGAGAAACTGGTGGATAATGGCACTACTTGCAAAACTAAGAGAGAAGGTAGTTTATGGGAAGAGGAGAAATTAAGAGTTCCGTTCCAGTCAAGTTAGATTTCTGACTGTTAGACAAAGATGGTGACAGATATTACATGTATAATTACATAATCAATTCTGGATCTGCAATAAAAGGCTAAGGCTGGAAGTAGAGATTTCAGAGTAATCAGTAAACACATGATTTTTAAAGGCATAAAAGTAGAGGACATCGCTGAGAAAAGTGAGTGGATAAAAAAAAGAGAAAGGAACCAGAGACGAAGTCCTGGAGTGCTCCAAACTTAGAGGCTGAAAATAAAGAGAGAGACCAGCTAGACACTGCCAGAAGGTAGAAGGGAAACAAGGAAAACATGGCCTCACAAAGGAAAACGAGCCCCTTCAAGAACAGGCAGTGATCAGCTATGTCAAGTTCTGCTGAGTGGACAAGCAAAATAACCAGAGAGAAGGGACTCCTGGGTTTGGAGGCCCCTGGAGGCTTTGAATAAAACACCCTCAGCAGGAAGGTGGGTGTGTATGTGTCGCTAAAGAGTCTGCCTGAGAAAAGATGGGTGCTAAAGAAGTAGGGAACAGAACTGGAGACAACTTCTCAAGAAGTTGCAAATTATGCTGTACCTGTCGTTTGCACTCTATGGGCTGGTTACGTCACATTTCAAAAACACAATGAGGGATACAGACAGGTTCATCTGAGTTTTCTCCAGCTCTGAGGCTCCTTTTCTGAATTACCAAAATGAACAGGTGGGTGGACACAGGAGGAGGAGGGAGGGAATGAGTAAATGCATAAAAGCATGAATGAAAGATCACAGGCTGAAAAGACAGAGAAGAGAAAGAAACCCTGGAGGGCGATGCAATGAATTGCTATTTTGAAAAGATAAACAGGAATGTTCAAGTCTTTTCTGTGATGGGCTCCATGATAAAAAAAGTTCTTTGTGTAGAAGACATCTTTGTTTACAAAAATAATAGCAGTGAAATAA
This sequence comes from Rousettus aegyptiacus, assembly GCF_014176215.1. Lineage (NCBI taxonomy): Eukaryota > Metazoa > Chordata > Mammalia > Chiroptera > Pteropodidae > Rousettus > Rousettus aegyptiacus. The sequence continues at coordinate 35,652,024 of NW_023416286.1, forward strand.
CATCTGTTTGCTGTTTAAAATGGATTTTTATCAAAAGGTAAAAAATGTTAAATGCTTAAATCACACTAATCAACTTAATGTATATGAAATCGCTGGTCCTAGAGAAACAATAAAAAGTAGTTTGGCTCTGGAGTCAGACAACCTTAGTTCTGATCCTGGCTAAGATTTACTGGCCATACTGATTGGTCAGGGTCTAGTCAAGAAACAGAAACCACGCAGTGAGGTTTAATGTAAGCAATTACTGACTTTTTACAGGGAATTTACTACCAAGAAGAAGAGAAAGCTAAAGAACACCTGAAGGCTGAGGGAGACTATCTAAGGAAGAAAAACGTGGATGTCGGGGGAGCCCTCCCCAAGGCAGAGATTTGGACCTGGTTGGATAAGATATGGTGCAGCCTCCCCGCTGGTAGAGAGGTTGGCTAGGTTGCCCCAGACCAGAGTAGTCCACAGTCAGCTGATGGAAATGAGAAGGGAAGGGTCCTCTGGGTGCCAACAAGATGCCCAGGAAGCTGGGTGGGGCACCTGCAGATTCAGCAGGAATCTTCCTGCTGGGCCACTTGGATGTTTGCTGGGGTGCCCATCAATATTGTCCAACATCTACATGTACTCTTAGGAAGTTCTGGGAATTAGAGAGTGGTCCCCCACGCTGCAGGGATGCTGCGTTCTCCTTGTGAGCAGAGTTTGCTTTTGGCTCAATTAGTTTCTCTTGGAAATAAGTCAAGTTGATAGGACCAATTAAGAACTAGATACATCATCCCAAGATGAATTCCAAAGGCAGCTGCAAAACTTATGCCATCAGAAATTGTGAGCCTCTTCTAAATTCATGTTTTCATTTTCACCATATAGCTCTGCAGTTCTTCAAAATGTTGAAATCCATTGAGTTCTAGGCAATTTAACTCAAATTCAATTTTGATTCTGAGTGGTGGGGCTTCTTTTTTAAAAACATTCAGAAATGTCCTTCTATGATTTGAAACTTTGGGGACAATTTGTAAAGTCTTAACAGTGAGAGTACAACCTACAAGGAAGCAAAAGTAGGCCAGTGAGGTTCTTAGAGATGCCCTTGAACGAGGGAGGCATGACTCAGTACCTATCTTCAGTGAGTTTGCATGGCTTGGTCACTAGGCTACACTCAACAAACTAAATTTCAACAGTTCTCTTCAACTTCTTCCCAACATCCCCCAAAAGCTGTGGCCGTGGTGACAGTTACAGGTAGAAGGAAAAACAAAGTCCACACTCTTGGCTGTTCCTGGCTTACCCAATGACCCTGTGAAGTCCTCAGACTCTCCGGATAAATAATGCACCAAAGCCACACACAGGCCCCACACTGGGCACAAATGGCTGACATCTTTAATTTTCCTTTTATGTCATCCAGAGCAAAAAGCTGAGCTTTTCCTTGTTTAGCCTAATTCCTGACAGAGGATAATTGTCTTAAGAGTAATGTTTACTTATAATTATATAAAGCTTTTTTTGTTTGTTTGTTGGAGGGACAGAAGGAGGTGATTAAATATCTCAGATATGCTATGCCAAGAAGAGCAGTATTTGGCCCATGGTGCCCCTCCCTGACGGATAACCACTCAGGTCTCTTCTGGATCGAAAAAGTTGTGACCTCAGATCACAGCACCTTTTCCAAAGCGTTTGGCCAAAGTTCAAGCAAGAAAAAGGATCTGCTAACAAAATGTCTTTTCAAATCTTTGCTGAGTTTAGTCACATCTTTCACGTTACAAGCTAATACTTCCCTTTCTTGGGGTCCTTCCTTCCTTCCTTCCTTCCTTCCTTCCTTCCTTCCTTCCTTCCTTCTCTTCCTTCCTTTTCTTCCTTCCTTCCTCTCTCCCTCCCTCTTCTTTCTTTCTTCCTTCCTTCTCTCTTTTTTTATTTGCATACATCCAATCCTCTGTACCATTCTTTCCTACATCTTCCTCATGCTTGGCAATTTGAAATTTCCTCTCCTGCAGTCCCCTTACTCCATCACCTGCAGTGAAATGAGAGCCCCATCCTGCCTCCTCTGGGTTGCTCTTCTGCCTAGACTTTCTCCTGTTGGAAAAACCTCCAAGTCTCCAAATCTTCAGAGTCCCTGAGAGGTTTCCTTCCAGAGATGTTCTTCACAGCAGTGGGATGACATACCAGGTTGAAACTTCAGGAAGATTCCACTTTGAAGTGTGAGGCTCCGACAGACACTAAATGAATATTCCTGGGGACCAGAATGAACATCTGAGACAGCAGGCGAACCTAGCTCACGTGGCATTTATCAATGTGTAGGAGAAATTACTCGAAGGAAACTGCAGGAAGCTGCAGGAAGGGCTTTGCCTTTGGTTCTAAAAAAAGTGAACAACAGCAAAATAAAAGATTGTTTTATGTCACAGTTCTTTATACCTGCTGTTCTCAGTATCTTCATCCATTCGGTATTAGCCCAGATAATATAGGAATTGCAATAACACAAGAACAAGAGATCCTGTCTTTAGATTTTGTATGAGATTCCTCTAGAATGTCTACAAATGAACCACCCTGTGGTATCCTAGAAATGCAGAACCACGAGGCACAACCTGAAGCTTAAATGAGGTGGTTTATGACAAGAACACATTCATATTGATGGCAAGCACACTTTCAGAAATGACTACCCATGAGAAGTGGCAAGGGCTGGTTCAAAAAGGTAGAGACAAATTCATGTAAGTAAATCAATAGTGGGACAAACTGTTGAGAAAGTAAAGCTTGCATCCAAAGCTGAGTCAAAGGAGGACAGCAAAGGCCTTCTACAAAACTATTCTCTGGGTAATGACAAAGAAATGAAGTGAACGAATCATTCATATACATACATATATCTCATTGGAGTCATATTCCAGAGTTAATTGAGTGGCTGCTGGTTTAGCTCAAGCTGTTCTATAATGGCCCTGCATACAAGCACATTCACATCCTTAGGAAAATGCAAGGGAGGACTTATACCACCCTCTCATGACTGATCCTTAAAAGGTCTGACTCAAGAAAAGCTGACTTGGAGCAGAGGGACAGACTGCCCTGACCCTTCCCACCATTCATTCATTCCACCTTGCCTCCCCTCAGATGTCTGTGCTTGCCATTTGGCTCCATTTTCATTGCTAAGGGTTTATATAAATACAAATCCACCCAAGAAAGGAAAAATATTTTCCTTTTTCTTGCTCTGGATAAAGTTCCAGCAGACTTGGCTGAGGATTAGACATGCTTCACAGATCAAAGTGTGTTGAGGGGAGAGAGAGGGAGGGAGGATCAGAGGCCAAACCCAACCCAGCCTTCCCTTTCTCAAAATGCAAGTCAGGATTATAAAAAGCCCTTACTGCTGGACCGAAGTACTTTCAAAAGGCTACTCTTTATTTGGATAGCCTGTCACCTACTTCTTACTGGAAACGGTTCCAGGCTCAGAGAAGTTAATGCAGACATCATAAAAGCATTCAGACTAAAACTGTCTCCCTCCAACATTAGTTTTCCTTTTAACTGAACATGGGAGGAACTTTTACGACCTGAAATGAAATTTGAAACACTGGCCCAGAGGCCTTATCAAAATCTATCTGATTTTGAAATACTCCGGGAGCTATTTGAAGTCCTTAGAAATGATCAGAAACCATAGATTTGCTTCTCATCTCCTAACTATGAAGATAACAAGAATTTCTGTAAATTTATTTTTCTCTGAGGAGGGGAAAAAGAAGGAGGACTGAGTATCGGCATGGGTAGGGAGCTGAAGAGCCCCCGTGGGGCCTGGGAGACCGAGAAGACCGGCAGGCTTCGGACAGGACCTCAGAGCCTTGAGACTGGAAGAAATCTTGAGTTGGTTCAACTTCCTTATTTTGCACATGAATAATATCTCCCATATGCATAAACAAGCTGCACAAGGAAACAAGTTCCAGCTGGGTCCTCTCCCGAAATGGGCTCTTCTTTATCTACTCCCCCTACCCAAGTTTCATTCCCAGAAGACCCAGCCTGAACTTGAGGCCACTTGAAACACACGGAAAGCCTCTCTGATGACCTGAAAAGCATGAAATTGCAGGAACAATCAAAACCGAGCAATCCTTAGTCTCTCCAACTTCTTAAAGGTGGTAACTGCACACGAGAAAGGATTTTTTATACCTCAATTGCACTCCACCTGCAAGCTGATGCAGCTGGCTTCCAAACTGAAGCCTAAATGCAGATAAAGAGAAAAACATAATCATGAAAGCATTAAAGCCAGTTAGAAAGCACAGCATCACCAAACAGAACAAGCTTCATCGGAGGCAAGGGTGGCACCATGGAGAAGCCACTTCTGAGGGCAGCTCAGTCCACAGAGAAACCACCACTGATGTAGGCCACCTGCCTTGCACAGGCCTCAGTGTACCTCCAGTCCTGAGCTCTTGCCTGAATACTGAACCAAGAGACTGAACTACCTATTAAGCATTTCCCCTTGAATACTGATTTATCCAAAATCAAACTTTTGATGCCCAACTGTCTCTACCTGCCAGTTACTCCTTTTCTACGCTCCCCCATACCTGTTAATGTCCATTGTATTCTTCTAGTTACTTTGGACAAAAAAATGTGGGCTTCGGTTTCCCTCCCTTTATCCCTCACATAGCACTCTGACTGCATCAGGACATTCTGTTGCTCCACCTTCAAACCTGTCCAGCATCTGACCACTGCATCAGCTCCCAAGTCCACACCACCATCCTCCTGGACTACTGCATGGCCTTCCAGTAGATCCCCTTGCCTCCCCCTCTTCCTCACTGAAGCTAGAGGGGTTCTATTAGAACCCTCCAGCGCCTCCTGTGTCACTCAGAACAACCACCCAAGTCCCCACAAAAGTCTACAGAGTCCTGTGTGACCTGCTCCTGTCTATCTCCTGCCCTCACTCCTTCTTCGTTCTGCCGTAGCCTCACTGGCCTCCTTGCACAGCACGCCGCTACTTCAGGGCCCTGTCCTAACCACTTAGCCTCCCATGCCCCACCCACCCTCACCCTCATATACATTTTATTCAGGTCTCTACTCAAACATCACCACCTCAAACAAAACTTCCCTGACCCCCTGTAAAATAGCACCCCCATCTCCCGGTCACGCTACATTCCATCACTTCCTCTACTTTTCTTCATAGCACTTATGTCCACCTGACATATATTGGTTGCTGATGTGTCTCTTCTACTAGAATGTAGGCTCAAGTGTGGGAATTTCTCTCGTTCATTGTTGGATCCCAAGCATTCAGAACAGTGGCTGGCATGCAGCAGGCCCTAGATATATGATGAAAAACTAAATCAAGCATTTGATAAACCCATAAATTGAGGGCATGTACAAGGCAGCCTCTCAAGTGTCCTCAGTTCTGCAGTTCCAAGTCTGACACTTGTATGGCACACAGTCAGGCCGTTAGGGACAAACTCTATACTCTCTTCTTTTGAAGGGGACACAATGCCCAGCTAGGGCAGGTTCCTAAACACCCTGCACATTACTGCCTCCTTCACATGCCAGGCCAAGAGCAGAAATGAGAAGCACTCCAGGAAGTCTCCCTGCCTTTCAGTCTTACTTGATTCTTTCATCTTTTATAAACTAAAGATAAAGTTACATCAAAATCAAGATCCATTTGGGGAGAGTCTAATGCCAACATCTTGAAACGCTTTCTAAATTCTGAGGATTACATGGCTCAGAGACTCTTTAGGAAAACCTGTAAGTGTAGCTAAAAATGCCCTCTTCTGAAATGAGTTACTTTGAGAGTGGGGGTGGTGGGGTGAAAGAGAGAAAGCGGAGGTCCCACAAATTATTTAGTGTTCTTGGTGTGAGGTAGATTACAGCTGAAATAAGGTCTTAGCGCCCCACCTTACTCCCCTGCCACACACACTTCTTTTCAGTCTCAGAGAGTTTACTCACACTCAGGCATGGATCGGCATCCTGCTGCGTTCTCCAGGGGACCCTCTGCATATTTCTGGGGTTCTCACTCCTCTCTAGTCCTCTGTCCTGCAACTATAGTCACTTTGGTCTCCTTATTCTGGGGGGTCTGCTGGGCGCTGCCTCAGTTTCTCTTCTTTGCACAGGAGCCTGGACACTCTCAAGGCACTAAGCTGGGCAATTATGGGGCTCACCTCAATTGCTTTCTATATCTCAGAATCATTATCCTTTGTTGCCTGATGATCAGGATCTTGAAAATCATTGTTTTACATATTTTGCTATTTTGGTTTTATTTTTTTTTCTTTAGATGTACGAGTTAATACAGTCTCTGTTATTCTATCTTAGCTAAAAGTAGAAGTGTGGCTATAGGTTTTGAAGTACTTTCGATACTATGAATAAAATAATTTCTTTCTAAATGGTAAGCCCATCATCAAAGTTAAAAACTTATGTTTTTCCAAAGACACAGACCAGAGGAAATATATACAAAGCATATGTCTGATAAAGGACTTGTTTCCAGAATATATAAAGAATTCTCAAAACTCAAGAAGAAAATAAACTACCCAATTTTAAAAATGGGCAAAAGTTTAAACAGACATTACATCAAAGAAAATCTATTAATGATAAATAAGGACATGAAAAAATATTCAACATCATTAAACCGGTAGGAAAATGCAAACAAAACTACAGTGAGACACCACTTCACACCTAGTAGGATGTCTAAATGGAAAAGGATGACTATACCGAGTGTTTGTGAGGATGTGGAGGAACTGGAACTCTCATACACTGCTGGTGGCATTCCCTAAAAAGTTCAAACATATACCTACCAGCCCTTTACTCCTAGATATTTACCTAAAGAAAAGAAAGCATAAATCCACACAAAGATGTATACCTGAATGTTCATAGCAGCTTCATCTAAAGTGGTCAAAAACTAGAAGCAACCCAAACTTCCACTGTAGGTGAGCAGATAACAAACTGTAGTATGCAGTAGTACTCAGCGATAAAAAGGATAAACTACAGCCATATACAACATAGATGAATCTAAAAATGCTACATTGAATAAATGAAACCAGACCAAAAAAGAGACCATATTTTATGATTCCATTATATAAAACTTTAGAAAATGCAAACTAATCTATAGCGACAGAAAGTGGATCAGGGGTGAGGGTGGAGGATAGGACGGGACAGGAAGGACGAGAGTGAGTGAGAGAAAACTCCTGAGGGAAGAAACAGTTTTTCATTATCTTGATTGTAGTGATAGTTTTATGGTTATGTTCATATGTCAAAACTTAACAAATTGTATAATTTAAATTCCACATTTTACAGTATGCCAATTATATCTCAACTACATCTCAATTATGTCTCAATTAAAAACAAAATAAAACCCTATAGTTAATAAAAAACCTAAACTATCACTAAGAAACACTAACTGGTGTTACAGCATGACCACTCTTCCCAAGAAAATGGAAGGTGTGAAAGGCTTGACAGATTTCAGGAAGGGCATATTTCATTTACTATAGCCCATGAATTTCAAGCTATAAAATCAGGGAATCTCCTAGATCGATCCACATAAGGCAGAAATGTCATATAAGTATGTATCTTTTGATGAGATTTTTTTTTCTGCTTATACTTATGATTATTTCATTTGCGCCTCACTGTGATATTTATAAAAGGAAAAAATATATTGTATTAGATGACATTTAAGCTGAAGCTATATGCAATCATGTAGAAATTTCCAATATTAATAATACTTGATATTAACTAATATCTAATAATAATTAGTAGGTGACACTACTTACCAACAGCTTTTAAGTTAGTAGGTCAAAGTAAGTAAAGATATTTGATGGTTATAAACTTTCAATGAGTAGTAATAACACAGAAACACACCAATGACTGCTGCTAAAGCACAACACGTAAGAGCCGACACATTTGCAGGGCGGGGCAGGTAAACATACTTCCACTTATAATTAATTAGAGATGTTTAGGCTTGGCTTCTTTCTCTGCTACATCAGGAAATTACTCTCTGCCTATGACAAGATTAAGAGTGTTATAACTTAGAAGTGAGACATAAGGTTTAGTTTATCCAACACTATCCCACCAAACTTCTAGGAGAAGACAAGGCTATGGGTGAGAAGAGATAAGAATACTGGCTCCTTTCAGTCTTGAAGCACAAAGTAATCTAGTGGCCAACTCACAAAATCAGCTCAAAGGAGCACCGTCTTCTCCTTCCATCTAGACTGGAAACCATACCGCTTTTGATCAAATGAACAGAAAAAAGAAAACTACCAAAATAATCCCTGTCACCCATGAAAAAATTTATCCTGGCTTTTACGGGAGGAAAAAAGCTCCTTATTTCTTGAGCTGAGAAATCACCCCAAATTATATCCAAGCTCTTTATTGCAGCTCATTTGTATCAGAGGTTATTAGTTTAATAGAGCCATTGGAAACAAAAAGTAGATGCAGTTGCCAACCTACAAACATCTACTTTCAAAAATGATAAACAGTCCCATTCCTTCTACTAGTGATGCTTACAATACCTAAGCCAGCCCTCTATCACCCTGTATCTTTGGTCTCAGCCCCTAGCCTGACTGCAGCCATGCCCCTCATGGCTAAATGAGAAAGGCTAACCATACCGAACGTTAATGAGGATGTGGAGGAACTGGAACTCTCATACACTGTTGCTAGCACTTCTTGAAAACATACACCTACCCTGTGATCCAGCTATTTACTCCTAGATATCTGCCCAAAAGAATGTGGGAGCTCTTGCCTCTCCGATTTTCCCCCTCACTGTGGCTCTCACTCTTATCTATCCAAACATCCTCACCTATGCATTCTGCTATGGACTGAGAGTGCCAAGGAGCTAACTAATGGCCACCAGTACTCTTTCAGAATGTTGAAGGTTATAGGGCTTTTGTGGTTTGGCCTGGAAGCAAACAAGCATTCAAGGCATCGCTGCTTCAGGGCTGTGTCTTATCCTTCAGAGGTAGTAGACAAAAAAGAATGCTTGGAACACAAGGGCAAGCTTCATGATCCAACAGCAAACTTTCTCTTTATATCCCACAAATGTACTAAAAGGGACTTCTGAGGCACAAGCAATGTTCCACATTATACGTCAACCACAGGTGACATACATCTTAGCTCAATGAATTCCCAGATTTTCTGCAATGCAAGAGCTACAGAGACTTCTAATGTTGTGTGTGGGGAGGTGGGGGGCTGGGGGGGAAAGATCACAAAGAACACAAGTACTGTGACAAAGTTTGAAATCCGGCTCTCCATGTAGGTACTGTGTGACCTTGGGGACATTACCTAGCCTTTCTGAACCTCATTTTTCTCATCTGTGCATTGCGGATAGTAATTATATATATATAAATTTCATGGGAGTGCTACAAGAATTAAATAATACTTGTAAATAGCCTATGCCTGACACCTGGTACCAGCTCACTAAATATTTATTTCTTCCTCATGTCCTTGTTAATCTGAAACATAAAAACCAAGGTTTGAGGAAAAATAACTTCTTGAAAGAGAAGTCCCCATTAGAAAGATGAGCAATGAAAAAGCCCTAATGTTTCTAATGCCTTCCCTAAAATTCCCATTGCTACTGTGATATTATATCCCACCTCCAAGGCAGCCTTGTTCTCTCAAGAATAGCTAACACTTTCATACATTTCTAAAGGAAGTTTAGATTTTACCTCCTCTCTAGAGAGAAATTTGACAATTCCACTTTGAGATATTTCTTCTATGGATATACCCACAGATGTCGAAAAATATAGTTGCAAGTATTTACTTCAGTACTGTTTCTAAAGTAAGAGACCAAAAACAACTCAAATGCTCATCAACAAAAGGCTGGTTAAATAAAACCAGCTTATGCAAAAGAATATACAACCAATAAAAAGAACCAAACAGTTCTCTATACATCAATATGGTCGGTATATATTTTCAATTAAAAAAAGATGCAAAACAGTCAGTGCTTCTATCATGTTACCATGGGAGGGGGAGGGGGAGTTCTCTCTTCTTATACATACAAATATATATTTATAAAAACAAAGCATCTCTGCAAGGACACCCAAGGATTTGGCAAAAAATCTGGCCACCACCCAGAGGGGATATAGATGGGTATGGACAGAAAGACTTTCTTTTCCCCACAGAGCTTTTGTCCCTTCTGAATTTTGAACCTTTTACATAGGCTTTCTCTTAAATATAATCTACTCTAGTGTAAATTTCAAATTTTTTTCTTTTTTCTCCCTTTCTTGTTTTCTTAATTTTACTTTAAATTTATTTTTAATTATAAAAGTTAACATGTACTTGTTTTAATAGGTGAATTAATATAAAATATGGAAAGAAGAGAATATAATCACTTTCACCCTTTACCCCTTCCCGTAGGTCCAGGGTTGAGCTGGTGTGTACCCTTCCTTACCTTTCCCCTGCTCAGACAAACTAAGAAAGCACACATACACACTAGTTTTTTGTTGATTTCCCTTCTATCAGGCAGAATTGTACCATAAGTCTTTTATCTGACAGCCATGTTAGAGTGAGAACTATATTTGTTCCCAATTCCTTTGTTCATCTAATCTCATGTCTTTCTCTTCCCTGCCCTTCCCCCACCCACAATTTTATATAAATAGACTCATGTCACACATTAATTTTTTAATGGGATATTTTTATTTGTTTGGTTTTTGCTACTTCCCCCCCTCTCCCATTTCCTAAACAACTTCCCATCCCTTGAGAGGGTGAGGAGACTAGTGCTTGCACCCCAGCCTGACCTGTTGGTCCTCTTGGGGCCCTCTGCTGGGGCTGTTTCCTGCTCGGCTGAGAGGCAGGGGTGCCCTGGGGCAAATGGCAGCCAGCTGGCCAAGCAGTGGAACTGGGCTCTGGCCAAGCATGAAGTGTGATTCTAGACTCAGGCCCAGGTGCCATTTGCATCACAGAATTAAATGATCTAAATGGAGAAGCCACTGGAAGCTTTTCACAAACCCAAATCACACATTGGATTAAGAAAAAATAGCACAAGTGACAGAGAAAAGCTCGCCAGCAAGTAAAGGCTTCTAGTTTTGACACGCTTCCCCACCCTTCTTCCTTTAAAAGCCAGCAAAGACGAGAGAGCTCGTGAGTCAAATCAGGACAGTATCTGGGTCCCAGTTACACAGACTTTCACACTGGCTGCTCACTGGGGTCTGAGGCCGCTCCCTGCCTGGCCTTGGCTGTGAGAGGGAACAGCTGTTGATGAAGCCAGAATGAACTGCTGGGGGATTAGCAGCTTCTGTGCAAAGCTCGCAGGATGCCTGCAAGGCCCCTGTGGCAGGAGGTCAGAGAATGAGGAAGGAGTGGAAATGGAAGGTCACTGACTACTAAGCCCATTTCCACCCTGCATTTCTTGGTGCTTAGATTTCATCACGGCAAATTTCACGGAATGCAAAAAAGGACTTACGGTCTTTGTTCACAAGGCGGATAGTGCAGAAATGATCACCTCCCTCCCAAATATGGTTATAATTCTTATGTCCATACAAAATTTTTATTGATGCCAGAGGTTAAGAAAATATGTGTCAATCACCACTCATTAATAAAAATTTGATTTATGCCAGAGCTTCATATTTTCTTTAAAAGGGGTAGAGGTGATTTTTCAAGTCCCTAAAACTAGCTTGCAGTGTTTATACCTTAGGGCTTGACCTAGATCAAAGAAATACTCCTCAGAGCCCAAGTATGTTAAGCTGCTAGTTGGTACCATGTAAGATTTCAAACACAGGACCGCCAAACAGAACCAGCTTCATCAGAGGCAAGGGTGGTGCCATGGAGAAGCCGCTGCTGGGGGCGGCTCAGTGCACAGGGTAACCACCACTGAACTAAAACCCCATTTCTGTCAAGTCTACCCTGATAGCCCAGGTACCTTAACAATAACTTCCACACACTTGCGAAAGGCAGTTGAGTCTCCTCCGCGTTGGAGCATTCTGACTTCCTAGGAATGACTGATGAACTTCAGAAAGGCCTCACATCAGAAGGAGGGTACTACAGGACTGACTTCAGACTGCCCCCTGGCAGTGGGACCCTAAGAAAATGGCTTTAATGGGGCTAGGCCTCAGTTTCTACATCCTTATGGGGGATGAGACCGCACTCCTCAGAGGGTTGTTATGAGGACTGAATGAGATCAATATGTTAGATAAGCATTTCAAACAAGGCCAGCTGCCTTACCCACCAGTGAGGCCCTTGGGGCCCCTAGCCCCCAACTAGACCAGGCCTAGCCGCCTGGCCACCAGCAGTCAATTCTTAAATGTAGCAGTAACATGCAGCCTGGTGAGGAAAGCTGAAGTAGGCGGATCAGAAGGCTCCCTAGGGAATTGGAAATGAGGTGAGAGACAGAATTAGTCTGTAAGAGAGAGAGGCTGGTCTAAGGGGAGCAAGAAAAATGGGGCATGTCCTTAGGGAGAGACAGAGATGGCACTGAGAGGTGATTGCCTCTGAGATGGAGAGAGAGAAGATGAAAGGGAGGGGGACCAAGATGGGAGACGGGACTGAGGTGAAGACAGGGGACCAAGTCAGGGAGATGGAGATGAGAGTCAGGGTGATGAACAAGTAGAATGACGGACAGGACAGGAAGTATCAACAGATTTGGGGGTGAGGGGAGGTACCACTGGACAGGAGGTCTGGGGCAGGGAGAGGACAGAGAGAGAGCCTGGGACAGAGGGACAGAGAGACATAGACCAGTTCCAAGATCCATTTCACATAAGAAAAGCCTGTACTTTGTTTCCCTTCTTTGGATGCTGAAGATCGCTCTAGCCTTGACATAATCCTGCTTTTTTCCCCCTTAAATTAGCTCAAGAGCTCTGACTAGAACATAATAATTAATAAATGGCTTTTATCGAGCATTTCCATTTTTTCATTAACTATTAATTATTTACAACTAATAAATTATTGTAAAAACGCATTTCTCTGTATCCAGGGAAATGCTTTGCAAAGGCCGAATGAATAGTCCTACTGGAGGGGAAGGGGCCAGGGACCAGGCTAGAGCCCCGGGTTTCAGTCCCAGCCTGCACTAACCTCTGGCAAGGTCCTGACAAACTGGGCCTCAGTCCCTGAGCTGCAAAAAGAAGAAGCTGAATCGGTTTATCTCCAGAGTCTGTTTAGCTCAAAATAGTCTGTTCCAGCTTAATATACTGTGAAAACGTATTTTCTACTGAATTTTCTAGGCTTCTCAAGTTAAACTCCTTGCAAATTTAGCATGGTGTAGAAAAATCTCTTAAATAGGCCAAACAAACACGTCCTGGCTCTCCCCTGCCACCCCCCCCCCCACCACCTCCCTGAGTGTGTTAAATCCTCTGGCTTTGACACAAGGTACTGCATCTGCGTGGCACCGAGAACTGTTATCTGACACGCTTCTTACACAATGTATATTTTCCTATTGGTTTTGTTTTAAGCAAGGTGTGAAAACGGTGATATTATATGGATAGTTAGATATTAAAAAAGTTTAATCGTATGTATTTTTTTGTATGTGATATTTTAAATGTCTTAATTTAACCCTAAATAACTAAAAACAAAAATAATAATTAAATGAAGGGCAATTACAAAGCAAAGTTCCCTAATAAAGGTCACCAAGCTAAATGTGTAACATCTCTTAAAGGATGGTGACTGTACGAAGATACTTCTTTTTGTTGTTTTGTGGGAAGGAATCCACCAAATACAAAACTCTAACTCACCCCTCTAAAGTAAGCACACTGAATGCAAGAGGTAGTGTGAGCTGGCAATGACCTTTTTCAGATAGTCAAGCTGAGAACCCTTATTTTAGAAATGTAACACTAAGGCCCTAAGGGTTTCAAGTAGCTCACTCTGAGCTACAGAGATTGCACAGGAATAAGAAACCCCCTGCTTGCCTATTTTTCACTGCTCCACAAAGTCTCCCTGACCCCAACTACCCCACATCACCTAGCATTCTCTATGTGAACAGTACAAAAGCCTTGATCTTCCTCCTCTAATCCTAGAATATATCACCCCTCAAATTGCTCTATAATTTTGGGAATCATGCCATCCTGTTTTGGCAACTCTGAGTAAGATTTTCTGAATTTAAAGAAAGAAGAGTGTGTGTTTTGTATCAGTACTAGAAATAAAACCCCTCCTTGGTCTCAGCAAGGCATGCAATTAAAAATAATCAGGGCCTGATTCTATAATGAAAGAAGGAAATGAAGAGCAATGTGAGAGGTGAGTATAAACAGGTTTTTCTCTTTTAATAACCTGATCTAAGTAACAGTCTGCCTGACTCCGGTTTAAAAGGCTGCCTGGAGGAAGTACTGCCCACTCTCCAATGCTTTCTGAGAGACTGTAATCTCAGATAACAAATTGTAATACTACAACTTCCTCAGTACATAGTAAATCATTCAACTTCAAAGTGTCTTGGGAGACAAGTGTAAGTCCTACTTGAAGCCCATCTCCTACAGCCTTGCTACCAAGTGTGGCCTGTACCAGCTGCACGAGCGGCACCTGAGCTTGTCGGGAACGCAGAACCCTTGGCTTTGCCGCAGACCTCCTGCCGCAGCCGCATCCATCGGAACAAGATGCCAAGGTGACTGATGTGCATGCTGAAGTTTGAGGAGCACTGACTTGATTCTGGTAATGAGCTGCTTTTCTCAAAAAAAAAAATCCCAAGATGCCGCCCTGTATTCATTCCCAATTGGTGCTTCAGGACATAGAGATGCTCATGACATTCCCTATTATCTCTCAACATTCTCTCCTGTATGTTGGAAATTTTGATTTACAGATTAGGATGGTTTTAACCAATATGAAAACAAGGATGTAAATGTCTCATCTGCATGTAAGAATGTGAGAGAGAAAGGAAAAGAGCATAAGGTGGGAAGGCGTAGGTTAGATTGGGCAAGGCAGGGATGGGAAAGAGGGGAGAGGAAGGATGGTAGAGGTGTGGTTATTCCCCACCCTCTGGACTTCACCTTGTGGCTCTTCCCATAAACACTAGCATCCATATTTTATAGACTGAAAATGAAAGACTAGCATTCCTCTTGGATTTAGCTTTCACACTAAGGTCAGCGATAATGAACCAAAAATGGAAAGGTAGAAACTGAAGAATCACCTCTCTGTTTTATCATTATCTGGGGCAGAATTGTGCCTAAAGAGGACAAAATGTAAATAGCAGACACTTAATTTATAAAGAATTGTAGAACCAATTTAATATAATAAAAACCTGCTCTTCTCTGGGATTCTGACTGCATGGTCATTGTGCTGAAAGACATGGAGGCGCAGATTCTAATCATTTGGAAAAGTGTGTTAGAGGGAGAGGAAAAGAACCCTGAAGTCAGAAAGCCCGGACTACAGTGTCAGCCCTTCTACTCACTGGCAGAGAAACCTTGGGCTCAGACTGTCAGTCTCACCTTTGTCTTTCAAAGAAATGAAAGAAATAAGACTAGATAATTTCCAAAGGTCCCTTCATTTCAGCCCTAAAAACAATATGATTCTAAGTCATGTAAATATTGTCCTAATATTACTACTTCTCTTAAAAATGGGAAAAATAACCCACAAATGTTCGTACCAGATGCAGTTTTCAAAAGTGTTAGTTTTTCACTTTAGGAAACAGTACAGCTTTCTTAAAAATATGACTCTATTCACACTTAACCAGGTTTCCTTACAAAAACACAAATAAAATATGCATTGGCACATACATCACTCCTGTCATTGTTTAAAATTAGCATGACTCTTACACTAGCTTCTTATCTGAAAAGATCTAAAACTACACAATTAAGATACTATAATTCTGGAGAGACAAGTCTGGCTTCCATCCATCTTCTCTGGCATAATCTAGGAGGCTGATGCAAGGTCAGATCTTGGCTTCAAACGCTTCCTTCTCAGATAATCCCATGCTCTGCCATTACTCTCTATGCCCTCACTCTCCACCCAACTAGGTTTTCGATTTCTGGACAGCAGGGCTGTTGCCTGTCACTGCAGCATTCCCGGAATCTCAAATAGTACCTTGGCATGTAGAGTTGCTCCACACACACCGCTAAATAAGCAAATTTAAATTCGAACACTGGTCATTTGGATTGTTGCTTTATTTTAAAAATAAGGCCCCAATACTATCAGCATAATAAAACAACTCTTGGGTAAAATTATGAACAACAACCAGTACAAAAGATACAAGTGAAAAGAGAAAAAAAAAAGAACTCGTTTGAGCAGGAATAAGAAGAAGACCAAAAGGATATTCAAGTTTATTAATGAGACAATAATAGCTTTTAATAACTACAATAAAAAAAATGGAACAGGTCCCACACTCGACTTTTGATCTTTCCTCAAAATCTCCTCTCCCTGTCTTTCTTAGTTCAATAAATGGCAATTCTAGCATTCCAACTGCTTAGGCCAAATACCTTTATGTCTTTCTTTACTTCTTTCTCCCATAACCCGATCCAATCCATCAACAAACCCTTTAGCTCTATCGTCTAAACAGACCTAGAACATGACCGCTTCTCACCAGCTCCACTGCGAGTATGAAGTCTGAGGGACCATCATTTCTTGCCTGCACTACTGCACCAGTCCTACCTCTCTGCTTTCCCCCTTGCCTAGTCACCACGTGCCCTATGGGATCTTTTAAAAACATTTAAAATGATCTCAACTCGAAAATCCCCATTGGCTTTCCAACTAGAGTTGGTGGAATTACAAGTAACTCTTATTTTTTTCTTTCTACTTTAATGCATTGGCAATAACCATATTTTACTATCCTCGGAAGGGATAGCCATATGGTTTTTGTTTTTTAGTTTCCAATAAACTTGTTATAAAGGTCTTGAGAGATAAAGGCTCTCAGAATTTACTTAAATTGTAGAAAGAAAATATGGACTAGCATAAGAATTCATTATTAATAAGACAGCTAGTAGTTATACACAAAGAAATAAAAACAACCTGTATTTAAAATAGTCATGTTTTAACTACCTGAATGGAGACACCTTACTGCATATGTATAACCAATTTCACATATTCAAGTCAATTCTCTGAACATTCTAAACCTTCAGAAAACATGTATTGACTAAAATTCTGCTTTATCATAAATAGTGAAAGGAATATTTCCATTCCCAACCACTTAAATAGAAGGTATCTAAAGTTAAATCATTCTTTGAGGGCACATGCTGCTTGGTAGACTCAGTACATTTATGCTTGAGAAAACAATCTGTAGACACTGCGAGGGGAGTATATTCGCTATGGCCCAGACAGGTAAGATATAAAGCAGTATACAGACATCCCTTCCTGTTCTGGCATATTTTCCCCGCTCCTATGACAAAAGGTGAGAAAAGACAAAAGCACAACCTAGACATGAATTTAACTGGACTGCTCGAAAATTCACCTGGGGACACGAGCTGTTTGACGCATTGGCTGATGCCTTTGTTTCTCAGTCTGCTGGACTCAGAGGGTGTCCCACCTGACCCCGAAGGCTTGAAACGGCCACTAGTGTCCTGCTGTCCTCTTACAGATCATCATGTGCAGCACATTTGTCATAGCAGCACTTCTCCTGTTCTTCAAAGAAAGGATTATGACCCCAATTTACACACGGCTGAACACATTAGCCATTTTGAGGGAGTGACTTTACTCTTCATTTTATAAAGACCCAGTCAAGCTTAAAATGGAAAAAAAAAATATTCATCCAATTTCATTTCCTTCTCCATATCAAGCAGAGGAATAAAAGTGAAGGCCATTAATATAAAGAGACACAAACAAAACAGTAAATGGAACTCAGGGGGAACTCAAAATCTTCTCTTTAAACCTGAAATATTAAAACACTTCATGAGACAGAGGAAGCCCTCTGACTAATAACAGAGCTGGGGAATCATTTTGAAACAATAGTGAAGTATTCAACAGAGAACTAAGAAAGATTTTTGTCCTTACATTAGGAGTTTTTTTTTTTTTAAGTAAACAAATGAAAAACACAGAGTACTGTAGCAAGCCACCAGCCCACAGGCTAAGTTAAGTATTAACTTAGAATTAAACATCCACAGAACTACTTTGATTAAACGTAGTACAGTGTTGCCTTCCATACAGAAAATTGGTTTAGAAAAAAGTGGTTAAATCAAACAAATTTTGAAGTTTTTTTTTGAAGGTGGGGAGATTTACTTCTGATTTCAAACCATCATAATACTTTCCTCTTAAAATGCAAACTGATTACATTTACCATTTCCCCCCAAATACCATAGTAACAGTATATAGGCTCCAAGTATAGGACTCTGAAACAACTCTGCAAGTTAACAATTCATTTACTTTTATTTCTTCACATACATACATACATACACACACACACACACACACACACACAGATACCGATGTGTGTGTGTGTTTATATATATTCTGTCAGTAATAATACTATGATGATATAGTAATATAGTAATATATTGAGTAATACACATTGCTAAACAGTAATATTACATATCTTTTTCTGTCAGTAAGATGAATGTGGGGTTACTATGAAGACATTTATCCAGTTGCATATCTATACCTTCATGGTTCCCTCAGAACTCAGCCCAAGTCAGGCATTAAAAGAACCTCCCATGAACTGAAAATGCATACGTCTCCAGGACCTGAAATGAGCAGCCTAAGTGAACTGTGCTTTTGTATAAATAAACTAACCCTTTCTTTAAACTCCAGCAGGTAGGGAGGGGTAAATAAGCTTCACTTTCTAGCAGAGCAAAGTTATCTCCTTTCCCTGTCTCTCAAAGGGAACCAAACCCTGAAAGATAGTTTATAGCTCAAAGCCCTGATTACCTGGCATGACCCAGAGAAAATAACATTTTGATAAAATGTACTTTCCTTAAATTCTCTAGGACAGAAAACAGCCAGGTCTCAGAAGCCACTGGACTTTAGAAACTTTTAGGAAAGCAAAGGAAATTAAATTACTTAAACCTAACAGTTCGAAATCCTTGCCTTGAGCAACCCTGATAGTTAATACTATGCCTGTTCTAATGAAGATAATTGTATATGAATCATCTATTCTTGACTAGGTTTGAGGCAACAAAAACTAAAAATCAGATTGTGAACGTTTAAATCCAGTAGTAACCACCAGCTATTAAACTAGTTAGCATTTATAAACTATTAACTCTCAGCTACACCCCTTGGTAAATGTTCACAGTCATTTAAAATTCTTTCATTAACTGAAATGCAAGCAGTTTCACATGGGTGTGACAATACATACTAATAATTTCCCACTTTTTAAAAAATGTTAATAGCAATAGTAACTCTGACACCCGACCTGAAAATACTTCCTATATTAGGGAGGTAGATTGCAAGACTGATATTTTCCTAATGGTATATGTTCTAATTATAACAGAATTTCTAAACTGGAAGAGACTGTAGAGATCACTTAATCCAGCCCCTTATTTTAAAGATTAGAGACAGGACCAGAGAGTTGAAATGTCCAAAGTCACAGTATCTATTAGCAGAAATTATATCAGAAGACCCTGAATTCCCAGGTCACCACGCTACACACCAATCTACCAAACCCTCCACCACTCACGTAATCTCAATTAAACTCTTCTCTTTCCCTGTCTGTTTCCGAACTAGCCATTCTCTCTTCTAGAGGGTTCCATACACACCCGACAGCTCCATCAATGGTTGTGTCTTGGAACTAACCCTCTATAGCCCATTAGCTTTTCCTCAGAGTGAACCTTTTCTTCTTCATAATCTGGAATTCTTACTTAAATTATGTATGTATGTTTCCCTCGGGGTTTAGGAGAAAATCCTGGGGCTAGATGAATTATAGAAAATTAAAAGTACAAAGTTTGCTTTTTCTTTTATTAAGCCTTGGTTCTTTCTAGGATGCCCAACTCTACCAAAAAGTGTGGCACTTTTCATTTGTGGTATGATTTAGATTTAGGTGTCTAATTAACGGGAACTAGATTTTGTTGTCTAATTCCAAATATTAATATTTAGTACTCTTCCAGTTCTTCATATTGGCAAAGTTTCTACCATTTAAATGAGTAGTATGCTACCAAAGGAGGAGGACACTGAGTTTCATAGAAATACATAATGTCCACAAACAGCTGTTCCTGGGATGCATGAAGAACCCTCTTAAAGTGAGGTCTGGAGTTCACAAAGCGGCCTCTGCGAACTCCACATCTGGTGCTATCTAAATAAAACAACTAATTTGCTTAACAGTTTAACCAGATTCATCATACCATGTAATCCTACAAAATGGAGTTTTAGTGTGCTGTTAAACCACCAGGAAATAAAGTTTATAGCACTTAATTACTGTTGCAAAACAGATGGAAACAAAACTCTATTCTTTAAGTATCATACTTCTTCCTGTTGCATTATTTTTCTCTTTCCATTCACTAAGAAACATGTTAACCAAAGAATGCACTTAAAATAAAAACACAGAAAGTTAATCTGAACGAAACACTAGCAGTGATATTAAACTGAGGTAAATGGGACATAGGAAGTTTAGATGCCTCCCATGAAGCAAAGGTTTTCTGGCATGTGAGACTTTAGGACTCATCATCTCCTCAGGAAGAGAGAAAAAATATTTTCTCTAGGCACAACGGAAGCTTCTGTGTAAATTCCAAGTCACCAAGCGCAACCCTAAGAACTGAAAACTCATCAGAAACGCCTCTGCAGCAACTAGTTTTAGAGGCAGAGGGAGTGAGGAAGGGATGCCAGCTTCTCCTCAAAGAGAACCAGCTCCAGCACCAGGTGAATCACCCCGTGCGAGGTATCCTCCACTTCAGGAAGCTGAGGTTTCAGGAGTGCCTGGAATGTCATTGGCATGACACCTTAAAGTATACCACACAAGGTTTTCAATCTAGCATCTGCTGGCTTCAATGGCTTCAAAACCAATTGGAAATGTCTTTTTTTTTTTCTTTTAAATTCTGTGTTCTTAGGACACCATCTCCCTGCATTAAGGCTGAGATTCCAACTTCCATAGCCATTTGCCACCAATGCTCTTAACAACCATTATCGATTTGATTCTTAAGTCTAGAGAAAAAGCTTTCTATTTCTGTTTTCACTAATACAGTACAGCCAAGAGAGTGTACCCTATCACACAAAGCTTTAATTTGGCTGACATCAAAACAAAGTCTGTCACACAGTTTCTTATATTAGACCATAATTGTCATTAGTCCTTATGAGTTAAATTTACATTCTGGGAAAAGGGCATGGGTCCTCACTTCCAAGTACTTACTTCGTGCATGAGAATATGACTTTAAAAACAACCAGTGCAACCTAAAGGAGGGGAGGCCCTGCGTCTATTCTCAGCAGCAACAGAGGCCTGCCTCAGCCTGTGAGTCTGCTTTCAAGCCCTGACTTCTCCCCTACCTGCTCTACTTTCTCCTACTATAAAAATGGGGATATTACCATTCAATCATGCTTAGTTATACCGTATACATACACTGACCCGCACATGCATACCCACACACCCTACGGAAGACCAGAGGCTTAAAATACCCCATGCTGCTACAGCTTGCTCTGAAGTTATCTCCCACTAGATCGACAGATGACAGACCCCTGTCCTGCCTGCTCCTGCCCACCTTTCAGGAAGGACAGGAAGCACTGCAGAGCTATATGGAGAGGAACAGAAACAGCAGGATGGGAGAAGGGGGCCAGTACCTAAGTCAACCACAGTTCCATAGTCCCAAACAACTATTTTATTAGGTGACACACACATTCTCACAAGATGGCTGCTCGTTAACATTAAAAACTTGGATTAGGAGTGCCTGGCTGGTAGGAGGCAAGAGGCATGAGCAAACCCATTGATTTAGGTCCTCGCTGCGTATTTCTATTATCAAGGCTATCTGGTTGTTGTAGGTGAAACAGTCCATCTTCACTAACACTAATTGTGAAGGAGGGTAATTACTCCTATTTGCGATTCCCATCCTACATTTCATAGAAGAAACCGAGCCCAGTGAAAACCTTGATTTGCCTTAGTTGTAGCCATTTTATAGCTACTTTGTTTCAAAAAAAAAGTTTCTAAGTAATGGACTTTATATAGGCTTGCCTGATTTAGCAAATAAAAATACAGGATGACTAACTACATCTGAATATTGCATGAGACATATTTGTACTGAAAACTTACTTGCCGCTTATCTAAAATTTAAAAATATATATACAAATGGGATACATTTAGGATAAAACTTGGTTACTATTTATCTGAAATTCAAATTTAACTGAGCATCCTATACTTTATCTGGCAACCCTAACACTCACTGCACCAGGACCTGGGAGAACAAAGATGAATGAGGCACAGCATCTGATCCCCAGGAGCTCACTCTTTGGTGAGTGAACAAGAACAGTGCAGGCTACAACAGAGGATCAGAGGTGCTTACCGAGCGCTCTCAGAAACACAGGCAAAGGAGCCATCAAATCCTAATTTAGCACCTAAGGTCACTATCCTTCTCAATGAAAATGAACATCATGGAATATTTTATTCTAGAATTCTCTATATTCTACAGATTTTATCATTTTGATTCATGAACATACTAAGTGTTCTAAATGGGCTGGACATCATCCATGAATTCTCCTTCAGGAGTAATATCCACAGCAAAAGCATGTTCCATAACTTTCAGGAGTTAGGGAGCTCTCTCCTTAACCCCCAGTTATGCTGATAACCTTACAAGAACCGACATAAAAACAAACAAACAAACAAACAAACAAACAAACACAAAGAGTAATGTGGCTTGCATGCAGTGGGTGTCATCTGGATAAAAAAGCCCAATTTATGAATGCCACATCATCTTCATGCATAACCCAAAAACCTGAACAATTATTAAGAACATTCATTATGCTTTTTGCCATTATTTGCATCTGAAGCAAGTGCCTATTAAGGTAATCAGAAAGGGATTAGAGACTACTAGCCATAAAACAGATTTGAAAGGAGAGGTTACAAAATAAACTGAATTTTATACACTGCCAGAAAATCTGCATCACTTGTGTTTTGAAAGCTAGCATGATTGGAGAGTTTGCTTGTTTCAGATACAATTTAGTCCTCTCCATTTCCACTGAGATGAGAGATTCCCCACATACTACTCATGTGCACAGCTCCAAAAGTAAGATTTTTGAGCCCATATTTGGAAAATGAACTCTCCTTTAGATCTGGAGCTCTTTTTTTTTTTAAGCCAGCAGCCAAAGGAGGCAAGGCTTGGAGTAGACTGGTCAGGTTGGGTCAAGCAAGGACAGTGCCCACGAGGCCTGCCCCAGGCTCACATTATTCTCTCTTCATGGCTCCTGGGCAGGCGTGATGTATACAGCCTGGCACAGAAACAACGCTAGCTTAAAAATCACCTAAATCTTCTCAAGAGCTACCTCATTTCCACATGATTTTGAGATCAAGGAGAGAAAGCAAAACGCAGGCAAGGGAAAAAGGAAGCAAGGAAGCTAAGAACTAGGTGGTGTTACTTATTTCCTGCTGGGATTGCTTTAGACCTCATTTAGAAATGAAGGCATGGCATGATCATTGCCAAGTGCATTTGATAAGGCCTTGGGAGCCATTGGTGGGAAACCCATAACATATTTCACATCAAAGACAATAATTCAAAGACAAAATTGGGTAATTATCTTAATATTATTTTACTTATGAGGTGTCATTTTTCAGTATTAAACGTACTAACACTTTAAAAAATAAAATTAGGCTTATATTCTCCAGTACTGAGCACTGTCATGTCTGATAAATTGATGAGTTAATGGATAGTGTCTGTGAAGTTTCAGTCTGATAAGCTACATTCCCTACCATAGGCACTCATTAGTTTATTATTGCACCCAGGAAACTTTGGGGTTTTCCCTTTAATGTTAAGAAATATTAAAGGGAAAAACTTTGTAGCCATATGGTTTTGTTTAAACACTTTCCTAACAGGCAACATGATTTTTCAGGTAATAAAGAGACTTACTTAAAACAAGACACTTTTACAAGTCAGAAGAGTAAAAATACTTTCTGAATAGATTAAAAAAAAAAAGTCAACCTGTTTATAATTTTGTTTTGGAGGCAGTACAGAAGGAACATTTTGAAAGCACTGCCAGATTCTAACCAAAAAAAAAAAAATTGTAAAAAGACAAAAACAAATTCTGCCATTAAACAAAGCAGAAACAAACAAATGAATAAACGACCTGTTTCTATTCCAGGCAATAAAGGTTTAATAGAAAGTTCATGAAAGATTAATAAATAAATTCCAGATATGGCCCCACTGTTGAATTATTAACAGTCAAACCAACATAGGACAGATTTGCTTCTAGTTCAACATCCCTATCAGATCTCTGACTCCATTATGAATTATTTTCCAAGCTAAAATATGCCAACTATTTCTGCCTTGCAATAAATATGTGAACTTTCAGGGCTCAGGTACTTTCTTCCTTTAATTCAAACACAAATGTTCTAGTCATCTCAACCACATTTAATAGTATATATGAGTAATGTATAAATAAAAACATGTGTTTTGATTTACCCTTACCCACAGTTTCACATTCTGTAGTTTCGGTTACCTGAAGTCAATTGTAGTACAGAAATATTAAATGGAAAATTCGAGAAATGAACAATTTACATTTTAAACTGGGTGCCATTCTGAAGTGCATGATGAAATCTCAAGGTGTCCTGCTCCATCCCACATGGGACACGAATCGCCCTTTGTCCACAGTCTCCAAGCCATAGACGCTCCCCACCCATTAGTTACTTAGAAGCCATCTTGGTATGCTGTTCTTGCATTCAGGTCACCCTTATCTTACTTAACACTGGCCCCACAGAGCACAAGAATAGTGATGCTGGCTATTCAGCTGTGCCAAAGAGGTGTCATTCGTAAAGTACTTTCTTTAAGTGAAAAGGTGAGTATGGCGCAATGACATATTTTGAGAGAGACCACATTCACATAACTTCCATTACAGTATATTGTTATAGTTGTTCTATTTTATTATTAGTTATTGCTATTAATCTCTTACTGTGCCTAATGGGCTAATGGTAATTCAAAAATTATGAATTACTGCACTTTTTTAGTTAACAGGTTAAAAGCCCAGGTTTTGATGACGGCAGTAGAAGGAAAAAGACCATTTGTAACTTCCTTTATTCATAATATGCCTTTCGCACCACTAATAAATGGAATTCTAGTTTTTCCAAGACCCCTCAGTTGGAAAGAGTCTCTCTCTCCTCTGAACTCCCATGGCACTTTGTCTAGATTCATTTTACAACGTATTAAAGCTGTACACACACCCTACCCTCCTTTCTGGACCAAGGTCCTTGAGGACGGGCTCCAGGAGAGATTCCTGCTGGACCTCCCATGGTGCCCATACCTTGCTGGGAGGCCTCAGTAATTCTTGTTGAATGAAGATAGGATTCAGTGAATAAATATCCTGACTAGTATCATCCTGGGTGTTAACTCTAATTGTTATCTCGTTTCTCCATATTGCATGAGCACTGTGTAGTGTCCTGTAATTAATACTACAGACAAATTAAGTTAAACATTTTTTCTTGCAAAGATTCTTTTAATCTAATATGAGCTGAAACCATAATAACCACTAAGAAAGATAGCCCCAACATTTTTCAACTGACTGGAAACTGGAATTCTGACTAATACATGGAAAACAGTCCTCAGTAGGCCCCCCTAAAACGAAGGGGGCCATAGGCCTTGGATCCCCTTCAATATGGAGCCGCTCCCAGCTACTGGGATCTTTGCCTCCAACCATCCCCACAAATGATCCTCATAGGGAAGATGAGACAGTTCACCAACGTGCAATGCAATCCACAGCAGGCCCCTTCTAATTAATTCAGATGAGCCAGGCGTGACAACTGTCTGGGAGGCTCCTCCCTCATAAGTAGGTAGTCACTGTCACTATAGAAATAAGCAATTTACAAGTGACTGAAACAAATGATGTTACAAGTGGCTTCCACTTAGAGTCATCATTACTTCATGTATGAAATTGACACAGTACCTTTGATATCATACTTGGATCCTAAAGGACTCTTTGCTAGGAGAGGAGGAAAAGGGAACCAAAAGCACAAACTAATTCTCTGCTGCATTTCATGTTTTTTAATTCTCTCAAAGTACAGCTAGAGTCTAGAGACAATTAGTGAGAGAAAAGATTATGGGCATATTCTTAATAATGTATTCCAATTTATTTTGTTTTATTATCATTATAAGGTTAAAAAGTAGTTAAGGCTTAACCTGCTTTTACACAGAGCATAAAGATCTTTAAGGCGGCCTGCTGCCTTGAACAATTTAGAGGTTACTGAGAAGAGGAGGAAGGGGACAAAAAGAATAGCTTTTGAAGGTGCGGCCAGCCGAGAGGCATGCCATGCCGGCTCTATGCTCTGCCATTAGCCCACCCTGAAGCTGTTAACATCACAGGGGCTTCTCCTCCTATGGTCCCTTTATCCCACCCTACTGCGGACCAATTTGATAAGGAATAAACAAAACACAAAGGCAACTAACGGCACAGGACAGCAAAAAAACAATCATCCTGCACCAAACAGATTTCTTTAATGTATTTGCTTTGACCTCTTCTTTTACAAGCACTACCACTGAATATAAGCTAGAACAAAAGATGATTCGATATGCAGGGCCATAAAGAACTCCAAGGCACACTTCATACATAATTCATGATGCGAAGCAAGCCGCCATCAGCATCATTTATCCTTTCAATATTTTAAAGTGGTGAAAGGTTACTAGATATTTATAAAGTCTCTTATTTCTATGCAACCCTTCCAAATTTAAGAACAAATGGGGAACTTTATTCTTCTGCAAATGACATTACTTACAAACATAAGACTATAAATCTGCTAGAATTCCCTTGGTATCCATCATAGGAGGGTAGATAAGCAACCCTAATAAACCAATTAAGTCAGAAGGCAACATATATCAGCCCTGTTGAAATTAATCTTATCAAATTACTTCTGCTTTCTGTTTTAAAAATAAATGCCCCTCTCTTTTTCCCACTATGGTTAAAATTCATCCCACCCACAAGCCCAAATCAAAGAGACATGTTTTCTGCCTCACAGACCAGGATGCTGAAGCCCAAAGAGGTTTCCTGGCATGCCCAAGACTTCACAGCCAGATGGAGAGGCCCAGGACTCCACTTTATTAACATCCCGGACTGTCTCTTCCATTCCCAAGAACACGCCTGGGAACCTGTGTCATATATTGTCTGAATTACCTCAACGCGGCCACCTGGCTCCATTCTCAGTCCATTCAAGTACATCTTCCATGCTGTTGCCCTGAGTGTTCTTACAAAATGTAAACTTGACATTTCCCCACTTGACCCTTGAATATTCCCCTCTCACCCTAGGGAAAAAAAAGCATCATATCAAATAAAAACATTTCAGCTTTATACTGAGCTACCAAGAGCTCTATTCTGGTGGGGAAAAAAAATGTTAGTTGATCAGGTAGATAGGCTAAAAAAATAGTTACATGGAATGTGCGCTTATAAGTAGAATAGCTGGTTCCCGGTAATCTGCACGACTCTCTCCCCACTTCCCCTACTCCTCCCGTACTTCAATGGCCATAGTGGTTTGCAGAAAGCCTGCTAGCATCACCTCCACTCTGCTGGAGACCTGCTTCTATCCATCCAACCCCAACCACCTAGCTCCAGAGGGCTCCCCTCCTTAGGCCTCTCCTGGCCTCTGTAAATCTTTTTATCTCAGCTTTTATTACCCAGCCATGCAACTGTATGTTTATTGCTTTCTCCAATTCCCAACACTGCAACTTCCTAGCACCAAAGCCTGTTCACCCACAACTCCTCGTGACCAGCCCACTGCCTCATCATTGTAGATTCCCAGTTAATGTTTATACAGAGTTAAACACGCATGCCTTCCACATATGCTATTCTGTTTTTCATTCAACAACCACCCATTTTTGACAGGTGGAAAGCTATTGTTTTCCTGAGAGGCAGTATAGGGTGGTGGCAGAGAGTGTAGGTTCTCGAGGACAGCCTGGGCCCTGCCACGTGCGGTGTGCCCTGAGCCAAGTAACTCAATATTGCTTGCCTCCCAAGCCTTAGTGTTCCTCACCTGTAAACAGGGATCATGGTATTCAGAGCTAACATTTACTGAGCACATAATATATGGTAAAAACTACTCTAGACTTTGGCATCCATTCATTCATTTAATCCTCACAACATCTAAGGAGATTGTGATAGGAGGAGCAAATGCTTAGGAACTGTTAGGATTATTTCTCCTCTTTTACAGATGAAGAAACTGAGGCCCAGGCTTCTGTACTCATTAATCTACTGGCTTTGAAAGATGAAAGAGGTAAGGCCTCTTTCTTTGATGCTGGTTTGGCATAATGCAAGAAAACAGCATGGCAGTACTCATCTCCAGCTGTAGCTCAAGGGACACTTGTCCTCTGTCCCCCTCCATAGGAAACTATGTAGACTCCTTGGGGCGAACACCTCTCCCATTACAGAAATGAGCTAAGTTAGAGGAGGCAGAGGATGAAATGGAAAGTTACTCCTTATACACCCAGATTCCAAGCATTATAAACTTATCTGTGTAATGTGTGTGTCTGCATCCTTAGAAGATGAGAGCGTGTGTTTGTGCGCAGATGTGAACAAGCCACCAACACACCACCGGGTTCTTCAAAAGCAAATATTTGTCTACAAGCGAAGAAGCAGGATTTTTTTCTAGCAAAGAACAATGCACACCAATCTAATTACTGATTCTTCCTCTTTGTTTATAGTGGGCTCTGATTTCAATGGAAATCCCCCTACAAATGAACATGTCTCCAATAACAAATGACACAATAAATCAGAAGATTTATTGACTGTAAAAAGGGATGGCAGGTGTATGCCAACCTTCCTGTGAACACCTGGGTCTTGCTATGCAGCACTTTATCACTTCATGGAAACGGTACCTATTTTTTTGGCTCAGCAAAAGAATTTTAACAGCCCTGGTAATCAACAAGATGCAATCATCCCTTCTTTTTGGGTAGCCTTTCACACTGCCCCATGTCACATGGACAAGGCTCCCTGACAGCAACAATCTCAAGAAGTAGCTGAGAGGCTAAGCAGCGCTGAGAAGCTCTGTCTGGCTGCAGTAGAGAAAGCCTGGTCCAATGGCCTCAAAGGCAAATTCCTGAAATGACCAAACAGAAAACAAGCGACGTTTTCTCTTCCTTGCACCAAGAAAAAAGATGGAAATGCTGTAAGAACCAGAAAGATGCATGTTACATTAGAGAAACCAAAGGGCCCGTTTTTCCCGGGGAAGGGAAATGGCATGCATAGTCACAAGGCTTAATAAAAAAAAAAATTCAAAAGAAACACCTGCCCCAATCTAGAGAGCGGCATAGCAAGAGCCAGGCCATCTGGAGGTGAATGGTGTCAGCAAAGGGGACAGATGCATCCTACGGGGACTTTGGATTCCTTTTTTTGTTACTGTACCCTAGGCACAAAACAGCTCAGCTCTCAGCAGACCAGTGACCTGTTTTTGGTATCACAGTGTTCTCAAAAATTCACATTTGTCTTTTTGGTTTTTCCCATGCAAATCAACAGCAACAAGCCCCCTGAATCAAATGCACCACAGCTATGTACATCTAAGGTGAATCCAAAGAAGCCCAGTGAAAACATTTTTAATAACATGTTCATAAAAAGTGGCTTCCTCTCCTTATTGTATGCATTGATTTGGATATTTAGTATAAGATGAAGGATTTAAAAGACTAAACATTTCAATGAACCCTGCGGAAAAACCTCTTTTTCTAAGAACCTGATTGGTGATTTTGTTAGCTTTAAACAAAATAAACAATTAAGTGTCTTTTAATCACAAAAGCCGCTCTAATGGGCTCTAATTGTTTACTGTTTTTACAGGTCAAACACATTTTGGTGTGCTGGGTTAGACCCATTCTTTATTCATTACACATACAGAGGAGCAAACAGTGCAGATAATCCCTTAAATTTTGAACCCCTGCTGGTACCAGGATCCATCCAAGGCACATTTCCTGAGCGTAGCACAGGATGCTGAGGTTTAGAAAAGACAATGGTGTGGCACTCCGGAGGCTGGTTCTAGGACAGATTTTCCTTTAAATGACAGTTGGGGTAGAAAAGCAGAAGCAATGTTTTGAGTCAGTGAAACAGTTCATTATCAATTATTTGTCATTAATTTCTCACACTGACACAGCATTATTTTATCTGCCACTGTCTTATTTTAATCAGTGGTATATTTATTTGTAGACATGTAAGATTCGTAATTATTGCTAGGTCTAAACATTACCTCACATAATAGATGAACTAAGCTGTGAAATGCATAATTATGGTGAAAACAATGGTAATTCAATATGCATCACAAAAGCCAATTTAAAAAGATTACCCATATTTTAAATCACAAAGTTAACCCTTTTTAAGTCCCAACATTTTGACTCAGAGATTTTTCTTTTTCTAACTGCACCTCAACAGTGTTCTGAGCACAGAAAAGGATTATCAACACTGAAGGAAATAAAAGTAAGTATTTATCAAAATTCTAGAAGGTGAACTTACTTAACTTAAAATCTGTAAAAAGAATCTGGAAAGAATCAAAAGTCTGTCAATATAGAACTAAGCAGTACATCCACTGGTAGGAGTTATATGTATGTTTGTGTGTGTATTTGTACTGTTCATATGGAAGTACCTCCAAAATATATTTTAAGTGACCAACAGTAAGATACAGAATGATGACTAAGTATGATCTCTTTCAGATTAAAATATATGCAAATATGTTTTCTTTTCCTTAAAAGAAACTCACAAGAAACATTACACAGAGGAGAAAGAGATCTGAGGAGGAGGCTATAAAAGAGGGGCATTTTTTTTAATATACCATCCACGTAGAGATCTTTTTGGTTAGTAAAGGTTATATATGGTACACTGTGTTTCCTTCTCTTATTATATATCTCTGTATTTAGAAAAATAATAATAATAATAATGACATTTCATTATTATTATATAGTTTAGTTATCAATAAACTATATAAAATAAAATTTAAAACTTCAAAACATGTTTTTAAACATCAGAAAGGTAGACAAGTTAGAAAATAAACACATTAAATATGATAGACAAAAGATTATCATCTATAACATATAAAATGTTAATTCAAAGTGAACCCTGATAAGAAATCACTGTGATTATAAATATATGTGTGTGTGTATATATATTTAGATAGATAGATACACACACCACCAAGAGATCACGTCAAAAGACATGATCAGACAATTCACAAAAGATGCAAAACAATTAGGCAACATTCATAAAGGAAAACATTCACATCGCCTAGTTAAAATTTGAACCATCAGTGAGATACTGTTTTCCATTCATTGTTAGTACATTTTTAAGATGATACCCAATGCTGAGAAAAGACAGTGAAGTCATCCTGCATCCTCTGAAGGTAGGTATATGAGTTGTGTCCCCCTCATGGAAAGCAATATAAACATGTACTGGACCTTAGGCATGCTTTGCCTTTGACTCAATGATTACACTGCAGGGATATCTGCCCAAATAGGAGAGAGCTTTTGTAAAGAAATGCAGTCATCCCAGAAGCACTCATAACAACAAAGACTTGAAGCAACTTAAGTGTTCAATGCTTAAATAAACAAAAGTAAAAATCCTCTTGATGTACTATTTTACAAGCATCTATAATTACCAGATAGGGACTAATAATAACATGAAACCATATTCATGACAGCTTAGGTTAAAAAACAACATTTAAACCATTTATACGATATGGTTATAACTATATATTTTAATAAAACTAAGCTTAAGGGAAAAAACTTGAAAAGAGAGCAAACTGTGTAATTATGTTAGATACCTTCGAATTTGCATATGTTTTAATGAGGGGTCATTTTTTTTTAGAAGAGCATAAAGTGTTTATGAATAGGGATCACATTCTATTACACTTTCATGAAAAAAAGTTTTACCCAGAAACTTACCAGATTTCCAAATGCATGTTTAGACTTGTGCTTTCTGGAATAAGCATAGTAACAGCAGCAGCAACAGCAGCTAACATCTACTGAGCTCTTGCTATGTGTCAAGAATTGTCCTAAGCATTTTACATGTATTAACGCAGTCCTCATGACTGCCCTATGAGACAGAAACTATGATGATGCCCAAAGTCACATAGCCAACAAGTGGTGGAACAGGGATGCAGACCCAGCAGCCGTCCTCAAGAGCCCCTGCAACTGACTACTGTATGATAATGCTTCCATTTTAAAATGCAACACAGAATTCCACGTTTCAAGTCAAAATACAAAGTAAATATAAACGAAGTACAGAGTAAAAATTTAAAATATCTTGCACTTCCTAGAATTACAATTACAATGTACTGAAGTATATTTTGATAAACCGAGAGGCGAAGGAAGACACGCTAGAATGATATGATGGACGATGCCAAAAAACACGCATTGTGGTAGTGTCTAAACAAATGAAATGCATAAAATATGGTGTTCCATTAGTGTAAAACTAGTAAAAAACAGTATTTTCAATCAGTCTGTGGTATTACGAAAAAGCACAGGGTAAAGATAGTAAAATGTAGGCCACAATAAAATGCTAACTGTGTTATAGCCAAATTTGCTTTTATCACGGGATCTGCCATGGTTCAGATTTAGAGGAAAGAAAATCAATGTTCTCGGATACATTCCCAAGGATTACAGAGGCATACAGCCACCTGGCTGTTAAAATAACCAACCCTCCTTTTCTCCCTGTGCTCAGACATGGAGAAAGTGACAGGTGTGATATCAGCACAACAATAACTTGATTACGAGTCTGAGCACATCATTTGAAACTACCCTTCCATTTTCTCAACCATAAATCTCTTTCCTGGTCTCAACAGAGCCCTGCTTGATAGAAAAGGAATGGGCTAGGACAATGCTTCCGAAACTCTAGTTTATGGTCCAGCAATGGTCACCGGCAAACTTTTACCAGTCCACAAATGAAACTTAAATAAAGAAGCCTCTTCCTTACCACAATTGCTAAATGCTTTTTTGCACACATGCCCACTCCCAGACAGGGCATGTTGAACAACTACCTATATCTCCCTGGCTTTTAATTGCCATTCTAACTTGAAATACCCTTCCTTACTTCTCCACGCAGTTAACTGGAAATCACCCTTAATAGTCAGCTGCAGGGTAGCCCTTTTAGAAACTCCTGAGACCCCACCTCTCCCCTGCACCTGACTGCGACCTCTGCTGACATCCACATGCACAGGTCCCATGCATTACCAGACCTTGGATACCCAGCAGTGGTGCCAGTGCCTAGCACTTAGTGATACTGAATGGACATCAAGGAGAGAGGACAGAAGGAGTGGAGTTTGCGTATGTTCGAAAGCAGTGGGCGACGAAACCCTGAGAGGCAGGCCGGATGGAGGGTAGGAGCAGAGGGTCTGAGCTGAAATCTCAAAGGCTCTAACTCTGGGGAATTCACTTAACTTTCTAAACTGCGATTTCTTCACTGGAAGATGAGGAAAATGGTAACATCTAGCTCCTAGGGCTGATTGGTGGACTAAGGAAGATTCCCCAGAGGAAGTGCTTAGCGCTGTCTCTAGAACATGATGAGAACACAGTGGCGTTACCGATTTCTTCCCCAACCATATACTCATAAGAAGACTGATGCGATGATTAATACAATAGTAACCTTTAAGGCATGAAAAATAAGAATCTTATTGAAACAATAATAAGGTTGATAAATCGAACAACGGTACCAGTATCATTTTTCTGATTTTCTCTCTTCCTTCTCCATTACCCTTTTTCTAACTCTTTTCAAAAAAAAGACAGAGAGAGAGAGGGAGGGAGGAAGGGGGAGAGGGAGGGGGAGAGGGGGAGGGGGGGAGAGAGAGAGAGAGAGAGAGAGAGAGAGAGAGAGAGAGAGAGAGAGAAAGAGAGGCTTCTACTACCTCAAAATTCAGTAGTACTGCAACACTGTACAAATACAGTGTTAATGCATATGCTTTGTTTTAGCAGTGGGGAGGATCTAAGAACATTAACTCTTTAATTCTCTCAACATTTAATACGCTAAGGACAGAAAACCACCTCAACAATGCATCCTATTGAACAAAGACTCTGTAAGAAGCAGCCATACATTTTTATGATGACAGTATCCGATTTAATTTATACTGTTTTTAGAATCAGTGTTCATATAATCTTTGGTGTTCATAAGTCATTGATGACTAATTCCTCTCAAAATGGAAGCAAATCCATAAATGACTGAGAAATGTAGATTCTTGAGGAGGAGGTTATTTTCCCCCCTCAAAAAGCTGGCTGGTTTTGGAAGTTTTCAGAAATGCTCAGATACAATGCTTTTTCCTTTTTCAGTATCCTCTCAAGATCTGCCTGGGGTTTCTTACTCACAGATGACCCAAACTGAAACCAAATGAAAAGAATGACCTGGGCATTACTTTCCACCAACTCATCTACATCGAGCAAACCCAAAGCTGTAGCCAGTTTTTCTCAGTGTGGTCATATTTTTTTCTGGAAAGTCAAAAGCCAGTTTTTTCAGTAATTACTCAAACATGCAAGTGAATTTCTCTGTATGTGGTCATATTCCCTACATACCAGGATCAACAATTACATAGACCTATCCCTACTCTGCTCCTCATGGCCAAGGCCATGTATTTCATTTTATTCTCCTAAAACTCCCAGTTCAGAACAGACGTCTATATACAGCAGGTATTCGAGAGTGAGTGATGACATAATCCAACTAATAAACTTATGGCACACTTGTGGTCTAATTTGATAATGGCCTAATTTTGCATCAGTTCAACTCCATCCCCTTAACGCTCACATTTGCCTATGGCTTTGCCAATCATTCGAGAACTCCACACGAAATTCATGTTGGGGTGGGGGGGAAGCACAGTACAGAAGACAGTAATTACACAGTACTCATTTGTGCATCTTTTCTATGTTTATTTGTCAGCCCCCCATTAAATCACATATACCACAGAACTGACCAGAAGGCCCCATGTCCTACTTTCTGTCTTCCCATCAACACTAAGTAGGAAGATTCCCACTGCAGCTGAGTTAAAAGATGTTCATCAGCGTGGCATCTCAGGGCCAAGCCTAAAGAGCTCTTCACTCCTTAAGTCATACCTTAGAAGGAAAGTCATCACAAATGCCTCACCAAAAAATTCCCTGTCACTTTCCACCCCCAGGCAGGAAGCCACCACCTAATCTGCTCCTTGCCTCAAGAAGCACTTGATTTAAAAGTGTGGTTACACAACATTGTGAATGTACTAAATGCTATGGAACTGTTCACTTAAAACTGATTAATTTCATGTTATGTGAATTTCCCTAAGAGGAGGAGGAAGAGGAAGAAGCAGCAGGAGCAGCAGCCTGGACTCAGTGAGCCACCCCACCCAAAAGCAGAAAGGCACACACAAATCAAAGAGCAATCTTGACACAACTCCAGTTTTCCCTTCCTCCTTGCTCTTCTCCCAAGTGTGCTTGTGCGCAGATTTGCAAAAGTAAAGGAAGCAGCTGGAACAGCCTGGGTGCCTAGGGCTGCCTGCTTGCAGCAGGAAGTTCCTTCCTGAGGCCAGTAAAATGGCCTCCAGGCCCAGAACGCCCATGGGATCCACCCCTGGCCACCCACCAGTACCTCAGTATCTCTGTCCTACTCCAATTTACCACTCCAATTTTCTTTCTGCTTTTGTAGTCTTTGCCTTCTTTAAATCTACAGCTAAAGGGGGAAAAAAATCTGCTGATGGGTGTTTACTAATTTACTCTTTAAGAAACAAAACATCAGTATTTTCAGCTAAGAGATTACACTGAGAAAGGAAAACTGATAAAATGTTTTTAAGCATTCAATGCCAAAAATAATAACAACTAAAATTTTTTCCTCCACCCTCTCCACAAATAAGTCAGCCCTACTGGCAATGGTGTCTGAGAGTTGTTATCCATAGTATACAGCACACATAGAACCATCTCTGAATTCATTACAGCCAACGCACTCTCCCAGGGTCTTCCATGAACTCAAACCAACAACCTAAACTCTGTGCAGAGCTTCTGGAAAGCAACAGCACATGGAGGAAGAGAAAACGGCTGGTACAAACCATGAAAAACGTCTTTCCTGCACCACCACCATCACGCCTTCTCTCTCCTCACCATTTAGTTTCCTTCTTCAAAAGGCCAATGTCAAGGCTGCATTGGGTTACCGAAAAGAAAGAGCTATGGAACATCGAGTTCTGGGGAGAAGAGTGATCACTGACTCAAGAAGGCAAAGGTGAGGTCAGATGCTGGAAGCTCCTTGCACTTCATTCACCTTGGCTTCCTGATAAGTTGTCCCTGGCCACTCTCTGGCACCCCCGACCCCATTTCTGGAAGTTAGGAGGTAGATATGGAGGACAGGAATACGTGCACTAGAAAAATCACATGGAAAATTGTATACACTTACCTTGAAGTACACACTGTAAGACAAAGAACATCATAAACAACCCAAAGACGCACTCTGCCAAGGAATCGATTGAGATACACTAGAATTTTTTGAGTTCTTTAAAAACATTACCAATCCACTTTGAGCCCTTCTACCTGCTCAGCCTTGTATTGGGCACTGTCAGGCAAGTGTCCTGCCATCGCATGAACCTCAGAACTCAGAGAAGAGAGTTTACAACAACAGAGTAATACTGCCATATCTTACATAGAAGAGGGTCTCTATGGTTTAACAAAGACATGACATCATATGCATACTGTGACTGTCTGAGATGCCTGTCAATCACTCTGGATTCTATAGGTTTCACAGACATGAGGAGCCAAGAGGCTCAGAGAGTCAGTTTCATTGAGATAGCGAGATTGGGAATGCTAGCCAAAATGGCACCTCCTCATCTACTGAACTGAAGATAGCCAGATCCCAGAGGAAGGCAAACCTGACAACCACTCAGCAGCTGGTTTTGCAATCAGAGCAACTGAAATAAACCAAGGAGAACAGAGACCTGGCTGGGCCTGCCCCAAGCAGACCTCACCTGGTGTGCTTTCCACAGAGCCTAGAAACACAAAGCAACTCTCTTCTCCACTCACGGACACGAGCGTGCCAAAGCTGAAGGAGACAACAGAGGGCAAGAGATGAGGATGGCACCTGTCTTCCAGTTTTCATTTTTTTTTTGTTTTTTTGTTTTTTTGTTTTGTTTTTTTTTAGGCATCGTAATGGATGGATTGTCCAGTCCTTAATCATAACAGGCTCTCACAGAGAGAAGCAAGTTAATAGATGGATGGAGACAACAACCAGAAGTGCTCACTCCAATATCAGGCCCCATCCCTCATCTCCATATAATGGAAAAGCCCCACACTTCTTTACAGGCAAAGATGACTGTTTTTCTCAATACATTCTCTCACCCAATCCTCCAAACAACCCTATGAAGTACATACTATAAATGTTTTAGGTGTTAAAATGAAGTAAATGAGCAAGAACTAAAATAAGTAAGGTTTACTGGGGAGTAAGAACAGCAGGCGGCAGAGAATGACATAAAACGTCTGTTGACGAATAAAATAAAAATATTTTCTCTAGGAAATTCTAAGCTACTTGTGCAGGGATGAACTTGAGATTCTACTCTAAAGTTTAAAGAAGAGGCACCTAATATTTAATATAATTTATTCTCCAAAGGCCTTTCTAGGCTTTGAATTTTATCATACACAGTATTTCTTTCTCCCACTGCATGATTAAGGTTTTAATTTTTATATGAAACAAAGCCCAGAGGAGTTCAAAGAGGACTGTTCACAAAAATAAAAGCCAAGAGGCATCAATATTAATAAAGCTAAACTAAAGAGATATTTAATAACCTTTGTGAAGTTAAAAACAGTGACTAATTCAATCCAAACAACTAGGTCATGCTCAAATTCCAGTCACTCTAAAGCTGAGATTTAATAAGGCAAGAATTTTGCTTTGCTTCAGTGGTCAAAATGAAGGGTCCATTCAAGGGTAAGACTAATAACACAGTGACAATGGAAACCTTAGAGGGACATTTGGGGTGCAGGGGAAGGAAGTTGGGACACAGGACAAAGCAATATGATTACTACAGTACCATCTGGGAATTTGACAGAATATGTGACTAACAAAGAAAAAAAAGACATTTCTTACAAAGACCAAACAATCATTCAGCAAACATCTGAGAGACTCGTAGAAGCCACAAAGCCTCAGATGTGTGTCCTGCTCTGTGTAAGCAAGTTAACAACCTAATCAAAGAGATATTATGACATACATATATACCAGCAGAACAAGACAAAATGTGCTGAGTGCCTCAGGTACACAGTATGTAAGAAATTGAACGTAGGCAAAAGGCACTTGATGGGAGATGTGGAAAGGCATTGAGTTAATTAGTGAATGAAAGATACAAAATACGAAGACCACGACGTTCCCTGTCTACTGCTTTGGGTTGCTTTCCAATTATTCTTAAAAATGACCTTTAATAATTTGGAGAGTAGAATATTTAGTGGAAAATTACAATGAACCCAAGTTCAACTAAGATACATTCTGCCAATTTAAAATACACTGCATTCATTCAACGGCTTAAACAAAATTGCAAAGCTGTAGAATCTTGCTGCAGACCTATCTATGTCCTAGTCACCCGTCTTACTCAATATATCACACATCCAACCTCAGGAGTATTGAGCTTTTCTGGTTTAGAAGTCATATTGAACTTCTAAGAAAAGAACAAAAACGTAATAAACATAGCAGAAGAAGAAACTTACTCTAGAACATCTCTACAAGTAACGTGGAGAGAAGTCTGGCTGTCAGTACCTGGTAGTACTGTCAGTATATGCAGAAAGGTGATGATTCACACATCTAGATACTTAGGCTCCATCACAGGCTTCCTTTGAATACCAAAAGCATCTCCTGTGACTCAACCCTTCGTCTTAAATGAGACAAATCGGGAATCTCCCTGAGAATGCGACTTAAATGAGACAAATCGGGAATCTCCCTGAAAATGTGATTAGATTTTTTTTACAAGAACTTTAAAAACCAAGTGGTTGTTGGCTGAGGATTTTCCAAAATATGGTATTTCTTTCAAAAATCAAAATCAGAAAAGATAAATCTGGCACTCTACTTCCCTGGGCCAACTACCTTAGTACAGCTCAGGCTAGAAAATGTGTCTTATTGACAATGACTGGGCAAAACGGACTTTTTACAAAATAAGAACTAAAAATATTAATAGAACTTTACATTTCTTTTGTATAAAATCCAAGGAGACAGTAATTTGTATTTACTCTTAATGTCCCAAAACTGAAAAAAAATTGATTCCAGTTTTTTCACATTGTATCAAAATTGTGAGTTTACAAGGAACTTGACACTTTAATAAAATGAAAAACTAAGTAACCGACTTTTTAAATGTTTCTGAAAAGCAAAATGACTACTTAAAAATAGATTCAAAGATGTATGCCAAGTTAAAACACATTTTAAC
This sequence comes from Rousettus aegyptiacus, assembly GCF_014176215.1. Lineage (NCBI taxonomy): Eukaryota > Metazoa > Chordata > Mammalia > Chiroptera > Pteropodidae > Rousettus > Rousettus aegyptiacus. The sequence continues at coordinate 35,691,151 of NW_023416286.1, forward strand.
AATTTCGAGACTCAATGAATGTATTTTTAAATGTTTGCCCTACCTAAACGAACACCAAACATTATAATTCTGCTCCTACAACACTTGCTAGTTTTTAAAATTATTTTAGCTCTTCCTAAATCTTTCAGAAACGTGGCAAATACTGACGGATGATGGCTACCACAAAAAAATATGAAAGAGGAAACCAGGTTTTTTTCCATTGTCTTAACGTAATGAATTACTACAATCATCTTTTCCACGACTTTTGTGCCCTCAGCTACCTTTAGAAGAAATACAATCCTAAACAAAGCTAAAAGAGAACTTCTTTCTTTGACCATAAATAAGACAGAAATGTAGTCTATATTATCAAAACACCTGGTGATTTATTCTTATCCAATATATATGATAATTCTACCATTTTTAACCATTTATTTGTTTTCACGTTGAAAAAAAAATCATCTCTTCATTAGAGCCTGGACTGCAGACCAGGTGTGCTTCCTTGGACAGGCAAATAGGCCAAACAATGACAAGAGAATGGGCTTGTTTCGGAATTTCTGACTGGTAAAAAAAAATAAGAGCTGAGGTTAGGAAAAAAGAATTCCAGTTTCATTGTTTACTCCTGAACGTTGTTTGAATTCCTCTGCACGGATCTTTACTTGTTCAGTAACATAGCTATGTCTTTCCCTTTGTTGTTAATAACATCAGTTTTATTAACGCTCCATCTGGATTAGGAATTGGCTTTAAGTAGCTCCTTCGATCAGCTATTCTGTGAATACGTAACTCTCAACCACTTTATTCAATTTAGTAGCACAATAAAGGAGTATCTGTTTTCATGAAGAAAATAAAATGGCAAATATAAAACGAATGAAGAGCCTACCAGGTCTCATTTGAACTGTGACAAGACACCAGATTATTACACAGAATGGATGGCTCAGTTGACTGGTAATGGAATACGGTGGCTTTTTTTTTAAGCTGAAGAATTAAACCCAGCCTAGATCTAGGGCAACAGGAAGATGTTACCTTCGGAAATATGGGTGTCCAATTTCTTCCAGACACTATGACAAGCTGCATTCAGACTGGGACAAAGATCAGAGTGGCATGCAGCCTTCATTTCATCACCCCTCAATGTGCCCTGCGGGGTGGGGGACCAAGGGGAGAAATTGGCAGTGATACTATCATTAGGTTTGTCCTTGGGACACTTGGAATGTTGTTAGCCAAGCCTGCTCCACAAATATCTGAGTAGTTTAAAAGAAATGCTCCAAAGAGTGCTTTCGCATGTGAGAAATAGATACATTCCAAACAGAAGACTCAGGATACCAATTAACCAGGCTCAAAAAAATCCCAGACAACTAGTGCTGGAATTCTGCCACTCACCTACAATGATTTTAAAAAGTAAAAAGAAAGAAAAAAAGTCTGTTATAAAACACTCCCTAAAAGAGAAAAAAAAAAAAATCCTTCCAATGTTTTGTCCCTCCCATCTCTTACAAAGTACTTCCAAAATGCTCCACTCTAAAATCAAACCTTAAGACATCTTGTAAAGCACCAAATTGCTGGAAAGTACCTGAGGAAACTCCCCTCAGAGATACCAGCAGTCTATGGTTCATGCCCATGGGTGTGATGAGTAAAACAGCAAACTCAGGATTCAGTTATGCATCACAGACTAAAAATTTTGTCTTTACTAATCCATCATAAGTATCATTGTGTTTAAAATCCAATCCCGATTACAAAATATTCTCCTCTGGAATTTCTTAAGAAAAGTAAGCAATACTCTTTATGACCGTACTCTGAATTTAAACACAAGAATATGACAATAGACATGTCAAACTCTAAGCATCTCAAACCCTTCGAGATCCGTCTAATATGCAGGCTCAGCAAAAAACACTTCAGACAACCATCTTCTGTCCATACACCTGAAATTTCCTTCCATGAAAGGTGGGCTAAATTGAGAAGAGAGAAAAGGAGATCCAAATGTTTTGACTGGAACCCATTTTGGAAGTCTGAGTCTTTTTTGTAGGAGAGCATGACACTGAGGACTGTATTTCATATTGCTTATGTATTTACTGCCTTTTGCTTGTCCCCAAATACCCCCCGTATTTACCTTGAGAAGCTTTCCTGGAGTGAAGCTAATAATCTTACAAATGAGGAAAAAAACATTTTCAAAAAATGCATCTTAATAACACATCATACAAGAGCCACGCGCCTCTCTCCACCTACCTGGGAAAGCGTGTGGATTGGGTGACCCTCTCTTAAGGCACTTAGAACAGAGAATGTGCACGGTGTAGTGCAGTCCAGGCCATTCTTGAAGTAGAACATTCAGTTCCTCTACCAAGGGGGTTATGGCTTGCCATGCTGTCCATATATTTGGTAATGATGCATGGCTGGCAATGGACAGAGTATCTGGCTGCAGGACCCCTTTGGCAGGTCTGTAACTCACCACCACAGGAACTTTCCCTCTATATGCAAAGATCTGAAGTTTCCCATCTGACCGGTGCACCACATGGCTGTTGATCTGTACGCTGTAGCGAGCAAACAACCCAGGTGGAAAGGTAAAGGGAAAACTATATTCAATCTGCAACTGTTCAGCCACAAAAGACTGCCCGGTCAGGTTGGTCCCATTAATCCAGGCCTCTGCATGAGGCACCTCGTTCTGCACATAGCATGGGAATTTGTACCAGGCTGTGGACCCATTCAAAGGCTTGCCCTTGGGTTTATTGAGGCAGTAGCAGAGTCCCATCTTTTCCAGCAGCTCCAGCAGCAGCTGCAAGTCTTGCTGGGCTTGGACATGAGGCTTAAGCAGCAGCCGAATAACATGGGCAGGTAAGAGCCCATGAAGCAGAAAGCCCTCCACGTAATGATGGAGCTGGGTGGCCGGAAGCAGGTCCTGGCTCGGGGTGGGCAGTGACATCACAAGGGAGCTTTCCCCCTCGCCCTCTCCCTCTCCACTGGTCCCTAGGAGCAACTTATGCAGCAACAAGGAAGGATCCTTCTGGAAAAAGACATTGAGGATGTCAATGAGGCGGGTGAGGTTGTGGAAGACGTGCTCCTTGAGGGCTGGGCTGTCCTCAAAGTAGAGCAGCTTGCCGCTCTCGTGCAGGTAGGACAGGGCGCTCTGCAGCCGGTCCTCGGTCAGACCTGCCTGCAGGCCCAGGCGTGCTGAGTCCCACCAGCTTAGCCAGAGCCGTTGGGCCTGAGGTGGCTGGAAATGCAGTTCCTCGAGCACCTGCCAGGACCGAGGCAGTACTCTGTGTAAGTTGGGGAAGATTTCTCGGTGCTCAGCTACGGAGAGCAGCTTGTCTCGAAGGCGTTGTAATTGCCGAGGGTCCCTGCAGCTCACAGGCAACACAGGGGAGAGGATCTGCAGCCGGTGGTTTAGCAGGTACTGAAAATGAGCCTTGCGCCGCCGCAGGTTCTTGTCCGAAACACCATAGTAGGCTGCGTGGGGGCTGGCAGAGCGAAGCTCGAAGTCCCGGGCCAGCGCCTCATCCACCACCTGGGCCAGACGGCTCAGCCCCTCAGCATCGTGCTTCTCCTGCAGGGCGATCTGGCGGTGAATGTCCAGACACTTCTCCTCCAGCTCCCGCTCCCCACACAGGTCTGCGTGCGTGCCCACAATACAAACTACGGCGTGAGGCACCCGGGCCCCCACCCGATGCAAGAAGGAACCCACTGTGGTGGGAAAGCGCAGTGGCTCATAGGTGGCCAAGTTCACCACCAGCACGTAAAGGGCCCCTGGGGAGAGAAAGAAGGGCTGGATCACCTCGTAACTTTCATCTCCAGCTAAGTCATACACGATGAACCGCAGGCCTCGGGAAGCATCAGCTGTCCAGCTGGTCACCTCGATGCCTTTGCTCACGGGTGGAGGTGAAGGTGGGTAGCTCATCTCCTTATCCCCTCCTTCCTGTCCTTCCACTCTATCCTCAGTGAGGCAGTGACGGAGCAAGGTCTTTCCTGCAGCCTTATGACCCATCAGGAGCAGCTTGAGGCGGGGCTGCACCGCTGGCTGGGAATGGGCCAGCTCCTTCTGGTAGGCTGCGATGTACGGAATCCCCTTCATGCAGACCTCGTAAGGGGGCTGGATCAGTGGGTTGTCCTTGATCTTCCACAGGCCCACCCGGGAGAGCTGGCCAAAGTTGTCTGGCAGCACAGCGATCTGGTTCCCTTGTAGCACTAGCTCCTCCAGGCCTGTCAGCTCCACAATGGAGTCCGGCAGGTAGCGGATACGGTTATTATCCAGCCACAAGGTAAGGAGCCGGCACAGGCCCGAGATCAGAGACGGCACTGAGGTGAGTTGGTTGCGACTAAGGTAGAGCTCCTCCAAACCAGCCAGGGGCAGCAGCGCGGCTGGGAACTCCTCAAAGAGGTTGGAGGACAGGTTGAGCATTTTGAGTCGCTGCAGACAGCTGAACTGGGCGGGCAGAGCCTGGAGCCCGTTGTTATCTAGCATGAGGCTCTCCAGGCTGGCAAGCTCACAGAAGCCTTCCGGCAAGGTGCCAAGCTCGGCCCCACTCAGCCAGAGGATCTTAAGGGCACGGAGGGCACTGATATCCTCAGGTAGGCCCCGTAGCCGGTTGCTGGACACGTCCAGCTCCTCCAGGGCCGCCAGCTGCAGCAGCTGCCGAGGAAAAGCAGTGAGCTGGTTGTGGTCCACGTCGAGGGTGCGCAGGCGGTAGAGGCAGCAGAGGGAGTCTGGCAAGTGCGCCAGCCGGTTAAAACTGACATCCAGCTCCTCCAGGTGGGTGAGAGCGCCCAGCTGGGCGGGCAGAGAAGGTAGCTGGTTGTGGCTGAGGTTGAGCTTGCGTAGCTCGTGCAGGGCGCTCACCACCTCTGCGCCCAGGGCAGTCAGCTTGTTGTGGCTCACGTCCAGCTCGGTGAGGTGGTGGCCCAACTCTGCCACTGCCGGGGGCAGCCAGGCAAAGCGGTTCCTGCGGAGTACCAGGACGCGCAGGCTGCCCAGCGCCGACCCGAGCCCGTCCGGCACCTCCTCCAGGCCGTTGTTCCCCAGGTTCAGCACTTCAATGTCCCCGATGTTGGCCGGCAGCACAAGCTGGGGGGCGTCAGGGGAGTCGATCTGGTCGACCCCCGCCCCGGGGCAGCCCCCGGCCGCACTGAGGGTGAGCTGGCGCAGGTTGCTCCGCAGCTTCCTGGCGCGCAGGGCGGCGTCCCGCCACAGCCTCACCGTCTTCAGGTTCCCACTGTCCTTCCCAGCCATGGCGGGGCCCCGGGCCGACACCCTCACGCGGGCGCAGGAGCGCACAGCTACATGCCGCCTTGCGCCCGGGCGGGCGCCAGGCTCCCGGTCCCTCTCGCTCCTCCCTCCCCGCCACCTCTCGGCGACCAGCGGCTGTGGGTCCTAGCGCAGCCAGCGGCCGGGCGCCCGCAGCTGGGGGGCAGCAGCGACGCAGGCAGCTCCGGGGGGCGCCGAGCCCGCAGCGCTGGGGGCGGCGGCGGCGGCCGGCGGGCAGTGCGGCTCGCATTCTCCTCGCTGCCGGGCCATGGGCGCGCCGGAGCGCAGGGCCGCCGCCCGCCGCGCGGCGGAGGATGCCTGCTGCTCTTCCTCCCGCTCCGGCCGCTCGCGGCGCCTCCCGCCCCGCTACCCTAGCGCAGCGGCGGCCCCGCGGCAGGCAGCGGCGTCGCCTCCACGAGCAGCTGGAGCAGGTCGGCGCTCGGCTCGGCGGCGGGCATGTCGCGGGCACAGGGCCCGGGCTCAGCCGGGAGGGGGCGGCGGCGGCGGCGGCGCCTCCTTGTCTCCGCTTCCCGGGGCCCGGGCGGGAGCGCGAGCACCGCGTCCCCGGGACTGCGAGGGCGCGATCGGGAAGCTGCAGCGCCGCCGGGCGGAGCGGCTCCCACGTGACCGGCGGAGGCGCCGCGGGTTCCCGGCACCGCCCCGGGGGCGGGCACCGGGTGCGGGGCTGGGGGGCTCCTCGCCGGGCGCGGCCCGGGACGTGGCCTGCGCTCGGCGGGAGGCGCGCGGGGAGTGGGTCCTGGCGGCCGATCGGGGTCCCTGGGCCCTCCTGGTTGGGTTCGCCTGCGTTTGACTCTTTGTTGGCCCTGCGCCTCTGAGGATTTCTCTTCCTTTCCCCCCCAACTGTCGGATCCGCCGTCTTCCCTAACTCATTCTTTACCACCGCTCCCTTCCCCTTCGCTCACCCTACATCCACATGGCAATCGAACTGGAAAAATTCAGGGGCCTGGAGTATGACTACACAAAAGGAGAAATGCAGACGGCCATTCATTCGTTCGATAAATATTTATTGGGTCCCTATTTTGTATCAGACCAGCTGAGACACGTTCTCAGCGTCCCCAGGGAAGGCTTTGAGTAGACTCTCAGCCTGCCTGGGGGAGAGAAAGGTGTGGATGGGGGGCGCACGGTGAAGTAGTGTTTTTTATTCTGGGCTGTCCCATTTATCTTCACAAGAACACCTTAAAACAAATACTACCTTCTAAATATACAATACTTGTTATGCTGTAGGTTCAATAAAATGGCAGCTGTTTCCTCTTTGAGGTTTCTTTGAGATTACATCTATGCTAAGTAAATAAGTTCTTCAAAATTTACTAGATCCTTAAATATTAAGACTCCATCACTGTCTCCAGATTAGTTAATAATGAAGCAAATAGTTTGCAGAGACACAAAACTGAATTAATTGGTTAAATGCACCACTTAACACGTCGTGGCTCTCCCCCATGCATGATGATGCTGTTATTTGGGGACCCATATTCCGTGCAGTTTTTTCGGCAATAATAGTTTGTCTCTTCGAAGAGCCACTGAATATCTCAGCTGGAAATCCAGCTGATAACCATTCCCCAGTGATGGTTATCAGGCCTGGGTCATACATCTTGTAACTGAAGGATGCTCCTGCAACCAGTTGAGTCTCAGAGGCAAGATGTGGGTATATTAGCAGAGAGAGCTGAGCTGTGTTCACCTTGAAGGACTTCCTGAGAGATGAAACTGCTCAAGGGTTCCCTGGCCTCATCATCCCAAGAAAAGTTCTAAATCGCCTAGGCTGACCTTTTTTTTTTTTTTTTTTTTAACAGAGGAGATAAAAGGCCCAAGACATTAGGCAGCTTCATAGCCAGCCAGCTAGGTAAAAGGTAGAGCCAGATGTGAAAACTCCCTGTGTGGGGTTATTCCCCTGAAGGCCTCACCTTCATGATCAGACCCCAAATCCTTCGCCCTTCAGCTACTTCTAACCCAAATCTGAACCCCAGCCTGGGGAAAGAGACTGGAGAAGACATAGGCACCTCACCTTAAAGTTGTTTGGATTAGATCTAAATAACCTGTGGTAAACTGTTCCCCTTTAGAAGACATCAGAAAATTATACTTCTGTTTTAAATGTCTTTGAAAATGGTATTTTTCTTCTGTCAGGAGATAATCTGCTATTTGTTTTATCTGATAAAGAGAGCTGTATAGGACCAGACAATACTCAATTTGGGGCCTTTGGGCCCTCACTGAAGCGCCTAAGCCTGGCGTGAATGAGTTTGCTCAGCAGGAACATTCTTTACGGAGCCGCTCAGGCTGCTATGTGCTGTTGGCAGTCAATATTATAGAAAAGCCTTGTTGTAAAAAAGTCTTGTCCAAGAATTCTTTGAAAGTCAGATCAGGAAATGCAATGATAAAACTCCAGGAAAAGAAAATATGTCCAGATTGGCTCTTAAACCCCCAGGGCAACCAACCTGGTCCTCCTCTTGTTAAACCCCAGCCCTGTGGAAAAGTTTCTGATAGGCCAAAGGACAGGAAGGGCATGCCCCCTCAGCCTTCTAGAACAGGCTTGGTGTGAAGGTCTCCGAAATCCCTGTGCAAACAGCCCCAAGCCTGCTTGGGGAAGGCGGGGCAGTCTTTCATAGTCATTCAGGAGTTACTGACTGTGCACATTCCAGGCCTCACTGGATGGAGTTTGACCGCCCCTCTGTGCCTACTCGTTCCTCACTGTGCTGGACAGAACCCAGGTTAGGAGGAGAGGGGCATGGGTATACCACATGTGTTAGTCGGGTGTAGCACTTTAAATATTTAGGCATATGGTATATGGGCCTTTATTTGTACTCATGCCCCAGGCCTTGCAAATGTTAGGAGTAGGCCCTGTACATGTCAGGGTTTTCCTAAAAGACAGAGGGGGTGGGAGATCTCAGTTTGGAAAAAAGGGATTATGATTATTTAAAGTTTTTTGTTTGTTTGTTTGTTTGTTTTGTGTTTTTTTTGCCTTGTATGTTTATCCAATGCCATGGACCTAATCTATAAACTTTTCCAAACCTTTTTTCTTGTCTTTCTTACCCTGAGACTGTTTTCATTTTAGCTTCTGCCATAAGGTTGCAATAACATTTCATGCACATTGGATTTCTCTTACAGTGCAAACCCTCTGCTAGGGCACAAGTCGTTTAGGGGAGTGGGAGAGCAGATGGGAAGAGTCTGGGTCTGGAGCTAGGCTTTAAATGATGTGACTAGCTAGAGGGGAGACTCCTGAGCCCTCTGCAAAAGAGTTTGCTACTTAACTATCTGTCAGTAACAGTCTGAATGGCCCAGGCGGCAGGGATACCCTGCTCTTACCCCTTGCTAGACTAGCAACAAGCTCCAAGGAAGCTTCCATCCCTGATTTCTTTTGCTCTGTCTTCAACATACTTGCCTTTCCTCTATCTTGAGATTTTTTTTCTTGACCATGATACCCCACCCCCACCCCCGCCGCCACTGTCTCATTGCTTTACTTTTCTCTGTCATATATCTTACATTAATGGCCTAGGACCAGTCTGCCTCCTCTCTACTGGTTCCCTCCTTGGGCCCAGTGATCTGGCTTCTATCCCCACCGTGCCTTCGGCACTGCTCTCTCGAAGAAGGTCAGCTTAACTTTTTCTTCCCTTGACCTCTCATCGTTGAAAACGTTAAGCAACTTCCTTTGTAAACCTTCTCCTTTCTTGGCCCATGGGATATTTGGTGTCACATTAAGGTTCGGGTTTTCAAAAAGAGCCCTCTAAAGGCTAATTATTTCCTAGTATGAATCAAGTTTGCAATTAGAATCAGAGCTCCCAAATGAACTGCTATAACTACATGGATACACTGGCCAGGAATTGCCTAGAAATGGATAACTTCTTATGAAAGTATTTAATCATTATGCTTTTTCTAGTTACATTTATATTATTTTATTTCTATTAAAGATATATAATTTGGGAAATTACATAAGTATACGTTTCCACTAAATTTTAATTTTATTAACCACAACTTAAGTCTCTATTTTAGGGTGACCAAATGTCCCATATGTACAAGGCTGAGGGAGATTTTCTAGCATAGGAGACATTTTGAGCTAAAAACCAAGGCAAACTAGTACAGTTAACCTTGGTCTTTAAAAGAGCCTTTTATCTTGTTCTTTCTTTACCCTCAGGAGTTCAGAAAGCTCTGCTTCCTAGAAATGCAGCACTTTTATTTGTTTCAGCTGCTTTAGATTTTCAAAATAGTTCAAATTTTACTTAGGAAATGCTTACTAACTTATTAGAGACAACATTTCATGGACTTGAGGTTCTAACTAGGAGTATGGAAACCACCTGTCCAGTCTTGAAAGGAAATTTGACTGTCCCTTATGCCTTCTGTGCAAATGAGACCCAGAGCGGGGTTACAGCATTTCATGAGGAAATTTACCTAGTTCTCCTCATGAAGTCTGAAGAGGCCAAGAATATGCTGTCTTTATCATGAAAAGAGAGACAGGGCTTCCCACATTTCTCCTTTCTTGTAACTTTAGATCTGGCTATTATTTTGCTTTAAATAAATAATAGCAACAAAAATGTTCCCTCCTATCTGAGTGAAGGTAAGAGAAAAGTCTCACCTCCATGATTTTAATCAGGTTTGGTTTGGTTTTTTTTTTGGAGAAAGAAGTGGAGGGAATCAAGTGAAAGTCAGAAAGAGGAGAAGGAAGGGACATCCCTCTAAAAGGTTTTAGGCTTGTTCCAAAGAAGATTAGAGATAAAGCCTTAAAATTTGACATAAAACAGTTTAACCACAAGGGATCTTAAGGTCATGTTGTCTAAACTCTTGATACGGGGGATGATTGAGGTATCTAAGAATAATCACTGCTAATAATAGCTAACATGTATTAGAGGTTTTCTATGCACTCAGGAACTGTGCTATATGCTTGTCATGCAGTTATTTCATTTAATCTTCACAATAGCCTTGAATAGTGGGTTCCATTATTATCCTTATTTTACAGATGGGGAAAAATGAAGGCAGAGCTATTGAGTGGCAGAATCCAGACTCAAAACAAGGCAGGGTACAAAGCTCATGTTTTAATCACTGTGCTGTTTCTTGAGGGTGGGATGGGGGGTGGAGGGTCTTAGTTCACCGTCAGCAGACTGTGTTTTAAGCTGTAGAGAAGTGGTACCAGCGGGAGAGCAGGGCTTACACCCGTCTTCAGTAGAAAGTGAACTTTGCTCTTACAACATGTATCAAAGACTGTCTTACCAGACAACCAAAAGCTCTAAATAAATAGTATCCCCAAATAAAATTAACTGGGTTTAACATCTATTATTAAATGTTACAGCAGGAAACAGAATTTCTTTGTCATTTGTAGATAAATGGTATTTGATTTGTTTCTTTGTTTGCTTCTTTTAGAGAGTAAGCATTAAATACGTGTACATAAAATCTGTACTCCAATTAAAGGGCGTTTCAGATTCTGTCTTTTGAGAAGAGCATTAAAAAAGAAAAAGATAGAAGACTAAATTATCAAGCTAAGATTAGGTATAAACACTATGACATATTTTAGGAGTAAAAAAAATTAAGCTTTCCTCACCCTCCTTTCCCTAAATTTGATAAATCTGCTTTAGACTTACCGTGATTTGCATGAGAGCCAGTTCACATCAGCATTGGTTGAGAAGTCTGAGAGTGATCACTTAACTACCAACAGAGAGCATAAAAAATGTGTTCAAGGCACTGACTCCCCCCTTGAGCAAAGGCAAAATCATACCAATATGTCTGTTGTTTTTTCTTCTCCTTGCTCTACAGAAAACAAATTTATCTTGGAATGGGCAGCATTAAATTTAACATTGGCTCTCTTTGTGTTTCCAGGTCAAGTGGGAACACATATGCTCCCTACTGAGGAAAATAAACTGCAATGTATTTTTAGCATCCGTTGAAGTACTTTCGGCTAAAGCTATTCCACAGGATCCAGACTATTTCACTGAAGGCCAAAGGATTGGTCACAATGTCACCTAGAGTTCTAGAACTTGCCCCCAGAGTCTGTGAGTAGCAGTGTCCCTGAGCCCCCACCTCACTCCCAACTATTCTCAGTACCCATCCTGGTACAAACATCCTTTTTCTGAGAAAAAGAAGGAAAATCATCTCAATGAAAGATAAATGAAGAACATCTGTGAAATAGTTATGACAAATGCAGCTAACTATAGCACACTTGGCACTTTGAGATAAAGCATGTTCAGGAGGAGGAAATAGGGAAGATGGGACCAGAGAGGATGATCCCCCCCAACTTGGGGCCTAATGCTGGAGATAAGCCATCGAGAGGGAGCCATCCACCATATGGTGTATATTTGAAAAAGGTGCCTGTGGGGGCCGTTGTGAAAGGCAGAGCAAGGCACCCCTCTGGCAGACCTAGCTGCTCCATCGTAAGTGAGCGACACAAAGGTGGTTTCACCCTCCAAGGGTGGGGTGTGCAGTGCACAAACCGTGCAGCCCTGCAAGTGGAGTTTTAGTCACTAGTCTAAAATGTAATGTTTATGCATGAGATTTAGTGACAATGAGAACAATGATTTAAGACCTTCTTGTCTGCACAGTTTTGAAAAATATTTCCCATTTTTAAAACAAATTTAGGTGACCTTTAGCTTTTAAATAATGACACAGGGATATCACATCCTCCTTTCTAAAATTAAAAAAAAATCTTGTGTAAATAATTTCTAAAATAAAAACAAAGTCTTTAGTGACATAGTATAACACATAGCATAAAGCATAGCGCAGCATCAAAAATGTGAAAGTCCTCCTAAAAAACTATAATTTGGATTATTATTATTATAAAGCCATGTATTTTTCAAAAGATAGGAAAACCAAAGTTACCATTTTTGTTCCTTCTGAAGCTTATTACTCTCGTAGCAAAAAAAAAAAAAAAAGTTTCTGTTTATTGTTCTGTAGAATAGAACGATAAAATCTGACTCCCTACCTACTATACTTCGTCCTGTGAAATGGTGAGATGCCTTAAAATAATGAAAAACTATGGAGTGCAGTTATATAAGGATCACAGTTGGTCGTAACTTCGTTATTAATTCAATATATATTTATGTAAGGCCCTATGCAGGGTGCCTGAATACAAGATTACTTGAAAAAACTTCTCTCTGTTTCTCTTCATCAAGATTTAAAAATAAAGCATTTGTCCAATATAAATTAAGGCAGTCTTCAAAAGCTTTGATCCTCTCACAAGTTAAACATATACTGTCTATTTCAAAATTCTCAGAGCAGATTTAATGAAGGTCCAGTCGAAGTAACTACCAGACTCCTCAGCTTTATTCCTTTGTTCTCTAATAACTACAGTGGCTCTTCAGGTATTAAACAATTTGAGGAAGCCCTTCCCTTCCCCTGTAAGGTAATACTGAATACTGTCCCATGGTTGTGGTTGTCCTTGAATACAATCATAATAACATTTAATTTACATCATCAAAACTAAGAGCGTTAAGTTATACATTAGGAGCTTGGGCTTTGTTCTAGTATAGAATATTAAATTTATTATTCTTTTTCCTTCCTCTGGTGTTTTTATATACATTTTAAAAAAAAGTTTAACATAATGTACAAATTAAGTGAAAATATGCTCCAAAGTAAACTGGAAAAATTATAGAAGCCTCATACTAGCAGTTTAAGTTTGTAGGGAAGGAAAAATAATTTTCCCTTTACCCTTTAAAATTCTTGGCTGAGACCTCTTTAATGAAAGACAGATTAACAAGAGAAAAACAAACAGAAGTTTATTAACATGTATACCTCCTGTACATATGGGAAATACCCAAGGAAAGATGACTAACTCCCCAAGGTAGGTTAAAATTTAGGTTAAATACCATATTAACAGGGGCAGAGGAAAGGGGATGTAGGTGTCTTAGGGGAAAGTAAATGACTTTTAGGGAGGATGAATAGGCCCTTAGAAGAGATGGGAGGTCCAATAGTGTGTCTGGCCTAGGGGAGCTCAGAGAAAAAGCCTCTCCCTGCATTTACTGTTTTTCAAGTGCTTATAGCTCAAAGTAATCAATATGCCAAAGTAGTATATTTTGGGGTGGCATGTCTTGAACTCTTATAGTCATATTTTGGGGTGGCATATTCTGCTACCCTTTAGGTTTTATGCTGCACTCGACATAATCACATACCCCTACAGATTGTCATTATCGTATCGGAGGGTTTGTCTCTGCCAAACAACTAAACTTAACTAGGACTAGCCACGGGTCTTCAGTATTTAGTTTCTTGAAGCTGATAGTCTTAAAATTGATTAATTTATTTTTCAATTTCCTGTTATATAACATTAAATCTGTGATAGAAGTTATAGGGCATAATTTTGTAAAATACACTTAATATGATGCATAACTTTTTTTGTATCTGTGTAAATTCACAATGGTCCCTTTAACTTGCCCCTTGTCCACCCCAGCAGTAGGCTCCCAACAACCACATTTACAATGTGACCCCACACTCCTGCCTTCAGTTAATTAGATCCAAGTTAGGCACTTAATTGACACTGGGTCCCTATCTTAGAATTTTGGATTTGGGATTGTAGGGAAAGAAAATCATTTTCCCTCTAATCTTCTGAGTTCTTGGCTGAGACTCCTGTAATAAAAGACAGATTTACAAGAGAAAAACAGAGAAGTTTATTAACATGCATACCTCAAGTATACATGACAGATAATCAGGAGAAAATGAATAATTCAAAGTGGTGGGTTAGAACTCCGACCTATATAACATCTTCAGCTGAAGATACAAGAAATGTGTGTGGGAGGCTGGTCTGTAGTGGGGGTTGGGGGTGGGGGTGCATCTTATACATTTAAGTTAGTGCCTTCTCCATTGATAAGAGTCTAAAGAGATTACATTTTTGTCCTTATTGGTAGAGAAAGAAGGAGGGATACCTTTACAAATTTATGCCCTAGTTTTTGGAGAATAAGGGGAAGACGGGTTGCTTTCCTTATATTTGCTTTTTCTTAATTGCCTTCAGCTCAAAATAATCCTTATGCCAAAGTGGCATATACCAAAGTGGCATATTCTGCTATCCTTCAGGACTGAGAATAAGAAAATCAGTTTTTCTATGGGCCCAGATGTTAAATTGGAAACCACAAGCATCTTTCTCTAGATTATCAGAGGGACTTGGGAGCAGAAGAAATCAGTCCACCAAGGAAGAAAAAGGCAGATATGAAATGATAACAGATATGAGAGGGCATATTTCTTGGATTTCCAGCAACATTTTGGTTTCCTGCCTGGTATTCTTGAGTCTTAGCTACATTTCCTGGAGACTTACAATAAACCCCCTGCTTTTGCTAAAGCATCCTTGAATTGGTTTCTTGTCTTTGAAACCAAAAGAATCTTAGCATATAAGTTTTTATCTGGAAGTGAGTTTATAAGTTATAGACCATCAAAGAAAGTAGTTATCTCAAAGCAGCTGGGGTGAGAAGTGGGTAGTCCTGGAAACAAAGAAGAATATGTTTAAGTGTGTTCAGTTTTTATAGCCTTTCAAGAAGTGCGGTGAGAGCAAAAAGGAGAGAGATTTCAGGCCAAGGCAGCCTAGCCAAAAGCAGAGAAAGAAAAGTGAAGAATACAATTATGTACCACAAGCCTTTCTGACTGCAGCCAGCCACCTAAGACTACTTGAGGTCAGTCTAGAAAATATCTAAAAAGACACAAATCAACACAACCAGATTCTGTATTGCAACCATTTCTGAAACTAAAATTCGTGTGTTTGTTAAGAAAATATGTAATCTCAGCAATTTGAATGGCACTATCTGGGAGAAACCAGAGGTCCTGAGGCTATCGACCCCAGAACTTTAACACCCCAAACCTTCTGTATGTGTCCCCTCCATTTATCCCACCAAATATATGTGATGAGGCATGCCCCAAAGCAGTTCAGTTCAGAACAACTTGGGGGCACAAGTGACATTTCATGATACATTAGAGGGAAAAAGTGCCATCGGAAGCTAAAAATTATGACAGACAGGAAATATTTTCAATACATATAACATAGGGTTTATGTTTAAGTTATATAAGGAATTCCTACAAATCAATCTGCAAATGGTTAAGTACCACGATTAAAAAAGCAGGCAAGGAAAACAGTTTATAGTAAAATAAATACAGATAGATAATAAAAATATTTTAAAAATAGTTTAATCTCAAGGATAATAAAAGAAATACAAATTAAAATAGGATACCATATTTAGCCCATCAAATTGGCATAGATTTCTTTTGTATAACTACTGAAACTTATTTTTTTCCCAGTTATATTGGGATATAATTGACATACATCACTATTTAAGTTGAAGGTATACAGCATAATGATTTGACTTACATGTATTGTAAAATGATTATCACAAAAAGTTTAGTTAACATCTATCATCTCATATAGATAGATACAATGAAAATAAAGAAAAAAAATTAAACATACACTATTAATAGAAGGATAAGGAAAAGGGACATACCACAATATTACAGCTAGGAGTGTATTGGTACAACTTTGTACAACTCATTTAATAATACACAGAAAAATTCTAATGAAATCTTCTATTCCTGGAAAATTGTTCTAAAGAAGTAGAGGTGTACCCAAAGATCCACAGAGAAGGATATTTAGTGAGAAAAATTGAAAATGCCCTGAGATCCAATAGTAGAGTAATGGTTAGGTAAATGTTGGTGTGCATATATGATAGAATCTGTTTGGCCATTAGAATTTGTTTCCCAAGAAAATTTAAGAACTTTTGAAAATACCTATGTTGTAACATTTGTTGAAAATATGAAGATACAGTTCTTCATATAAAGCATGACCTACCTTTGATGTAAATAGATACATACATAAGTATATGCATATATATATATGTATATGTGTGTGTGTGTTGTAAATGTACATTCACATGAAAAAGCCTGAAGGTGGATGTATCGACTTGTCAGTAGTTATTATCTCTGCTTGCTGGAATTACAATCATTTTCTTCTTTGTTTTCCAAATTTTCTGTAATAGGTATTGTCTTTATCATGAGAGTAAATTATATTTCAAAAGAAAATCATGCAAAAAAGTACATATATTTTGTTCAAGAAATCACACCAAAAAAAACACTTGTTGTATTTAATGTTACATCCCTACATTTCAGTTTGTGATTCGTTTGAGAGCAAATACAAACACAAGGAAATACCCGTCTTTCCTGGAATATCAGTCTAAGCTTCCTTCTTGGCCTTAACATGACCCTGATCCAACATGTGCAGTTTCTCCAAGTTAATTGCATGAGACTCATAAAATTGGGGACTTTTAAATACATTCCAACAATGTTGAGAATATGGTTGCCTAGTATTACAATACAAAGTATTTCCAGAACTCTCACTTTTAGCTGCAAAAAAATTCAAACCAGGCGAAGTTATGAAAATGCCGCCTTTGCTTAACTTTAATATTGCTAAAGAGAGTTTTCTGCCCTACCCGCCTTTTTTAACACCAGCTTTCTCTAACCTGTCCGCCTCGTTCCACTGAGAAGTAGGCAAATGCATAAAGACATCAAGGTCAATAGCAGGTAATGAGACCAAGAGTCCCAAGGAGAATTCAGCACTAGAGAAACCTACCTCACTCTACAGAGATGTGTGTCACATAGCCACCATGATTCTCAATTTCATCAACTATAAAAGGAAGTCGAATTACATCTGATGCTTAATTTGGAGCAGACAATGGATATCAGTAGGTTCATTAACACATGAAATTATAAGCAAATTATGTGCTTTTTTTTTTTCTAGGGAGAAGATCCATAGCTTCCATCAGGTTATTAATTCGTGAATCTAAAGAAATATGCCCCCCCTAGATTATAAAATCTTTAAATATCATTAAACATTAACATTCTATGATTCTCCACTTATGCATATTTTAGGTAGTGTTTTTACCTTACTGAAAAACTTTATTTTATACTATGTTAGATTTACTCAGACTTCAAACTAATGAGGCCAGACTCTAATGTGAAGTAAATATTATTATTTCTTCTCTCATTTAAGGAGTTTTGCTTCAAGGAGTTTGTGTATGTATGCATACACAAGAGCTACAAAATAAAAAACTTAGTAAAATAGCTAACCATCTAGTATATTTCATGTCAATGATTGAAATTTTGCCATTATGTGAAATTTGACACAATTTGCTAGTTTAGTTGATCTAGTTAAAATATTTTAAGATTAGTATATGTTAAGAATGACTTCATAGTGTTATCACTATATGATCTTGGTGCTGACTTTAATATGTTTTTAAAGAGTCGGTTGAAAAAAAGTTGAGAAAAGTCGTAGAACTATAATTCCAAGACTCCAACCCCATCAATATATAATCACTATAATAAATTCAGATTCTTCAGATTTTAATTTCCAGCTTGATGTCAATAATCGAATTGTCTATTCACATTGGTCTCTCTGACATTTACCTATTATTTCAAGAGACTACATTATGAGTGACTTAATGATGACACATCGTCTTGTTGCTCTACAAGCTGACTTCAGGTGTATTGGGAAATTCTGTCTGGGAATGAATCCTGGCAGTGTCAAAGTGCAAGAGCACAGTCTTCTTTCCCGACCAGTGAAGTCGGGCACATGGAGCCAATCTCACTGATTCTGGACTCTGCAATGACATGACAGATACCATATCTACTAAACAAAAGAACAGCCTGGCCCTGTAACTGTGGAGAGCAGTTCGTTTGTTTTTTATTTTTAAAGTGGTTAACTTTGGATTCTTAGAGCTCCTATAAAGGTCTTACAAAGGGTTTAAATTCTTTCATTTGATTCTTAGATTCCTCATCAATTTGGGTTGAGAAATATCACTACCACATGTTTCATGTGTGGCTTTGCCCCTAAAGAATTCAGTGAATTTGCAAATAAAGACCAAAATAAAAACAGTTGAAAAGAATTATGAGACAACTGCTTAAACAAAATGTGGTTCATACACACAACGAAATATTTTTCAGCCTTAAAAAGGCATGAAGTTCTGACACACGCTGCAACATGGATAAACCTTATTTGTGAAATAAGCCGGTCGCAAAAGGATAGCTGTTATGTGATTCAGTTTATTCAAGGTACCTATACTGGTCAAATTTATGGAGACAGAAGATACTTCTCAGGGAAGAAGGGAGGAGAAATTAGGAATTAATGTTGAATGGGTATGAAATTTCAGTTTGAAAAGACGAAAAAGTTCTGGTGATGGTTGCACAACAGTGCGAATGTACTAATGCCACCGAATTGTACACTTGCAAGTGATTAAAACGGTAAATTTTAGGTTATATATATTTTTACCACATTTTTTGAAAATCCACTGAACTAAAAAAAAAAATTATAGGACAATAGGGGAAATTCGAACACTGGTTGGATAAAAGAAGTACTGGATTTTTTAAAAAAGACTATCTTTATCCTTTTAGAAATACATAATGAAATATTTACAGATAAAATGATATGATATCTGTCTTTTGGCTATAGATGAAACAAGTTTGGCCATGTGTTGATTAAATTTTTAAAAAGAAAGAAAAAAAGAGCAAAGCTATAAGCAATGAATTGCTGTTAACCTGTTAAATGAAACCAAAATATAGATTGTAAAATTTTTTTTTTATCAAAATGCCTTATCTATTATATTATTCTTTATACTTTTTGGTTTGCCTAAAGTACTCACTATATTTAATTTTTTTTTTATTTTGATTATAAACATCTTATGTTTTCCTTGTTCAGTACTATAGTCTGTAAGATAAACTTGTAGAAAGAATTCACTGTGTTCTTTTGAATGATCTTCTTAATCAAATGACAGGTCACTTGATTAATAAATTTAGTGGCTTATCTGAGATCATAGAGAAAATAGAACTGATTCCTTTGCAGTCTCATTCCAGTGTCATTATTTTTTAGGAGTCACTTTTTTTTACTATGCAACTTTGCTAGATTAAAAAAATGACATAGCATCACCATAGAATCTGCCTAAAAACTAACACAAACAACAATAATTTAATTTAGTTTCCTTATCCAAACTGAGGATGAACTTATGAATATACTCTCTAAATGATATACTTCTTGAGAACCAAATTTACTTTTTTAAATCTAGAAAATAATGGGTATTAATAAATATTTGACAAAGAAAAGAATGTCTAGGAATCCCTTTTTTGGAACTCCTGTGCTGACCTGTAAAACATCGTTATATACTTGGAAAAGAAGTCTAGGTGTGTTACTTTGACTCTTATGATTCATGGATTGATATTAATTTAAAATAAACCCCCTCACTCACTCTCTCCTAGTTGCAATAGCCTTTGTATTATTTTTGAAGATCTGGAACACATTCTACTTACAGTCTTTCTGTTTGGAAATCACTCTCCTAAGATGTTTGCATGAACCTCTTTTCTCCAACTGTTTATTATAATCTTTCCTAGAGACTTTCTCTAACCACCACAACTAAATTAGATTCCTACTCCCACCTTTTTTAACTGTCTGTTCCTTTACCCATCTCCTCCTACCCTTCCCCCAAGAACTTATCACTATCTGGTATATGTTTATTTGTTTGTTTGTATGCTGTCTCTTTCCCCACACGAGACTATAACTTCATGAGGAAAGGGAATTTTTTTTCACCACTAAATAGCCTGGGCCTTGGCAAATGGCAGATCACAATTGAACATTTGTTGACTCAATGAATGGACAAAGAGTTGAAAATGAACATACGGTTAAAGAGAGTCTAACTTCTAGTTGGAACAATGAACTTCAGTCATATCTTCAGCAACATTTATGGGAACTTTCATGGAATTTAATTACATGTATTTTTTTGTCTTCAAAGCACATTATAAATAGTTCTTTTAATATCTCCATGAAACAGATACTAATACCTCATTTTACAGATGAAAGTACTAAAAAACTAAATCCCTAAGGAACAATGAGTGAGTCAATGTCAGAGACAGATTTAGAGAAAATAATTTGGATATTTGGTCTTAAGCAACTGACTCCCCAAGTCATTTATTCATATCTTGTGCTTGTTACAACTCATTTATAAGTATTTACTATTCCTGAATTTGAAAGCCTCTCAGGTAAGAATTCAGTTTGTCATGACAGCAAGTGACTCAGTTACTGTAAATGTTCTCTTAAGAACTTGTTCCTCAATCTGTATCCAGTAATTCACAAAGTAAGTTGCTATCTTAGCAGAAATATATGATCTGTGAATAACTTACTAATTAGCTTAGTTAATGCTCATCCCTCATTTGGTTTTAGAATGGATTACACCAACCCAAATCTATTGCAAATGTGGGCGAAACCTCATGTGCAGTATCTATAAAAGACTTTCTCAAAGTCTAATTTTACTTTTGATTCTTCAAACATTACTAGAAATGATAAGACCCCAAAATTTAGTATACCAGAAGGATCACATAACTCCATTTTTTATCGAGAAATAAATATATATATATATATATATATATATATATATATATATATATATACAGTGGTTCTCAAATTTGGCTGCATTTTAGAACCACCTGGAAACTTTACAAATACTGATACCTGGATCTCACCAACCCGCCCCCCCCCCACCCCACCATGCTGATTTATTTGATCTGGGGTGTGGGTTGGGCATCATGGTTTTTTTTAAAAGAAACTTCTAAAGTTCAGCCAAGATAGAGACTGTCATAGAAAAGGCTCAGTTCATAGATCTCTGGATATAACATGACGATGGAGTCCAGGAAGGTGGCAAAGCCAGAGTACTATGGATATAATGGTTTCTAGATGGTTTCGCTATAATTCCAAATATCTTAAACTGTTTCCATATTGTTAATATCTTATTGTATTCTTCACCCTGAGGTTGTTTCTTAGAAGAATCTAGTTTTACATATCTTAAGATTTAAATTAAATTGGGCAAGATGAAAAATATGTCAAGGCGACAATTGGGATAAAGTGTATGAAACATCCTTAAAATGTAACAAGCTATAAAGATGTAAGCTATAATCATTATTATAAAAAATTTTGACATGCTCCATGAGCCATATAGGACCAACGTGTTCATTTGTATGATAAATACTGCCTCCAAAATAATTCTTAGTAATAAATAAAATTCACTCGATATGTGTCTACTTTTATTTTGGAGAAGTTGTCCTTTCATCAACTATTTTTATTTGCAGAAAAATGAATTTAGTTTTTCAGGCCTGAAAGTTCTACCCATTCTAATAACTACAGCTGAAAGTAACACTGTAGTTACTACATTTAACAATTCAAATCGCTCCAGAACAAAACCATTATGAGAGTTACACCTGTATATGGTCTTCATTTGTTTTGTAATAAGTTCATTTGGGACTTATTTGGATTGCTTGCTTGCTTAATTGTGAATGATAATAAAGGCAACAGAAAAATAGATATACAAATGAGGGAAAGATTACTGAAAAGGAAATCCTTTTTTAAAAATCAGCCAAAAAAACACAGATGAACTCAGCTTTCTAAAAGCAGGGACGAGAAACCCTGCCTCTCTCAGTGGCTCATGTTTGGCCTCTTGTTGGTTGCTTCCGGAACCCAGTTCTCCTGAGTTCCTCCCTCCCTCCCCTGGCATTGGTTCTCCAGTTGCTATTCACTTGATTACTTAAGCTCTTGGAAAGCTCTGTTTTCTCCTATATTTGCTCCAGGCTGTTGGGCTTGGGTTTGGTGTTGGTGCTCTGAAGCAAGAAGCTAGTGTCATCATTCAACACTCCTATTACCAAAAAACTCCCTTAATTCCTCCTGTTTAGTCTGGCTCATTGGGTGTTGCCCATAAAAACAGTTTGGCTTTTGTAATCACAATTAGAGCAGAGTGGTGTGACTAATCAGTCAGCTCACTAGTCTCTGTTATCTTCTGTGAAGTAAGTCAGTTTCAACATTAGCTTTGTGCTCATGTCACCCCCTGGCCTCTGATGTTCAAGTCTATATTTGTTCCAGACTCTAGATTTTTTTTTTAAAGGCTGTTTGTTTTCTTTCTAAAAACACATTCTATCCTCCCTCTCAGGAGTGAAACTAACTCCACAGGAATTTGGAGAAATTCCCATAATGCAAACTCCTACACAGAATTCCCAGGGCAGGGAAGCCATTTGTCCCCCCAATTTGGGAAATTGTACCAATGATACAACTAGTTGAGGTCAACACACAGGTACCACATGTTTACAGTGTGCCAAGTCCTTTTTATATAGCGTTGTTTTAAAAATAAGGTTTATTTTAGAGCAGTTTTAGATTTACAGAAAAATTACAAGGATCATAGAGTTCCCAAGCATTCCACATCCAGTCTCCTGTATTATTAGCATCTTACATTTGTATGACACAGTTCTTATGATTAACGTGATGATATACTAATATATTAATGATGAGGCATTATAATTAACTAATGTCCATGTTTTATTCATATTTCCTTAGTTTTTATGTAATGTGCTTTTTCTGTTCCAGGATCCCATACTAGATACATTTCATCTAATCATCAAGTCTTCTTAGGCAGCTCTTGACTGTGACAGATTCTCAGACTTTTTTTCTTTGTAATGAACTTGACAATTTTGAGGAGTACCAGTCAGGATTTTTATAGAATGTCCCATATTTGGGGCTTGTCTAATGTTTTTCTCATTAAACTGGCATTTAATGTTCTTGAGAGGAAGACCACAGAAGTAGAATGCCATCTTCATCACATCATGTCAAGGGGATTTACTATTAACATGTCTTATCATTGTTGACATTAACCTTGATCACCTGGCTGGGAAAATATTTGTCAGATTTCTCTACTGTAATATTACAGTGACTTTGCTCTCTTCTCCCTCTTTGCATTTTGTACTCTTTAGAAGGAAGTCACGATGCACCATTCACACATAAGGAGTAGGGAATTACAGCCCACCTTCTTGAGGGCAGAATATTTACATAAATTATTTGAAGTTCCTATTTATTCAGTTATTTATATCAGTATGAATTCAAGGGTTGAAAAAATACATTGTCTTATAATCCAGTAAATCCTTCTTTGTTTATTTTCTTGTTCAGTTTTTCCAACTTTGGCCACTGGAAACTCTTGCCATTGTCTCCTTGTCCCTTTAACATACTTCTTCAGTGTGTGTGTGTGTGTGTGTGTGTGTGTGTGTGTGTGTGTGTGTGTTTCCCCAGCTCTTTCTTAATTTCTGGCTCTATAAAATGCTCCATGCTTATTTTGTATATTTCCTGACCCAAATCTAGAATCAATCATTTCTTTAAAAAACCCTGGTTCCTTTTATTGGAGAATGGTATTAGAAATCAAGATCTGTGTGATAAATATGCTTATTACTGGGATATCTCTGCTTTTCAGTTGAAAGACAAAGGAATGATATGTGCACATACCAACCCTCGTATTTACATATATGCATAAAAATTTCTATATATAATCATTTGAATCTATATTTAGCAAAACCTGAGTTTATGCAGATGTCTCTAACTCTTATTCAATACCACATGGATCATTCTAGCCACCTTCCCTTGCTCCAACCATGAGAAACATGGCTTCCACCATCCACCATTCATTTATTTAATTGATCAGTTCCAGGACACATACATAGCAGTATCTAAATTGCTGTTAACTTGTACCCTGTGGGAGGCAACTTTATCAACTAGAATAGTTTTCCAGAGTCTGAAAGACATTATCCTGGATGGCCATGAGCGTCTGTTACCAAGGAAGAAAAGAGTCGATCAAGGAAAACAATTAACAGCCTCTGCCACAGAATGCACTGGAGTGGCAGGCCAGGGAGGAGAAAATACGATGGCGTTATTTTGAATTTTAGCTGAGTTTTTATGCAAAGGTCAATTATGTTCTTCGGACAGCAACCTTTGACACAATACTCATTTCCCTCCTTTGCCACAGCACAAGTTCTATCTTCTTTCAACCTCCACAGCCACCAGCCATCATTAAACAGGAGGGGAGAAACCTCATCGAGTACAGTATAAACTTCAGGGTGAGAGGTCACAGCAGGGTAATGAGGTGGCCAGGGACAGGTGGATGGAAATATCAGCTAGTTGTTGGGAAGCTGAAAGTAGCAGAGATTGCAAATAAATGCTGACTAATCAAGATATTAATACAAGAAGGGGAAAGAAACGTGGATGATGGGATGGGCTTTTATAGTCGACCGGTCGTGAGGCCTCGTCCACAACTGTGTCTAGTCTTTGCCCTTTCATTGATCTATTATCAAATCAGTTATCAATGGGCTATTTTTATCCAGTGGCAGCCGGCCATTCTAAAAGCAAACCCTTCCATATCCACTCTCTAAGCCTGGCCTGATATCTAGGAAGTGTGATGCCAATACAAGGGAAAGAGCATATAATCTCACACAAGGAAATCTCAAGTTTTCCCTATTACATGAGAAGATTCAGAGTTTAAGATTCTTGAAAAAAAGAAAAGGGTCTGGTAGAAAGAAAGGGGGCTTTGGGGATCCACTCATCTGGGTTTGAATCATAGCTCTGCCACTTAAACAGCTGTGTAACTGTAAGCGACTTGCTGTCGTTTATATTCAATAGATATGAAAATACTAAATTTTAAATATAACTTATTAAAATAATATCAAAATGATGTTTATTAATGTTTGAAATGATATGTGATAAAACCCATAGAA
This sequence comes from Rousettus aegyptiacus, assembly GCF_014176215.1. Lineage (NCBI taxonomy): Eukaryota > Metazoa > Chordata > Mammalia > Chiroptera > Pteropodidae > Rousettus > Rousettus aegyptiacus. The sequence continues at coordinate 35,715,863 of NW_023416286.1, forward strand.
TTTTATAGTGCAAAGAGTCGTCGTAACACATACAAATTTATAAGTCATTTAAGAGGTTGGGGATTCCCAGTTTTGCAGTATATGGCAAAACTATCTGTATTACAAATGGATGAAACAACCTCATCAGGGAAACTGTTAACTTTTCCAAGTAACTTTGGAAATGAGTGGAGTCTGCCATGCTGTAGGCAGAAGAAAGTGCACTTAAACGCTTTGCTCTAGTGGAAAGTGGAATGTGAAACCTCTGGTAAGTGCTCTTAAAGGGAGGGGTGTTCTCTTCTCGCTTTTCTTCTTTCATACTAGGTAGGGATAGGACATGATGCGTGGGTGGAACCTCCATTTTGCCTAACAAGGTCAAAGACAAGGGTCGTGGACAATGGGCACAAAAAGAAGAAGCCTATCTTCTTATGATTGTGAAGCCACCATATCAGTTGAATTTACATGCAAAGAAAAAGAAACTACTGCCTTGTTTCGATCACTCTTATTTTGAATTTCCTGTCACAAATGAGTCTAATCTCAACTACAGATTTTACTTGTATCTCTTCCTTCCTGCCCTTTACCTTCCACCAATTCTTCTGTCACTCAAAATATGAGTCCAAAATTTTTCATAATGTAACTCTTCCCATAAGACCCTCTGAGGTATTCTTAAACACTAATTCTAGCCAATGAAAAGTGTGCAAAAAGTGGACTTTTGCTCATGAAAAGATCATGTCTTTTCATCTAAGAGTAATAATTGTTCTGTAGCATAATTTGTATTAACTCATCATCCTCATGAAAGTTATTTAAATGAGCCACACAGTATAAATTTACCTTTTGATTACTTTATATCAAAGTACGCACTTATCGAATTTTGGGAGAAATGCCAAGAAGTGTAACTAAAAATGTAAAGCGACACAAAATAAAAACGCTAACAAGTGGTAAGTTAGGGGTATAAAACAATGGAAGTTATTCGTGAATGGCATGTTGTTTCCTTTCAAGTATTTCCATAAATAGGCACTAATAGTCCAAGATCTCTTTCTCTTTCTCTTCTTGTCTCCTCCCCACCGCCAGATATTTGATGTTACATTGGATTTAGAAATTATAAGTCTCTTCATGGAATGATAGAGCAGAAAAGGAATATGGCAGTAGTTGCTAGGTGTCCATTTCAAAATGGTTACCTAGCAACAGTTCCAGCGCGTAGCTACAAGGAGTAGCGCCAGGGGCTTGCAGTTAAAAAGCTTGCTTGAGCTACATACTTGCTCCACTGAACAACTCATCTGCATGGTTTTAAGAGTAAGAATCATCCTTCTGTGTCTTGTGGGCTGATGCGCAACTGACCATCTGTTTTGTTTTCTCTCACCTTCTAACAAAATGAATGTACTCGCTGTTTTTATAGCAAACCACTCAAGTTTTGAAAACAATCTGACAGTATTTGAAGCCAAAACAAAATCTTTCTCAAAGTTCCTACATGCCAGGGAGAGCAGCTTTGTGAATTTATACATAGATTTTTTTTTAAACCAACAAAGTCCACTTCTAAGTAAGAAATGTAAGTTTACTTAAACTCACAGAATAAGTTTGAAGAGTTAATTAGTAATAAATAAAACAATTTTCACTAAAATTGGTATCATTTTAAGAGCACTCTAACCCAGCCTCCTAAGTTTTCTTCTATTTACATTCAGTTCCTGAAAACTAAGACAAATATCTATAAAAGGAGAAATGCAAGGTGTATTACACTGGTTGTGGCATTCGATATTTATATCCTGTCATTAAGCAGCACCTTTATTTCCTTCATGTTAACTCTCCTTGTTTGTACCTATTTTCTATCTATGTTTCAAAATCATAAAAATATTTCATCTGTATGATTTCTTTGTAAAGTCTTCAGAGCTCTACCCTTTCAAAAGGAAAGACTCTCAAGAAGGTTTAAATACACATCACACATGCCGTACAGGTTAGAAATTAGATTTCTATTAAAAATTAAATCCACAGGGACTCAAATATTTATACATCAATGTTCATAACAGCATTATTCACAAAAAAAACAAACGTTAGAACAACCCAAGTATTCACCAACATTCATTCAGCCCTAAAAAAGTAAAATTTTGACACTTGTTCTAACATGGATGAAACTTGAAGACATTACGGTAAGTGAAATAAGCCAGACGCAAAAGGACAAATATTGTATGATTTTGCATATATGAAGTACCAAAAATAGTCAAATTCATAGAGACATAGAAAATAGAAAGGCAGTTGTCAGGGTAGAGTGGGTGTGGGGGATGGAGTTTTATTGTTTCATGGCTAGAAAGTTTCAGTTGGGGAAGAAGAAACATTTTCTGGAAATCGATAGTGGTGATGATTGTACAACATTGTAAATGTAGTTAATGCCAATCAACCGTATACCAAAAAAAGATTAAAATGATAATATTCCGTTATGTATATTTTACCACAATAAAATAATCAAATGACCAAATATTAACAATGCTGTGATTTTTCCTTGTACTTCAATATTCTAAAGGGAGATAATTACATGGAGAGAAAACCTTGCTGTGAGTATTGCGTAATGTACACTCATGTACAGAAGAATGAATCGCATTAGCAAAAAAGCAAAATTGTGCCTGATTCTAGCTAGGAATTCTTATATCTGTTAAACCTAAAGCTAAAACAAATGTGAAAGAACGACTCTTTTCAGGTGAGAAGGGGCTGGCAACATGTGTTCTAACAAATATTGTGGGGTTTTTTATTGGCCTTTTCCTCTCTATGGCCAGACATTTTTTAGATTTGTCTATCCTAAAGAAATAAATAAAATATATTTAAAAATAAGCTAGGCTTGAAATCAGGTTTTGATATTTGTTACCCTAAGCAGAACTTTCATAAATCTGATCCTGTTCAGCGGTGTTATTACAATGCTGATTTGCTTCTTTCCTCATCCGGGCCCTGAACTAAGATGCTGAAGTAACTGTTATGTAGAGACACTGCCATTTTAATTATAGTGCCATGGATTAATCAAAATGGACCCAAATGCAGACCGAATCAGAGTCACAAACTTATAATGTGTAATTTTTATAGAAGACTCAGTTCATGTAAAAGCATGATTTTCATCTTTTAATATATACTTTCTTTAATTTTTTTTTTTTTTTGCAAAAGTAAAATGAATTTATTACGGAAAAATCAGGAAATAAATACATGGAGGCCTAATAAATCCTAGGGGCCCACACAGTACAATGACCACACAGGATTCTATCAGAGAAGCGTGACAGGCTAGCATGTCTGCCTCTCACAGTGCTGTGCTGATTATGTTCCGTTTGCTGCACGCCATTTCCTCCACTTTCTTCCTCCCCACCGCCCCCCGCTAATATTCTCTGTGCTGATCTATTATTCTCTCAGAGGCTGATGCCGTACACTGTGTCACCCAGGTTTCCCGGATTTTGGTTGGGTTCAGCCAATGGAAGAACTAGGAGCCCCACAACTCAAGCATCCCAAAGAAGTAGGGGCTTCCCAGAAGAAATAGAGTATCTTATTTGGGGTTCCTCCAAAAGCAGATCTTGCGACATGAATTTGAATGCAAGTTGTTTATTTGGGAGGTGATCTCCAGAAACAGTGGTTGGGAAATGAAGAGGTGAACCAGAAAACAAACACAAGGGTGTGTACATCAAGCAAGTCACCCTTACAGGCTACTGAAGTTTAACCTCTTAGGGGAAATCTTGGAAACGGTGAAGAATATGACGCTGAGAGCTGTCTCACTTGAACGGTGAGAGTTGGGGTATTTATCACCAATTTCCATCTGTCACTAACAGAGGACCGGCCAGGGATGGTGTACGTGGAGATGTGAAGATGAAGGAGCTTTAGGAGGACGCTGCACGTTGGGTCATGAGGACAAGAGAAGAGCAGGGAGAGGTCGAGTCACAAAGCTGCAGTGATGCTGAAGTAAGGTCTGAACTGGGCCCGACCACTTCTACAAAGAAGTTGCTGGGAGGACAGTCTGTGGAGCGGTAGAGGTTGAATCAGGAATGCTTCAAAGAAAAGAAGCGAGGTACTGTATGTGGACAATTTTTTCAGGAAGCTGGATTCTGAAAAAAAGGAGAGTTAGATGGCTGTAGCCAAAAGGCTAGGGGCTCAGCAATGTTTTTAAAACTGTGATCTTCATACGTATTCTCGATCCATATGACCTGAGGATTTTAACACACACACACACACACACACACACACACACACACACACACACACACAGCATCCCCTAAATGCCCACTTATAACTGAATGCTATTTCGGAATTTGGTTCCTCTGGTTGTATTTGTGTTTACAATCAAGTTACACCCAGGCAGTAACCCTTTTAAACGACTTTTGAACAGAAATTGTCCATGCTGTACCAGAGTGAACATTCCCAATACTTATGTCCTAGAAAAGACATTCCGACCCAAAGAGAACAAAGGGGAACAGAGGGAACAAACAATTGGGGTAAGAGATTGGTCATAATCAACCAGGAGCACAAGCTGAGAGCTTTAGCACATATATGTATTAAATCACTCTGGCTACCACAGGACACCCCTCCTGAAAGCAGCTCTGGAAACGTCCAACCACGAAGGGCTCGAGGACTTGATTTTCAGAGAGGAATCGATTTAGTGGGTATGTAAGTGAATGCCTCAAGCAAGAATGAGTGGAGCTAGGTTCCCTTTGTGGCTGTAGCAGTGTTGGAATTGGGGACTGAGTAGGCAGGCCTGATGTAAAAGCCACTTGTTTGGCCACCCCAGAGAACCTTTCTATCTGTGTGGCTAGACATACGATTTGTGTGTATCTGTGAAAAGCAAAGAGAACCTATGTTACAGGTATTCTCAAGATTTTGATGTCTAATAAAGAAGCTGAAGAGCATACCTTTTATGAATGATAAGGATTTATAATCTTAGAAATATTCAGTGTTTAAAGGAGTTTTCAAAAAAAAAAAAATACACATATACACATACACATATACCCATAGAGGAAAACACTTTGTTTTAACAGAGCAACTATTTGCCACTTGTTATAGTCTTTCCAATCGTGATCTATGTACCTATGCTTTTTAAATCATTGTGGTCAATGTGCTGAATATTTTATGAGTGACCCCAGACAAACCACTTTAGCTCCACTAGTCTGTTTTCTTATCAGCTTCTATTTCATGGGGCTGTTGTGAAGAACAAGTGAGTTAATGTAATACAAAAATAATTTATAAACTCTAAAATGTATAATTACGAGGTATAATACATGTGATTGCTTCTTATATGCTTTACTACGTATCATTTTTAGTGGTTACATATTATTCTAACTGAATTGCTATAATAGCTTATTTAACCACTGTCTAATTGTTGCTCATTCATGCTTTTTTCTATCATAGGTAAAGTTGATTATAAACATCTCTGCATAATTAGCATTTTTTTCCTTCTGACATATTTCTTGAGGCTTAGTTCCTGGAACTGGTTCTAAATAGTAGCTAAGACAGACATTCTTCTTTAGATATGTATGTCTTCTTAGTGCAAACTTCTTCTTCAAGTAAAAACTATTTAATTACAATGCATCATGATTCAGATGAATTAAAAAACTAAATCTAATCCTAGTAGTGGTAGGAAGTCAGTATATATAAACTGTATAATCATAATCAATTTTTAAAAAGCAAAGAGTTAAATTTTCTCTTATCTTGGAACATGTTTCCTAGTGGCTAAAGATCCTCTTTTTTAGAATGTGTCTGGATAGAGTATGAAATGCAAAGACTCTGACCTGGTAGCCTTTGTTTCCAATGTTAGCCGCCATTTATAAGAGACCCAGTTTTTACAGGTTAAATTTCTTCCCATCTAAGACTTTAGGCACCTTTTATTTTTAAAGCTTACCTTCAGAGCAAAGTAATTTTGGTAAAGGGTGGTCTGCTACACAGATTTTAGGTTAAATTCAGGAAAGTGAATTTTGTGCTGCATATATAAAAATGCAAAAAAGTTTTCTCATAACTTGGTCTCAGTTTTTGGAAATATTATCTTAATATTTAGAAAGTATATGCAGATTCTTAGACTCCTGAACTGTAAATGCTCTTCACATATACTATCTGGCACCATTTTTAGAGGCTTAAATGCTCAGCGTGGCAAGAGTTCTCTCTGCCTATAATATTCCTCTTTGGATTTAAATTTTGTTTTCTTCTGGGCCATTCCTTTAGGGATGGCTGCAGGAATCAAGAAATATCTGAACAAGCTATGATTCAGTAGAAACTCTCCCTATAAGATGTTCCAGGGGAATTTTATCATTGATCGAGGAACCAGTATGATTGATTATTAAATGATTAGCTGTGCTTTGTTCATTTTATTTCTCCAGGTACTTCTTTTTCAAATGGCTTGAGGGGGAGTTAAGAGGAGGTATAATGGAAAAACACTGGCTAAGAGTTAGATTTAATTTATGGTTTCAGCTTTGCCACTACCTATATGACCAGATCTGTGTTATTTGATCTGTTAGGGCTTCAGTTTCTTCAACTAGAAAGTCGAGGGAAAATATCTGTTTTCTATAATTAAAGCATAGTTAACATACAATATCATATTATTTTCAGGTGGACAACATAGTGATTCAACGTTTATAAATACCTTACATACCATCACCATAATAAGTCTATTAACTACTCATCACAGTACAAAATTATTACAATGTTATTGACTATATCCCCATAACCTGTTTATTTAATAACTGGAAGTTTGTACCTCTTATTCCGCTTTGCCTTTTTCACTCGTCCTTCTAACTCCACCCCCTCTGGCAACCATGAGTTTGTTCTTTACATCTACGAGTCTATTTCTCGTTTGTTTTGTTTGTTCCTTTTATCTATGAATTTGTTTGTTTCTGTTTTGTTTGTTTTGTTTTTAGATTCCACATGTAAGTGAAATCATATGGTATTTGTTATTCTCTGACTTATTTCACTTAACATGATACTCTCTAGGTTCATCCTTGTTGTTGGAAATGGCAAGATTTTGTCATTTTTTATTGATGAATAATATTCCATTAATAATAATATTCCACATATATCTGAAGAAAAATATCTTGAATCTAAGATATGAAACACTCTGTAATTTTACATGGAGCAAAAAAGGGCTTTCCTTGTGACATAGTAAATTTACAAGGGCCAAATAACTTAGAAAAGTCTTTTTCAAATGTTGTCTTGTTGCCATTGCGTTGTGTACCTATATGTGTGTGTGTTGGTGGAGGGGCGAGTCGGAGGAGAGATGCCAACTCTCTACATATCAGCAGTTTAGAAACAGGTTGAAAAAACTTGCTCTGCTCTCCTGTGTTTCAGCAAACAGGACTCAGGCCCCCGGCCTCACTGTCCCACGGAGACTGACCACTGACCGCCGGGACTCCTGCATAGTCCCAGAGCTGCCAAGACAGTGGCTTTGGCAGAGCCCAGAGGAAGCTGGAAGAAGCAGCGCGGAGAGGTAAGGCCTGCAAAGGGGCGAACACGATGCCTGGCGAGGGTGAGGCGCGTACTCTGCTGAATTAACACTCGCCTGGTCGTCATCTTTAGCACTTGCAGAAATAACCAGTGGAGTTGCCTGGGAAGCGGGGAAAAACCTTTAACTTACTCAAATTTCACTTCAGATGCATTAATACTTTTAAAAGATAAATCGTAATACTTCCACTGCTTGTCGTTAAGGCAGTAATGTTCCTTTCAGACCCAAATTCTGGCAGCTGTTTCTCTCTTCCTTCGGCATTTCTGGCATCGCAGTTGACTCTAAGATCCCAGATTGGAGGATCAACAGCTGCAGGGCAGTGTTATGAGAGCTGAGCGGCAGCGAGTCCCGTGTCTCCTGCGTCTGCTTTCCTACTCGTCTCCAGCATCCTCCCTCCTCTTCGGGCCCTCACAGTGCAGTCTGCACACATGTGCTAACACCTCTTATAGTCGCAGTTTCACTTGTCCCTACAGCCTCTCTGGCCCTGCCTGCTGGTCTAGCTCGACGTATTCCTGCTTCTTCACCTACTCCCTTAGCTCCATGATTTGCTGTAGGCTCTCAGGTGCCGTTCCCTGGCTCTCTGCCTGGAAGGTTCTAGTAAACTCGTACTGCTTGCTGGACTGGTAAATATGTACACCTGCCATCCTTCAAGACTCAGCTCAAATGTCTCTTCCAGGTATTGTATTGTTTCCTCCTCTAGGCTACCTCAGCACCCAAGACCATTACATGAACACAGAACACTGAATTTCTTGGGGCCATGCGTTTTATTTTGATTTTTTTTGTATTCTGAGCACAGAAACTGACAAATAGGTGCTCAATAAATGCTGAATACACATTGAGACCTACTTTCTAATAATCTCATCTTCAATCCCTGTTTAGAACAAGGTGAGGGGATTTAAATGAAAAATAAATTGTAAACTAACATGGGGGAATTTATATTAAACTATGTTTGTATTTTAATTTGCTTTATAGAAACTCATCTTTAAACAAAGAAATATAGGTCCAGATGAACCAGAGTCCCATTTAGTCTCAAAGATCTTACCTAAGGGCGAAATAACTTAGAAAAATCTTTTTCAAATGTGCTGTTGCTGTTGCATTGTGTGTGTGTGTGTGTGTGTGTGTGTGTGTATTGGTGGAGGGGTAGGTAGGAGGAGAGATTCCAACTCTACATAGCAGCAGTTTAAAAACAAGTTGGAAAAAAACGCTTTCATTTGTCCCTAAAAACTCTCTGGCCTGCCTGCTGGTTAAGTCCCTCAACATGCCCCCAGCACACCTCCCCCACCATGAATTGCTCTTATACTTTCTATCAACCGTGAACTCATTTAGGTCAACAAGTTACTCTTTTTAAATATTTATATCTTACTAGAAAGGCCTTACTTACCTGTTAGTGGAAATTACTTTAAACAGAAATCCTCTTACAGAGAAATTGTGGGAGTTTTTAAGAAAGGCAGGAGAGAGATGCTGGGGATGGTGAGTGCTGGAAAACTTACTTTGAATGGAGGGCTCTTTCCTGGTATACATGTCACAGCTCCAATGCTTTTTAGTACTCCTAAGCTGCAATCCACACTTGGCCCAAATTCCTGGCCCATGAAAAGCCAGTCTCTGTAAAGAGCTTGGGCATCCTTGCCAGAAAACGCTGATTTCAAATCCTGGCTCTGTCACCTACTGAGTAAGTTATCTAACTTAGCAGAGCCTCCATTTTCTCCCCTGAAAATTGTAATAATAACAGTAAATGCCTCATAGGTTGTTGAAACGATTAAATGAGGTAATAGGCTAAGGTTCTGTCACAAGACAGGTTCACATACGTAGGAACTATTATATCTTTGCAGGACTCTGGGGCTCCTTCCCAGGAGTAGGTTTGGGTTGGTGGGTTATTAGGGCCTGTTCTGAAGCAGAGATGGATGGGGTGAGGGATTGTTCAGTCATAGGACAGGAGGCCTGAGGGCTACCCAGTAGGTATGGCACACAGCGGAACGCTGAGGTTTGATCTGCTAGGGGTGTGGTATCGCAAGAGCTCCAGGACACCCACAAACCCACAGCCTGCCCACGAGGGCACTGGCTGGTTAGATTCTGGGATCAGTTGAAGATCTTTTTCATCCCTCACTCTCTGAACTGGAGTAGGCCACTGCACTTCACGGGGTTATAAGACACACAGAAATGTTTATTTTAGGCCCAAAGTAAAATGTGAGAGTCAGTTTTGCATCTGTAAATAAGTTATCTCATCTTTGTAAGTGGAGCCCATGAAGAATTATTTCTGAAAGTGGGGAATTCATAGCAGCCACAGCAGAGCCCCATGTCACGCATCTTGAATTAAGATCTCTGAGATGGGGATGAGGAATCTACATTAAATCAAGTCCCCCGGGTAATCCCGATGCACCCTGAACCCTCGCTTCTGTAAGCGTGGTCCCTGCATCAGTGTCGCTTAGAAGCTTATAAGAAATGAAGAATCTGAGGGCCTGCCTCAGGCCTACCAAACCCTGGCTCTGTCACCTGCTGAGTAAGTTAAAGAATTTTTAAAGAATCGTGCTAAAATATACATATCACAAAATGTACCATCTTAACCGCGTTTAAGTATACAGGTCAGTAGTGTTAAGTGCATTCACGCTGTTGTGCAACCAAACTCCAGAACGCCGTTCATCTTGCAAAAGTGAAACTCTATACCCATTAAAACAACAATTCCCCATTTCTCTCTCCCCCCAGCCTCTAGCGATCACCAAACATCTGCATTTTAACAAGTTCTCCAGGTGGTTCATATGCCCATTAAATGTTGAAGATCACTGCTCTCCGTATGAGAACCATAGATAAGAAAATCAAGAGCCACAGTGAGCTTACTGAGGCAACCAGGCCATGTCCCTGGGCAAGACAATGGAAACCAGACAGCAGAGCAGTGACAGATCCTTCAGACAGCACCGATACACGCTCCAGTTTGAGAACCACTGCTCTACAACAGTGATTTGCAGCCCCGCCTACATATTAGAATCATTTGGCAACTCTAAAAATATGCTGGGACCCATCTCAAACTAACTCTAGCCTCTAGAGGCAGTGCCCAGGCATCTGCATTTTTAAAAGATCTCCTAGCAATTCTGATAACTCAGCCAGGTTTCAGAACCACCGATCTGGAGGGACACAGGAGGTTGTTAGGGTGACATGGATTCTGCCACCATGCCTGGGCATTAGAGCAGAATAGTAGTTCCAGAAAGGGCATCATTTGGCTCCATTTTATATGTGCCCAGATACCTTGGTATGAATGATTGCTCTGGGGGTAAAAAAAAAAAAAAAAAAAAAAAAGTCCTGTTTTGAAAAGAAATAGCTACCTTATTAGAACTCTAACACTCTAGATGCAAAACTCCCAGCCACTTCCTCTTCTTGCATCGCCTGTCATTATTCCCTATGAAGGTGCTCTGTTTATGTTTAATAGCATTTACCACAATTATCAATAGCATTTACCACTATCATGCTTATCGTCTGCCTCTTCTCACTAAATCAGCAGCTGCATCTGTGTAAGAGCCAGGTTCAGAGCCTCTCTCTCTCTTACAAAGGCCCTTGAAAACTATTTGAGTGAATGAAATACATGTACTAATCAACCCTGCTATGCTATCGAATCATTTCCCTACCTTGTGGCTCCAAACCAATTGAGTACAATATAGAAAGAGGGAGCAGTCTTCTGACAGTGAAAGAGACTGCTAAACTGTCAGGACTAAGAGAATCACGGTGAGGGTGGGGAAAGGGGGTCTGCATAGAGCAGTTGCATTTTCCCAAGTGGTAGAAGCCTGTGCAGGTAGCAGTGCAGATTGAGTCATTGGATAAAATTAGAATTCTTAAATGAGTGATAGGGACTTTGAGTTAGTGAAATCTGAATGTATAAATGTGACCTCGTGCAGAGCCTCTCAGCTGGTGAGGCTTGGACAGCAATGCATTTTATGCAGCATCCCCTTATGTAGAATTCTGTGGTAGAAAGGGCATAAATTTTGGAATGGATCTTCATTCAAATTCTACTCCCTCTCCTGCCTGGTATTTAACCATGGACAATTACTTATCTGAGCTTCAGCTTCCTCATCTGACACATAGCAGCACTCAATAAATTTTAATTCCCAGCCTGGAATCTGGATTTCCTTACCCATTGTTTTTCATACTCTTTTTTCCTTTAATTATACTCTAGTTATTGCCTCATTTCTAGAACTACATGCAATCAATATAGCAGTATTTGATTTGCAAAAAAAAAAAACCCACACACTGACTTGTGAATTGTCTTCTATCATTCTATTGAGAGCTGTTGTATAGTGAATGTGAAAATCAGAAGGATTTCTTTAACTTATTTCTCAGCTAAAATGGAAATGCCTTTTGGGACAAGAACCTTACGTTCTGCTTTTTTGTCTTCCAGCACTGAATTCTGTAGTCAGACACATGGAGCTGATACGCACTTTCCTGATCTCAATGCGTGCAATTGTTCAGATGGGGATCAGCGGAGCGCCCTGAACATTCTGATCTCTCCTAAAATGCAGCCCATTTGTGCATTGCTGACACCATGTATCTATCTACATTCTGATCATTTACTATACTGATTGAATCAGGTTTGCTTTAAAAAAAAAAATCAGATTTGTATGTGCTTTACCTTTTAACAGAATTCAAGGTATTATGAAAATAAATATTACTTCTTTAAATTGTCATGACATTATTTATGTTAAGACAGTGGCAGGGAATACAAATTTCTTCCCCCAGTCTGATCTCTCCTTGTTTCTTTAGTAAAAGATTCTCCATTTTTTGGCTGGTGCATTATAGTACAGTTAACAGATGACATTCCCTAGTTGCCATTTGCCATTGACTTGGTCAGATGACTAGGTGCTTGCCGTAGAGTTGTAAGTGAGAGTACTGAATAGTACTTTTGCAATGAAGAAAATGTTATGTGTTTACTATTCCTATGTTGTTGCAAGCCTGGAACATGGTCAAGATGGCTAGAGCACCAGTTATCTGCTTAGATAATAAGTACAAGGGCCATACCTTAGAAATTGTAAAATTGACAGCTAGAAGGCGGTTGAGCATAATAAATTTTAGGCACTTTGCCACACCAACCCCTAATTACCTACTTATAAAATCCCTTTGCAAGAAAAAGTGGTCAACTGTTACATGCAGTTTGGACTGATAAAAAATATGGTTAAATTATGCTTATTTCATATTCAGTTCATATGAATGATGTTTAATCGCAGGTAATTAATGTGCTGATTCCATGACGATAAGTTTACAGTCTACTAATTGTACTGAACTGCTGGCCGAATGTAGCATTTTTATTTATAATGCAAAATAAAAACCATTAAGATGCTTAAGAAAGTATAGCTGATTCAAAAAGTCAGTTTTAGATAGCAATAAATAGTTCTAAGCTTCTCTCAGCACAAAAGATTACCACTTAAGGAAAACATATGCAAAAAAAAAAGCACCATAATCTAAAGTAAAAGCATTGTCACTGGTCCTATAGATTTTACTAGCTGTTTTTATTTGCTTTAAGTTTTAAATAGATTTTAGACAAATTCATTGTGCTAGAGAATTTTTAACACTAGTAAAAAATAGTCTCTGTCCTAAAAACACGTGTATGTGATTTATTTTGGTCAGAAAATAGAGACAGTATGAAGACTAAGGTAATATAGCTTAAAGGCAATGAAGTGGAAGATCATGATACTGGTCAGTAGGAAAACTGGGAAAAGCAGACCTTGGAGGCAGATGATGGCAGAGGGCTCCTACAGGCTGACTGGGAATTAGGACAGTGGTGATATCTACTACAGTCATTCACAGCATAACAACATTTTGGTCAATGACAAACCACATGTACAATGGTGGTCCCATAAGCTTATAATGGAGCTGAAAAATTCCTATCACTTGGTAGCATTGTAGCCATCATAATGTCCTAGCTCAGTGCATTACTCACATGTTTGTGGTGATGCTGGTGTAAACAAACCTAATGCACTGCCAGTTATTTAAGAGTACAGCACATACAATTATAGTGTAGGTTTGTGTAAATGCACTCTATAATGTTCACACAATGTTGAAATCGCCCAGCGACACATTTCTCAGAACAGCACATGACTATATTTGAATAATGAATTACCGCTTACAAAGCCCAAGAATTGTCTCACTCAGAGACAGGGTGTAGAAACTCAGGGAGGGTTGCCAGGGCTTGTGGGTGAAAAAAGGGATGACTATAAAGGAATAGCAAGAGGCAGGGCTTTCAGATGATAGAAAGTATATATTCTCCACACTCCACTGTCCAAGATAACTGAGGTTTGTCAGGATGTTTGTTGTGTATACAATGATTCCGGTTTTGTATCTCATACTTATGCTGTTTTGGAGAGCTTCTTCATGAAAAATACAAAATTAAGTTCAGGGTCTTGAAGAAAACCTATATGAGTTAGAGCTGCTGACCCTTAAATTTTAGTACCACTGTAAATCCAACTTGGGTCATTATCTGTGCTTTAAAAACAATCAAAACAGAGACCAAAGTGTGCGTGCTCTGCTATAAACAAACTCTTTCCCTCAACTATATCTTGGGTAACCTTCCTCATCAATACATATAATTGTAGTTCATCTTTTCAAATAATTCTGTGGTTATCCCAATATTCATTTTACCCTTATTGAATGGTTGATCTTTAAGTTATTTCAATACTTTGATCTTCCCATTGGGGGATGCTTGATGTAACAACAGAGCCTGGAATATGATAAGCTCTAAATAAATGTTTGTTACTTTGGTATACTGCTCTGAGCTGGGTAGTCTCCAGTGTTAAACGAGGTGATCTCTACTTTGAGGCTGGCCCTGGCTGGGGTGGTGAGAGGGAGAACAAAGCCACCACTCTCCTGTTCCTTGAAGCCTGTATCTGTTCCCTCCCTCTCGCGTTCCTGGGCTGTCATGTCAACACCTGGCCTGGCTCTCCACGAAGGGTGGGAAATCCCAATAAACATGTTTGGCCCAAATGCAAGCTGGTGTTTCAGAAACATGCTCTAGATTTCAGTGTACTCTTAACTTTAGAGGGAAAGTTTAATAAACATTCTTTCCCCAGAACAACAACTAAATCTCAAATATAAAACTTGAAAGACACTGGCAATCTGAGAGTCTTGAGTACATTTAGCTGCTGTGAATCTGAAAAACAAATAATGTTAAAAATCAACAAAAATTTCACAGGATCGGAATGTGGGGCTCAAGAAATAAAGTTCTCTTTATATTCTTATGTGATAGAAGGGACCATAAATTCATACATTTTAGCTGGGCATAATCAATTCATTTGTGATAAGAGACATTTTGTAGAAATAATAAGCAAACTTAAAGTACCAATAGAAGAAACAATAGGTTCAAAATCTGTCATCCCAGAATAGTGAATAGAGTTTTGGTGTTTTTAATGAGAAAATTTGCTCATTTCCTGGGATAAATCTCCACAGCTAAGAAAATTAAACCCAGCTTGCCTAAAGCCATCTAGCCAGGTCGTGGGTGCTATGTACTCTGGTTTTGCCTGTCCCCTGATGCAAAGATATAGGCTCTGACTCTGCCAAGGATGAATGGGTAGCCCCTCTCCCTTAAGCCTCATAAAGAAATATAGTTTCCAGCAGAGTGTGTGTGTGTGGGGGGGGGGGGGGGGTCATGACTATCCAGTCACAAGAAAACTGAGATGAACCTCTCTGCTCTGTTGATTGCGAGAGGTTAGAGGACAAAAAATAAACTCTTGCTCTTTGTTAGAATTCAGACTGCCTTTTATGAAAATACATTTTAGTCTAGATAGAACCCTTTCAGATTTACTTGTTCATATTCTATTAATGGTCATACAGACTTCTTCATAAATATATTACTGCTATTTGGCCCATCTGACTGATGAAATATTGACAACATGTGATTTATGTGCATGAATGAAACAGCTGGAGGGCTATTTGACTGTGATTACTTAGGGTTTTATTACCCTCTCTACAAATGGAAAGTGTGAAAATGTGAAAGCACCTATTGTTCCCAATTACTTGAAATATTTTCTGTAAATATCTAACCTCTCCCTGCAGTTTTGTTAGCCAAACTGAAAGGGAAATTATGAGGTTATTGTATAAAATTTTAAAGCAAATAAACAGGCCTTCAAAACTGCTTTATTGAAAGTAATTGAAATATGATAATCGGAAATGATATCTGAATTTACTTAGGATGGAATGTGATAACAAAATAGCCACATAGAAAATACAGCATAACTTTTTATAAGTAACAGTTTATTTCCATAACCAGATACATAAAGTCTACTTGACAGATAAACATAGCAAAAGAAAAACCCCAAAGGAAAACTCTTTTTAAACCAATTTTCTCTTATAACAAAAATAGCATTAAGTAGTAAAATAAAATAAAATTAGGAGTTTTCTTTACTACTAATTTGTGTCCTTCTAATTGACAACAGTAACAACAACAACACACCCCCAAAAACAAAAAAACAACCCAGCATGCATTTGGTAATAGTAGCCTGCTGACACATTTAACCAAGAGGAGGGGGTTGATTTTGTTTATATGACCTTGTGTGGCTACAGGAGTGCTAGAGTTCTTGAACCTGAAGATATTTCAAAATAAGAAATAGCAACAAATCTTCAGGTTACACATGTTTGTTAGAGTGAACTGCTATGGTGCTCTGAGCTCACGTCAGAGTAGTTCGCTAGCTGTTCCCTTTGGACAGGCTGTACCGAGTGGGTAGACATCGTGGGAAAACTCAACAGTATCAGAGATGAAGAATATCTTCTTTGCCAATGAATAGCCTGTGTGTACTTATAAAGACCTGTTCAGCGACCCAGCTGTTTTTAAAATTATCTCAAAGTATAACCTAAATAGTGATACCGCATTGGCCTAGTAATTCATGGTGGATCGTAATTTATCTATAGGAGACTTGGTTCTGGGAAATGGTCCCCTCTAACCTGCCTGATTTTAAGAATTTAGGAATCTGAAAGGACCATGTGATTATGCATTGGGTTGACTTTAGTCCTTTGTCACCCTACCACTTCCATATGCTTTTTGTGGCTCATGTGGGTTTGGGGATTTTACAGAAAGAAGATGAGCCATCTTAGTATTTTCTCCCATTTTAGCTCCCTTATGTCACACATTTACTCATCAGAAATAGAATAAATGTGACCATTTGCTAGTAACAGTACTAGATGACTGGAAAAAAAATAGATTACACCTAACCTCTCCTATCTATACACTCTATGCAATTTAGATAACTGAAATATTAATATTCCATATGTATCAAGATGAAACCCATCATTCTTCCCTTACTGTTAAAACCCTAATTTATATTTCCCAATGCCCATTGTTTAGCTTTTTTCTACTTCTATTTCCATTTTTCTATTTAGGTGATGCTCAAAAATCTATTGAAATTGACTCGTAAGAACTGAATTAAATTTTTCAGCAGGAATTTCTTATGCAAAGCAGTCTCTCATGTGGTTTTGCTCATACACCAAACTTAAGCCCACTCTGTGAAAGGGGACTGTCCATTCATCCAACCCAGGGGCCAATAAGTGTGCTCATTCATTTACTTAGAGCATATATCAAGAGGAGATTCTTTTCCCCAAATAGTCTAATAATACAATGATATTCAAACTTGAGTAATCAAGATGGTTTTTAACAGAAAAATAAATTTTCCTAGAGTTTCAAAGAGCTAACTTTAACACTAATATTTTTTTTCTATGAAAAGACTTTCAATAATAAATGATCACTGCAAAAGCAACAGTTGTAACAGTGAGTGTTTTTTGCAAATGGGTCTTCTAGATAGAAATAATGAACGTTTAGTCACCTTTTGAACCCCTACTATGGTTATTATTTCCCCTAATGGAGTTTAGGAACTTGTATTACTTCCTATTCCTATTTTCCAAAGAATTGCAGATGTGGTTGGCAGGACAGACATCTGAGGGAAGGGCCTAGGTTTAAAAAAAAAAAAAAGGCTTCATGTTATTAGTAATTAGAAATTAAAGGGTATCCCACCAAAAAATAGCTTCTCCAGCTAAACTATATGAGAAACTCTGAGTGGAACTTTAGTTACCAAGGAAGAAACAAGTCACTTCCCATCGCCAAGAATACAGTAAATCTAAGAGAATATGAATAACGGCTGATCTAAGAATTTACAGGTGGAGGTAAGATGAATTAAGCCACTCTACTGCTCAGGGGTGACATCAAAGTGTTGCTCATTTAGTGTAGCTCTAGCGACCATAAAACTGGGCAACATTTTGGAGAAAAGGAACCAAAGATGCCAAAAAGAGGATTTAAAACAATTGTTCTATTTGACTTTATTTTCAAATGCACTTTCGTAAGAAATTATTTACACACATGTATTCCAAAAGGCATATTTTGTTGACAAAAAAAAAAAAAAGTGATACACACATGCTTGTATGTGAAGAGGAAATAGTAGGATGCATATAAAAATGTTATGAGTGGATACCCCTAGGGACTGGGAAAGGGCTAGGGACTGGCGCAGGAGTGAGTTGTCACTTCTCATTTTATGTATTTCATGTTCAAAAAAAATGTTCGCCTGAGGTGGGTATCATTTTTATAATCACCAACCTTTAAAAAATAACTTGCTTTGTACTTGACCTGTGCAAGGAGAGAACACAGATGTTCTAGAACAATGTGGGAGTGGCATCAGAGTGCCCAAATGTGTTTGAATGCAGGAAGTCATTAATAATAATGTTTGAGTAATAAACACTGGTATCGAGATTGCTTCTGATTTGTAATCTCTTACAGATACATCAAAGGGGTCAGTAACTGTCAAAAATTTGAAGCAACCAAGATAGACAAACTATAGAACATCCATACAATGGAATATTATTCCATGATTTAAAAAAAAATAAAAGACCCAGGAGCCATGAAAAGATATGGGAGAACCTTAAATGGGTGTCCCTAAGAAGCCAATCTGAAAAGGTTATAAATATATACTGTATGCGTCTAACTACATAACATTCTGGAAAAAGCAACCTGGCAACAGTAAAAAGATCAGTGGTTGCCAGGAGTTGGGGAAGGGGGGAAGGAGGGAGGGATGAATTTGTGGAACAAGGGTGGTTTTAGGGCATTTGGAACTATTCTGTATGATACTGTAATTATGGATACATGACATGCATTCATCAAAACTCATAGAACAAACAGTACGATACAAAAAGTGAACCCAAATTAAACTATGGACTCGGTTAACAATAATGTATCTGTATTGATTGGTCAATTGTGGTGCAATCATAACTAATGTACCACACTAATGCAAGATTTTAATAATAGGGAAACTCAGAGGTGGAGAGAGGAGACATATAGGAATTCTTTGTACTTTCCGATCAAATTTTCTGTAAAACTAAAGCTGCTCTTAAAAATAAGTCTATTACTTTTTAAATAACTTAATGCGGGTTTTAAATATTTATATGTAATAATAATAAAAGGCCAGTAATAACATAACGAGATTAAAAACTAGCATTTCAAAACCAAGTTAGGACTATGATGCCCCAAGCCACGTTTTACAAGATAAGGTTCAAGAGTGCTTTTCTATGCAGTTAGCACAGCCGCCCTGGGACCAGTCCCTTTCCCCCTTCGCGCAGAACTGTTGCGGACCTGGTGCGCCCTCATCTGCCCGTGCATCCTTGGTGACCTTCGCCTCACGCGCCTTCCACCACCAGGATCCCTCTGCTTCCCACCAGCGTGCGGGGCACCACGGGCAACTCCAGCGTCCCAGCGCGTGCCTCTTTTACCGGATTGGTGGTGGTCACCGTGGACTCCTCGCCCCACTCGCGCACCCCACAACGCCGGCTCCGCCTGCCTGCCCAGCTTCGAGTACGATCAACACTCGAGTGCGCGCCACGCAGAGGCACCGAGATGGCGAAGACGCTGAGCAAGCGGGTTTGCTATGAACCCGTCTCTGCGAGCTGTGGCCTCGCCTGGGAAGCTGGGAAGAAAAGCCAGCGCGGGATGGTTTGCTTCTCCCGCTCCCCAGTCTCAGCCCAGGTCTCTAAACCCGCAGTCCAGCAGACGCACGTACACACAGCTCTGGACGTTCGGTCTGTCATACGCAAGCCTGGGTGGTGGTGCTTACGACCTAAAAATAAACACTCCATTCCCTTGGGAAGGGAGAGGCTGGGATTCCATCTATTTAAATTGCACAGATTATTTTCATTCCTTGGTGTCCGAAGTACTGAAGGCCGAAATCTGCTTCTCCGCTCTTTGCATGTATTTGTTTTAGTGACTGGGAGTCACTTCCAAGAAGGGCTGCTCCTATGGCAACTGCAACAAAACAAGATTAGGCTCCCATAAGGGTGGAGGAAGGAAACTTCCTAAGAAAGTCAGGCGCCACAGCCAGGGGTGTGGATCTCCCTTGTTGGGCCTGCTTGGGAATGGAGGGCCTGGTTAACAGGCCTTGAAGAAAAGCCGGTATGACAAGGATGTTTTCTTAAGTTCTGCATTGCGCTAACTCAGCTGTAATTTTTAAAAAGCATGCCTTATCCTTTGGGTTGGAAAGGAATATTGGAATTCAGTGTTGGTGCTTATTTCATACAGTAACATGAAGGGAAAGTAATTCACCTTAGTTCATATTCATACAATTGCATACATTATCCTAGATATTATTTGTACATTATATGAATTCAAAAGATATATAATGTTATATATCTTCAAAAGTACAGAAATAAAAGAATTAAAACCAATGACTCACCAAAATAGTAATTACTAAAAGTTTATAGTGATCATACTAAAAAGAGAGTTTGCAAACCAAAACATGGAATGAGACTCAGGGGTGCATTTTTATAAAGCAGCTTATGTAGTGAGAAGGCAGTGACTGTTTATTCTTCTCAGTGATGGTTCATAATATTAGAATTTTCAGTGGTTACCTCATATAAACCTTGGGAAATCGTTCAAGTGTTGTTTATGATTTCCAGAGACATAAGCAAGAAATGATGGAAATCAAGTTAATCTTGCAAAATAAGCTAAATTAAGCATTGTTTGTATGACTAAACTGGTTTTGTCTGCTCAGGGAATTTTCAAGGCTGGTCTCCATTTGTATGTATATAGATATATACACATACATACATATAATATAAGCGTATAATATATAGTGCATATATAATTGTATGTAATGTATTATATTTGATGTAATTATATAATCATCCATTTATTTTGAAACGTTGTACTTCCAAGCAGATATTATTTGGAAAACACTGTACACTCTACACTTTGAAGCTTATCTTAAGTTCCTATATTAAATATAGAGTTGAGGTTCAGCATTTTTCTGGATCCAGCCTAAAAAACAAAGCTTCGTTTCCTTCTAAAGGAAGGGTTCTCAGTTCTATTAGACCTCAATACTCAATTTTATAACAAATATTTTAGCGCCTCCTTAATTATCCTAAAATGTATTTCATAGGTAATATTATTCCTCTAATAATATTCCTCCATAATTTTAAAAAAGCAATACAATGTTCTAACTAAAATATAAAGGAGAAATAAAAGGAGAGTAATAGTACTGCGACACAGGGGCACGACAAGAGAAGACGTGATGAAGTAGACGTGTGCTCGCTCTTGTTTGCAGCATCGCGTATGAAAGTGACAACTACAAATGAAGGCTAATACAGGTGCCTCGTGTGGCAAGTACAATGTCCCAAAACGGTGAAAGGATTTTCTGAAATGGCAAACAAGCTCTTAGTAAAGCAAGCAAAACAAAGTATGATCTTCTGCTGTTTTTTACTTTGGTAGTTGCATTCATGGACTTCGGCATACATTAAAACTATGCAAAAGTTATTTTGTGTTTATACGTAAAATGGAGTTGGGTTGTAGGCTCTGAAAATCATAAATAGGTGTTTGGTTTATTTGATTTTCTTACACGAGCATTCAATGGGATATTTGAAAGTTAACAAAACTGTCCCATGCCAACAGTGCTAACCAAATATAGTGGCAACTAATTCTCTACAACTCCCACCCCCAATGTAGATTTCCAAAACATCCCCTAGAGGCAGTTTCAAAACACTCTACCTTTTAAAACGCTATTCTAAAAGACAGAGCCTTTACTCCAACAGGAATATAATGTTAATGTATCTTATTCGTTGACTTGAGATTTGAATCAAAGAATGAAAGGCAATGTTGCCGAAAACCAGACTGTCTTAAAATCAAAGGGTGATAAATTGATCACAATGAAAGGAGTCTATTCCTAGTGCTTGTCACTTTGGGAAAGAACTGAAATGACTGGTTTATTCACAAACAAAAAGAACTCGATCTTCAAAAGCTCTTCTAAGCATTTTAAGTGCAGCTGGCCTGAAGGCCAGGTGATGCCTTCGGAGCTCAGTCATGGGGAATGACACTGCAGCAAATACACATAGGTGATTAGCTGAATGAAATAAGAATGAGAGGCAGTATTCTCAGCTTCTCTATCTCCACAGAGCTGCCCTCTGCAGAAACAATGTCAAGCTGGCTTGAGCACAGCATCTCTTCTGCAGGGCTAAATGTTATTTGCTTGTCTGAGAATAACATAAATCATAGGCAGGTCCTATATGCCATATGCCATATGCCAAATAGTGAAGTGAAGATATGCGGGGAAGGGAGACAGATTAAAAGCAAGGAGGCGAGTCAATGATTCTTAATCCTGGCTGCACATTAAGATCTCTTCAGAAGCCTTTAAAAAATATTGCTGCCTGGGCCTATTCTTATGGTGTTTGATCCCACTCACCCACCCCCAGTAAATGTTAGCTAATTTTATTAATTTTATGTCCTTTTTTTGTGTGTACTATTTGTCCCCAGTGAAATTATTTTTTGAGAATTTCCTATACATTTCGGTAATTTTCTCCTGACTTCAGGGCTCAGGATATTATAGCACATCTTTGTATAAAATAGAAAACCAGTGACTCTACATTTATTCATTACCCCCTCCACTTAACCTCCCACTCATTGAAGCTAAAAGCTTACTGTATAGGTCTATCCCCTTCTCCCTCTCATTCACATTTCCCCCCGTGAATTTCCCATGACTTGCAATGATAGTCCTCCCTCACTTTTTTCCCATCTCATTCCACGTAGTTAGCTTAACTTGTTCTACAGTGATATCTACTCATGGCATTCTGACTATCCTGGCTAGAGTAGGACTTCAGCATCAATTTCACAAGCTCATCAGATGATTCTAATGTGTGGTCAGGGTAGTGAACACTAATTTGGCAACTAGAAATAAAAGAGTGAACACGTGTCCTTTTGCCAGCCCAGAGCTTTTACTAAGTAATTAAATACATATGGATGCTTCCACAAAGGAGGTTTGGGCAACAATGTTGTACACATCTGAAAATATTAACCGGCAGTATGACCTTGGGCTGGTTAATTTATATCTCTAAGACTCAATGTCATTTATCAAAGGAGGTTAGTTATGGCACTTGCCTTATATAAATGTGAGTCTTAAATGAGATTATATGTGTAAATCACTTAACACTATGCTTGATAGAAAGTACTCAATAAAAAACTTCAATTTCATCATCTTATTATTATTTAATGGAATAAAAGTATTGGATTTAAGATTTATACATAGCATATTTGTGTCCATGGAGAAGTACGCATTCTAGAATGCAAACAGAAAAATATTTAAAAATCATTTCATATTCTTAGAGTGCTTTTCCTTTGAACATAGATGGGGGATAATTTAATAGATTTCCAATATTCAGTTTTGAATCTGTTCTTAGTCTTATTTGTCATTCTCAACTTTGAACTTCTGTCTTATTAGTCCTCTTCCACAAAGTCCACACTAGAGTTTTTTTTATTATTATTAATATATTCCATATCTGTCCATTTATGCTCTATAAATACTAATTCCAGACTTGCTTAGCCAGCACTTTTCTGACCCTATGGACTCCACAAAATGGACTAGGACCTTCTTATATAATGCATAATCTACCAAGTTGGTGTAAGGGAGTGAGATGAGCTGTGATACTGAGATCGAAAGAACAGGCTGGGAGAGCCAGGCTCCTAATTACTTCAGTCCTTTCCTATCACTAGGGGATGGGAGAATGAGAAAGAGAGAGAAAGAGGAAACAAGATTGAGGGGGTGGGGGAGAGGTGTGAAGGAGAAGGGAGAGGGAGAGGAATACTTGCTCTAAGCCCGTAGAGTTGTAAGCTGGCTAAATGTGAAGAATTCATTCGGCCTGGCTAGAGACAGTTCCAATGGGCTGCACTTCAATAGTGGGATAAGCAGGCTCTGGGGCTTCTTTTCCTCTAAGCCCAGTCTAAGTCTCAGCTTCTGAGCAGCCTGATGTGATGAGGCAAATTCAAGAAAAAAAGGGGGGAATGCACTTCCTCCTGAGAGCTAGATCGGAGTGCCTCTAATCTCTCTTATTTGTCAGTAATAGAATCCAACTCCAATAACTTAGGAAGGAAGACATTACCAGAAGGCTATTTGTGAGAAGGCTAGAGGAGCAGGCTTAGTCACAGAGCCAAAGGAGGCAACTGGCAGAACCACAAACCAGTCCAATGAAGACACCATTGCTGCTGTCGCCAAACATGAGACCCCGCAGCTCGCCCACCACTGATGTTGATGTGAAGTGACAGGTACTGCCACAGGCATGACTGCCACTCCATTGGGGAACCTGACATTGCTCCACCAGCTGCCATGGTCCACCTATAAATGGTTTCCCCACCTCCCTGCTTCTTGAAGTAGAGTAGCCCCCAACTTCAGGTTCCCATGCTAGGCCAGCCTCGGTGTCCACTACAGAGGGGATATCTGTTGGTTCTCTGCCCCGCTCCCACCCTCCTCTGCCTTCCTTTGTTTCATTTCCCATGCTCTCTCACTCCAGCTGAAGATGAGCACATGGAGGCAAGGGAAAACTCTTCTATAGCTGGCTCCAACAGTGGCAGTACTGGTGATACTGGTGACCACATACCACAGGGGGCCTGAAGAGCATCTGAGGCACCAGCAGGGACACAGCATCAGTCTTTGCTCACCCTTAGTGGGGTAGGAGGTGGGCAACATTAGACGTTCAGTGGCTCCAACACTTAAATATTAGTAGCTTCTGATCTGATCTCTGCATAACACCTCCCTCTCTCTGTGTTCTTCCAGCTCTTTCAATACCTTTGTCCATATTCCCTATTTTCCCGAAAGGACAATGACTAATACAGATTTCCTATTCATATAATGAGAATAATAATTTTAAAAAGTAACTATCCTCTTGGCCATACAGAACTATAGCAAGCATGCATTATTTAATAGTTACCAGGTTGCTTTAAAGTTAATAAAGAACTATCTAATTTCTAAGTATTATAATTATACAAATAAGAGCATTCACATAGGGAAATATAGAGTAGTGAGGAGATTTCTATGGGACACAGAATGAAGACAGAAGTTTTTTGTTCTGTTTTGTTTTGATTCTAAAGTGTGATTACTGTATCATGATGTCTTCTACCAGCCCAGGCTGTCCTATCTTTATAGATATTTATACTCTGTTGTCATCATAAAGCAATATAGAATGGCTAATAAGAGCTTAAGCTTTGTAGTACACAGAGCTCCACCTTTTATTTGCTGTGTGGCTTTAGACAAGTTACTTAACCTGTTTGTGCTTCATTTCCTCATCTGTAATGGACCTACCTTACTGGGTTGCTGTGAGAACTAAATGCAATAATTCATATGTTAAACAATCAAGATTCATGTGACATAATAAGAAAGCACTTTTGTTTGTCATTGCCCATTTAAAATTTATTCAGTGGGAGAAGGCCTTTTTTTTTTTTCCCCTGAATGAAAAATCAGGCAGTTCCCTAATATTTCCTTAGACAATAAAAAGTTCCCGCAACTCCATTTTAAGTTGCAAAACTTAAAACAATCTCATTTTGATGCTTAAGAAATCATGTTTCATATAATAATAAAGGATTCTTGTTTCATACAAAGTTCCCCTTAGCTGAGATCTTCTGCTAAGAAGCCAGAAATAAAGGCATAATTCTCTTTTAATTCCTTTTAATTCCTCACTTTATCCTTCCAGTCTTGCTCTCCCAATTGGATAATCAGGATTTCTCATCATTTGAGGTGGTAGGAAAGGTAAGGGGGTAGGCAGGAACACTCTTAGTTGGTACCATTGGAAGCTTCCCATTTTCTGGGCTTGGCAAATGTTTAAAAGTGACTTTTAAATGGTGTTTCAGAGTTTCCCCCAATGACATTCAACTGCATTTCCCATGTTGAGGAAAATATAATTTCTCCTGGTTGCTGTCTAGTCGTAACCCCCTGAGCTGTGTGTGTGCGTGTGTGTGTGTGTGTGTGTGTGTGTGTGTGTGTGTTCAGTTGTCTGCTCTAACTAGGATCTTTGTTGGAGAGACCCATTGTTTCTCCAGGCAGTTCCTTGGACAGGATTTAAGAAGACTCCAAGTCAGCCTTCTCTCCCTCCTGGTCCACATATGGACTTTTTGTCCTGACATTCTGGGAGTACAAGCTGATTTTAATACACCAACAACTCTCTTTCACTCTGTTAATGACACTCCTAGTCTGCCCTTCTCTCTTGCCCTCTAGATGCTTTGCGTGCAAGTCAGACAGTTCCACTATGGTTCCTATTGCAGGGACACATATAATGCTCTGGCTGGTCCCAGGGAAGTCCTTCTTGACTTGAGATGAAGAAAGAAACATCCCAACCATACTCCTTTGGTACATATGGGAAAGGATTCAGAGAGCACCTCTCTCAAAACACATTTTCTTCACATTTTTTTCTCAATTTCAACTATTTTATATATTTGATTTGGCTGAAGTCAAGAACTGTATAAACAACTCTTTAATTGTTTATAAAATTTACTTTTCAACTAAATCCTACTTTGTAAACCCTCTGGAGTGGTCTATCTTACAATTCACCTTTGTATTGTATCAATTGCCTTAGCCAAAAGACACTCATATTCATATTTTTTTTAATGCGAAGAGTTTTTATAACAGTGCTTTAAAAAATGTTAGCTATTATTACTATCCCGGATGTAAAACAAGACATGTGGATAGTTTAAAATAAGTAATTGGAACCAAAACAAAAGAATCACTCATATTGTCTTCTAAGAAACAGCCTTGGATAATCAATTAAATGTTTTCAGAGAAGAGCTTTTCTTCTATTTGAAATAAATGAACTACAATTAAACTTAAGCAGAGCAATGAACTTGTGACCTCTAATTTCCAGTCAGTGATGTTTTGAAACTGAGCCACCCTGAGCAAAGTTTTGCATAGCAGCAACTGTGGCTGGCATGTTCATGAGAGAGCTCTAAGCAAAGACATCCCAGTTGAAATGAGGACACTAGTTACCAAATATGATTCTTCATTAAAAGGAACCAGGACTCCTTAGAGAAATGGTTGATTGCAAAGCCAGGACAGGGTAAATATATGGTGAGCTTAAAATGTTTTGTTGCACAAGAAAGTGGAGAAATGCTTAAGATATGACAGATACATGTTAAAAGGACACAGGAATTGGCTTGAAGGGACTCCCTTGGGCAAATCTGGGCCAATCTGAGCATAAAAAAATTGATAGCAACGGATTTACAACCCCTTGAATAAAATAAGAAGCCATGAGTTATGAGTTCATACTGTATACACAAACAAATAAATGCAAATTGGTACAGTCATTATGGAAAACAGAATGGAGATTTCTCAAAAAACTTTAAAATAGAATTAGCATATAATCCAGCAATCCAATTCCTGAGTATATATCAAAAAAAAAAGAAAAAAGAAATCACTATCTCAAGGAGATATTCGAGTGTCCTTATTTGGGAGAGGTACACGTTTATGTAGTGGAAATGACGAGGCGCTTTGTTTGAAGTTTGCACTCAGTGGTTCAAAAAATAGACTAAGGGCAAAAAATAAAGACTAAAAAGGAGGAGCGAGGGAGGGAGAGGGAAAGGGTGGAGGTGAAGGAGTGACAGAAAAGCCAGCAAGGAGGTAAAACCGGGGAATCTGAGTGAAGTTGATGTGGAAATTCTTCAAACTGTTTTTTCAACTTTTCTGTATGTTTGAAATTATTTCAAAAAAATTTATTAATAAAACTATTAAGTTAACTTCTTAATGGTGTTCTAGATTCACCGTGCTTCTGTGATTACAGATTTAAAAATTTTTATCCTTATCTTAATATCAGTTGTTTTGTAACCAAGTCTGAAGCTCAGTAGTTTATTCTCATCTTATTTCTACTACAATATGCTCTCCGTGTTAATACCTATTCAAAATCTCTGATGTATTAGGTAAAAATGAAGATTCTGAGGCTCTCCAGATCTATGAAGTCAAAAAATTGGAACGAGGACCATGAATCTACATTGTTAGCCAGGTCCTTGGGTGATTTTTTTTTTAAGTTTTACTTATTTACTTTTATTTTAATTATTTTTTTTTATCGGGGTGACAATGATTAACAAAATCCAATAAGTTTCAACTGTACGATTCAACAGTAAGTCATATATACATTTCATTATGTGTTCACTGCCCATAGTTAGATTTCTTTCCATTATCACATACCCCTCTTCCCTCTGGTAACCACTAGTCCGCTGTCCATGTCCATGAGTCTCTGTTTGTTTGTCCTGTTTGTTGCTTTTAGATTTATATCCCACATATAAGTGATATCATGTGGTTTTCACCTTTTCCTTTCTGGCTTATATTGCTTACCATGATTATCTCGAGGTCCATTCATGTTGTCGCAAAAGGTAGTATTCATCTCTTCTTACAGCGGAGTAATATTCCATGTATATATGTACCACAGCTTCTTTATCCAATCATCTATTGTAAGACATTTCATTTTCTCCATGTCCTGGCCACCATGAACAATGCTGCTATGAACATTGGTGTGCAAATATCTTTTCAAATATATGTTTTCAAGTTTTTTTGAGTAAATATTGGGTAGTACTTATGCATACTAAAACTTAAAAGTTTCATCACATAGTTAAGCTTGGTAATTTTGACAATGACCAAAAAAATGCCTTTAAGACAAACAAAATTATATCATGAAATCCTAATTTTAAATCTAATTATTTTTCAATTGCTTAGAGTACTTATTCAAGTATTTTTGTGGGCCCTTGCATACTTGAGAATGTCTATTTACATTACACAAGACAGAAACCTTGGTTGAGTGTAAAATTCTTGGGGTGTAAACTTTTCTGCTCAACATGCTGTCAATTGACTTTCAAAATTTAATATGTCAGAGAAATTTGAAGACAGCTTAATATTTGTTCTATTTTTAGAGCACTAGTATTAATTTTGTGCCTGAATATTTCTATAACCTTTTATCATTTTAATTTTTTAAAGTTGCCAAGATATACCATTGATCTCACCTGTTTTACAACTAAGAATGTAGAATATGAATATACTATAATACTAAAATGTTTTTCAGCATAGGATAATTTCCTTCCATTGTATCTTTGAGTCCTGGGGGTACCATGCCAGATACTTTCAAGCCTCAACTTTACTCCTACTGTTCTATATGTCCCCTAAAATGTACCCTTGCCTCTTTTGCCTGGAAAATCCCTACCCATTATTATTTTTGTCATAGCTTAGTAAAATATACAAATTTATAATATTTATGTTTTCTAAAAGCATAATAGATGTTTATATTTTTTTGCAAATGATGTTTTTCTCTTCTGTGCTTTTTTAAATTGTGAAATGAATCACACACAAAAGACTTAAAAAATAATAATAATACAAATGCTTGTGTACCCACCATCCAATTTTAGAAATAGAACTTAAAAGTATATTAGAAGTCCCTTCTGTGTCTCCATCTGGGAATACGTACCTAGCTATCATATTTTTAATTTTGAAAAATTAAGAGGCAAACACAAATTTAGCTTTGCAAGGAAAGACAGAATTGTCCTCATTTAATGAAGCCTCCCAGATAATGGGAACAGTTTCTGAGTCGTGATTTGGCTTCTCCTTCCCTGACAGGTGATTGGAAATCTTTGGAAGTCTGTGGGCAAAGTCATAAATGAGTCCTGGGAAACTTAGCACCTTCAAGCATCTGACAGAATTACGGTGTGGAATACACAACCTCTAGAAGAAATATGGTTAGAGAGAGTGAGTTGCATTGTATTTTCTCCTTAGCTTACCATGTTCTATTTCCAGCTCTGAAGCTGCTCAAAACAATATTTCTGAGGAGTGAAATGAGTATCTTAAACTAACGTGGCAGAAGGACTTGGAGGAGATAGCAGTAAGTTCATCAGCTCTCAAGACAAAGCAAGGACAGACAAAAATTTCACCAGGTTCATTGGACTTTCTGTTCACTATTAGAGTACACAATAACATCGAGGATCTTGATGATAATAGCACTCAACATGCCTATGTCTTGTGTTGCATCGCTCTGATCCTGACTGGTGTCCCTTACTGGAGCATAGGTGTCCTTCTGGGATCTTCTTTCTCCATCATCCTGGGGATTCTTTTTGCCTCTATCCTGTGTTAGATATCCTGTTTTCTGAATCTTATGTCTTCCTTTTTTCTTGGTCCACTCTTTTTGTGGAGTGAATCCTCAGTAGAAACTTGAGAAGGGATGTATAAAAGATAAGATTTTTAAATCTTGTATGTTTGAATATAGTTTGTCCTACTTTGATGTTCTTGTTGATTACATATAGAATTTGAAATTTCAAATGACTTTTTTCAGATTTTGAAAGATATTGCTCCAGTGTTTTCTTGCTTCCGATATTAGTATTGAGAATTCAGAAGCCTAATACTGGGTATGCTACTATTTTTTCATGTCTGGAAATGAGTAATATCTTCTTTTTACCCTCAGTGTTCTGATATTTCACAAAAATATGCCTTAGAGTGAATCTATTGGATTAAGCACTTATTGAGTTCTTTCAGTCTGACAACTTATATCATTCAGTTCCAAAATTTTTTCTTAGATCTTTTTCTTTATTTTTATGTTCCATTTTTTTCTTTCCTTCTAGGACATCTGTTATTCAATTGTTTGATTTCTTGGATGGTCCTGTGATTTTTTTTCATCTTTTTTCTTTGTTGTTGTCTCTTGCTTTATGAGGAAAGTCCTCAAACTTACCTTCTCAAGTGCTATCAATATAACTTTCTGCAATGATGGAAATGTTCTATATCTGAGCTGTCCAATACCTTAGCCCCTAGCCACCCATGTGGCTTTTTTTGAGTCTTTGAAATATAACTAGAGAAAATGAAGACTTGAATTTTTAATTTTATGAAATTTAATTAATTTTAATTTAAATGCAGTGGCTAGTGGATACCACATTGGCTAGCATAAATATTAGTTTTCTGCTACTATGTTTTTAATTTCCAAAAGTTCTTTTTTTCCCCCTAAATCTTCCATTTTCATAGCCCTGGTTCTTGTTTAGTGAATGCAATATTTCCTCTTATTGCTCTGGGGATATAATTATAGCTGCTGCTTTTAAATTTTAATTACTGTTTCCTCCAAGATGCTTTTTCTATCTGTGCTTGTTTGTTTGAGACTCTATCTTCTGTATAACAGGCTTTCATTAGATGTCTGGGAAATCTTGGAGGTCTGCTCAAAATTAAAAGTGGAAAATTTAAGAACTGATTAGAAGCTCTGAATGTGTGAGTTTTACTACAGGGTGATATAGGTAGGTAGGCTGTTGGGGAAACCTTGATGTCAGTATCTTTAAGCATTTTCTTTTTCAGATGGCCAGATTCCCCCAGGGGAGAGTCTTCCAATATCCTAATTAAAAAGTAAAGATGTAGCTGCTCCAAGTTGGAGAAGAGGTTTGAAGGTTTGTGAGCTCTTAGTTCCCCTCAATGAGACTAAACATCTAGACGTCTGCAAGAATGAAGGAGGGTCTATGACTCCAATTTCTTCTCAAATAGCTTTCATTAGCTATTCTCTCCCTTTTACCTCTAGTCTTAGACTTTCGGCCCTAATTTAAAAAGCCCAGGAATTGTACCCTTTGAAGATTTTGCTGCTTAAATATAGTTGGTTCTCAGCTTTCCCACCAATGGCTTGAAATTTTGTTTTCTCAGGGCTGTTAAATCACTTACCACTGATCCATCAGCTTTTCAGCTTCCCAAATTTTGTTGCTGCTGTTTCCTCTCCTATTCTCCTAATCCTGTGGGTTTAGGTCTTGAAACAAAGCACTTCCTATTTTTATGTTTGTTCAGGAGGGAGGAAAATTCGATGCATATGTTCTATCCACCGCTTTAATCTGGACTCTCAAAAGTGTCTACTCATTCTGTAAGGTTCAGTTCTGTGAAGCAGTCTTCTGAAACATTTACCTGTAGCAGAATTAATTCTGTTCTTCACTGCATTTAAATTTTTTCAGTGTGGTAAACAACAAATTGAATCCTAAGTCATTTATTTTCATTATGTCTCTTTTCCCAGAGAAAATATTAATCTAAAAATGTTAGGACCAAGTTTTATCAACAGCACTTATCACAATTAACAGTAAGCACTCAATCAATGTTTGCTATACTCATGAATGTATAGTTAGGTTCCTAAAGCAGTAGCGACAAACCTTTTCAAAAACTGAACACTAATGCAGATACATTGTTCACTGACAAAACTTTTTAATTCATCTGTTTTGCTGTCTTCCCAAACTAAAACTGAAAACCTGTTAGCACCTACCTACACAGCACAGAAGCCTGTTTATACATCAGAGCAATTTTTTGATTTATAGCCCTCTAGTGGCATTTGAAGAAACAAGCCTTATGGGCTATCCTTAGATGACGATCTGCTGCTGTTGCTATTACAATCTCAATGAAATACATCTCTCTATTTTTTAAATCTTCCCAATTGAATAAGCATGACTTCTGTAATCATAGTAAGCTATAATTTGTTAAACAATTCGACAAGTTTCTAATACAATATTAGGAAGTACATTAGGAAGCTGAATGAAAGTACAAATATAAATTATGTATTTAGAAAATACAATCTATTTCTAAAGTTTACTTTTTTATTTCTCAACCTGATTTAGTTGAATTATGATAATCTTTGAATGAATTATTTATAATTCAAATTTTAAATAAATATCTGAAGTTCTTCTAATAAAAAAAATCCATTGTATTTTATATACCAAAAATCCAAATTGAGTTTCTTCTGCTCAATTTCAAAATAAACCTTTAATATGCATGTTTAAACATGTTTATTTAAACAAACACGTATAAAAGTGTTCAGGATAAACTTTCTCAGATGGTCTATTTAACAAAAGGACCAACATTTGTACACATTTCCCTTGCCACTGGGTTATTATGTAGGTCTGTGCTTCTCAGGAAGGTTACACATCTCCATGCTGTTGAGTGGAGGACCCTCTTTGTTTTGTATTAGAGATGAGATAGGACATGATTTGTACCAGCAGGTCACACAAATATTTCCAAGCAATTGCATAATATCTAACAAGAAGAGAACCTATTAGAACAAGGAATTATTTAACTCACAAATTATATATATATATATATGAATATGGATATATATTTATATGTAAACTTTCAAATGTTTTACACAGCAAAGGAGTTCATGCTAAGCAAATATAAGAGAAATAGATATTGCGAGATGGAAGCCACAGAAGATAAGGGTGAGAAAGACAACCCCCTTCCCTACCCATCCCCCTGAGAGCAGAACAGTGCTTGTCACATGAGTTTAACTAATCTGAGCCAGAATCTTTTCAGTTGCTACTCAGCAGCAACTGGACTTTTCTATGGCCCAGTGACTGCCTATGTTTTCCATTCTTCTAATTATTCTATTTTTTCCTCCAAATAAGCATTTTTATTCAAGTTATTCTGCTACTCCTTCTACTATTTTTTATTGGATATGGTTGGAGAGATAACTTATCTTTTGGTTTTTAGTGGCTGGACCAAGAAGAGCCACACCTAGCCTGATGGAGAGGACTGAACATCGCCCAAAGATCATGAACATTGAGTTGGATGCACTAGCTAAATAGGAAAATTTAAGAACTGATTAGAAGTTCTGAATGTGTGAGTTTTACTACAGGGTGATATAGGTAGGTAAGCTGTTGGGGAAACCTTGATGTCAGTATCTTTAAGTGATAAATTGTTCATTAGGTGAAGGAAGAAGAGTGTACATGAATGTGTGCAGGAAGAAGAGTGTACATGAATGTGTGTGTTCACCAGGATTGTGGCAGACACTGTTAGTTATCCAAATATTTGATCTCTCCTTTTTCAACAACAATAGACTTTCAACTGTTATAGTTTACTGTTCACAGAACCATTATAACATTCTTCCCAGCCCCTTTTGCAACAAGTGTGTGGTTATGTGACTAAGTTCCAACGGATGGAATATAAGCATAAATGATGTGCATGACTTCTAGGTGTGACTGTAAAAAGAAATGTACATTCTCCCTTTCAATTTCTCCCTCTCTGCACTGGATGAACTGTACGCAGAATGTCAAGCTGTCTGGAATATGGGGATGAGAACAACATACTAGGAATGACACAGCAACAAGAAAGAAGGACTATGGGCCCTTGACAGCTTTGCATTACATAGCCAAGCTTTAACTTCCAAGAAAAATAGACTTCTATATCATTTAAGCCACTGATATTTAAGGTCTTTTTCTTACACGTTTCAATATTTATTCTAAAAAACATGCCAAGGGAAGAAGCAGATCTCATAAAGGGCAGATTTGTGGGTTACATTATAGAGAAGTAAAGTTTAATCTCTAATCTAAAGAATCACAGAAATTAGCCTGGAAAAGCCCTGAGACAAAACCTAGTATAGGATGTAGAGGTACTGAAAGAAGTTAATATGGAAGGAGAAGTATTTTATGCTACACCTGGAGAGATAACCTTAACCCAGATCATTTTGAGCCTTGCAGCTATATTGACTAAGGAGGATGAAGAAGATGAAAATCAAAAGTGAATCCCACATTTCTGCCCTGATCAACTGTGCAGATTGTAGAATCATTTGCTGAGAAAAGAAACAACAGAGAAGTGACAGGTTTTGGTGGGAAGATGAATCCACTTTTGATATGTTGAGTTTGAGGTGTTTGTGAGTAGGCAATTAGATGTGAATTGGTGCTCAGAATTAAGATCTTGGGTGGAAATAAAAGTTTTCGAGCCATTGACAAATGGATAGTAAATAAAGCTACAAGAATAGGTAAGAATGCTTAGTGTGAAAGTCTATAATGAGAAAGGAATATGATAGAAAGGAAGAGGGTCTAATATCAGCCCTGAAAAATTTCCTACATTAAACAATTAAATGTAAGAAGGGGAACTGACCAGGGAGATTAAGAAGGAATGTCCAGAGAGAAAGGAAGCCAGGCAAGTGTGTTGTCATGGAGACAGACCAAGTAAGACAGTGTTTCAGTAAATAAAGAACAGCCAACAATTTTGGATGCTGCTGGAAGGTCATATAGAATGAGCTCTGACAAGAGCCTACTAGGTTTAACCATATGGAAATAATTGATGACTTCAATGAAGAAGTAAAGGCATTGGACTGTGGGGGTGGAATTCATATTAGGGTAGGCTGTAATAGTGAAAGGTTGTTGTGCAAAAAGAAATACTTCTTTCGAAAAGTTTAGCTCCAAAGGGGAAAAGAGAGAGAGGGCAGAAGCTGTAGGTTCTGAAATTGAGGGAGGTATTTTGTTTGGTTTGTCTTTTTAAGTTGGAAAATTTTGAGCTGAGTTTTTTAAATACAGAAGAGGATGATCTGTTTGCAAGGAAAAGATTGAAAATACAGGAAAGTGGATAATATAAAATTCAGCTGGGGCTAATAATAGAATAAACAATTCTAAACTCTCTATTTTAGGTTTGTGCCAGGGTTGAAACATCTCTCCTTTAGGTGTCCAACTAGGCATGATTTTCTTAGGCAGAAGGCACTAGCATCATCAGAATTTCTCTCTTGGTAGTATGAAAAGTAACACCAGAGGAAAGATATAAAAACTCTTGGGTCCCCTGCATGCTGATATCACACGGTCAAAGGGAAATACAAGAGAGTATGACTTTGGATGGTTCAACTTAAGATTTTTCGACTTTATGATGGCGTGAAAGCAATCCACATTCAGTAGAAACCATACTTTGAATTTGGAATTTGCTCTTTTCCAGGGCTAGATACTCTCTCACGATGCTAGGCAGTCACACAATCACTAGGGTAAACAATCACTAGGGTAAATGACCAGTACTCTATGGTGTGGTATTAAATGAATTTTGACATGCTATTTTTAGCTTAAACAACAGGTTTATTAGGACCTAACCCCATCTTAAGGGAGCATCTGTATGGGACACTGGTATTTCTTGGACATTCCAGGTATGTCCTCTGCTCAGGGCCTTTTTCCCTTGTTGTTTGATCTGCCTGAAATTCTCTTCCCCCAAATTTCCTCAGAGTTTGCTCCCTCAGGTCCTTCAGGTGTTTGCTCAGATAGCACATCATCAGAGAGGCCTCCCATCACCACTCTAGTTAAAATTGCAAAACCCTCTACCCACACAAGCACCCCCCATTCCCCTTAACTGCTTAATTTTTCTCTATATTGTAAACATGTTACTTATATCTTTTGTTTACTGTCTGTATTCCACTTCTTGAATGTTAACTCCACTAGAGCAAAGAGTTTTTGTCATTTTGTTCGATGCTCATTCTTGCCACATAGAAGGTGCTTAATAAATATTTGTTGAATGAATGAATGCTTAATGTACCTTAGCATTCCCATAGATACAGACAATAGCACTAAGATATAAATCTATCATTTTCAGTGTAGATAAATTATCAGTTTTTGATAGTGAAGCTTCTTAATGGTTGAGACACATGTATCAAACCAAAAGTTCAAGTGAAACAGTTTTTGACTAGTACTTATTAATGTCCATGTAATGTAGATCCTGATAGCATTCACTGGGTCATTTTTTTCTTCTTTGAGAGAAAAAGCTACCTTGTCGAAAAAAGGGAGATCAGCATTTCTCAGAAATTTCTCTGCAGTTGTATAGCAGGACTCAAAAGTCGTTAATGAAGTGAAATTTAATAAATCCTAGCAAAAAAAAATAATTAGTTCAGAAATTTTGCCTTAGAAATCCTTATAATTTCTGAACCTATAAACCTTAGTTTATGAACACAAAGGTAACTGTGATTATATGGGAAAAAATTCTGTCCAATTGGGAAGCAACAGGTGATATGAGAAGTAAAACGTCTGTAGTAGATTTTCAATTGTGTCCCTTCATTAGAGAATTACAGCATATGTCCTCATGCATTACCATGTGACTTGAAGTGATTCTGTATTCATTATTTTTATATTAATGCTGGATAACAAACCACCCCAGTGGCTTACAATAAACATTTATTTTTCTTGACAAGTCTGCTGGCTCTACTTCAGGATGTGGCATTCTTGGGCTCATTTGGCTGAAAAAGTCTGTCTCACCCTCCTGAGTATAGAATCCCAAGTTGATAGTTTTGTTTTTGCACTTTCAAGTTCTCATTTCATTTTCTTTTGGCTTGCATGGTTTCTAATGATAAGTCTATGAACTTTCTTACTATTGGTTCTCTGTATATATTGTACCTTTATTCCTGAGCTGCTTTAAAATTTTTCCTCTTTATCACATGTTTTTCACTAGTGTGATTATGATTTGGCCTGGTGTAGCTTCTTTTATATTTATTCTACTTGGGCCTCTTTGACCTTCTTGGACCTGTGGTTTACAGGTTTCATTAATTTTGGAAGATTTTTGTCCATTACTTCTTCATATATTTTTTCTCCACCCCATTCCCTTTCAGGGGACTACAATTTTATATTGTCCCATATGTCACTGAGGCTCTCTCATTTTTTTCAGTCTATTTTCTTTCTGTGTGTTAGATTTGGGATTGTTTCTATTGCTGTCTTCAAATTCATTATTTTTTCCCTGAAATTCCTGATGTATCAATGATCCCATGTAGAGATTTTAGATTTTATATCTTTCATCTCTAGAAATTCTGATTCTTCTTTAAAAAAAAATGTTTATCTCCTGTTATCTTCTCCTTTAAATTCTTGAACATATTTAATATATTTATAATAGGTGTTCAAGGTCTTTATTTGTTAATGTCATCATTTTTGTCCTTTCTGGATATGTTCCTATTGACTGTATGATATATTTTCCTATTCCTTGGCATGTCTGTTATTTGTGACTGGATGCCTGACATGTTGAATTTAATGTTGTTGAGTGCTGGCCTTTGCCATTGTCTTGGAGAAAATTAGATATATTCAACAGTGTCTTCGCTCTGGCTGAGATGAACTCAATGATTTCTTGTCCTGTGTGAGTTCCGAGAATTGTTCCAGGTACTGTTCCCCAATAATCGGTCTTTCCTGGCCTTATGGACTATCACATTACAAAGTCACTGATTTTTATTCAGCCTAAGATTCAAGGGTACTCCTCTGCCGTTTTCTGAAGCGCCTTTGCCACGCATTCCATTTCATAAATGACAACCAACTTGGTCTCCCCAAGTCCTCTAAATTTCAATCCCTGCCTTCTCAACTCAGTTAAGACCTCTGTCTTCTCAGCGAGACTCTAGGTCTGTTTGTGTTCCCCTTTACTGCACCCCACACTGGTAATTGCCCCTAGAAGGAAAGCCAGGGTGACAAATGGTTCATCTTGGTGACAAATGGTTCATCTTTTTCTTTTTTCCTGTCACGTACAACAGTTCAGAACTACTTGTTGTCCAATGTTTGAAAACTGTTGTTTCTTACATTACGTTCAGTTTTTTACTAAGTCCAGACCCATTTCTTCGTGTTCAGAAGAGGACGTCTTAATTATATAAATGTTGTTTTCTACCGTTAAAATTCACCTCCCTTTATGGTACTTCTGTTTTGTTTTTTTTCCTCATGAAACGTTGATGGGATCCTTTACTCTGGTGGTATCCCTTAGTGACTAGAGTCCACGCTCGTGTGTAACTTGAAAAGGAAGCCGCGCCGCCTCCGCACAGCGTCGTCAGATCTCGTTCCTCTTGCGCGCGCTCCTCCCTCCCTTTCTTCCTCCTGCCCGCGACGACAGAAGCGCTCGCGTTCCGCGCGCGCTGGCTCACTGCGCCTGCGCGGCGTGTAGACGCCACACGCTCCCGGAAGTGGGAGGTGTCCGCTCGATTTGTGTGGCAGCCGCCGCGGGAACTCGAGCCGGTAATCTTTCCACGGAGAAAGGCGAAGCTTTGGGGCTTGGCGGAGTGAGAGTGAGCGAGCGTCGGCCTCCAGCAGCTCTCTTCGTACGTGACAGCGGCATGGAGGATGAGTGGAGCAAACAGTCTGGCAGCGAGGCCGTGGCTCCCGCGCGACAGGAATCGCCGCGGTCGGAGTCTGGGGAGGAGCCGCAGCATCCGCATCCCGAGGTAAGGAGTCTGTCTGCGCCCCGCTGTGGGCAGACGCCCGCGCGCCCCTTTCTTCTAGGGTGTTCCGGCGGAACCGCAGCCTGCGCGCTGTGGACCCCAGTCCTGACCGCTTCCCCTGTCTCCATCTCCTGGGGTCGTCATTGAGGCCCCTCTAAACCGAATCACCTTCTGGGTGAGAGTAAACAGTCTAGAGGAGAAGTATGTGCACTTGTGGTTTTATAAGTTCTGAGTGAGGATTCTGATCTAAACATTCTGTGCACATTCTTGCTTTTGTCATTCTGCCTAGCCTTTATCGGTAATTGGTAAGCTATTAAACAAAAAATCGCACTATATGTTCTGTGTATGTCACTTCTTAAAATCTTTAAGCTCATCTCCTCCAGCCTTAACAAAGGTGAATTTGTCTGTTAGTTAGAGCTTTGTCCCTGATTTTTGCCTGTTTACTACTATCTCATAGGAAAATGGCTAATTTTCTTGACAATTTTGACGGTTCATTGGTAGCTCTTAGTTATGGTGGCGAAATTGTAAAAAAGTGTTACAGCTTATTCATTTTAGTTAATGAATATTTTAACTAGAGCTAGGGATTGTAAATAATCTAATACTAAAATCGGTTGTTTTCTGTTAACAACAAACATGTTGAGCACCTCATAGAGTGGGTGCTCGCAAGAGGCTTCCTAGCTACAACTCCTTCCATCTATCTACAGCCAATTCTCCATGTAAAAGCCAGAATGATCTTTTAATAACATAAATCTGACTGGATTGCTACTCTCCTTAAGTCTTCAGTTTGCTGCCTCGCAGGACCTGGGTCCTGCCTCCATGGCTCACTGCATCCCGCACAGTTCTCCCTTTTGCTTCCAGTGCTGCTGGCTTCCTTGTGTTCTTTTATGGTGTTAAGTCTTTTTTCTTTCTTTTGCATGCTTCCTTTGCTCTGCATGCTCTTCCTCTGGGTTTTTGCATAGTTGTCTCATCTCCTTAACATACTACTTTCAAAGAGGGCTGTTTATGGTTTTCCCTCCTTAATCTTTAATTAAAGTTCACATGGAACAAGGTGGTAAATTGTGACTAAGTTAACAAGGTGTACTATGGATTAATAGTAAGTACTCAGTAGTTTTGAAAATTTTGGAACACCTAAAATTGGTAACCTTGGATGTGGAAAATAATTAACTTATAAATGATCATTGAAACTTAACATATTAGTATTTTGGCGGTACCTGTAGAGTGATTTCTCTTTTAACATAGATTTTGATTTAAGGAAAGAGGAAAGGTTTATAATAAGTAACTGTTATATGTGTAAATTTGAAAATTGTGTGTTTTGAAACTGCATACATTTCCTTCTTTGCCTTAGGTACTAGGACATTTTGAAATAGATTTCTAGTCCATTTTCTTTTATATTGGACAACTTTCGTTAACTTTTTGAAATGAAAGTGTTCTCAGAAATTCACTGACTTATGCATGCGTAATGTTGTAAAGATGGATTTAAAAAATTAGTTCATTTGTAAATTTTAGAATATTGTCTATGAAAGGTCTGTTAAATAGTCTGTGGTGTTAGTAAGTAAAGTTACCATTTATTAATAACCATAGGGAATATGGTAGTAGGAGCCTGATGTACATAATCTCATTTAATTCTTATAATCTTTTCTAAATACTGTTTACCATTATGTTACCAAGTGCCACTTGAGAATATTATTATTATGCTTATTTTATAGATAAGGAAACCGAAGATCAGAGGCTAATAAGTATCTACCTAAGGTCATACTGCTAATAAATGGTCAGCTGGACCTCTGTTCTGAGGTGGTTCTGACTCCCAACGTCGGTGCCCTTTTTATTTAGCTTCATGGCCTATAAGGAACCTCATGACTCAGAAGAGAGCAGAGTCAGTTATATTGGAAACACATATCTCTTTCCTTTCCTGCCTTCTCTCTAGTAGCTGCAGTGGGCATTTTTCATTGAATATGTAGCACAAAGAGACCTCTCTTAGGAGTTTAATCTTTCAGATGGTTGTACTAATTAATTATGAACTATATATATATATATTTTTTGGTAGAAAAAGCAACGATGTAGATATGATGGCCAAGAAACAAAAGGATCTAAGTTCATTACCTCCAATTCAAGTGACTTCAGTGACCCAGTTTATAAAGAGATTGCTATTACGAATGGTTGCATTAATAGAAT
Organism: Rousettus aegyptiacus; assembly: GCF_014176215.1. NCBI lineage: Eukaryota > Metazoa > Chordata > Mammalia > Chiroptera > Pteropodidae > Rousettus > Rousettus aegyptiacus. The sequence continues at coordinate 35,756,595 of NW_023416286.1, forward strand.
GAGTAAAGAAGAACTCAGAGCTAAACTTTCAGAATTCAAGCTTGAAACCAGGTAAATAAAAATAACTCTTTAAAATTATAATAGCAGTGCATGCTTATCCTAGAAAATCTTGAATACACTGAAAAAGTTTTAAAAAAATCTAATCCTACCATAAAGAAACAACCATCATTAATGATTCGTAAACAACTGTAATTTACACTTTGTACATGAATCTTTGTGTGTACTCCGATTATTTGTCATTAATTTAGATGATAGATCAGGATTGTTGGATCAAAGTGTATGAATATTTTGATAATTTACCAGCAATGTATAAGAGTATCTATCTTATTATACCAAGTGTGTTTTAATTTTTTTTTTAGTTGCTTATTTGGTTGCTGTATACTATTTTATTAATGAGATTGAATATTTTCCTTTATTATTTTCCTTTGTCCATTTGTATTATTTTTATAAGGTGGATTTCTTTGAAACCAAGTAATTTAGAAAAGTCATTCACCTATCAGGAAGTATTCTTTTTTCTGTTTTCATTTCTAAAATTGCAAAATAATAGTATTTATTATGTTTAACAGTATATTAAATGAGAATTCAATATAGTTTAGTCAACTTAGAGTGTGTGTGTATGTGTGTCTTCAGCGAGATATATACACACTTCAGTTTTAAATAATTTTTGCACAACAAATTATATTGACTTAGGGTCTGGGGTAGGAATGACCTTTGGAATCCAGAAAAACGTGAAGATTTTTGCAGATGATAGAAATTCTAGGCATCAGGAAAAAAAAATTGACTACATACAATAGATGAAAACTGTTATTGTTTCTGGGTATCCCCGAAATCTTCTTGTATAAGAAGTATTCCTCTTTTTTGCTTTAAAATAGAGCTTCACTACTTTTTAAAAGAGTACACACATACATTTTTTTTCTTTCTCCTAGATTGTCGACATCTTAATTTGTGAAGGAAATTTGTACCTCATTTCCCTTTGACTTTTTCTATTATAAAGATAGAATCCATAGCCTACAGAAGGTTTTCTGAGCAAAATAGTGGTCATTCACAGGTGTGAAGACCAATTACTTACTCACTTGCATGAGAGCTAGCGATCTAGATGTAAGTTTATACATTAATTCAACAAACACTTACTGAATTCTAAGCACTACACTAAGCATTAAAATTATCAAAGTAAAACAGATAATATTCCCTACTTTGGAAAACTCATGGTTTGTTGGGAAAACACAAACAAATAATCACAATACAGAGTACCCAGTGCTACATTAGAGGTCTGGCCAGGTACACCATGAGAATACAGAAGAAAGTCTGTCTTAGGAATTTAATGGTGACATTTGATGTGCCAAACAGAAAAGGAAGGGAGGGAGGGAATTTCAGGCAAAAAACTGAAGACACCTCATTTCTGCTTGTATGTTTTCTGCTACGTGAGTTTTATTTTTCTTCAGCTATCATACAGCTGACATAGATCATGAAAGCATACCACATATTCAGGCAATGACTTGTAATATGTTTTATCTGCAGTGTGCGATGTACCATGGGGAGTGGGAGCATCTGAAGATGATGCTGAAATGATAGGTCATAGCCAAGTTGTGAAGGAACTCTGCTAAAGTCTGCATTTTACTTTGTAAGCAGAAGGGAGCCACTGAAGGTATTTGCAGAAAAAAAAAAAAAAAAAAAAAAATTGGCATTAGTGCTTAGCTCTCAAGTAAGGTAAAGAGTGAAAGGAGGGTTATGATAGAGGAGGCATTTGTCATAGTCCAAGAAGCTAATGAGAGCCATACCAGAGAGAATTAAGGAGAATCAGCTCTGAATGTTTTTCTGAGTTAGAGTTTGCAAAAATAGCTATGACTTGAATGTGGAGGGGCAAGGAAGATGTTAAAGATGCCATTACAGGCTATCCTTTAGAAAAATGAAGTTTCTCCAAAAAAGAAAGAAAGAAAAGAAATTAAGACAAAATAATTCATTATTCTCACATGACTCTGAGGTCACTCACAGTACCTTAATATGAAAGAAGGTAAGGGGATTCCTTGTCCTATTTTGGTAATTTGGAAAATCTCAAGCAAATAAATATATTAAGATATTTTGTCTTAAAACAACTAACTGGTTAATTATTAGTATTTTCATGGATAGGATTCCTTTTAAGTGGTAGTTTAGAAAGGAAAACAAGCATAAAAAAATTTTTTTAATAGTCCCTAACAGATGTTATGATCAAAGTGCCTTGTCACTGCACATTAATTACAACTTAGATCTTGTTTTTACTTCTGTTATGTATTTGTAAGCCATTATAGGACTCTACCTAGTAAGTCCTGAAGGAAGTCTGAGCACGGGTTGTGGCCTTTAATTTTTTTGAAGAAATTCATACTATTTGAAGAAGGTAACCATCACCAGCCATTGTTTCTATTTAGAACAACCAATTCCCCACTCCCCATTTGTGGAACATGTGTTTTAAAAATATCCATAATACTGAAATATAAATCATATTCTACCCTGGTAAATTAAGAAATCTATAATTAAGAGTATTACAGTGTTTTTCTGAATACAGTTTATTCTAAGATATCTTCTGAATTAGTTTCCCTAATTAAATAGCAAACAGACATTCGACTTTACTAGTCACATAATATTTTAATCTTCATATGGACTTTTTAGTTGTCTGACCTACAAAAGCCAAAAGAGAGGAAAGAGCACAATATGTTCAATTTACCTGAATTTTCAGACACTGAAATTTGTATTTGGCCAGTAGAGTAATTCAGAATTAATTTCGGTTACTGTATCATGTATGTCATCTTAGTATATAAAGCAGTATGGTTAAGTAGGTGGTGTATGCTGACAGGCTTATGGTTTGAAATAGCAGTATATATTGGAGAAAATGCTCACATACTACTAAGATGAAAAGTTGCTTGTGAAGGAAAATATTTATTTATGAGGTATTAAACATATTTTAATTCTTTGCTAAATTAGCTTTGAGTCTTGCTTTCTTAACATTTATTTTAGCTAACATTTGCTAAAAATGCTTTGCCTGTCAACGTTCAACCCGTGTAAGCAGGTAAGAGTTTAGATTCTTGACTGTGAAATTTACCTAAGTTAATTTTGTTCTTATTTTCCTTAGAGGAGTAAAGGATGTTCTAAAGAAGAGGCTGAAAAACTATTATAAGAAGCAGAAGCTGATGTTGAAAGAGAGCAATTGTGCTGATAGTTACTATGACTATATTTGTATTATTGACTTTGAAGCCACTTGTGAAGAGGGTAACCCACCGGAGTTTGTACATGAAATAATTGAATTTCCTGTTGTTTTACTGAATACTAATACTTTGGAAATAGTAAGTGAATTGTCATAGTTTAATTTTATTTTTAGCAGCAACTATTCTGGGGTTGGCTAGTAAGGCAGAGGATCTCATTTGCTGTTTCAGCTAGAATTAGAATTCTAAGGTAGGCTTTTTGTTCTTGCTGTGTGCTTTATATCAGCTTGATTAATAGAAAAGCTATAATAAAATTATTTCAGAGTCTGCTTTTCTCCTTTTCCAGTAGCTAAAATAATAGTGTTTTTTCTCTGTTTGCTTAGAACACATATCTGGCTGGACGTCAGAATATCCTAGGGTATATAAAAAAAATAGCGATGTCTGGCCCTTGTCCCAGAGATTCCGATCTAGTTGTTCTGTACTGGGGCCCCTGACATCTACATTTTTAAAGAGCTTCTCATTTGATTAGTAGTCAAGGTTGAGAACCACTGCTATAGACAGAGGTATGCTCTGATCTCTGAAAATGATCATTTACAGAAATTGCCATCCGACTTAGAACTGGCTATCTTTCTGGTGAAAAGTTATGGGGGAAAACAACTCTCCATAACCTTGGCTTCTAAGCCATATAATATGTCTGCTTTGAATACTAGTTTTCATTCCATTATTAATTCAGAAAGTCAGCAAGAATTCTTTAAAATAGTACTGTTTGCCTTGTAAAATCTGAGGAAGGATATATTATAACATCTCATCTAGCCAAAAGATCCTTCTGTAGAATCTCCAGTTGCTACCAACACACTAGGAATAAGTATAAAAATGCTTTATGCATTAAAATGTGTAAGTTTTCCTCAGTATTGTTCAGAGCTTCTTTTAGTTATAATCCTAATCAGCCTATTTATATAATTTCCTTGTCCAAAGCAAATTAAAGGCCAGTAAATCAAGAGGTAAAGTGATAGCTCCGAAGGCAAATAATTTTGCATAACTCAGTGGATTCCACTTATTGTCTCTTACTCAAGGACATTGCTCTAACAGTTCTCCCTCATTTAGACATTAATGATTTATTGCTTCTATATTGTTCCCATTATATACAAACATTTATTTTTCATACCTTTGCTTGATTCCGTTTTCTTGCCAAGTACCCTATTTCTTTGTTCCTCTATGACAAATTTCTTTGAAAAAGTTATATATACTTGTTTCTGTTTCCTCCCATTCTCTCTTAAACCTGCATCACCATGGGTTTATTATATATTCAGTCCCATCACTCCACTAAAATCAGTCATCTTTGACCTTTACCTAAATCTGGGAAGAAGAGACCACTCTTTCCTTGAAACACTTTCTTCCAATAACACCTCATTCTCTTGATTTTTCTCCAGCCTCACTAGTTTCTCCTTCACAATTTCCTTTGCTTGTTCCTCCTTTTTTTCCCAACTTCTTAATATCAGATACCCCAGGTTCAATCCCAGGTCTCATTCTCCTTTTAGATCTTCTCCCTTAGTGATCTTATCTGTCATCTAGTTCCATAACTTTTAGAAACTATGTGCTGATGACTTTCAAATACATAGCTCCAACCTGGACCTCTGTCCCAAATCCAGACTGCTTACTTAATATCTCTTCTTGGACATCTAAACAGACACCTCAACACATCCCAAATTGAATTTACCTTGAATTACCTGTTCTAAGCCTTCCATAGCTTGAGTGATGGCAACTCTTTCTAATTGCTCAGTTCATCCTTGACACCTCTGTTTCACACATCCAGACCAACAGCAACTCTTGTTTACTCTGCCTTCAAAATATATGCAGAACCCAGCCACTTCACTTCACTGCTATGAGCATTTCTTGTCTGGATTTACTGGATTTACAAGCCAACTGGTTTCTGTGTTTCTGTCCTTGTTCCCTACAGCCAATTCTCAACATAGTGGTCAGAGTGATCCTTATAAAATATAAGTCCAATCATTTCACTCCTGCTCAAAACACTTCAATGGCTCTCCATTTAACTTAGAGTTAAAGTTGTATTCCTTATGATCTGACTTCTTGTTACCTCGGATTGTGCCATATTGACCTGCTTGTTGTTTGTCATAAATGCCAGACATGCTCCGCCTCATCACTTCCCAGGGCTTTCTCCAAAGGTCTCATTGCTTATTCCCTCCCTCCCTCCCTCCCATCCTCTCTCCTATCCTTCCTTCCTCCCTCTCTCCTTCCCTCCCCTCTTCCTCCCATCCTCCCTTTCTTTCTTCCAGTCCTTCCTTAACTCTTACCTTCTAAATAAAGCCTAACTGATTGCCTATTTAAAAATGTAGCTTAAACACCCCGATCTCTTTTGCCTATTCTATTTGCTAATAACCTTCATCACTTTTTAACTTACTATGTAATTTATTGAATTACTAAATATTTGGTCAGTGGATGCATAGTTCTCTATAGCACCATCTGTTAAAAGTATTAAATAGTGAATAAAATTTTATTAATATTAGTATCACCTGCTTGTGATGGTAAGGGAAGTTGCAGCATATTTTCGAAAGGTTTTCATTTAAAATGATAGAACAAAATATTGGTACTTAATAGAGACTCCATTTATAAATTCAATTAAATAGAATTTTATTTTCTTTTACAAAATTTGGTAAGTAAAAAGCATCTAACTTTTTAAGTTCAAATGTTCTTTGCTATTCTTTACTTTTGCTTTTTTACACTTGTTAGTAACTAATTCATCGTTTAATATACTAGTGTATAAAAATTATTCTTAGGAAATGTAAACAATTATTTTGTATTTATTTTTATTTCTTAATTTTTAAATCTTTTACCTCAAATTATATTCTTTGTCTTTTCTCCATTTCTACCTAATATTAACAGTTGCTGCCTGTAAATCTTTAGGCTGTGAAGTTGTCCCTTATTGTTGATAAGCAACTTAGTGTGATCTAGTTTCAGTTGGGCTGGAGGAAAAAGCACTTAGAGATCTGAGCCTGATGATAGCAATACTGGCCTGAGTTCACAGAGTTATTGTGACCATAAAATAAGGCAAACCTGAAAGCTTGAAGAGGTTAAAAATTGCTGAAAATATATATGTGTGTGTATATATGTGTGTGTATGTATATACATAGTATTATTGCCCTTTAAACTATATCATATAGTCAAGTTTCGACTATTCAGAATTCTGTTTAGTGGAATCTTAATGTAATAAAAAGAACTATTTAGGACTAAATGAGAGCAGTAATTGAGCTAATTTATTATAACTGGAGACTGGCATTTCTTCAAAAGAATTATTATTTGGAAAGCATTTAGTATTGAAGTAAAGGTTGCATTAATAGGTTTTATGGTTTCAAAATATAAACAAAATTATCAACATTCTGCTCCTCAGGAAAATGTTTATTTAAACTTTGAAGGCTTGCTTTTAGATACTTGCTTTATCTTAAATTTTTTTAAACTATGAAATATAATTTTTTAATTAAAAAATTAGAGTCCTTTGGGAGTAGGAAATTATATTTAAATTGTTAAAAATCTAGAAAGGTCTATGCCATGAGCATCTGTAAAATTACAACCTCATGTGGCTGAATTTGTCATGTATCATGTGTCATAGATCTCAAGTCAGAGAAAATACCTTAACTTGTCCTTCTCTTATAGGAAGATACATTTCAGCAGTATGTGAGACCAGAGGTGAACACACAACTTTCTGATTTCTGCATCAATCTAACTGGAATTACTCAGGTTATAATTCTATGTTCCTTTTTCAGGAGTTCAAAAGAAGTTTTAAAATTAGGGATTTATTTCATAGTTTTAAAAAATTATTGTGGTAAACAATTTAAATTAATGTGATACTTTCCTTGCTTGGTAAAGATCTTTTGTACTGTGATGTTTAAGGAATAGAAAAGCAAATTTTACATCTGGTAAAATTTTTTCTGTTTTGTCTTCCAAGGAGTCATAATGATAAATCTAAAGGTTCGTTTGTTTGGAACACTAGTAAAGTTAAGCGCTACCATACTGAACTTGGAGCTAAAGTTTTAAAAATGTATCTTTTTACAACCTTACTTTATATATAATATAGCTTAATTTTTTTAGGTCTCTGATTTTTGGGTGTATTCCAATGCGGCAGACCCTTTGTTCCTTTATTTAGTTCCTTTGTTTATTCATTTATTCATTAATTTACTCAGCAAATATTTGAGTGCCTGCTATAGGATTTGCCAAGGTTTTGGGATACAGAGATGGTCAAGTCAGTCTCTTAGCTCATTTAACAAATCTATACTCAGGAGGACACAGAGAATAAACCAGTGGTCGCAATGTGGTTAGGAAGGCTGACAAGTCAGTCATTGTTTCATCAGGATATTACAGACATCTATAAAAAGGGCTTCCCATGACAGAGGGAATGGCAGATTGTCCTGGGAAAACATTCCTCAAGTTGGTGAACTTGGGCCAAGTCACAATAGGTAGATAGGTGGAAAAGAATGACCTGGCATTTCAGGTGTGAATTGCAGAACTTAAGTAGTTCGGGGTGGTTCAAATACGTATACGCTAGGAAGAAAATGTTTGCAAATAAAGCTAAAGTGGTAGGCTGAGGCAAGCCACTCGTGAAGAGTCTTGTGTATCTTTTTATTCTGAAAGCCTTGGGAATATATGGAGGATTTTAAGTATGAAAGTGATGTGATGGGTTAGATTTTTATTTTAGGAAGATGAGTCTAGCAGTGGTATGTAGTATGTGGTAGAGAAATGTGAGCTTTGAGGTAAGGAGGCTTCTTTAGAAGGCTGTGATTTTCAGCAAGAAGAGATTTCCCTTTTCTCTACTCTGTAGGTTCTTGAGCTACTGGGTTGAGGCCTAAACAAAGAGAACCACTGAGGTTGATCTTAAATCTTAATTTTAGGAAGATTGTGTTTTTCACTTGAAAACAGTCCCTAATACTTGGCTATAATCAGTTTTTAATTGTTTTAAAAAATGAAACGTTTGGTGAATCTCAGCCAAGGAAATCATGAAGACATTAAATCATCATAAATAAGACTTTCTCTTATTGTTCCTTACCCTCCAATGTTTGGATCTGGGAGAAATCCAAGAGAGAAATAAAAGTTGCTACTCTGATTTTTATATATTTTATTTTTACATCCTCAGGACCAGGTAGACAGAGCTGATACCTTCCCTCAGGTACTGAAAAAGGTAATTGACTGGATGAAATTGAAGGAATTAGGAACAAAGTATAAATATTGCATATTAACAGATGGGTAAGTACTTAGGAAAGTTGTTACCTTTTTCATTTACTTTTTAAGATTAAGTTTGTCCATCTTCATTTAACTTTTAGAATAACTGCAAAAAAAAATTTACTAAAATAAAATAAAATAAAAGAGGCAGCATTTTTCCTTTCTTATTCTTGTTCCTAGTTAAATTTGAATCCTAGGGAGGGAAAGCAGTGATAACTGTCTAATCCAGGACTGGAAAACTAGAGAAAGATAAATATTGATATATAAAACTAAAATGCCTCTACTAAAACTCTGTTTTTATCAGGACACTTCCTTGTTCAGAAAAGGTCAAACTCTTCAGTCTGGCTTTCAAGGTTCTCTCATCTAATCTCGCCCTACCCGTATAGCCTGATTCACCTGCCATTATTCTTTTTACTTTGGTCAGGCTGGCCCATGAATCACATGATTTATCCTTTCTCTTTGTGCTTATTCTTGCGTTTCTCTCCACTGGAAGGCTTCTTTATGATTATTCAAAGCCCACCTCATGTTGTACTCCAGACGCTACAGTTCACACTGATCTTTCTTTTCCTTGAAGTCTTATAGCCTGTGTGATATATACCATTCGTGTTGGCATCTGGCTAAATATTCTGATGTCTAAACTTTATCTGTGTAAGACTTATGTTTACTAAGAGTTTAAAAATTTTTCAGAGCAAGAATTTTTGCTGCTTGGTAGTCTTCTATAATGCTTACTGTAGTGCTGAGTCCAAAAGGTATGCTGGAAAAGCATTTGTGAAATGAAAAAAGTAAGTAGGAAAATGAGAAAGATGAAAACAAAGACTGTAGGCGTTGTACAAGGCAGCTCCTCTCTTATAACACTATTAAGGTTGAAGAAGAAAGTTCAAATCAACTTCTGTTTCAAACTATGAACAGATTGTATACTAAAGCTGTGATATCACGTACATAAAGGGTTTAGAGACCCTCACGTACAACAGGAAAAGAGCATTGAATTTAATCACATCATAATTGTGTTTAAAAATAGAAGTTTGGGAAGATGTTGATGGACCTGTTTAAAAATTTCTTCTTGATTTCAAACAAATGAGCAGTATGTGCAATTCTGCAAAAACTCCACGTTCTGGAATAGACCATTCAAAATTTGTGTAATTTCATAACCAGAGCACTAACAAAAACAATAATTGATACCTTCAGAAATAATTTGAACAGCCCATGCAAGCAACTGAGGGTAAATGGCTGTTGCCTCAGAGGATGTTACAAATGCACCGAAGCAGTAAGATCCTGGAGACAGGCACTCGTTTTTAATTTTCTTAAAATACACTTGAAAGTACTCCTCTTGCCAGTACAGCAGCTGAGTTGAGAGTTTTTTCTTCTGTGGTGAAGGTTATAAGTTCAACTGTCATTATTCTGGCTCCTTTTTTGCCTAGGAAACCCCATGTACAAACCAACACAATTTCTCAACTACATAGGTCGATTAGTATTGTAGAAACAAATAGTATTCTTACTACTTGATACCAACTCCTTTTGTCTCTTTCAAGTATTTTTTTAATTTGTTTTTGTTTTATTTCAAAATACACCCTCAAATTTTAGAATTATGAAAAAAATACAGATAATCAGAATCATAAAAACGATCAATATGAGCCTAATAAGAATTAGTTTGTGAAAAATATTTTATATACCTGACTTTTTGTTTGTTTGTTTTTTAAAGTTTATTTTTGAATTAGTATTTTGGAGGAAAAGAGGTTAATTGTGTAAGCTTGATATAATGTAAATATGAAAAAGGTGACATGTAAATAAAAAAATCAGAATGGCTTAAAATACTCATTTGTGAGAATATTATAGCATTTATTTTATCCAGTTTTCTTCCTGTTTTTGTTTTGTAAGTTCATGGGATATGAGTAAGTTCCTGAACATTCAGTGCCAGCTGAGCAGGCTCAAATATCCTCCTTTTGCTAAAAAATGGATCAATATTCGAAAATCGTATGGAAACTTTTACAAGGTAAAATTTCTATATTTTAACGATTATACTTTTATGTTCTTAATGATAAATTATTATATTTTGCATATGTAGGTTGTGATTTATAAGATGCTTTTCACAGAAAAAGGTCATATAATTAGTTGTTACTTTTCAGATTCGAAATTATTATGTTCATTTGAGTTTAGATTGATAAGCTGTTTTTCTTATTCATCCTGTTTCTTATGTAGATAAACATGATTTTCAATAACAGGATTGAAACTGTAGGGGAATAGTTTGTGGAACTATTGGTCCCTTACTGCATTTTAATTTTATCAAAGTTAATACATTTGTGTAGTGTAAATTTTGAAAATAACATTGCAGAGTTTATAACAAATGGCCGTCTCACCATGACCCTCACCAGTACTGGTTCCTGTTCTCCTGAGGTACTGCCAACTTTATAAAGCTATTTCCTCTAATGTTAACCTTAATAGTTCTAAATTATGTTTATGCTTGGATTTTAGTTTGAGATATCTGTTAAATTCCTGCAACAGAAGTTGAAGGTTTAGCTCAATTACAAAGCCACCATTCCTGCGTGTCCTTCCTCTCCCTGTGTTTTTCTAATATAGTTACGTTACTTTTATAATCAAATTATATCCATTTTTACATTCCTATGACAATGGACAGTATTCACAACTTTTCCCCAGATTTAATGATTGACTTCTTTAGTTGTTTTCTTTATTCTTTTCCTTTCCATTCAAACTGTAAAATCACTTCTCTGTATATGTACTCAAAACATTTAGGTAGTCTGACAGTTTTTCTTGTTTCCTTTGCAGACTACCTTCCTGGAGCCTTTATTTTTGTTTTAACCTGAACTAGTTTTTCAGGTTTCTTCTACAATTATCCAGGAGATTTCCTTTGCTTCTTTCTCATGTCTTAGATCTTGTGTCATTTTCTTTTTCCCATTATAACTCCATTTTGGTGAAACATATTCTAAAGTAGGTTTATGAGAAAAACTGTTTTTCTTAAAAATGTGTGTGCGTATGTGTATGGTTTTAATAGTTCTTAAAACTGAGAACTACACATATAAAAAAGTAGAGTTCGACATAGTGTTTTAAAGTGAAATCTCTTATAACTTCCACTCACTCAACCGTCTCCCTTCTCAGAGCTCCCATAATCCATACTTTACATGAGAATCATTTTCTTGTTTCTTCTCATAGCTTTAATATTTATGTTCATCTTTACACCAGGTTTTGCTTGGTTTTGAACATGATATAATTAGCGTTGTACTGTTGAATGTGTGCTAGTATCGTACCGAGGTTCTAGTTTCCATTTCCCTAATTACTCATGAGGTTGAGCTCCTTTTCCTAATTATTAGCCATTTGGATTTTTTTTTGTGAAGTCCCTGTTTAAATCTTCTACCCGTTTTTTAAAAATCAGGTAGTCTTTCCTGTTGTAGTTGGTTTGTATCTTTATTTTAAATACTAGTCCTTTGATAATATTTGGTAAATATTTTTTCCTTCTTTATGGATTTACCTTTCTGCTAATTTTGTGGTTTCTTAAACATGTTATGAGAAACACTTTAAAAAAAAAACATGAAAAAAGTTACAAACATGTACAGAGGTACAATGAACCTTTGTTGCTCCCTTTCCACAGCTAAACTCATGGCCAGCCTTGTTTCAGCTGTGTTCTTCTAAAGCACATTTCAAACGTTTCATTTGATCTGTAAACATTTCATTATATAACTGCAAAAGATATGGACTCTAAGAAAACATAACCACCATACCATTATCACAGTAAAAAAATTAATAATAGTTGCTTAACATCATCAAATCATCATAAATGTCATAAATATTTTGTTTTACTTTTTGTGTGTTAAATCAGGATCAGAATAAGAACCACACATTTGCAATTGGTTGACATGTCTCAAGTTTTTAATCTATAAGTTCCTTTTCCATCTTTTTTCCTCTCGCATTTTATTATTTTTTTAAAAAAAAACTTGGCCATTTGGTCTGTAGTTTTCCATAGTCTTATTATAGCCTGTATTATAGTTTCAAATGTGCCTCTGTTCTCTGTATTTCATGGAAATTTGTAGGGGCTTGATCATCTTTAAGGTTCTGTGATTTTTGCTACAACTCTCAGGTGGTAATGAATTCTTACATTAGGGTGTTGTTTTCAAAACTTTAACTTAAAGGAATAATTTATTCTAAGGATAATAACGAATAAAACCATAAAATAATTTTCAGATCTGCATAAAAATATCTACAGCTCACAGTACATTAGAGTGATCAAAGCTGGAGATGCAATAACTCAATAAAATTGCCAGTTCTCTTTTGAGTAGAGAATATTTTTCTATAAATCTCTTTATATTGACCATTTTCTTAGGCTGTTTTCTGTGTTGTTTTCCCCTCTTTATAATAGATATCAACTATAATGCCAATTAGTATAGGATGAGGAAACTTAGGTTTTTTCCTTTTAAAACATTTTTTTCCCCTTTTTTGGGTTGTTTTTTGTTTTTTTGTCTTATCCAAGTAGGCTTAAAAGTCTTATTACAAATTTCTGCTACATATGATGCTAATAAGGTAAGGTCTTTGGTATGCGGTATGTATAAAGTATTTTCTCCTTTTTAAAACTGAAAATGACTTTTTAACTTACCTTTCTTGAGAGTGGGTGGTGGTGATGGTGGTGGAAGGTGATGGAAGGGAGTGATTACTTAAAATGGAAATTAATCATTTTTTCCTTTTTATAAATTTTAAAAACTTATAAGGCAAACATAATACATTTTTGTTAAATAACTAGCTTAAACTTAAAATGGATTTTGATTTTTCATAAGTAGGCTGAAACACTGTGAATAAAAATACAGCCTAAAACACAATTTTAAACAAGATTTTAGGAAATAAAAGTTTTTCTTTCTGTGTGACCAGACTTAATGTAGGATTAGCATGTACAAAATTATACAAATGTCTAATTTCTTGTATAGTTATGTATATATATGCATTAAAATGCTTTTGATGTAAAATAATGAAATGTACCTCTTTAAGTGAAACCTGTGTTTGTTTTTGTACTTTTTGTTTTTTCCTATAAAAACACTCAATTTGGGAAGGAATTTGAGATAAGTTCACGTGGATTTCATTTTCCACTGAACTTAGACAGCTTCTTCCCTTGCTCTTCATATTGTTAAACAAGGAAAGGCTTGGTTACACACATAAAAAGTTGAAAACAGCAGTGAATGTTCATTACTTTCCTGTGAATAGCACACCTTCTTCTTTTGCGAAATCCACCTTTCTAGAGGCAGATCAGTAAATCTCCAGTTTGTGATTGGACTGTACAAAGCTCTTTTCTCAAAGTCAGATTCTTACACTGAGCAAAAGGTTCAGAGAAAGGGTCCTACCTAGTCATATTCTGGTTTGTTGAAAGGGAGGAAAAATAGTCCAATTTTCCAGTTTTTCCAGATGGCTTTCAGTAATTTCTAAGCCTTGCTAATAGCATTCCTCATTATCAAGCCCAAGAAAGTAAACGAACGTTAAAGATTTCCTTTTGCAATATGATTTTTCCAAAGACTCATTTATATTATATATATATATAATATATATATAACAAAATTTATCCTTTTAACTTTATCCTTTTAAATTTATCCTTTTAAGGGTGCAGTTCGATGTCATCAAGTACATTGACGTTATCATGCAGCTGTCACCCCCATTCGTATCCAGAATCTCCAGAACTTCTTCATCTTCCAAAACTACCCATTAAACAATAACTCCCTATTCCTTCTTACTCCAGCCCCCGGCCACCACCATTCTACTTTCTGTTTTGATACCTTGTACTACTCTAGGTACCTCCTGTAAGTGGAGTTATACAGTATTTGTCCTTTTGCGAGTGGCTTATTTTACTTCACATGATATCTGCAAGGTTCATACAGGTAGCATATGCCAGAAATTCCTTCCTTCGTAAGGCTAAGTAATATTCCATTTTATGTATATACTGCATTTGGTTTATCCATTCATCTGTTGATGGACATTTGGGTTGCTTCCTTTTGGCTATTGTGAATAATGCTTCAGTGAACATGGGTTTTCTATTTCGAATAGAAGTGGTGAATACGGGCATTCTTGTCCTGTTCCTGATCTTAGAGAAAAAGGTTTCAGTCTTTTCATTGTAGAATATGATGTTCACTGTGGGTTTTTCCTACATAGCCCTTATTATTTTGAGTTGGTTCCTCTATTCCTAATTCGTTGGGTATTTTTTCAAGGGTGTTTAGTTTTGTCCAGTGCTTTCTCCACATCAATTGAGAGGATCATGTGTTTTTTCCCTTCATTATAGTAATGTCGTATGTTACTTTGATTGTTTTTTATATATTTAACTACTTTTGCTTTCCAGGAATAAAACCCACTTTGTCATGGTGTATAAATCATTTAATATGCTGCTAAATTCGGCTTACTAGTATTGTTGAGGATTTTTTTCATCAGTATTTATAAAAGATATTGGTCTGCAGTGTTCTCGTAGTGTCTTTGTCTGGCTTTGGTATCAGGGTAATGATGACCTCATTGAATGAGCTAGGAAGTGTGCCCTCCTCTTCAATTTTTGCGAAAGTTAGAGAAGGACTGGTGTCAGTTCTTTAACTGTTTAACAGAATTCACTAGTGAAGACAACTGGTCCTGAGCTTTTCTTTGTTGAGATGTTTTGATTACTGACTCAGCGTCCTTACTTTCAGTAGGTTTGCTTAGATTTTATGTTTTCTTCATGATTCAGTCTCGGTTGTGTGCTTCTAGAGATAGTCTGTTTCACCCAGGTTATTCAGTGTGTTGGGAAAGTTATATTTAGGGCAAATTTTTTAGGTTCTATTTAGTGGAAGGTCCGAAATACATTAAGGTATTGCAGGTTAGGATAATTATTGATGTTTATCATGACACTTTTATAACATTTGTTTTGTAATTTCTCCCAGTAATCCAATGAGTTAACAATACAACTGTTATTGTACAGATGAAGCTTTAAGATGTGTAGGTGACATAGCTATACAAACTGTAGAATGTAAAACTTAATAAATCTTCCTTATAAGGACAGAATAGTAGTTCTCAAAAGTGGAGGAGCCCATTGAAATCTGGGGAGCGCGTGAGGTTTTTATGTTTATCAAAATGGAGCAGGTATTTAAATCAGTTGAAAAATACCACATGACATATCTTTCATTCTTGATTTTCATTGTCCTTAATCATCTAGAAAGGTTAATTTTTTTTTTTTTGGAGTATCTAAGGAGTCAGTCAAATAAAATAATACATTACAGAAAAATGCCATGCAAAAAAGAGTTAGTTTGGATTAAAATGGTAGCACTTCAGTTTAAATGCCCAGAACAGCACATTTCATAAATGATTTGTTAAATTACAGAAATGCAAACTTTTTAGATGTTTCGAGGATTCCATCTGTTGATTGTATATTTTTATCTAAAATACAAGATCTAAAGTTCTGAAGGTTTGAGCTATTTATTTGTTTCAGTTGACCAAGGAGTATTTGCCCTTTGCCTAACTTTATTTAACTGTTACTGTTAATTTTCGGTTTCTTGTTTTTCTACTTCACAGTGATTTATAGAATGTAAAGAATTATTTACTGTTGTTTATCTTACAGGTTCCTAGAAGCCAAACCAAACTGACAATAATGCTTGAAAAATTAGGAATGGATTATGATGGGCGACCTCACAGTGGACTTGATGACTCTAAGAACATTGCCCGAATAGCAGTTCGAATGCTTCAGGATGGATGTGAACTCCGGATTAATGAAAAAATGCACGCGGGACAGCTAATGAGTGTGTCCTCTTCTTTACCAATAGAGGGCGCTCCACCTCCACAAATGCCGCATTCTAGAAAATAACAGCATTTTTGCCCTTTTGCCCATGGATCATTCACTCTAACTGGAGTTGCTACAAAGAGGGAGCAGATGAATACTTATTGAATTAGTCTTGCAGTGCAAAATTTAAGCACCTTAAACATTTAAAATCTTATTACAGGTATAGGTACATATGTATGCAAACAGATTCTGTGGGAAGGGCATATTGAATTATTTGTCACCAGCACTTTTGATATGAACAGTATTTGTTACACAGTAACAGTTCCTGCCTAGAACTGAATTTTATAATTTAAGATGTCCAAGATGTATTCCTTTTGGTTTTAAATGCAAAGATTTATTGGCTCTCCCTTTGAATGTCATCTCTTATTGATATTACAATATATCTATTTCTACATTAATATCATTAGATCAGATCATTTCTTAAAATGCCAGAAAGATTGGAAGGTGGAGCTTATCTAGCCTTTGGGTTTTAAGAATACTATAATCCTTTTGATTTTTGAAGTTTATATGTGAAATTCAGCTGTATGTGGTAAATTTCATAAAGTACTTGGTACACATGTCTGCCTGTGTGTTTTTTCAATTCGTAATTAGAAGACATGATGGAGTATATGATCTGGTTTAAAAAATTTAGTTGCTAATGAGATTAAATCAGAAAAAATTGCCATTTAAAAGAACACAAGGGTTATAGCTCAAACTTTATAATACGTAAATTAGTGGGGTTTTTGGACTTGGCTTTTGGTTCCCTTCCTCCTTGTGACATATCCGCCCTTATTCTTTGAGAGACCATGCTTTGAAGTAGACTTAAAAATAAGGATCACCACTTAATACTGCATTTGTATTCAACATTATAAGTAAGGTTAATAAAGTCAAATAATACTTTCTACCATATCTTATGTTTTTATTATTAAAAACTGATTTTCTATAGTGAGTGGCCTCTATGTGGGTCGAGGAAGTAAAACTATCTAGAAGCTAAAATTACATATTAGAGTTGCGTTTCCCCTTATGGCTTTCATGGGACAATTTCATTGACATTCTTATATTTTAATAATTGTGATGCTACTTTCTTTTAATTTATATATTATAATAAAATGAATTTATAAAGATTTTCCAACGCTGATACATTGGAGAAAAGTAGGTATTTTTCTTGGTATGAGAATACACAATACTGTAGGTTTCTTATTTGAAAAATGAATTTATGCTCTTGGGCGGTAATTGTGGAATCAGCATAATAAGTGGATAACAGAAGGCACCAGGCTGCGATGCCCTTAGACAAACGTACTGATTATATATAGTAAAAGAAGGAAATAGATATTTTAGGTTTATACAGTAAATTCTTGAGATGAAGTGGGTTTATGCTGAGATTTTTGTGAATCCCAAATAGCACCATAAAATATAAAGTATTACTGAAAGTTTTAAAAGCATTTCCTTCAGATCCTTAGTCACTGTGCCAGGGCAGAGGAGTAGGAAATAGCAAATCACTATTGAAATGTGAATGCCAGGAGGTCCACTAGGCATACGCCTTAGATGATTTTTTTCCATGTAGCCATGTTACCGTAAAATTCAAATCTATGCTGTAGCAAAATTGTAATGATTTCTCACCAGCTTCCAGAGTTTCTCATCAATAACTAAAATTTCAAGTGGGAAATGTGAGAATGGCGAATTGCCCTTCTCTTTTATTTATTTATTTGTTTGTTTTTAAGTGAAGGTGCTAATTTCTTTGCCTGTTTTTCTTTTTGCCAAGTACCCAAGCAACAATAAGCCCATTTTGTATTTCTTGTTAAGACCTTCAGCATTTTAAGCTCTCGATATCCTTTGACACAACCAAATACTTTTATCTGATGATACATTACTGCCCTAACTCATTTTTTTTAGACTTTAGAATTAACAAATATAATTGTATATATTTAAAGCGTAAACATGATGATTTGATGTCCATTGTAAAATGATTACCAAAGTCTAGATAATTAACACACATCACCTCATAGTTAACTCTTTTTTGATGCCGAGAATGCTTAAGGTCTACTCAGTAACTGTAAAGTATGTAATACTGTATAAACAACCATAGTCACCGATGTTTCACATTAGATCCTCAGAACTGATTCTTTTTATAACTGAAAATTTGTACCCTTTTACCTACATCACCCCATTTACTCCACTCCCAGCCCTTGGCACCAACATTCTGTTCTCTGTTTCTATGAAATTGGCTTTTTTTTCTTTTTTTTTTTTTAGATTCCACATAGAAATGACTATACAGTGTCTGTCTCTCTCTGTCTGGCTTATTTCATTTAGCCCTCCAGTTTCATTCACATTGCAAATGGTAGGATTTTCTCCCCCTCCTCCCTCTTTTTTTATGGCTAATATTCCATTGTATATGTAGATATATATCTTGTTTGTTTGTTTCAAGATATATTTTGAATTCCCTTTTGATTCTTCCTTTGATCCATTGGTTGCTCAGAAGTGTGTTTAATTTATACATAGTTGCAAACTTTTCAGTTTTCCTCCTGTTATTGATTTCTAGTTTTAGACCATTGTGGTCAGAAAAGATACTTGATATTATTTCAGTCTTAAATTTGTTGAGAGTTATTTTGTGACCTAACATGATCTGTCCTGGAGATTGTTCTGTGTGTGTGCCTGAGAAGAATATGTATTCTGCTCTTCGAATGTTTTGCATATGTATTTTAGGTTTATTTGGTTTAAAGTGCCATTCAAGTCTGTTATTTCCTTATTGATTTTCTGTCTGGATGATGTTTCCATTGTTGAAAGTGGGATATTGAAGTCCTCTACTGTTATTGCAATGCTGTCTATTTTTTGCCTTCAGATGTGTTAATAATTTTTAATATGGTTAAGTGCTCTGATATTGGGTACATACATATTTATACTTCCTTTATCCACTTGATGAATTGAACTCTCATTTTATAATGACTGTCTTTGTCTCTTGTACAGCTTTTGAGTTAAAGTCTATTTTGTTTGATATAACTAAAGCTACTCTCTTTTATTCTCCATCTGCATAGAATATCTTTTTCCATCCCTTTACATGGATTACCTTTTTCCATCCCTTTATTTTCAGCTTGTAAGTGTCCTTAAAGCTTAAGTGAGTCTTGTGTAGGCAGCAGAGTTAGGTCTTGTTTTTATATCTATTCAGCCACTCTGTGTCTTTTAATTGGAAAATGTAAACCATTCACATTTAAAGTAATTTTTGATAGCTAGGGACTTAGTATCTCTACTTCTTTCATTGCTTTCTGATTGTATTGTAGTTCCTTTCTTCCTCTTTCTGTCTTTGAGTTGATTTTTTTGTAGTGGTATGCTTTGATTCTTTTTTTATCATTTGTGTATCATAGGTTTTTGCTTTTTGATTACTATGATGTTTTCATAATACATCTTATAATTCTGTTTTAAAGAAGCTTATAACAGGGACGTGGTTCCATAGTGTAGTGGTTAGCACGTCTGCTTTACATGTGAAGGTCCTGGGTTTGTCCTCCAGTGGAGACATGGTCCATGGCCTATGGCCATATCACCCTGAATAAGCCCAATGTCTGATCTTGGAAACTAAGCAGGGTTGGGCCTGGTTAGTACTTGGATGGGAGACCACCTAGGAAGACCAGGTGCTGTAGGCACAAATAAAAATAAATAACAGTAGTAAAAAGAAACATAATTTAACTTCCGTTGAATAAAGAGTTCTACATGTTGCCCGTCTCCCACATTTTATGTTGTAGATGTCCCAATTGACATTATTTTATATAGTGTATACGTTAACAAAATGTGGTAGCTCTGGTTATATTTAACATTTTTGTCTTTAAGCGTATATGCTCGAGTTCAGAGTGATTTACACACCACCACTGTGGTATTAGAATATTTTGAATTTGTGTATATATTTACCTTTGCCAGTGAATTTTGTATTTTAATATATTTTCATGTTACTAATTAGCATCCTTTTATTTCTGCTTGAAAAACTCCCTTTAGCATTCCTTCTAAGGCAGTTCTAGTGATAAATTCCCTCAGGTTTTGTTTGTCTGGAAAAGTCTATATCTCTCATTTCTGAAATCCAGCTTTGCTAGGTAGAATACTGTTGGTTCACAGTTTTTTCTTTTAGCACTTTTTATATACCATTCCACTCTATCTTGGCCAGAAAGATGTCTGCTGAAAAGTTTGTTCATAGCAATATCAGGATGCCCTTGTATGTAATGAATCTTTTTTTTTTTTTCCCTTGATGCTTTCAAAATTCTTTTTTTCTTTTTTGATATCTTGATTATAATGTGTCTTCCTGAAGATCTCTTCGGGTTGAATCTAGGGAATCTTTGAGCTTCATGTACCTGGATGGACATATCTCACCCCAGATCTGGGAAGTTTTCAGACATTAAATAAGTCTCTGTCCCCTAATCTCTCTCTTTTTGAGACTCTAAGGATGCAAATACAGTTGTCCCTCAGTATTCATGGGGGATTGGCTCCAGGAATACCATGATGGGTACCAAAATCCACAGATGCTTAAGTCCCTCATATAAGTTGTCATTGATTTGTGTATAACTTATGTCCTTCCATATACTTTAAATCATCTCTAGATGACTTAAAATACCTAATACAATGTAAATTCTATGCAGATAGTTGTTATACTGTATTGTTTAGGGAATAATGACAGAAGTCTGTATATGTTCAGTACATATACAACCATACAACCATTGTAGGCCTAACTGCATGTCAG
This sequence comes from Rousettus aegyptiacus, assembly GCF_014176215.1. Classification (NCBI taxonomy): domain Eukaryota; kingdom Metazoa; phylum Chordata; class Mammalia; order Chiroptera; family Pteropodidae; genus Rousettus; species Rousettus aegyptiacus. The sequence continues at coordinate 35,777,470 of NW_023416286.1, forward strand.
CGACAACATAACATTTCAACATATACAGATAGCTTTCGTTTTATGATCCAAAAGAGAAATATATAAAATAAAACACAATATTCAAGTATGTAGAGACTATATAAATTCACTCTCTTTCACTGTGTTAACACGAAAAGCCTGGTTCTTGTCTCTTGATAACCTTCGAATAATGATGATGATGATTGCTGTATGGTGCCAACAGTGCCAAAGTGGTGAGGTAACAAGATGTGTGGCACTGTAGGTAAGTAGTGAGTCATCGGGTTAACTCGAACCTTCTAGCAGGATATTAGACAATACAAGCAGCAGATGAATGAGATGCAAGGTGAACAGCGCTCAAATGAGTGCTGGAGAGAGACTGATCTGTGCAATGGCAGGAGACTGCAGCAGGCTCTGCTACATATCACCTTCTTCTTGTAGATTCAGCATAGTGCTCGGGGTGTGGCAAATTTTTGCTTTTTGGAATTTTCTAGAATTTTTTGTTCTAGGATTTTTGATCCACGGTTGATTGCAGATACAGAACCTGTGGATACGGACAGCTGACTCTTGTTCTACGTGATGGGGTCCCACAATTCATGTAAACTTTCTTTAATCTTTTTCATTCTAATGTCTTTTTTATTCTCTGGGTAATACTGAGATCTGTTTTCAAGTTTGCAGATTTTCTGCCTATCGTTGAAGTTCTATGTTCACTTCATTGTATTTAATTCCACAATGTGTGTGTGTGTGTGTACATATAATTTCGTCAAATGTCAAGTTTTGTTCATGAATTTTTTTTAAAATTCTTTTTCAGGTAACTCACAGACCTTCATTTCTGAGGAGACAGTTACTAGAAAATTATTGTGTTCCTTTGGTAGGGTCATTTTTCTTGCTTTTTCACTTTTCTGATGGCTCTGCATTGATCTCTGTGCATTTGAGGGAGCGCTTCCCTCTTCTAGACTTCAGCCTGGCTTTGGTGGGAAAGACTTTTGCCCGAAGGTGGCTGTGAGGGCGCCGGCTGGGTGGGATGCAGCGTCTTTGGTTCCTGGGAGAGCACAGTGGCCTCGTTTCAGCGCAGCTCCGTTAGGTCAACGTTGGTGCAGACCAAGGGGATCTTCTGTGGCCAAGACTGCAGAGGTCCCGCGGGTGGCAGTGGTGGCTTGGACTGTTGGGATCCTCAGAGGCAAAGGCTGCTGGGGTCCTCCTGTTTTCCTTTTTTGCTCATGGAAGACAGTTCTAGCTGAGGGGATCCTTCCTGGCCCTTGGTCCAACATGTTTGGCACTCAGAGCAGTGGTGGAGCAGGGTTCTGGGATCAGGTGCAAGTGGAACTACAACAGTGGCTGGGTGAACGAGCACAGGTGCATTTGCAGCTTCAGTGGCACTGGTGTCTAAGGTATGGGTGTTTGCAGATCTCTTGAGGAACCAGGGTCTGGGTCTCTGGAGCTCATCACAGTGACTTGGGTGGGATGGGGCAGAGGGAGATGGAGCAGCAGCAGCACAGACCCTGGAAAACAGTGCAATGATGGCTCAGGCCCAGAGGGCAGAGTGCGATAGCAGCACAGCCTGGGGGTGGCGGGTCAGAGTCTCAACTCTGGCCCTAGGAGGCAGTCTCAGAATAGCAGCAACACTTCCCTGGTGGAGGCCCATTAAAGCCACATGTTATGATCCAGGGAGGAGTTCGCAGAGCAGCAACAGCTCTGATCCTACATGTGGCAAAGAGCTGTGGCATCCTGATCTCAGAAAGTGGACATAGCAGCAATTGGGCACAGCAGCAACTCAAACATAGCTTGAGACCTAGGGGCAGGAATTGATGCATCGCCGGCACCAGCCCCAAGGAGGAGATGCAGCAGCAGAGGCTTGGGCAGTTCTGTCAGCAGGGTTCAGTGTTGGTGCAGGCTGTGGGGTCCTCACTAGCAACAGCTGTAAACGTCTTACAGCAGTGAGGCTTACTGGGCCTCTCCCCTCCTCTTCTCCTGAGGGTATCTCCCTTCTGGTAACTTGCTGCTGTGGCTTGTGAGATGAAGTGATGCAGCTAAAATGTTGCCTACACTTTTCTATGTACCATCCTTGGTTTTTGAGCTCTGCTGGGTTTTTGCTACTTCACTGTAGTCCAGAGCTTTAAACATAACTTGCCCTATTGTCAGTTCGTAGTTGTTTATTATTGTTTTTGTTGTTTTATGGGGGAGATGAGCATTGAAATTTCCTAGCCTCCATCTTTCTGAACTTACCCTCTTCCTTTTCATTTTTATTTTTCATTTTTAATTGTTCTGTTGAGTCTCCATCCTCCCTTCCAATTTGGTATACCTCATATCAAATGGGCGATTTTTATTGTGATCCTTTGTCTTTAAGGTATTCAGTACTGCTAATTCTTACAAGGAAAATGCTTAAGAGACAAATGCCATTTAGTATTCCTGAAAATCAACAATATTAGTAATCTTTTGTTTATATCAGTTTTTATTTTTTAATATTGCAATATATACCATATAGTAAATATTTATTACTATATATGTAAATAATTATTACTAAATATTTAAATAATTATTATTTACAAACCTTTGTTTTTTCCTTAACCATTAGCTCTATTAATTTCTTTGCTTTCTACTTTTACTTGTTATGATATATTGTCATACTGGGTTTCTGTTGTATTATTTCAAGTGTACAATCTTTAAAACCAACTAAAGTATATACTGGGGCACTGTGTTTTGTTTGTGTTTTGTTTGGTAATCTATTAGATAAAATACTTCAAAACATTTGCTGTGTGAACGTCTTTTTTGCCTCTTAGGGACAAGTTTTCACCTAGATCAGAATGAAAAACAATAAGATACCGCTATGTTATCTATTAAAAGGGATATGACTAGTTTAAATAGTTATTTTTTTAAGGTGATGCCAGTTGCTTTGTTCTATTTAGTACATCATTATGAATATTATCCCCAAAATGATCATGCAAAACAGGATAATTTGGAGGAGAGGAAAAGAGCTGGTAGTAAAATCGAGGAGAAGTAATCAAGTTAACTGCATGTTTGGCATAGGCTGTAGGTGGGGTCACCAGAAAAACTACCAGCCTCTTGTTTGAACTTACCTGTATGTGTTATAAAACCTTGATAGGATATATTGTATTTTGAAAGAAGACTTTCAGCATCTAACCTAATATGGAGAAATATAAACTCCTTGAGAACAGGGACTGTGACTTCTCCATCTTTGATTCCAACAGCGGATAATTCCAAAACCGTCCTGCACATAATTGAGCCCAGTGTTAATAAATGAATAATAGCATTAAATATCCTTTTTAGAACTATACTTAAAATTTTCCTCTCTGTTCTGTACTATGAACCTATATTTCAATTTTCCTGCCCCTACAAAGCTTCCAAAATCCATAAACTTGTTAATCTAGACCAAGGGTCAGCAAACTACCACCCATGGGCCAGATCTGGCCCTCTGCCTGTTTTTGTGTGGCCTATGAACTAAGTATGGTTTTTACATTTTTAAATTGTTAAACAAAATCAAAAGAATAATAATATAGGTATTGTTTTCTGCAAGTCCAAATTATAACACTTCAGTTAAGACCTATGTTAGCATAGTAATGCCTTTTTCTGTAAAAGGAAAAATCCTCTTTGGATTTTCTTTTGGTTAGCAAAACAGATACCCGTATAAATCTTCTGTAAAAGCAAAGTTGTATAATACAAACTTCTGGAAAGCAGGAATACTCTACTTTATGCCATTTCAGTTTATGACAAGCCACAGGAATGCTGTACTTTTGGATAGCAGGGGAAACATGTATTTTGTAACATGAAAATTATATGAAATTAAATTTCAGTTTTTATAAATAAAGTTTTATTGGAACACAGCTACCATGTTCATTTGTTTTGCATGTTAATCTCGCTGCTTTTGTGCTACAATGGCAGAGTTGAGTGGTTGCAACAGAGACCATCTGGCCTGCTTGGTCAAAAATATTCATTTTATCCTTTGCAGAAAAAGTTTGCCTATCCCTGCCTCCTTGATCAATATAAGTATCTATCAATAAATGAGAAATCGACTGTGGTAACATGATTACCTAGAGCTGAACGCTAAAGTATAATAACAATTGCAGGAAACAGTGAACACTGAACACACTTTAATCCATTGTTTAACAACAATCTGGCAGGATTATCATACCGATTTTATGAAAAAATTAAGATACAGAGAGGTTAATTTGCCAAAATTTAATTAAGTGGTGGTGTTTCAAATTAGACGATCCGCGCTGTGCCTTTGTCCTTTTGCCCTTTGCTATGTCATCTCCCCTTACAGGCGTCTGCTCATTTGATATTCTGTGAACAGAGAGGTTGTCCTACATAGTCTGAACATCTTCTTAGTACAGTGTAAACTAGACATTTTCAGTGTCTGTACTAAATGTTACGTATCAGGAAGTGATTTGATGTTCATTCTTCGAATGGAACAAACATACGTATACTGTTCATTTCAAAGTTGACAAGATCGAAAGGCTTGTTGGGGATAGGAGTGAGTAGGGAAAGAAAAAGTTTATGTTTAAAATTTTCCCAGTTTTCTAAAAGTGAGGACCACATTGAATCCAGTGAGACATAGAGGTCAAAGGGCCCAAGCTTGGCTGAGGAGACACTGAGGGGTAGAGGTAAATTTTTACGGATCCTGCCGCAAGACATGAGAAAGAGGCTGATGAGTCTGAGGCATTAGCTACATCTGCTTTTGTACTTCTAAATGAGTATTCTCAAGGAAAATGTCTTTAAATTTCTTCAGGGTGACTACTGATAAATCATTGTGGATATAGTATGATCAATAACAAGTTTAGAATATCAATCTTTTTTCCCCTATTGAGCAAGAGGACAAAATAAGAGAAAGCATATGATTTTCTGTTCAGTTGATGACAATAGATGAATCAGAGATTGAAACTTCTCCTTCACATGTCCATTCTTGGTTGCTGACCCTGCTCCTTAGAACATAAACCTGCTTTCACTTTTGATTTATCATTATCGGTGAAATTGTGATTATCATAGTCACATAGGCTTAAAACTTGGGAATTATTTGTGGTTCCCCCTCTCCTTTTAGCATAATGTCCTTTGATTTTTTTTTTTTTCCAGCCACAGTTTCCTTGTCCCAGGCTGTTTCCTTCCTAGCTACCCAGACTATTGTTAAAATTTAACTGACTCATGTCTCTTGCTCTCTCTTTGTATATACTGCTGTCATTATAAAAGTTTCCTAAACTTTTGCATAGTGAACTCAGAAACCTTCACATTTCTCATAGGATCAATTATACCTCTCCATTGGCAAGTAAGACCCTCACCCTCCACAGTCTGGTTTCTAGCTACCTTCCAAGTTTTATAGCAGCCATCTGCTCTGGGCTAATCATCATTCCTGTCACTGTCATACCTGCATCACACCTACACCACCCCACTTCTGTCCCCAGCAAATTAGCCTATCAATCTTGTTTTCCCGATTCTGGTTTTTCAAAGCCCTAATTTGAGTCCAGCCTTCTCCTTCCCAGACTACCCTGACCTTTAACAGTAACTCCATTTGTTCATTACATTTTTGTTACAGTCATCGGACCCTTAATTTATGCTGCACAGATTTGTATTTACCTCAGTGTTTTTAATTTTTCTCCAACAAGGTTGTAATTCTTCAAGTGCAGGTACATGTATCCCTAGAACCTAATACATAAGGGATACTGAGTTACAAATAATTAGTGGTGGTCAAATACATTCCATGAGATCAGTACCTTTTCCTCAAATTGCAAAAGGTAGAGAGCTTAAGTCTTGACTACTCTGATAAAGGAGTTGCTGCTTGGGCAGAGTTATAGGCATGAGCTGTTCCCGTCCCTGATACTGTGCACCATAAATAAATTTTTAGAGACTTGGACTTGATAGCAGAAAGGTTTAATTCTGTCTATGCTTGGTTTTCCCTCTAGGTGCCAGGAAAAGCAAACGAATGTGAAGCTCTCCTTCCTAGTCGTTCAGTCTGTGCACTGCTGATAAAAAACTTGCTCCAAGAATTTTTGGCCTTGAAAAGGATCATTGCTTAACCTTTCCTCTGTCTGGAACAGTGATTTTCAAACTTTTTTGCACAAGTACTCCCTGGTGTAGTTTTTAAAAAATAGTTTTAAAAGGAAAGTCTATTCTTTTGCACATTTAAAGCTATTTCTAAGTTTAAATATTGGCAAAGGATATAATTTACAGTATAAAATATTGGCATTTTGAAACCAAATGTTTTAAATGAATCATTTTTAAAAATGATAATTTTTCAATGATGAAAATGCAAGGTCGTATTATTGCAACAATAATGAAAAAAGAGTATATTTTAGTCTGAACTGTCACACAAAGGACAAAAAGGAAAGGTGGTGAAACTTATTGTACAAACTGACCATTCACTAAACTGAGAGAGTCCCCATTGATCACATGTAAGTCACTTTCTAACCACTACTAGCACCACCAGATGCGTTCCCCAGAGAAACTTAGGATGTTGGGAATAGGGGGCTGGGCTGGAGGATGGGGGCCAATTTCATTAGATCAGAATGTTACACTCTTGAAGTTTGTTGTCATAGGATTTTACTACATATTTTTATGCCTAAAAATCATATCGGTCACACTATTATAAATTTTCGCAAAAATATAAGTATATACATTTAAATTTTTAAATTTATTGTCAATGTAAGGCTATGCTAAATTTCTTCCATACTGAGTCATTAAAATTATTTTACATGATAGATATAAATATATTTAAACTTTGTATACTTATTAAATGAAATGTAAAATTTTTGAAAGTCCTCTTTTAATGAGTAATATTTTCTGATTAGTTTATATATCTTTGGATAAAGATAGCATTGCTAGAATGAAAGCAGATTCAGCATTAATTCTATTTCTTTTATTTCTGTCTATGTAAATGCTGAAAAACAGCTCCCAAATAAAGAGGTGGGAACGAAAGTAGCTTTAGCAAAGCAATTTTACTCAATTCTTTAAATTCAATGTCAAAAAATCATGTTTAATCATCCTTCAGCTGACAATATGTTTAGTTTATTGTTCTTTTTTTTTTTTTGTAGAAAATAGAGAAGGTAGGTAGCTGCCTAACTTTTAGAAGAGTTTGTTACTTAGTATTGTTCATTACCAAATTACAGGATGTAAACCCAAAAGGCTTTGCCAAGACTATTAAATGATTATTAATTGTACCTGTTACTCTTCCACTTAGAAAACTTTTATTTAATCCAGTATGCTTTATCCAGTTGGAAAATCCAACCTGTTACTTTCGAAACACCTTTTCAGATGTATTTTTGATACAATTAATGCTTTTAGTATATTTTCATAATATATCTCATTAAACATATACTTAATCAAAATCTTGGAGCCGCAGATTTAATTGTTCTATTTATGGTTATGTGTCCACTATATAATGAAATCAAGTCAAACATCCACCATCTCATCATTAAATCAAATAATCAAATCAGACTTTCTTTCTGGCAGAAAAAGTCTGACTTGAAAATTCAAATGTTGTGTTAATGAATTTTGAAGAAAATTCATTACAAATATTATTACAAATATCACAGAACTCCTCTTATAAGAGATTACTATAAGTAGTCAAGGTTTAAGATCACATACGTTTAACATAATTTTTAAAAAATAATATATATTTTTCCTCATTATTTAACTTGTAACATCACAATAATCTGTAAACTGAGATTATAAGTTATTTAGAAAGCAAATTGATTAGGCAGGCTATTCTTTCAATAAAGGTGTGGGCATATAATGAATGAGAGTGTTTGGCTTTTGGTAGAATTAGGTATCAAATAAAAATAACAATATTATTTGATAGGATCAGACTTTTCTTGTAGAATATTATTAAAACCTAACCAGTATGGCAGTTAAAATTTAATTTATTTTCTGTTTAGAGGTGATAGGAAATATTAATCATTTTATAAGATTATATAAATTAAAATTTGACTGTATCTGGAAAATATATTTCATGATAATATGAAAAGTTTTGTATGTAGGTTTTATTCAGTGCACCGTGAAAATTCTGGTCATCCTGAAAAAATAGTCCAAGTTACATTTAAAGTAATCAATGTCACTAAATTATTCTTGTTTTGACTGGTCAAAAGTACTTTTCTTTCTAGTGGGTGAGTGATCTAAAGATGAGTATTTTAAATAAGGAAAAAATTGCTTATGAGAAGAGCTGTTTGGAGCATTCACTATTTCTTACAAGTACTTGCTGATTTGCAATGGGGCTTTCATCAAGAGTGATGTATTTCTCCCCTGGCAGGAATCTGGAGTTGGAAGTAGCCAATTTGTTAAGCAAAAATAACTTCCACTGTACCTCACTTTACCACATATCCAAATTTTGAACATCCTAACAATCCCCCAAATACCCCATCTCTAAACCTCTCTTAACAAAAATATAGAACAGGGAAGTTCGGAAGCTACAAGGACTAACATCTGTGTGCCCTGTGGACTTGCGTGCCTTCGGCTTGTAGAATGGAAGAAATATTGGGGATGTGGTGCTTTTCAGATTGCTTAGTTTGAGGGAAGAGTGTGTATGAAGGGTGAGAATATGGAGAAAGAGCTCTTTAAAATTACCATTGAAAGGTTTTGAAGTTCCCTTCATAGGGGTAGACATACCCCATATGAAGATGTCTGGTTCAGAGTGTTGAAAATTCTGTCTTTATTCCTGTATGTTTCTAAAATGTTTTCATTAGTGATTTGCACTTTTTTTTTTTGAGTTCACATTTGATAAAAGCTCTCATTCAGGACTTCCTTAGTGGGCGTTGTGAAAGCCGGGTTAATCTTTTGTAGGAGGAGTATAAAACAAACTAACTTGCCCCTGCCTCATTAATGTCATAAAGCTTATCTGTCAACCAGCCAACACCAAGGCTTTTGAGTTCCCTTTATCTGATAATGTCAAGAACACCTGGGTTAGCATTCTTCCCACCTCCTTGTAGTGCTTATTCAGTCCTGAGCTGTGTTGAAACTGCACACACACCAGGTATAGTGTTAGGAAACAGTTTTCAGTGCAGACAGCTGAAACCCAGTCCCTCGCTGTGCGGAGTGTTCCAGTGATTGCATTGCACTTCTGCGGGCTGCTCCAAGTATTTGAAATGCACCAGGGTGGGGGTGGGGGTGGGGGTGGACAATCACCACAACTTTCTGTTCATGCTGTGTATATAGAGAGAAAAATGTAGGGACTTCAAACAGTAATTTGATGATTCAGGAAATTCAGGAAAGACAGGTAAAACATAATAAATAAGCCTTAAGTCATAAAACATGTTAAATCCTTCACTCCTTATACAGGCAACTTCCTTCTGTTCTACCATGGGTGTTTGGGGGGAGAGAAGGAAGGGGAACTGATAAAATAGATGTAATATAGTTCCAACTTAACAATTTAAAGCATTATTTTTTAATTAATTAATTAATTATTTCAATTGAAGAAATTGTTTAAATCCCCCCTCCCCACTACCTCTTCCTCTCTCCTCCCCCCTCCCCTCTGGTAACCACTAGTCCATTTAAAGCATCCTTATAAGTGATTTTTTGTTCAACTATATGGGGTGCAATAGAATTTTACACCGTTTTAGAAACCACAGTTCTTTATTCTTGAGAAAGGTTATTAATCCATTCAAAGATTACACTCTACTACATTTTCTATGGCTTTGCCGAGTTAAGTCATTTATTCCAAGGCTCTATTTGACTGTCAGGCTTGGGAGAAAAATTTATGACTTCTCTTCAAGGTAGAATGGAATAAAGTATGCATTAGGAAATCTCAAGGCTGAGAGGAATCTGTACAAAGAAGTGGAAGAACTTGGGGACTGTATACTCGGAATGCCTCATCCAGTCTACGTTTCACTAAGCTTGTGTCCTTGCTTTATTTTCTGCCTGTGACACGTAAGATTTTATCACCTCCCTGCAAATGGTTTCTAAAATCTATTGCCCAGAACTCTCTCTTGAGTTCCAGAAGTTCTTCTCTACCCACTTGCTGGATATTTCATGAGTGTCACCAGCATCTTAAAATTAATATGTTAAGAAACAAACATGTGGTTATCCCTTACCCCAGCCTTTACTTCCGTTAACCTGCTCATCGCTCACATTCAGAATCTTTGGCAAGGCTGCCAGTCCCTGTTCTCTGTGCTTATGGGGATGCTTCATCTGTCCACTGCGGGTATGCCATGGCTTTCTGCCCTTTGGAAGAAGGCTTAATGTATTACCCTTTGCATCTAGAATAAAAAGTTTGCTAATGAAGCTGGAGGAAATTGTTATGCTTTCAGGTGATGATACCTGAGCCTGCTTGAATCAGCCTTTTCCTCTATTGCTCCCAAATGTAAGGTCATATATCTGCCTGGTGCATCTGTCATCTATGCAAGGCTCTGGACTAGCTTCTGCCTTCTTGCAGTCTGCATTTCATGTCTTCTGTTGGAGTGGGTGGGATTTGACTCTCCTCGTGTCAAAGTGCACCTCTTTAGATTTCCAGCCTTTAAATCATGTTTAAGTGGGAAGGGCCTGCACGACTATAAGTTATCAAAAATTTTTCTTCTACTTACCCACTTAATTGATGCAAACCATTTCTGATATCCCCAGAACTATTGTTTCTTCTGAAAAACCGCTCCTTTAAGATAAGTGATGAATGTTTTCTTGTGTGGGCTATCAGATATATAGATGGAATATTTGGGACATGTATGTATGCAGTACTCCCAACTTCCTAATATCAGGGCCAGCTCATGTGACTCTTGTGACTCAGTTATGAATATTCTGAGAGCTGTGGCTGGCTGTATCATCCTTTCTTGATACAGTACTTGTACATTCTCAGACTCTACCATGTAGGGGCCACACCTAAGACAGATAGCACGGTGGACGTATGGCTTTTTTGGAATTCAGGAATGTCTATGGAAAATGAGGATATCAGTGGAGAAATCTTTCCCTTAGGCATGGTAAGTATATTTGAGATACGCTCACATTCTATTGGAAGCTTTCAAAAAGATACTTCTAAAAAATCATTCTGTACTTAATAACAGATAAGAGAAGATTCTAAGCATTTTTTTTTTTTTTTAGTTCAGATCGGTGACATATTATCATAATTATATTGTAAATTCAACCAACGAATACTTACTATTTCATTCTAAGGGAGAAAATAAGGCATACACAAGGCAAGATAGCTAACTATGTAAATTAATTAACCAAGTTGCTTACTATGTAAATTAAGTTTAACAAGGGGACAAGAACCTCAGTGCCGCTTGGTGTTTAAGAACATAAGGGTTTGGGGTCAGATCTGGATTTCTGTTTTGGTTCTGACACTTACTGATGGTGTGCCCTAGGCGGTTACTCAACCTTTCTGAATCCCAGTTTTCCCTACACAGCTTTCGTCTTAGGCTTGTCGGAGTTAAATAAGGCACTAGCTGAATCATGCCTAGCGCATTATGGCTGATTTAGCTAGAGTATTGTAGAGTAAAACATAAACATCTTCCAAATTCATCATGGTGTTAAAGAGTGTCACTAACCAGCAGGGCATACTAGATGCAGGACTGCAGGTCTAGGGCTCCTTAAATTTTCTGTGATTAAGGGATGAGATCCTGGATCCTGGAATGATATTGAGATTATCGGCCAAAGCAAAATGGCTTTGGCTTTGGGAAAGGAGAGATGTGAGGGAATGAAGGGGCCAGATTAAAAGACACATCACCCCATCAATCAGTAGAAGGACAGCTCACACCAACGCCATACAAGCAGATTCAGTTACCAAAGTGCCAACTACCCTTCATCAAGTGGAGGTGATAGAGAAATAAAATGATTACAGTCCTTAATGTGGTCAAGGTACACAGAGGATATTATATGAGCAGAAGCAAATATCAGTGGACTAGGGAGTCAGAGAAACCTCCCTCTCAGTGGAAAAACAATTTAAGTCTTAAAGAATAAGCCACTAGACGTTATAAAAGGTAATAGTTTACCAAGCAGCAGAAACAGCATGGGTAAGAAAAAAACATGGGAACATAAAACACAACTTGATTTTCTAAGATGATATTTTTTCAACAGAGTAATATTTTTCCTCAATACGAAGACCTAGTTCTTGACTCTCACATTGACCTGCAACACTACCTACGTCATCTGCTTGGCTAACACTGAGCCTGATTTCTCCTGGTAAGAACTGTTCTTGAATCTTGTCTAAAAGTCTGATCGTGAAGCCTAATAGTGATATTAGGTCCAACTTTGAGCTAACTTCTCAGATTTCCACTCAACTGGTTCTACAGCAAGTGCTCAGTAGGGTAGGAAGTTCCCCACCTGGCTCATTTCATTTCATTGCTCACTCCAGCCGTATAGTAATAGCCTCACAAATAGTAGCTTAAAAGGCAGTCTCTCGTTAGACCATAGTAGAAAGATTAATGGACACCGAAGACTTGTATTTCAGGAACTCCCAAATCTCATTTATCATCTGAATCACTTGAGGAATTTTTAATGCAGGGTCCAGTTCCTACTCTTAGATTCTAAGGTAGAGCCTGGGTCTGTGTTTAAAAATAAAAATCTCCCACAAGTGACTCTAATCATCAGCCAGATCTGGGAACCTTGGTTGTGAAGACAGCCACTGGGCTATCTGTCCTGTGACCATCGCTGATGAATCTGACAAATTAGGTTCTTTTTCCTGTGAATCGATACTGAAAGACACTAGTTATTTCGGAGCACAACTCTTGAGTGGAAGTGATGAGTGCTCCCCTCTGGTGACAGCAACATTTCTCCCTGTAGACAGAGGCAGTAAAAGCCAGTTAGCAGAGAGAGAGACGAAAGCAGCACACATGCGAAGCTTCAGAGATGAGACACAGTGGCGGTGTCCTGGCGGCTTTCCAGTTCTCAGTTCCGTCCTGAAGCCTGGCCACACTTCTGTCTTTGCTTCCATGAGATGTTCCTTTATCCTTATAATAAATTCCCCTCTGTGGCCAAAGCTAGCATCAGTTGGATTCTGTTACCTGCAATTAGAGAGCCCAACTACGACAAGTGTAACTAAAATAGCTTCTCTAAAAGAACAATCAGGGCATACACTTTAAACTCATGATGGTGTGAAATATCAACTTTCCTCTCAAACGAGTCTGGGAATGGGCTCACAGGAGGAAAACACAAAACACTCTTATTATTGAGTAGTTTATTTAGCTATTAGCTTGGTACAAGGAGTATTCCTTTATTTAAAAAAAAAAAAAAATGACGGGAAGGAAGAAAGCAATGAGCCACACAGGAACCGGCAGGGCCCAGGTGGACTTCCCAAAGGGAAGAGGAACCACAGCTGATTTGGTGGCACCAGCAATTTTGAGGCGGAGCCAACCTGTTACACTGATCCCAGGCTGTAGCTTCTGCCTCACCCTTTGCATCAGCCTGAGGCTGGCCGAGGTCTCCCAAGTGGGCCGAGATTTTTGACTAGTTGTGTTGGAATAATCAATACTGCTCAAGAAACAAACTGAGAGCACAGCTATTCTCAGATAGGAACACAGGTGAGCTATTCTTTCCCAAAGGGCACAGTCCCTGCCAAGCCAGGATGCCCTCAGGGTCTTCCTGCACAGAGCACTTAAACGCTCTTCTACTTTAAAACAGGAAACACATTCAAGCCTCCTAGCCACCACCACACACCTAAAAACCAAACAGAGACGTTCATCCAGCCAGGGGACTGGGAATTTAGAGCTGTCTTTCGTCTTTCAAGTCAGTCAGTGAGCTCAGTGGCTGCTTACTCCACTAATTAACCTGAGGCTGCAGAAACCACTTGGGCCAAGCAGCCCTGCTCTACTGGCCCCTATGGCCACAGAGCGTCCCTTGAATTCAGCCAGCCGGATGCCTGCCATTAGATGAAAAATTCAAAATGCGCCACAGCAGTTCTGAGGCCGAAAAAGTGACTCCAAACAGTGAAATTGGGTTCGTAATGTCATTATGCCCCATACTCGCAGCCTTAAAGTTATTTCTCAGAACCCCCAAGCATTCTGCAGAGCACCCGGAAAAAGGAGAGTGGGATCTGAGTCTCTCCCCATTCCTGGCTTTCAACAAAGCAGTTCCACCTTTATCTGCCTATCCACTGGGCTTCTCTGGGCTTCTCACCATTTTCTTTGCCGAATAGATTCGTAACTAATAATACTAATAGCTCATAGTGAGTGTGTAAGTGCATGAATGAATGTAGGCACATACACACTAAGCACTGTGCTAGGCCTTTTATGTGACTGAGTTTGATTTCTTCAAACAATTCCAAGGGATTGATTCTGTTATTATCTCCATAGTTTACATGAAGAAACAAAAGTCAAGTATCTTGTACAAGGTCACAAACCTAGTACGTGGGAAAGCCAGAAATTGAATCCAGCTCTCTCTGACCCTGGGGCCCTGACTGATATTGTCCTCTGGGAAGGACTAAAGGGAAAACTATCTGAGGGAGGAACATAAAAAGTTTGCCTTTTTACTTCAGCAATCATTTTCAACCTTGCCTGCATGCTTGGTTCACCTAGGAAGCTTTAAATATTGTGCATGCCAGGTTCTCACTGTCAGAGATACGATATAATGGATCTGGGAAGCAGCTCGGGCATAGGGATTCAGTTTTTAAAGACTAAGAACCACTGCATTAGAAAGCAGTGAAAGGAATTCAATAATTAAAATTACATGCCAACACTGATTTGAGGGTGTCCAAGATAGGAATTTCTCTCATGGCAATTACTCAGCTAATGGTATAAAAAGTGTCCTGTAAAAAACACAGCAAAACTTCTGTAGCTTTGGTGCAGGATGGAGAGGACTTTCTTTCCTTCTTCAACCCCATGACTCGACTATGAACTTGAACGAATGCACATGGCCATCGCTTACTCGGTGGGGGTTACGTGGAGAACAGCTAACAGGAGAGGAGGTAGGGAAGGACACGGGAAAACTGCGAACTGGGATTCAGGGCCACTGTCTGTGATTCTGTGTTTTATGTTTCAGTCCAGGACTGGGGAAGGGTGAGGTGATGTTAAGGGTGGAAATTTTTCAAAAGGTCAACTTCTGCTTCCATTGTTTAATGTTAAACAGGGTATAGTTCTAGGAGATATTCTCTGCAAAGATATGCTAATGTTAAGGGTGTAGTTATCCTGTGTAAAGATATGTTAATGGTCAGCCTCTACTTCTGTAAACCTGCTTGCTTGCTAGAGGGGGTTTTGGGCTTTTTAAGCTATTCCTTCTGGAGGCTCCAGGCTGATCTCCTCTAACTCTCCTTGGTAGAGAGTCAGTCGCAGGCCGGCTAATAAAGCTCACAATTCATCTCAATTGGCTCCGTGGGTCTTAGATTTCATCGCACCACAACAGTGAGTGAGGCCTCGAGCACAAAATTTAATCAGATCTCATCGCTGCCCCCTCCCCAAAAAACCCAAACTCCGTCATCAAGATATGTAATGTTTTAGTGTGATATTTAAAAAAATAAAAATAATCAGTGCAAAGAACACTCACAAAGTGTCAAGAATTTAAATACAGACAGAATCCAACAGGGCCGGGGCTTGCCGAGGGGAGTCGGGTGGGTGGTATGGGTGTGGGGTTGGATTTCTCTTTATTTAAAATAGATTTTTTTACATTAATTTTGATTTTTAAAAGTATTGTATTAAAGCATTATTTTTCTTAAATTTTAGGCCCCACCATGAGTCTCAGTAAACGTTCCCTAAAAAAGAATAAGCTTTGGCTCCTTCTGAATCAAGGGAGGGGAATATCACAAAAGCATCAGAAGAACACTAGTCTCCCAGAGCCTGATGGGATTTCCTGCATCAAAGCGAAGACTGGAACAACAACAACAAAATAACCCTGTTCAGAACTGGCAGGTGAGAAGAGAGGGAGCGTGGAACACCATGTATGGAGAGGATATGGTGACCGCAAGATGGGCAGTCCATGTCACCAAGGGTGGCTGGAGTTCCTGTCTCTGTGAATTCATTAAGCAGGGCTGAGTTCTGTCATACAGGATTCTGTTACCCTGGTAAGTTAACCTGTTTCACTTTCAGATCTCACAGAGATGTTTTACAGGTGGAAGTAATGTATATATAAAGCACTTGGCATACTTCCGGTACATTCTAAGTGCTAAAAATATGACTATTGCATTTTCTAAGTCTGTTGTAGCAGCTCTACCTTCTTATCTCAGTCCACTTTTAGAATACTACACCGCTCACTGGTAACCCACCAGAGGGGAGGCCAAATCAGCCAGCTTTGTTGCTTATGAGTACATGCGAAAATCGTCACTAAAATGGGTCCAGATTGGAGAAGGACTGGAGAAGCTTAGATTCTAGTTGCAGGTTTAGGACCTGTGAGCCCTGTGAACTTAGGTGTTTCCCTTTACATCTCTTGGCCTCTATTTCTTCCTTGTAAAATGAGAATAATAATAGTATTTTTCTGTTGTTCTCAGCTGTGCGGCTCAAAGAGATAATGGTGCAAAAAGGACTCACAGTTGCACACTCAGATGGAAATAAGCTTTGTCAAGGTGCAATTCTTTACAAAGGCTCATTTCTTTGGGCTGGTTCACCTGGTTCTGATACTGAATTTCAACAATCTTTGGCAGTAGATCCTTTATTCAGGACTTTATAATGATAGCAGAAAGGATTGATTGAGAGTAACAAAACTTGGAGGATGGACTGAACTACATATTATTTGCTGAATTCTTTAAGCAGAGAGCATAGATGTTACTTCTGGTATTAACCAAACTACTTTCCTGTAAGGAACGGGGGTTACTTTAAGAAGCATGATTGTCTCCCTCTTTATCCTGTCTTGTTGTCCTGAGTTTGTTTATTTTGATCTTCTTAAGTGTCCCATGTAATTACACATTCTTCACAAGTATGTGTTTGAATAATCACTTCCTTTTCTCAAAGCTCCTGCTCTACTTCATGAGAATTTTCAGTCTTTCTGACTGTAATAGTTATAATTCAAATTTTACATGTAGTCGTTTTCCAGCCGTCGTTATAGAGTGAGCATGTAATGATTGAGAGCAGGGGCTCTGAGGCCATGCTGTGCCACTAAATAAGTGGCCTTTCTCTGTTAAATGGGGCACAAGAACCCCGATCTCATAGGGCTGTAGTGACAAATGAAAGAATTAATGTTTATAAAATGCTTAATATAGTGCCTAGCAAATAGTAGCCACTCCATAAATGTTAGCCATTATTGCGTTGCCCCATTTGTGTTAGTTATTACACTGATGTGTGCAATTCTGAAACTAGAGGCTTGTTCTATGGGGCAACTTTTATGAATTCCAACTACTGCTCCTTGTTACATTTCCTGGCAATGTTTTCTCCTCCTCTCCCTCCCCTCCCCCTTTCTCTCTTTACTTTCTTCCTCTCTTCATAGAGGCAATGGGAAGGATTCTCTGTTGTTTCCTAATATTAAACAGCTCTCCCCTTTCCTCCCAGTCCACCCACTGGTTGCAGCCACAGACATTTCTGTGATTTTTTCAGTCCTGTGTCCATTACGGATAGTCTACAACAGTATTTTGTAAGTTATGAAGAACAAAGTTCTAATAAAATTGCTGATATTTGATTGGTATCATTAACATTCAGTTATTTGTGCTGTTTTTTGATGCTAAATAGTTTTTGTAAAAATGAAATCAGTAGTACCCATATCTAAAAACAGTTCTAGGTTATATTTGATAAGTAGAGAAATAGAGGTTGCTGTAAAGTTCTGCTATCAGAACAGGGACATTTGGGGCTAGCTGATGACAAGATAGTCAAGTTAGAATGTGACATCATAATTGATATGGAAACAAGATTTATCCACAGACATTGGGTACCTGCTATGTGCTGGCTACTGATGGAGGCACTTGGGGATACAAACAAACAAGAAATGGCCTTGCCCCTGGATTTTGGATCTGAACAGTTATATGTGCTGTACTCAATGATTTGACTTGTTCCTAAGTACAGCATTACACCAACATATTTCACACTGTTGCAGGCATTCCTCAGATTTATAAAATTAGAAAATAATAATCTAGGATCTTTATATCTTATTTTCTGATGTTTCTTGTGTAGCGGTGAGTAAAATTCAAACATTCCTGTGCTTATTTTATCTATCTATCTATCTATCTATCTAGGCAACCTTTGGTTGACATCACAGACTGCAAGGAACTTGTCATCTCTTATTTTTTATTTTTTACACCTATAGCACCTGGTATTCCTAGGTGGTCTCCCATCCAAGTACTAACCAGGCCCAACCCTGCTTAGCTTCTGAGATCAGACAGGATCGGGCTTGTTCAGGGTGGCATGACCATAGACTCCTGTGCTTATTTTAAAATGACTTTACTTATTCTAAAAGGAATATGTGTTAATGTAGAAACTTGAGACATATATATATATATATATATATATATTTTTTTTTTTTTTTTTTTAAGAAATCATTTACTATACCATTACCCAAAGGTTGTTAGAATCCAATTTCTGTTTTGAGTTAGAAATAAGTGTTTATGAGTGTATACTATTTAAGAAACAACAAAGCATATTTATCATACGATCTCCTGTGATCTTCATAGCAACTTTGAAGTGGGCAGTCTATATTCTAAACGGAGGAAGAACAAGGATTTGTACTGGAGTCTTTAACTTTAAACTCAACAGTCTTACTAGACACAGCAGAGTAGACCTTGTGTATTTCTTTTATTTGAAGTTCTAGAAGAATGAAAACTAATCTATGAACTAGGAATCAGATCAATGGTTTCTTGGGTGGAGGGGGTAGGGAGGCATTGGGGAATGACTAGGAAGGGACATCAGGACTCTCTGGAGCAGTGGAAATGTTCTACATCTTCATCCGAGTCTTAGTTACAAATGTAGGCATTTGTCAAGACTCAACGAACTGTACACTTAAGGTCTGTACATATCCCTACACATAAATTACACTTCAATTTAAAAATTTTTTTTTTTTACTTTAAATGATGGGATAGTAAATATGGAAAATGTGTGGTGCTATAATGTCCTCATCATGCAAAAATATTTTTTACATTATTTTTAATAGAAGCTATTTTTATTATCTAAACAGACATCCTCCCTTTCCTTGTATATTAATTTCCTATTGCTACTGTAAGAATACCACACATTTAATGGCTTAAAACAACATAAATTTATTATCCCACAGATGTGGAGGTCAGAAGTCTAAAATGGGTCTCACTGAGCTAAACTCAAGGTGTTGACACAGCTTTGTTCCTTCTGGAGGCTCTAGGGAAGAATCCATTTTCTTGATTCAAAAAAAGAAGTTCAAAAAGATGGTTTAACAAGAGGATTTTTAAGTGACACATGAACATGGATGCTCAGCCATGTTAGTAATCCATGAAAAGAAAATTTAAAAAAATACAATGTCTATCAACAGCAAAATAAATAAATTGTGATCTAGGCATATAATGGCATACTATACAGATATAAAAAAATAAACTGCAAATATAAATAGTAACATGGATTGTACATATACTCAAATGTAACATCGTGTGGAATTAGCCCGTCACAAAAACTACATAGTGCATAATTCTAATTATGTGAAGTTGAAAGAGAAAAAATGCAACACTAAGCTATAGTGTTGAGGGAGACACTCTTAGGTAGTAAGAATACAGAGAAGAAAGCAGTCGGAATAATAATGGAGGGGTAGTGGAGAGAGGGGATGCATGGTGTTTGGGAGGAGGATGAAAGGGCTTGTGGGGTGCAGGCAATTCCTCTTGTTCATTGACCCGGGCAATGGTTCTATGGTTATTTATCTTGAGATAATCATTTTATGTTTTTCTTTTTGCACTCTCCTTGGTATGTATGGTCTACTTCATAATTAAAAAGTTAAGAAAAACACCCCCAAGGTGGTTCAAGACAAAAAGCGATATCAAAACTCATTAGGAGGCATCCTAGGATGATATTGGAACAATTAAATTTAACTTGTGATTTGCAGGGGCCAATGCAAAAAAGGGAAACGTGCTATATAGTTCACATTGTCTGACAAAAATAAGCGTACATATTTGGCTGGAGAAAAAAATATTCCTCTGTCTCTGAATTGCGGGCAGAATATTGTGCTCATTATATAAGATATAAGAACAATGTATTCAGTTGCAAATTTTCTGAAGACCACAAAGTGTTCTTTAAATGGCCATTTCTTATCTGGATTCTTGATAAAAGCTGAGAGCATGACATTAAACCACAGCTCAGTGAAGGCATTTCTGAGGGCTTCAATGTTCTGGGAGGGTGGAGCATTGGAAGAGATAGACGCTCTGGGCCTTGTGCATCTCTTTTATTTGTCTGTTTTTGAGTTGTATCCTTTAAAATAAAACTGTAACTATGGTGTTGTCTCCCCTTATCCATGAGGGATAAGTTCCACGACCCAGAGTGGATACCTGAAACCATGAATAGTACCCAAACTTATGTATATTTTTTCCTATACATACACACCTTTTCACTTAAAGGAAGCACTCCATGGTTTCTCTTTGGCATATCTGAATTGACAGCATCACTACTCCTGTGCTTTGGGGTCATTATTAAGTAAAATAAAGGTGACTTGGACACTGGCACCACAACACCAGGATGGCCTGTCTGATAACCCAGATGGTCACTATGCGACTAATGGATGGGGAAGGTCCACACTGTGGAAGCTCTGGACAAGGGGGTGAGCTATATTCCAGGTGTGACAGAGCTGGACGTTATGTGATTCCATCACACTACTCAGAATAGCTTGCAGTTTAAAACTTAGGAAGTGTTTATTTCTGTAATTTTCCATATAATATTTTCAGATGGTGGTTGAGTAGGGGTAACTGAAACTGTTGAAAGCAAAACTATGGATAAGGGGAGACTATTGTATAACTTTTTGCTGGGTTCTGAGAATTGTTCTAACAGATTACTAAACCCGACCGGTGCCTTGGAAACCCCCAATTTTTTGGACATTTTTTAAATCTAGGTATAATTGACGTTTAACATTATATTAGTGTCAGGTATACAGCATAATGAGTTGATATTTGTACAGAAGCCAGGCAGAAGTGTGGGTGGCCTGGGGACCCCCTTGTGCTGGCATCTGAAGTGGGGGCAATCTAATGAGGGCGAGTCCTTCACTTGCAGGATCTAATGCTTACTCCTGTTGGTTAGTGTCAGAATTGCATTGAATCGTAAGACACCTAGCTGGCATTAGAAAATTGCAGTGGAAACCAGGTAAGAACTGTGGAGGAACTGGCTATAAGATCTCTCTTCTGAAAAGCAGCCAAGTACCTAGTCTTTGATCACCCCCAGAAAACACTTTAAAGCACTTGAAGACAAAACATAATGTTCAACAGATCCTTTTGAGATGAAAGAAGATATATCCATGATAGGTGAGTAAACAACATCATGTGACATACAAATTTCTGAGGCCCAATATGCTACTTGTTGTCATAATGAGCTCCCATTTCCACCTTTACATAGGATGTTTGTCCGATTCGCTATATATTCTGTTGAAACTCCTCAGAGTGATCTATTTATCTTACTGTGTAAAAGCAATGCTGTAGAATTGGATGTATCAAAGGTAATACACATTTGTAATGGTAATGGTATTTTGAAGTGTATTTAAAATAACCCGTGACTGAATTTATCTGTGTGGCAGATTCCCATTACAAATCAGTTCTGAGGGCCAAATTATGTTCATCGAAATATACCATCATGGGCCCAGTTAGTCTTGACTCTGATCCACTTTTTTGTGGGATTCGGCTTTACTTTTCTACAAATACATTTGTTGTCTATTTAACACCTCTATTCTTACATTTTTGTTTACATTTATTTTTTATGTATTCAGAATGAGGTCACTCTGGGGCCTAATTCAGACACGCCCCTTGAAAACAGCGGGTTTCAGGGTAGGTCACTGGATGCCTACATGCTTATGTGAGGAGAGACAGTGAATGAGAGCTGGGAAACAGTGAGGTTTCTGGCCATTGGAACTACTGTCCTCAGATACATGAGAGCAGAAGACACTATCAACGTGAGGATTTGGGATGAGACGGCTGGCTGGGTCGCACAACTCAGAATTTTGAGCGAAGTTCTATCCTTGTCCCCCCTCTGTTTGTATTCAACCAACCCCCTTCTCACCTTTTTTCCCTACTTCATTGAGGTGGGGGGTTACTCAGCATCACATTAGGACTTTTCCATATTGTTAAATTATTAACAAATCATTAAAAATTATATTGAGCTCCTGAGCCATGTATAGTTTGCTTAATCATTTTCTTATAGTAGATCATTTAAGTTGCTTCCAAATTTTGCTTTTGTAAATACAGCTGTAATAAAATCTTTGCTCATAAAGTTTTTTCTACATTTAGGGTAAAATTGCACAAATTAATTCCTGAATATTTTAAGACTTTTGACACGTTAGCCACATAACTTTCCAAAAAATCTTTTTTTTTTTTTAAAAAAAGGGCAGTATCTAAAAGTACATTTTTTTTGGCCAGCATTGAGTAATATAATTTTTTAAAAACCCTTGTTAACATAATAATTGAAAGATGGTCTTCTTGCTTGGATATATACTTCTTCAATTATCCTTGAAGTTAAACAGTCCTTCCTCATGTGCTTCTTAGTCACTTATTTCTTTTTGTTCATATACTTTTCCGAGCTCCAGTCTGTTCTTCCCCTCATGGCTTCTAATAGCAGAATGAGGCCAATGAACATTGAATCAGGAATTGGCAAACACTTCAGTAGCCACATAGAAGATTCAGCATACAGCTCAGAAATCTAATAATTTGGAGCTCCAGGCTTAGAAATCATATTTGTTAACTAGCTCCTGGTTTGCAAAATAAGGAGTAGGTATCTATATTCACTCACTTATTCGCCAAATCATTCTTGTGGGCCTTCTATATACCAAACACCGTTTTAGACACAGTGAAACATATCAGACAAAATTTCTTCCCTTTATGGAGTGTACATTCTAGTGGGGAGAGGAAGAGAATAGACATAACGAGTCTGTTATTGTGTAGATTGGAAGGTGTAAGCGCGAGGGGTAAAGGAAGCACTGGGTAAGGGGGATGAAAGCACTGGGGAGGGGTGGTGGTACTTGTAGCCATTTTAAACAGGGTTGTCAGGGTAGACCTTATTGAGAAGGTGACATTGGAGCAAAGACTTGAAAGAAATGAGGCAATGTGCCAAGGATGGTCTGGTTATAGACTGCTTGAGGCAGAGGCACCAGCTGAGATGACAGTTCTGAAGCAAGATATGCCTGGTGCATTTTAAAAACAGCAAGGAGGCCAAGGAGGCTGAAATGGAGTGGCAGACAGGTAGATTAATAGAAGCTGAGGTCAGACACGTCAAAGGGCAGGATCTTGCAGTGTGTTGGGGCTGTGGTAAGGGCCTTCCTTAGGGTGCGATGTGAGGCACTGGAAAGTTTTGAACTAGAAGAGTGATATGATTTGTCTCGTGCTGCATTGAAAACAAACTGCGGGGGGTCAAGGGCAGAAGCAAGGAGACCGGTTAGGAGACTGCTGCAAATATCCAGAGGCCTCACTTGGCAGTGTAGGTGCTGAGAAGGTCTGGTAATCTGGTGGAGCCCAGGGGATTTCCCGATGAAGTGAATGTGAAGTGTGAAAAAGGGTGGAGTCAAGGACTATTTCTTTTTAAGACCGCTTATGTGACTCTGTGCACAATGGACCCTTAATTAATGTTGAACGCTTCTAGAGTTAAAATTAGAAGCATATTTGCCCATGGAGAGAGCTCCAGGTATTAAGGCCATGAGACTTAATTCCTGCTTTCAGAACTCAGGGGCAGTGGTTTTATCCATTTTAATGAGATGACAAATAAAAATGAAAACAAGATTGTGGTATTTGGTCCATCCTTTTATGATCTTCAAATATTTCTGTTTGTTTACTCAATTGAATTAAAATAAATATTTACTATTTTGGTAACCAATTGTGATTCTTATAGAGGAGTAGGCCTCTATATGAACTCTATGATGTCTTACGAACTCACTAATACTTGCAACAATTTGGAGTTCACATTGTATTTGGATTGTTAGGCATACTGAAAGTGGATAATCAACTAAAGGGAGAAAGAAATCCAGTAGATTATGTTGTGCAGATGTAGACTGTTTTGTTATTCAAGATGAGTTCAGTTATGAATGATGGATATATAATGCTAGTTATTATTTTTAAATGAAGGGCTTTAGCATATTTTATGCATTCTATTTTCCTATTTAAAATTTAAAAAAAAAAAGAATAGGAAAAGGAGTCTCTTAGACCCCCACACTGCCCCCCCCCACACACATACACCAAGAAGAGACTAAAATGTGACCACCGTGTGAGTTAATGCGAAGCAGTGGTCGAATATCTCTGGGAAAACTGTGAAAGTTTGGGTATCCCCTTGCTTCACTGTTCTGGTGTTAGTGATTTCAGCTGGGCTATGCAAATGGGTAAAACAGAAAGGTAAAGTGAAGGGGAAAGGGGAGCCCTGAAGCTGGGATGAGGTCCCAGATGGTCCCTTGCTGTGTAAATCTGGGGGAGTCATTTAACACTTTCAAGTTTCAGTCTCTCTTTTTGTAAAAAGGAAACAATTCTTATTGCCCTTCCTATTTCTTGAAGTTCTCAAAGGCTCAAAAGTGAAAGCAATATAACATAAAATTGCCCTGTAAACACTAAAGCATTATACGAATATAAGCCTCTATTATTGATTTAGCTACAGGGTACATTATTCACACATATAAAATATGTTATACCCAAAGATTACAGACACATTCTTTCATCATCTTAAAATCTTTATTAAGTTTTCTGGACATAAATGGTCCATTATTTCATGATTATAATTTTCCCTCTCCATGGACCCATTCATATAAAGGTCAGAGTGAGATTTAATCTTCAACGTGTGTGTGTGTGTGTGTGTGTGTGTGTGTGTGTGTGATATTAATAGTAGAAGGAGGGAAAAAGAAGAAATGTAGACAAGGCCTTACAGAAGGTGGATGAGGCCTTATAGATGACCTACTCCAATTTACTCAGTTTAAGTTGAGGAAGCTGAGATCTGTGGTGTTGTATGACCGATTGCCAAGCTTGCATAGCTTCTTAGAGCAGAACCTGGACTGGCAGCCAGGTCGATGGACGCTTACTCCAGTATTCTCCCTACCCCATTTTGCTTCTATCAGGTACTATGCAATTTTTCTGTACATATTAGCACGGAGTGTTACACCACCTATATATTCTTTAACATTCTTTCACAACAGCCTCTCTCCCTATCAAAACTTGAATAGTTTTACTTAAAACTTTACAGCTAAAAAAGTACAGTAAGCAGAGGACATATATTTTCAGAGCCATAGCTAAGCCAGGAATTTCTCTTTCCCTTACCATTAATGTACCACTTTTGAAATTTAAGTTCTTCCAAATGGGTAAGACTTCATTTTTTTAATGTTGAGTAATATTTCATTGTATACATGTACCAAGAAAAAAAAGAAATTCAAGGGTTTTTTTTTGTTTTTCCAGCTGTCCCTGAAATCTTACTATACGTGATTGACCTGACACTGTCTCACACGCTATCTTGCTTTTCAGGAAGGCCTGGAAAAGGTGGGTTTGGTTTTGTGTTTTCTTTTTTTCCTTGGGGCTCTCTTAGTAGGAGGCTGAGTATTGTGAGGGCATCGTCCTCTTGGCCATGGGGTCTTGCCACCAACGGAAGAAAACTCCTCACTCGCCCAAGGCTCCATCGTATCCGTGGTTTACTTTTCTTCCTAGGCTGTATCACTGTCTGAATTTATCTTCTCTATTTACCTGTGTACTTTTTCATTGTCGTTCTCTCTTTATGAAAATGTAAGCTTCCTGAGAGCACAGAGATGGCCTGTGTTCTTCAGTGTATCTTGAGTGTTTAACACTTGATAGATGTTCAAATATTATTAAAAGAATAAAAGAATTATAGGGTCGAGAAGTTAAAACATGTATACAGCTTTGGACCCCTATTATCAAATCACCTCCCCAAAACGTCAAAATTCACCAACTCCTCTGCAGTGTCTGGTTAAGGTTTTTTGTTTTTGTTTTTGTTTTGTTTTGTTTTGTTTTGACAATAGTAACATAAAGGCAAGAAAATTCAGTTAGTTAATTTTTCCTGAGCATGCCTCTCTCAGTTATGAAGATCAAACACATATGAAAGCATTTTAAGAAATATAAACAAGTTATGCAATCATAATGGTTTGTCATCCTGCAGATGCGAGTTGCGAGTGCAGGGGACAAAGACGGTTTTACTCAAACAGCATATGTAAAGTAGCGGAAAGAGAGTTAGTTATGTTTGCTGAGGCATTTGTTGTATTTAGAATTGTCAGAACTACCAGTATGGACAGAAAGAAGGAAATTGATTGGCTTTTCCCCCCACCCACTTATTTACCTACAGCACATTCATAATGAATACCTACAAGAACTCATTGCTCATAAGGACCAATTAACCCACTTAACCAATACATTGCATCCTTGCAAATGCACACAGAAAGAGAACACTTGGTGTCTGAAAGGATCTGGCTCCGGTCTCATGTGTATAGGTCAAACGGGTCAAAGTTATTATTATTTTTTTAAACTATGGCTCTATGAACTACGTTTCTAACTTGGGGCTGACTTCGTTTTGAATTTCTCTTTTCCTCGGCATTTTGGCAGAGCATGTGTGAAGGGCCCAGGGGTGTCGTGGGGGGTCAGACAGTGGGAGAGAACTTTGCAAGGGCACTGCAGTTGGCTTTGTCACTCTGCAGCTCTTCAGAGACTGTAGGGTGACCAGACTCAATCCTCTCTCTACTCAGTTCCTCTGGGTGTTTTGGTCTGTTGATTTTCCAGTGTCCGTAACCCAAAGCAACATATCTTTCTTGGCACATTTGGAAAGGGAGCTGTTGCTAAGATTATTGGGCTCACTAAAGAAAGTTCTTGTGTTTACACGGTATAATACAGGACATTATTCTAAGCTGAAGATTGCATGGTTATAGACATCTGCTAGGTCAGTTTTTCCGAAAGATTTTAATAAAACTAATGATAACCAGTAAACTTGACTCAGTCATTTCTCAGAGGAGCTTTGGTGTTTAATAAATACTTTTCTTTTACTAGGGTTTATATTCTAGCTATTACAATTGGAAGTAGAATGCACACCCATCGTAAAATGCCTAACCTTTAAGCTCCCTCTTTGGAATTCAATATAATTAAAAGCAGAAAGTATTTGTTACATTTCTAGTAATGCCAGCCCTGTGTGGAGCGCTCTGGGGGACACCCAAGAAGTACAAGTCTTGCAAGTGATGTCTTAATTATGTAAAGGAATAAAAAACCATTTCCAGTTTTCAGTTCCCAATTCATTTTTCTGAGAAATAGGGCAGGATAATTGACTCCTTTCACTGGTTCCCCATTCTATAGGGAAACGTGGAAAATGTTCCCATGTGATTCATTCTATGGCTATAACTTCCTTTCAAGTGTTCAACTCTAACACATTCATCGTCACACCCGTGGTCTGTGAGCACCAACAAGGTCATTCAATTTTGGAAACAGTGGTATCTAGAGAATGAGAGGCATAATTCCCCTAAGAGGTGTGAAATAAGGACTATAGCAATTTTGAGTTTCCCTGTGGTTCTGTGTTTAGCATTTGCTAAATACCTTTCCTTTTCAGGGTCAGTGACACTCAGCCTTGCCCTGTGAAGTTTCTGCATTAAGGTTTATTCTCATGGCGCACTGACTTCTAATTTCTTACAGGCTTAAAAAAGGGGGACTTTACCGATACATAATTTACATACCATACAATTCACTCATATATTCACAGATATGTGCAGCCATCGCCACGGAGGATTTTAGAACAGAAAAATTCGACACTCTTTAGCTATCACCTTGCTACCTCCTCTCTCCCCTCCAGCCCGAGACGACCACTAACCTACTTTCCTCATCTTTTTTAATCTCTGAAGCTCTCATGAATGAGCAGCTGATATAAGCCTTCTCTGTTTTGGGGCCAGTTCTTCATTAAACCCTGACGTGTGCTCTCCCCTTCAGTTGGAGCCCGCGCACGAGGGACCAGCACGGCCCGCCCACGAAAGCGGCAGTGCAGAGAGAAGCTCAGCATCCGGGTTATTACACAGTGTTCTCAGGTGCACTGAACATCTTGCCCCACCATTTAGAGAACCTCCTCAGCCTGAAATCTGTTTCATGGAGATCAAACTACAGGATTCATCTTTTTGCTTCTTCTGAAGTACAAAAACATTTTCTTGTCTGGCTTTTCACTGTACCTTCATGGTTTTCTTTAATTTACATCCACCTTCTACTCAGTTCATCTTCAGGATTTTTTCTTCTGTATCCACCATGTTCATTGGATAACAAATATATAATCTTTCTTCTGGCTTTCGCTGTTAGTCAACTCGAATATTGGTTATCTTCTCAGCCATA
Source organism: Rousettus aegyptiacus (assembly GCF_014176215.1). Taxonomy (NCBI): domain Eukaryota; kingdom Metazoa; phylum Chordata; class Mammalia; order Chiroptera; family Pteropodidae; genus Rousettus; species Rousettus aegyptiacus. The sequence continues at coordinate 35,805,692 of NW_023416286.1, forward strand.
AACCACATCATGGCTTTGCCCTTGGTTTTGGAAGAACAGTGAATCAACAACATTTATCTTTGCTGAAGGCTGTGTCTTAACCACCTTATAGTAGCATTAATCTGTCAAGTCATCCCAAAGATGCAAGATGTTATATATTATCTAGACGAAGACTTCTTGTCTATCGAAGAGTATTGTTCATTCTCTTATTAAAATTTCTCCACCTACGTTTCTGAATGCTTCCAAGAAGTGTAAGCACGAGAGAAGGTGTGCATAGCAACGTGTGGGTGGGGAAGAAGAAGGAGCCCTCATCACTGGTGGGCACGTTAGAAAATGGAGCATGGCAGAGACCAGTGAAACTAGTCAATAACTAGTTTCACGATTTTCTTTTGGTTTTCCAGTTCTTTTTTTATTTAAACAATTACAAGGTTTTTAACCATTCCATATTCAGTTTTTGTTTTGAAGACACATGACGTCATACTTTTTAAAAATGTCACTATATAATATGTTCTTCTGGTGTAAAAAATATGTGGTATCAGAAAGCCTCTTATTTCTTAAATGAGCTTAAACATACTTCAATTCTTTTCCCTCTGGTACAGTCAGAGCCGTAAAGGCTGGGACGAAATTATATTTAGTCCAGTAAAACTTTTGCTTTAGGGTTTTTCCCTTATTAATAATTAACTTTATGAAAAAAATCTAATTTTATAGTATATTATAAAATACCACGATGCAGTTAACACTGCACTTTATAGTGCCCATATATATAGGTACTTCCTGTATCTCCCTCCCCCTTTTTAATTTCTGAAGCTTTCTTTAATAGAAGGCATAGTCTTCTTGGTTTATTTTAGTCTTTCTAAGGAGAAATCAGCATTTCTTTGAGTTCTTCATCTTCAGAGCCGTAAGAGCCAAATTTTCTCCTCCAATGCCGCAGGAGGTAACACGAAAGAGTGGCAGAGAGTGTCATGTGTTTATTTGTATTCATCTGGTCCTGGCTGAGTTAGTTGCTTTCCCACGGAAGTTCATTTTTTCTTTCCTGAATCATATCTGAGCCAAAGCCCTATAAGGGAAAGAGCCCCTGCTTAGTGATGAGATGCCAGCACGTGACATTCTTTCTAATGAGTCACAGTCAATAAAAATTGTTTTCAAATGAATCTCACTCTGCCTCCACACTGAGCTACTATGCGAAAGAGAATCTTTATCAAATCAAAACATCTTGTTTCATCAGCCGAGCTCAGACAAACATTTCACTTTTGTAAGCAAAATGAAATCTGTTTCTACACAAAGTGAAAATCCAATCTGTTCTTATTTTTCCTTAGATACACATGTTCTATATAGTATGTGGAAATGAGGGAGGCACGTATCGGAAAATGCTTTCAGGATTCAGGGATTGAGGAGAAGCTATTGAGGACTTTTGTGTACAATAATAATGAAATGTCTAAAGGTACTTTGAACTCCTGAGAGCTTCTATATAAATATTAGGTGATGGGATTTGTGTATACAGCATGGTTGAACATGGTCTTAACTGGGAATAGTACTGACCAGTTATCAGAAGTAGGACTTTATTAGCAGTTCATTCTGGCATATTCCTGCTAAAGAGACTTACAATATGGGCTTAGTGAATCCACAAATGATCCCCAGGGTATGCACACTTCAGCCACGGACAGGTTAACCCCATCAGCTCGGGAAAATGGAAATGAAGGAACAGCAATGTAATATCGTCCAGAAGTTAACTATCATTCCTGTGAAAAGGGAAAAAGGAAATTTTAAGGAGAAAATTAAGTGAATCATGTGACACATTTTAGGGTGAAGCAGAGAGGGTGGAATTTTCAGGACTGGCGTCCATAAACTTCCTTAAGGGGGAAAATACGGAACATATCATGTTCGACTATAAAGCAGAGCAAACCCAAGTCAGAATGAGATGAAGGATTTAAATATGACCAAGGCTTCGAGGTGTAAGTGACACCATAGACAAGTGAGAACCCACTTGGACATCGAACTTAACCTTCTCTCAGGCACTCCCAAGAAAGTTACCCAGTAAGAGAAAGAGGCAGGGGTGGGGAATTAAATTTATCCATCCACCAATTTTTGCTTAAATTATCCCAATGCCTTTGGTAATGAATTTCGTTTGCTTCTCTTTCTATCGGAGAAAGGAAATTATATCTAGAGAAGGGTAACCGGCATGGCAGAAACACCGGGCACGTTTAGCAATAGGAAGAGAAACCTGAATAAGGACAAGAGGCCTGCCAGGGACATTAGGAAGAAGGGAGGTATGGAATGTAATACTCCAGAAGGCGGGACTAGGCCCGAAGCAGGACAGCCCGGCATTTTGAAGGGCTCTCTGGGGAGGAGATAAGATGATTCAGAGGATTGCCATTACAAGGCTGCACGGGTGGAGCGTGGGGAGGTAGATAGGGAACAAGGAGTGGGAAGGTAGGGAGAGCTGTTAAGGAAAATAGACTCTTAATAAGCCTCCCCTTCCGAATTCCCCCATTCGCAGACCAGTGCTAGTTATTTTTTTGAGCAGGACGAATTGTTGATTAGAACCTTTAGTTGACTACGCATTACCTACTGAATCATGTTCAAACTCCTTTTCCTGGTATTCAAAGCTTTCTGTAACATGGCTTTAAATTTTTTGTCCAGCTATATCAATAGATTAATCATCTCCCTTTACCCTCCACTCTTAATATGTCATGCATTTTCTTGCCTGTGTGCCCTTCGTTTCCTAATACCTCCCTTCTCTGTTCAATTCCCTGCCTTTTGAACACCTTTGGGGCCCAGTGAAGACTCCACCTTTTCCACGAAGCCTACCCTATCCAGCCCTTCCTCATGCCCACGGAATGCACTTCTTCCGTGTTCCCATAATACTCTGGCAGTCTTCCTGACACTGGCTGTCTTTTTCTAATATTATACACTTACAGAGTACTTTGCAGCTCACAAATCATCTTCACAAATAGGGGCATTATCTACCTGGGAGGTTTTTATTCTTATCTGGTTGATAACTCAGGCTTAGAGAATTTAAGTAACTTGTTCAGTATCATAGAGCTAATATTTGGTAGAATAAGAATTCAAACACAGGTTTTACTTACCTCCAAGAACTGTGGTGAGATTTAGTTTAAAAAAAAAAATCTATTAAATGCGAGAGCAGTTTTCAATTTTACCCAGATGAAAGAAGAGATTTATCCATCGGACTGCCATCTTTAAGAAGCCAGAGACCAGGTCATTTTTATCTTTACGTATAAATGCACATTCTCAGGCCCGCCCCAGACCTGCTGAATCAGTGACTCCAGCAGTCTTTGTGCTGACAAGCCCTCCAGGTATTCTGATGCATGCTCAAATCTGAGAACCAGGTCTGTAAGAGAGGATTATGGTTTTTTGTGTGTATGTGAGGCCCTTGTACTTCAGAAGCTACAGGGGGGAGTTATCCAATTGTTTGCAAGTACACAACCTAAATTCTCAGAGGAGAGGGTGGTTTATAGTGCTGACTGAGCAAAGATTTTTATCGGTGATTAAAAAAGAAATTTAAAGACTAAACTGGCAAGATTATGAGTTCTAGGGTGTTGTCTTACCTGGAAGGCAGGTGTCAAGTGAAACTTTAAGTGGAGGAGGTAAGAAGAAAGGACTTTGAAAGGAAAATTCTTCATGGGTGTCAGAAAAGCTCAGAGGGAGGAGAAAGAAAGATTTATTATGGGCTTTTGATTTGGGAAAGAAATGACATTAAAACAATTTTTTTTGAAAACCGCTGACAACAGGCCTTTGGTAAAAGGGTGGAACAATCCAGGAAGATCACCAAGTGTAGCGAGCACGTATGAAGCATCGAAGGGCAAGTTTAACCCTTTGCTCTGGACCGTGACCATTTTATTTTGGAAACACTAATGTTAGTTCGGCTATAGACTGTTTTTGTTTTCCCTAAACAGTGCATTGTTCTAAAGAGGAAAAAAAAAATGAATAACACAAACTGTTGACTGTTATTCTCACTTGAAATATTAAGTGTTGAATACAGTATGGCGTGGTTGAATGAAGTACAGTACAGAATTAGCTAGCAAAAAAAGAGGAACTTGATAAAAGTTCAAATGACCGTATAACCCAAGTAGTCTTCCCTTTGAATGGATGTACCTTATACATCTCCAGGAGCCCTCTGGTGTGAATTTTCATTTACTGTACAACAACAATACAGTCCAGAATAGGCTACTACGTAAAATCGAATGGTATATTAAAATATTTACCAACGGAATGCTACATCTAGAGTTTCATTCAAAATACTTTATGGGGGAGGGACGAGGGGGTGGTACATTTTAGATGAAGCAAGACTGACTGTGCGATACTTATTGAAGTTGGGTATGGAAATTGGAGTTTCATTATACTAGTCTATTTTTGCATGTGCTTGCAATTTCTCATAATAAATAATTTTTTCAAAGTGGATGCTAGGTATCGCTGCCCTAGCATCCCTCAGCCGCCTCTGGTGTAAGCAGTTTCTCCTTGGCCATTCTTTCCTCTGTGGCCCTGCCTACTGATATTTCTGCTTGGATTCCCCTTCCCCTCTGCCTCTCATTTCTTCATCTCTCTTTCCTTTTCTATGACCTACTAAAACCCTGTCTTCCCCACCTAAAAAAAATAAAGACTTTGTTCTATTGAAAGCAAACAATTTAATTCTTCTTTGTTGAGACTTCTCATCAGCCTACTCTGGAAATACCTACTGTTCTATGTTTTTTTCCTGAACAAAAGCAGTTCTAACCTCATGAAGAATTCTGCCTTCTTCCTAGCCCTCTAGATCATGCAGCCAGCTTTTAAAATCACTGGATTTCTCCCATTAAAACTCTAATATTTGTTTAACCTCAATAGAAGTCATGAAGGGTAGATATTTTCTATGACTCTAGGAAAGGGAATTTAATTTCTGTCTAAAAACTTCCATCAGGAGAGGTCCAGCCCTGAAACTTGACTCTTTGCCTCTGATTTGGAGGAACGAAAGAATAGAAATCCCCACAATCTTCTAAAACTCTTATTTTCTAAGTATTCTCTTCCTTTAAACAACTCTTATTCCTTTTACCAGAACTTCTGGCAAGTCACGTGTGACTCATGATTTTTTATCACTTCCTTCCTCTGGCTCATTTCCAGTGGAGATGCTAACGAGCTGTCATGTGACCAACAGGCAGGGCAAGACTAAAGGGCCTTCCCTGTTACAAAAACTCCACAATCTAGAAACTAGCAATGACATACTGAGACAGAGTTAGTTTGGATGAGGTCATATCTTGCTTTCCAGCATGAAATCTCTCTTCTTTTGTTTTCTTTGAAGTCCAGAGTCTGTGGTGCCCATCTGGATGTATAAAGGATGCAGCAACAGGAATGACCCTTCTGCCTCAGGGGTCTTAATATCAGCCATGTTGGAAGGATGTCGAAAGGTACTTGCGGAACAGTGAAGTCTGTCTACCTCATCTTAGAGAGAGAGCATCTGCTTGGGAAAATCTAGACAAATGGCTTCTCTCCTTCCCACTTCTCTTCAAGGGCCAGAAGGTCAGGCTGACAGTCTAATTTGAACTTGTCTAGGGTCGGAAAGAATGCCTTTTAAGGAACATAAGGAAAGTTGATGGTCACATACTCAGTGAGTCATAATTATAGAAGTCTAGTTTAGTTGGTTCGGCATGAGATAAAGAGTGGCATAAGTTGGAGAAGGGTAAGAAGGAGGGAACCTCTTACATTCTATAAGCTATAGAAGTAGAGTTGCCAGATAAAATATAGGATACCTTTTTAAATTTGAATTTCAAATACATTTTTAGTATAAGCATGTCCAAAATATTAAATGAGACACAGATATACTAAAAAATGTATTTGCTGTCCATATGAAATTTAAGTTTAACTGGGGCCCTGCACCTTTATTTCCTAGGGACTCTATATAGTCGTCCAATCATTTGGACCTTTTTGTTCCATCGCATGTAATAGGTAGTAATTGTGTATATGTCAGGGTGAAGCAAACACAGGGACTGTGATAATAATGTCTTACCTTCATCTACCCGATCAACATTTCCTTTGGGAATGTTGTTAAAACAATATTATGTCATGAAAATAATTCCTTTCCAAAGGTTTTTTTAATTACATTATATATGTTCCTTGGAGAGAGCATACCATTGAGAGCTCAAAAATCACTGCATAATCCTATTCTTTTTCCGCTTTTGATGCCTTTTAAAATTTTACTTTTTTATTATGAAACATTTTAAGCAAACACTAAAGAAGAACAGGACAATAAACCTCCCTATACTCATCACCCAGCCTCAACAATAATCTACTCATAATCAATACTACCTCATCTACACATCACTTTTCTGTCCATCCTTAACCCATTATTCTGAAACAAATCCCAGATAGCTGAAGTTTTATTTTATTTTTTTATAACTTCCAGTTTCTCACTTACCTTTACTTTCCCAGTAATGAATTGTATGCATAATGGCTACCCCAAATCTTCTGAACACTGCTGTTTTCATAGTCTTTAGTCTCCTGCCTTTCCAAATATAAAATCCCTCCCCGCCAAAAAAATCTGCATTTTCTAACCCCCCCCCCTTCCCCCAGGACCCATACATAAGACTTGAGTTTGAAAATCAGATCCACCTGGCACGAGACTTTGGCTGGGACTTGAGCTATGGGGAGAAACAGGAGGGGTGGTGGGTACATGCGATCAGACTCACTCTCCAATATCGTTTTGCGAGCTGTCCCTGGAAGCTGATCCGAGGACATATTTCTCCAGTTTTCCCAATGTGTCTGTGAGTTCTCTGATATACCTTAATATATCTTTCCTTCATGCATTTACTAGAGAGGATTCCATTGACTTTCATTTGGTAGCCTGACTGATACCCAAACTAATCATTCTTACCTCCAAAAAGGCAAGAGAAGAGAGGCACATGCAAGCATTGAAAGCACTCGAAAGAAAATTGTGAAGATTCATGTGAGTTTAATAATTGATTCAGCACTTCAGGCTTATGGGACTGTACTAAAGCAGAGAGTGCCAAAGTGTGGCCTCCAACCAGCAACATCATCACCACTTAGAGACTTTTAAATTCAAATTCTTGGGTCCACTCCCAAGACCTAGTGAATCAGAAACCTTGGAGGTGAAGGGAGCCCAGTAATCTTTGTTTTAACTAGTTCTAGATGATTTAAATCTGGGATCAGCAGCCCGGCACAATGCTCAAGAGCCTGTTCTCTGAGCACCGCTGATTCCAGGTGGGTATTTTTCCTCCCTTGTCCTCCCAGTTGTCTCATGTGGAGAATGAAAGGGAGGAACTGGATGATCTCTGAGATTCTTTTTAGTTCTAAAATGCAATAACTGTTTTGCAAATGCTCTAATGCTTCTTCTTGACCTAATAATAGTTTCTGAGATACCTCTTACAGATCATGCAGTACTCAAACCTAAGCTCTTCAAGGAAAAAGGAAATAGTCATTCTTATAGAATGCTAGTGTGATAATTTTTCTGGAAGACGTTTATAATTTAGGTCAGAAGATTTAAAAGCAATGCAATCTCTTCGACCCAGAAATTCCACTTTTAAGAATTATTCTAAAATAAGAAAAAATAAGAAATAAATGTGTTTAATGATATAGCAACAAATGCGTTGGTTTCAGCACTGTTTATAACAATAAAAAATCATCCTACCTAATCAATGTGGTTGAGTAATCTTGGTGTAAACATGTTATAGAATATTCTGTGGCTATTAAAATAATGTTATATAAATAAACTTTTTTCCATACTGTTGTCATACTGTTGAGTGAACAATAGCTTTGAAGCATCATTTTTTCTGTTACTATTTTTTTTCTGAATGGACTTACTATTACTTACATTTTTATATATATATGTATATATATATGTATACACATATACATATATGTATGTATACACATATATATGTATATATACATATATGTATATATACATATATATGTATATATACATATATATGTGTATACATACATATATGCCTACATGATAATCTACAAGAGTACAAGTGAAAATTCTCAAAATGGTTATTATTGGGTGGTAGTATATGAATATTTTTTCTCTTTATCTTTATTTAAAAATTTTCTTATTACTTGTTCATGTATGTTAAGTAAACATATGCACATGCATGTACATACACAAATCTCAGTTCGAAGAAGTAATACAAAGTTTAAAGGGATAAATTTGGATACTCTGCTCTCTGCCCCGATTGCCATAAATGCCCTCTCCGTGCAGCTAGATGGGAGCAGCAGACCCTACGAGGGTTGTAGGCAGCTCTGCTTTCGTAAGAGGGAAAGAGGCAGAGATGGACAGGTATAACACTGGAGGATGCCTTGCTCCTCTCTCACTTCCTGGCTATCCCAGTTTGCTGGGGCCTGAGAGATTTCCCAGGATGTGAGACTCTCAGTACTGAACTGGGAAAGTTTTTAGGCAAACTGGGACGATTTGGTAACCTTACGTCTGGCAGACTTGGGAAGGACGGTTAGTACTAACACAGGCACCCGGAGGTACATTCCTGACTCACTCTGTGGTATGTTGTCACTTGAGAGATTACTTAGACAACTATTGCTAACCCCTGGCTTTCCTGGACGGGAGAGGCTATGAGCTCACCAGGGTAGGGTCAGCACTCAGAAAAGGCTTTCTGACCCAGAAAAAAGAGCTCATTTCAGGTGACACCTTTTCTCCACATTTATCCCAGTATATATATCTGTTCTGTGTCTGAGCTTCTGTAAGTAAAATGAAACAAAGTGTTATCTCAAATAATTCAGGTCAAATTAGCCATTCCGTGACTTAATTTCCCACTTCAGTTCTTACTAAACATCAGACTAATTAATGTTGCTGAAGTTGCATTTATTTTACCCCATTAGCCCAATTGTGCCCATTCCACTAAAGCTCTCAACATCCTTTTTTCTGAAAGTGAAAGAGGAAAGAAAGGGGTCAAGAGCAGAGACCAGCAAACCACATTTGGTGTGGAAAGGAAGTCTGACCTGTGATGAAAGCAGAAGTCTGAGTCAACTGCTGGGAGGTTAATACTGAATCTCTCTCTCCGAGTTGCACATGTACACAATTGTAGGTGGTGGGCGAGATGGCACACAGTGGGACCAATGCCCATTCAACAGATGGAAGCTGTGGGTTCTTATCTTGCTGCCCATCACCCTTTATTTGGAAGTAGCACACTCTTTCTACCAGCTGAGTCAGGAGACATTCTCGTGGGTAATTTCAGAGAAGCTGTTTCATTGTTCATATTCGCATTATTTATTTGGGGTCCTACTGTGCTAGAGTGCTCTGTCGGTGATGTGTAAGGGTGAACTGAGCACACTCCCAGGTCTGGTCATACAGGTGAGTTAACAGGCGTTCCTTCTGTCTTCTACCCTGAGGTGAAAATTACATTATTTCCTAGTTCACAGGGTCAGCATGTGGAGTGACGTGGAGCAGCCCAGACTTCAGAATCAGCCAGACTTGGGACTGAACTTTAGCTCAACCACTTCCCAACTGTGCGATGTTCAGCAAGTTACTTAATATTACTAAGTCTGTTTCCTCAGATGTACAATGGGAATAATACACTTTCTACTTCATTCTAATTTTTCTTCTCTGCTGAGTTTCTCTGACCTGTGCCCCTTTGTCGTCTGTAAAACATACAGAAAGAGAGTGAAGTTGATCCAGGGGATATTCAAGATCATTCTCATGTTCTAGCACACAGTGGCCACAAACATGGAGCCTGGCTCTTAGTCCACAGAGGGCTTTAGGGTCATTTTTCTTTTCAGGGAAAGACTTGAATGCAGGGGTTTGTAAAGTATGTTCTAAGGACCATGGGTAAGTCACTCTGGTTCTCCAGATGTTGTGAAGTTCAGGCTGAGAAAGTGCTCATGTTTCCTTGTGAGGAGGAAGCAGAGAAGCCCACGACTCTGGGTGGGACTCCGTGTTTTACTTTCGGAGCTCCAAGAAGGTTGGATCTCTTCTTCTCCTAGTCGCCTTCTCAGTCCTATCAAGAGCCCACAAATTGACTCCTTTGATGCTCTCCCCCCTCTTCTTCACCAGCAGCACAAAATGACAAGGTTCGGGCAGCCAAAGCAATCCTTTTGGTTTTTGTTGTTTATTTTACACCAATAGGAAGGACAAGGGGATTAGGTAGAAGAGTCCACCTTGCATTTCGGTGACAAAATAAGAGGTGTGGTGACCTGAGTTCAGGTGCATTTGCTGGTGAGAATGCAAATAAGATCCAAAGGAGGATGACGTGAATGTGAGCAATGAGATATTCCCTGAAATTACCCATGAGAACATTTCCTGATGCAACTGACGAAAAGAAAGTGTGCTACTTTTAAATGAAGGATGACTGGAGGCAAGATAAGATCACAGTTTGCATTTTTTTTTTTTAATTGGCTTCAGTCTCACTCTGTATCACATTTCCCATCAGCACATGTATATATATGCAACACAGAGACAATCACATACACTAAAGAGTGGTAATGAAAATCTCATCTCTTGAAAACCTAATCCAAGGACCCAGGACCCTTGCTTGACCCAATTATCCAGACACTCCACTGCTTCATCTTCTTTCTTATATTTTGAGAGAGAGAAAAGGTTGGTACCAGAGCAATGAGAGGCCAGGTGAGGTAGCTCAGGTGTATTTGGCTGGTTCGAGGGCACATTGGTGCCATAGTTTAGAAAATGATTTGCAGGAATATATAAAAGCCTTTAAAAAGTTTTCATTCATTGATCCAATATTTTAAGTTCTAAGAACCCAGACAAAGGAAATAATCCATCATGTTGATGATCATGTATGTTAAGGGTACTCACTGAAGTGTTATACGTTATAGTAAAATACTGGGGAAAAGATTTATGTGACCAAGGATGGTAAACACCTAAATATGTTTAAGTTCCTCTAAGGAGTGGAATTATACAGTCAATGAAGGTAATGTTTTAGATGCATTTGTTTTCTAATTGGAAATTAATGCATGCATATTGTTTCAAAATTTAAATAATGCAAAAGAGAAGAAACAAAAAGGTCTCCCTTCTACCTCAGAACCCATTCCTTCCCTATAAATACTACTACTCATCAATGATAGAGTGTGCTTTAGAAAAGAGTGAAATAAGGAAATGATTCCAAAGTAATGGTAAGTAGAAGAACAACACATTAAAAAAAACCCCTAACTATTCAGTGTAATTACACTCTGAGAGGGGTGAGATAAAAGTAATATAGAAAAAGAAGTATTCCAAATTATTACTGAGTGGTGAAATTAATGATAATTTTTATTTTCTGTCTTTTCTAATTTTAAATAATGTATAATATTGCTTTCTAACAGTGTTCATTCAGGGAGCTAATGATTGCATTCAAATTCAGAATTCAGCAGAGACCGTAAATGACCTTCTTCAAATAATACTTTCAAAAATCAAACATTTTTATATTTATACATATATATCCTCTTATTCTCACGTGTAAATTTACAAAACACTGTAGATCGACATATTTTGTTCTAGAATACCCAGAAAGTAAATTTTATTTCCCTACCCGCCCTTTCCCATCATCCCACTAAATCAACGCACACAAGAAAGACAATACAAGAAAGTTCAAGTTCTTGCTATTAATTTGTAGCCTTGTGCTCAAACGAAAAAAGTTTCTCTTATTTTGCATTCGAGTGCCAAATGTTGAAGTTTGAACTTTGCCTTTCTATAAATGAATCCATCAGGGAAAATAAATTCGACACTGGTCCTTAGGTCAAAGTCTAATGTTCTGAGATTTTGCAAAAGAATCCCAAGGGAAAATATTTTTCTGTTTTGTATATGGCAACACTTAGGAACATACTCTCCAAGTTCCCTCAAATGTTGAATGTAAATCTGAGAGTCAAAGTCAGATTTCTGAATTTACAATGGTATTTCAGAATCCACACACAGTTTTAAAGACACAGACATTCTTAAATACCCTTAAGAGGATCCAGTACCAAAAGCGTTAATTTCTGATGTTAGAAACAGCTTTCTGAACTTATATTGAAATGTGTGCATGCGTTTTGAAGATAAGATTCCCCTAGTGCTGTGAAAACCCTTATTGGAGAGCAATTGGAAGGATATCAGCTTCCCGTTCTGGTCAGAAGTTTCCTATCTACACCGTTGTACCTATGGCTGGTGGTCAGGTTCACCGTTGAACCCATGGCCTGTAGAATAAACAACTATCATATTTCTAACTACAAACTGGTTAATTGATCAAGTAGGTGATGATTTTAGTAATTATTTAAACTAATATTTGCTTTTGTAATGGATAAACAGATATGGGACTTAACTAAAGATTACCTGATACTAAATGAGCATGTTTTTCCTTCAGACTTTCCTACTCTCATCATCTTATTACGATAATTATGACAGCTGTGAACCGGTAGTGCTGGGGCAATGAGAAACCAGGCTGTGGGCAGTGGTCTGCCTCTAGAACTAGATTCAAATGTTTATTCCCCCATATTTTGAGTTCTTGAGACCTAGTGATTTATATATTTGTAAATATATTTTGTATTAGTTTTCTGGGGCTACTGTAAAGAGGTAACACAAACTGGGTGGCTTAAATAACAGAAATTTATTTTCTCACAGTTCTGGAAGTTCGAAATTCAAGTTCAAGGTAGCAGCAGGGGTTATTCCTTCTGAGTGCTATGTGGGGGAATCTGTCCCATGCCTCTCTCCTAGATTCTGGTGGTTTGCTGGCACTTTTTGGTGTTCTTTGGCTTGTAGATTCATCACCCCAATCTCTTCCTTCATGTTGGCTGGTATTTTTCCTCTTTGTGTGTCTGTCTCCAAATTTCTCCTTTTTATGAGGACACTGGTCATATTGGAATAGGGTTCCACCCTATTCCAGTATTATGACATCATCTTAACTACTTACATCTGCGACAATTCTATTTCTAAATAAGGTCATGTTCTGAGGTACTGGGGATTAGGACTTCAACATACGAATTTTTAGGGGACACAATTTGACCCATAACAAATATACAAAAAGATAAATGTATGCAAGTGGGTATGTATAATATTTTTTGAGGGAGATAAGCATAGTAAATGCCAGTTTGGCTTCCTCTAGACACTGATTGCATAATGGAGTCTTACTTGAATCCTCCAGATATTACTTAGAGAAATGTGTGCATATTGCCAATTATAAGCATTATGCATTACATACATCTGTGGCATTGCCTTTGAGTTTGATGGTAGAATGATGTTTCACATGTCAGTATTTTGGGGGGCAATAATAATGGCTACATATGCATGCCACTAGCATATGGGCAATTGAAAGGTGTATGAAATGTGGTTTCTGATTTCACAGAATTTCATCCATTTTTCACAGTCAATAGCATCATTTACTTCATTTTGGTTTAGAAATTTGTTTGTCCCACACTAGTTTAGTTTCAACTTGGGCAGTTGCACGTTGTCAGAGCAACTCTCATGACCTGCGTCTGATATATATTTGAATTGGATTATCTAGAACTTGAAAACTTTTATGGCCTTGTGGTGAAGAAGGAAATGATATTTTGTCATCATTTAGGTTTGTCTTAGCAATGAGTACAATAGACCACTGCACATGTATAACAACAGAAGTTCTGTGATATGGCCCTGAAGATCCCTAAGCCAATCTGTTCTTTGAAGTCCTTCAAGGAGAAACCAATGGGTACTGAGTAGTCACTGCGAGTTCCCTGGTACCAATCCTTCAGAGAACATTTCTGGATTAACCTCTGACCAGGTGTCAGGAAAGATTCGCATCAGTCCAAGAGAGCAAACTACACATATTTCAGAAAACAGAACCTAAGTCTTTGGGTGTTCTAGAGAGCATTATCTACCAGAAGCCATTTGCTGAGTGTAGGATAGAGAGATGAGGACACAAAGGGACTACAAAGTGAAAAGGCAAAGAACGCATCCAAAAAATAATGTTTGTAGAACAGCTTAAGAGTTTAAAAATAATTTTTTCAAAGAGAGAGTTAGTTCTGAGTTTTAAGAAAGGATGCTAATGTGTGTTAAATGTTATTTATCATTCAAATGAAGACAAAACCTCTTTGTAAAAATTATAGTATCTCACATACCCATCGGCTAGCTTTAACAATTATTAATAATTGTTATAAATTGTTTAATAATGACAACATCAGTTTGAAAGCTTTGATGGAGAATATTACAAATAACAGACAAGGCATTGAGGAAAACGGAAAAATTAGCTGGGGTACCTCTTGACAAGCTCCAATTCCTAAAATAATAGCCTGTTGCATATGGATAATGAGGTTAATTGCAGACTGTCACAATGAATCCAGGCGACCAGCTGAGACTCCAAGGACAGAGGATCTCACCCCCTTTCTCAGAGTTGACTGGGGCAATGTCCCAGAGGCCTCTCTAGGAGAGTTAAAGATTGACATTTTGCCTAGTAAACCCTGTCTCTGCAGTCGCTGTAAGTTAGCACCGAGTTTCTCAAGCTTTTCAATTTGAGAATCTTTTTAATGAGGCAAAACCCCTTCAACCGTCTGCCCTACCTGTTTGCTCTGACCACGAGAGCTTGTCTCTGCTCCCTCTTTCTGTCTAGTGTTTTGATTGATGACAAATTTCCAGCAACCCAGCTGCTCAGAACAAAAGACCATGTCTCCTTCTCTCTTTTTGCTTTGCTGGTTGGGGAACATAAATGTGTTTCTCATTATTTGGTCTGTTTTACAATGTGAGTTCCTGCTGGGGTTCATTGCTTTTGGAATTACTAGGTATTTCATCTCATACCAGACTGGCCCTTCCCTAATGCTTAACAATGGCAGTCTGTATGAAGACAGGAAACTCTGAAGTGCTTTGCTAAATTGAAAGGCTCCACCAAATAGTAAGGTTCAGGAGATTTTTCCTTTTTTTTTTTTTTTAAATAAAAAAACTCATCATTCCCTTATGGCTTGTGTGTATATTTATTATGGGGAGTGGTGGGGGGGGGGGGTAGGATGGACCCAAAGGTAATCCCCAGAAGGTCTGGTTTGAATCCCGACTCTTTTTTACTTGGCTGTTGGAACAACTAGTGACTTTGAGAAAGTTAATTTATCTTGCTCAAACTTACTTTTATCATTTGCAGGAAGAAGATAATATAATTAACTTTTTGGGATTGTTGTGAAGATTAAATGAAATGCTAATGAAATCATATTGTGGGTGTTCAATAATGAGTGCCTCTTATTATTATCTTCCTGTGTAATGATGAGGAGTGTCAGCAAAAGCAGGGCCTGTTACCAAAAGATACCCAGATCCATGGAATAGAAATTTACAGTAGAGCTTCCCTCTGTGTTTAAGGATTATTGATAGGGGGCAGGGGGAGAACACTGATTAACTCAACTCTGTGGCTCCGGGCAAGTCACTTAACCTTAGTAACCTCATTAAAGAAACATCTATTGAGCTCCTGCTTCCAGATTCAGGGCATTGGGTCATCTGTGATATGGAAATCATAATAATCCTCCCTCCCTCCCCCCACCCCCTTTCATCATAGGATTGCCCTAGGGATCAAGTGAGATAATGTCTGTGAAAGTTCTTGGTAAACTTCAAGCACTATCTAAATGGACTGCTGTGGATGTGAGGCAAAGAGAACATTTACTCTGTCCCATTCATGAGGTTCAAATACAAACCTTTCATTCCTCGTATTCAGCAAAGAGCAAACACATTCTATTTGACTTTAGCATTGAATGAAAAGTAAACAGTACCTTTTCAGTTGCTTTGCTTCCTCTCTTCTCCCTTCAAAACAAAGCCAGGCCCTTTAAGTGCTTCCTGCTGAGTTTAGAAAGAAATGGTGGATTACAAATCCAGCCCCCACCCATTCTCCTGCCCAGGGCCTTAGAGGATGGAGAAAAGTGAGGTATTGAAACAAGGGTGTCTAAAAATAACTATACTTGGTTCTTAATTAAGACATGACTTTTTTTCAAGCCCCAAGCCAGGGCAAAGTACCTCCAAGGCAATTGCCTTTCTCTTCCCTGAGGGTAACCTCAGGAGAAGTACATAGGAAAGCGCTTGGACTATACCTCCACTGGGTGTGTAGGCATTACTTTGAAAATGATGAGGAAGGAAGGAAGGTGGCTTGAGGCTCTCCTAGGAAGCTTGGTCCAGCAGCTTGGCTTTGATGATCCCTTTCAGGATTACTGGGAGAAGGGTCCTAGGTGAATCCAAAGTCCTTGAAATGTTTATGGCTGTCCAGTTACTGTTCTGCATCTGACCTCCTTACTAGCATGCTTCCCTTCATTCTCGCTAGTTCATCCTGCATGTCCTAAATGCTGCCTTTGTGATGGGAACCGAGGCTCTTCAAAATCTAGACCAGCCTACTTTCCCTCCCTAAGTCGCAAACAAACTGATAGCCTATCGCCTCTTTACCTTTGTTCTAAATGGAGTCCTCCTTTTTTCTCCCTTACTATTTACACTCTTACCATCCTTCAGGACATCGTGTTTACCTCCCCATGGCAGTTAAATTCCACTCTTCCTTCTCCTCCCTCTGGCTTCTAGTATAGTACATATCTTCCAGACTACCCTTTGGCCTTTGATGATTTTGTATTCCTTATTTATTCGTTAACAATTTGCCTTTGTACCAGGCACCATGTTGGGTACTGGGGAGCCAATAGGGAACCAAACAAATATGGCCTCTCCCCAGAAGAAATTTATCATTTAGGAAGTAAGAAGAGAGATTACAAAAAAAGAAAGAAAAAAAAAAAAGAAATAAGTAATACATAATATGTCATAAAGAGTGTAGATTTTATTTTGAAAGCAATGAAAGCCATTGTAAAGGGTTTGTAAACAGCTTTATTGAGATTTAATTGACATACAATAAGCTACACATACTTATTTCAAATACACAATTTGATAAGTTTTTGACATGTGTATATACCCATAAAACCATCATCACAATAGAGAGCATATTCATCACCACCCCCCAAATGTTCTTGGGCTCCCTCCTTTCTATCCGCCCCAAACGACTGATCTGCAACACTGCTGATTAGTTTGAATTTTCTAGAATTTTATATAAATAATCGTATAGTATATGTTCAGGGTTTTTTGTGTGGCTTCTTTCACTCAGCTTATTTATTTTGAGATTGATCCAAGTTGTAGTGTGTATCAATAGTTTATGCATTTTACTGTAGAATAGTATTCTTTTATATGCTACAACAGTTTATTTACCCATTGACCTCATGGTGAACTTTTGGGTTGTTTTCAATTTTGGGCTATTATAAATATTATTGCCATGTACTTTTACATACACATATTTATGTGTACATACTCTTTCATTTTTTTGGAGGGAGACAACTAGAAGTGGAATTTATTGGTTATATGGTAAGTTTATGCTTAATTTTCTAGGGAATTCCCAGGTCTGTTTGACCTTGGGGTTATCGTTATGTTCATGTCGGCTCACAG
Source organism: Rousettus aegyptiacus (assembly GCF_014176215.1). Classification (NCBI taxonomy): domain Eukaryota; kingdom Metazoa; phylum Chordata; class Mammalia; order Chiroptera; family Pteropodidae; genus Rousettus; species Rousettus aegyptiacus. The sequence continues at coordinate 35,823,006 of NW_023416286.1, forward strand.
AGAATATATGACATAGATGATGGTGAAGAAGACAAATAATGGCTGACAATTATTATACATCTCTCGCATGCTAGGCATTTGTGCTGAGATTTTACATGCATCATTCCATAGCCACTCCAACAAACCCTCTGAGGTAGACACCATGATTATCCCCATTTTTAGATGAGGCCCCTGAGACTTCTTGAAATTAAATAACTTGCCCAAGTCCTCTTATCTACTAGCTAAGAAGCCAGAACTCAAATGTAGTCCTTTCTGACCCCAAAATTTGTATTCATAACCACAGTGTGAGTGAGAGAGAGCCAGGGGTGCTAAAACCAAGACACTTGTGCTGTGTTTTGCTTTCTTCTCAGACTGGTGGGGGTTGCGACACCATGTTCTGTGCCCACAAAGGGGCTTCTGTTTAGTTGAGATGTTGGTTTCATTTTGTTTTAACTGTTAGTCTAAGAATCTAAGCAAAATACCATGTGCAAGATACATTTAGAAATCACTTTGTGGATTTCCCTAGAACTCTATAGAAATCATTTATAAAGTTACCTATCCAAATACATGTCTATATTTAAAATGTATTTATTCTTCATTAGGTTTGGATCATGGTTATTGAGAGGCCTCATCCATGAAAACACAAAAAATAGGACTTGACTGTATGAGGAATCCTGCAAATCTGTAATATTTAGAGGCAGAATGATATAGCAGAAAGAACATGAGTTTGGGAGTAAAAGAAACTCAGATTGAATACTTGGTCTGATATTTTGCAGTGGAAAAGCTAGTTAAATTTCATTTTCCTCATCTGTGGCATGGAATTAGTAATGTCTATTTTAAACAGTTGTTTTGAGGATTAAAGAAGATTAAAGTCTTGGTGAGTGTCAGTACCTAGTCCCTTTGTCCACTTCACTTTTTTTTCCGAAAGGACTCACACTTTCACATTCTAAAGCCCTTCCTGCTAGAGTTTGGTGATCCTTCCCAAACTGCATGCACAATTTTGTATGTTCGTACATGAGCATTTTGGTGGGAAAATGTTCCTGGCTTCTATCAGATTTTAAAGAAATCCGTGATTCAAAAACAATTCATAACCATTATGAGGCTGTTGTTCATTCGTTCGTTCATTTGTTTGTTCATTCATTCATTCCATTCATTCAACAATATGTATTGAATACTCACTACAGGTCAAGCATTTTGCACAGATAAACTGTCTATCCTTGCCTTTAAGGAGTTTACGGCTTGGAGTTGTGAATAAAAAACTGCAGTGTTTTGTGAATTTGTGTGACCACACTAATTACATAGATCAGAGAGAAATCTTGGCACATGAAGAAAAAAGAAGAGTCCTAGGGTGGAGATGATGCTATTTCGAAACAACTCAGGATTCAAGGAAAGAAGACTTCCTGGCTTTTACAGGTTACATGCAGCCAGCTGCTCCTTTGCTGTGGGAGACTATGCAGGTTCTGCCCTGGATAACCGTGCCAGCCTTTGGGTACAGGGTGGGGTGCAGGATGAGGAAATGCTGCTAAATTTCCCTAACCCAGCTGAGGACCCTCAGGGCTCTGCCTGCCTGGAGGGGGCCTTTTTTTCTAAGTTGCTCAAAAGCTCAGTGCTGTGATGCTGCACAGTGTAAAAGTCTCCTTCAGTAGTTCAGCTGTGATACTTTAAAGTGAGTCAACTCTAGTCCTGAAAAAAAGTGTGTGTTCTTTGCTCAGATGATCTCTTAGAAGACAAGACAAATAGCTGGGTCACTCCAGCAGGGTTTTGGAAACAAAGAGAGTGTCTTTCAGCCTCAGGTCTTCCCAGGCAGTTAGCAAGGTGAGTTGGGCAAAATCTAAAGCCAGAGGGGAATTTGGGTACTATGTGTGGTTCAGCCCCCTCATGTTATAGATGAAGAAATTATGGCCCAGAGCAATTCTGACTTCTCTGAGGTTTCATGGCCTTTTGAATTTTTTTTCATGGCCCAGGCTGCTATCAGTTAAGTAAAGCAGCTGGAGAGTGGGTGGTTAATGCAAGCTTGTTCTGGAGGGTTCATTTTGTTCGCTATGGGCAATGGGAACAACAGGAAAACCCCCTCTGTGGTCAACTTGACCCATTTTTGCCGACCTTGCCCCGGCGACCAGCTCTATCTGCTTCACTGTATCTCAGGCCAGAGCCTGTGCATATTTATTCTTTGGAGTCTTGCACTTTGCTCTTTTATTTTTACTGGCCCTGTGCTTGTGTTTGTTCTCAGTGCTCTCTTCATGCATATTGCAGGCGGTCCCGTGTTTAACTTGAGATCAGAACTAAATATAACCACAGCTATCGCCAGAGACATCCATACGTGTCAGCCCCTTTGCAGTGTGTTTGTAAACTCCACCCCAGGTCGCAGGCACCAGTTCTACCTTCATGAGAGTACACTTTTAAATGGAAACTAGCGTTGAAACAGGGATGGCTGGGTTCAGGAAGAAATCAGTTTTTATCACAGGCTGCACTTGGACTTTATCACTCATGTGCAGAAAGCCTTGGTCTCTAAATTGTGGGAGGGAGAGCTAGCAGGGAGCACACTTAAGGCCCCTCTTCTCCATTTAACAGCACGGCAGGCACGTCTACCCGGGACTCCATCTCCATGCTGGATCCTTTAAAGGGAAATAAAAAGTGTCTGCAGCATGGTCACACCCTTCCCTCCTTCAGGACCTCCCAAAATATGCCCTGGAGAGTCAGCTAATGGCTTTACACAGTGCCACAGACCTGAGACCCTAGCTTCTCAGGAAATTGCCCCCACCATCCACATTAAATAAGGATGAGCTTCTAGCTCCACCCCGTCTATGAAGGTTTCCCTAACTCTCCTATCAGCCACGCTCTCTCCTATCTATAGTAATTATTGTACTGATTAAAATTGTCTGTATGGTTCGTAAATTATTTTATGATTTTAATCTTGTCAAAACGAGAGGGAAGCTCATCAGAATCTGAGTCTGTGTCTTTTATTTACCTTTTCCCATTCACTCTACTCCATTATGAGAAAACATGAGATGCTTGCCAGTGTCTCACTTTTTGAGAGCGTGGAAGAACATTCAAGCTACCATTTCCCTTTTCTGAATATGGTAGAATCTGCTGACCTGCATTACAGGGCTGGCGAATTATAGATAAGAGGTGGCCCAGAGTGACAGCAGTTACCTCTTATACAAATATACTTAGAGACTAGAGAGGACACTCACTCAGCCAGCTGAATCAACCTAGGAACAATGAGATAACAGAGCTTGATTTCGCATCGTCAAAGTGGGTCTGAAATAAGATCCTTCAAAATTTCTCCAAGGTCCATAAGGTCAGAGACTCACTCGGAAAGAATACTATATGCATTGACATCATTTCCCAAACCAGGCTGTCTTTCTCTCCCTCCCTTCTTTCTAGCAATTATTGAGTACCTACTAGTACAAAGCTCTGGATTAGCATGGAAGGCCAACATTTACTTCTTATACTTATGGAGCTTACTGTCTAGGAGAAAACACTTAGTCACATCTACATTAAAAGGACTATGAAGGGACTATTAGATAAGATGGCTGGGCTGCTTTTGGGAGCTGTCAGAAGAGCAATTCAGACGTTCAGAAGCAGAGGTCATTTTTGCAGGGGTTAAGGGAAAGCAAGAAACCAGAGAAAGAAGATGGTAAAGACGAAAGGAAGATTTTTTGCGTTTGTATGGTTTTGAGCTTGTGTTAATCCCAGGAAGGAAGCAAGTAGAGAACATACTGGAGAGGCATGCAAAGGACAACAAAAGTGATCAATCAAAAAGGAGAGCATGTGTATGCGTTGGGGGGTAGAGGCAGGAGCATGAGGCCTTGCCTTATGCGCATCTCAATCAGGATATTTCTCATTGTCTTATTATCCTGTGGATGTAGAACTAGAGAATTTTCTGCATGGTTGGCCAGCTACCTAGCCTGTTCTTCGAAAGGTCTTCTCCATTTTTGTGTTGGCTATAAGTGAGGAAGGGAAATCATTCTTGCTCTTTGCCCTCAGTTCTGTGTTTACAGGTCACCTTTATGCTATCAGAACTTTGAATGAGGACACAGTGTCTGGCACCATTCATTAGAAAAACTTCCCATCATTGTGCTGTATGGTTGTTGTTGAGGGTGGGGTAGATGCTGAGGATCGGAATTGGAGAGTCTGGCTTTGACAGTGGGCCTCAGGGGGCCTAAGAAGGGTGGCCTCATGGTGCAACCGAGAACACAGAGGATGGGGGAGCGTGTTGACAAGGGGGTGGGGCTGGCTTCGAGTCAAGCTGGGGCCTTCTCGCTTTCAGTGATTCATTGTTAGAACCGGAATTACAGGGTTCCTGTGGCATAGGGTCTATGTGATAGGTGTTAGAAAACTGGAATTACTAGATCTTTAAGTGGTATTGAGTGTAAATACATCCAGAGTATGGAACCCTTATCCAACAACACAGATCTTATTTCCACTGTCCAGTTGGATACTGTACATATGCACTAGATATAAGATCACAGCCTACATCTCACTTAGAAACAGGCAGTGATGTGTATAAACAATAAATCAAGATGAAAATGCTCAGCTTGGGTTTTAAATCAGATTCAAAGACTACTTCATTTTGCTCACTAGTGTATGGTTTTTGTTATTCTACAGCCCATGTAAAATGAGATAACATGTGTCATGTGTAGCCCAGAACATGGTAAATGGTCATAAATGCTAGGTACAGCCCTACCACATCCTACTTGTTCCCCATAGAAGAAAGTCTAAAGTCCACCCACTTGAAGTCTTTCTGCAGAAACTGGTTCCCTTTCTTGTATGTGAGCATCAATTATGTGCCAGGCCTGGGAATACAATAGATAAAGTCCCTGCCCTCATGGCATTTAGATTCTAGTAGGAGAAAAAGTCAAGAAACACATAGAACAAAGTGTACAATATCAGGTAGTAAAAAGTACTATGAAAAAAAACATAAATAGCAGAGTAAGAGAAGAGAGCATCTGCCTTTTTTACATCTTGATTTCACACTTAGTCACCAAAGGAACCGTCTGCTATACCCAGACAGACACCCCACTCTCTCAGCACAGTTCCTGGAAGGAAAAAGTGATTGCATATCAACAATTTCTTTCACCAGAAATGCCCTTCTGCTCCCCTTATCCTTATCTTGCCCACCTATTTTTGAATGGTCATTGATTCAGCTCTTAATGCTTTCGTTTGGGTTCAATTTCCTTTTTAAAGGACACCCTTTTCATGAGGGTTTCTGAGTAGTACATTCTCTCAGTCTTTGAATAATCTTAATTTTATATTTACTTTTGTTTAATAGTTTGGCCCTGTAGAGATCCTAGATTAAGAAGATTTTCCCTCAGCACTCAGAAATATGACATCATTGTCTTCCACTGTCTGTTGCAGCTGCAACTAGTCAGTCTAGTTGTCATCCTTTGTATAAATTGTCATTTCCTTTCTGCCTCATGCCATCCCTTCCTTCCCTTTCCTTTCCTCCTCACCCCTTCTGTTTTTTTCTTTATCTCTCTTACTTTTTCCTTAGCTGCTTTTTAAAAAGTGTGTGTGTGTGTGTGTGTATGTGTGTGCGTGTGTGTGTGTGTGTTTGTGTTTGTGTTCAGTAGCTTCACCACCAGTTGTGTTGCTATAGATTTATTTTCCTCTGTTCTGTCTGGGACTAATGCCTCCATATCTTCAGATATGAATTTTCACTCATTCTCCCCACACTTAAACTCTAAATAAATGTTGGTCCTTCTTTTTTATCTTCTATTTTTCTTAACATCCTTTAATATTTTCTAACTCTTTATGCCATTATAAATCACAATGAGCTATTTTACAGTTTACACATTCTCTCTTCAATTTTGCTAATCTGCTGTTAAATTGTACAATGCATTTTAATCTTAATGACATTTTTTGTTCCTTATTTTTTTTTGTAATGCTTTGTCTTTTCTTGTTTTTACCTCTCTGAGGGTATGTATTTAATCATTTCAAATATTTCTTTTATATTGTCTTTCAGACTGCCTATTCTATTAAGTCTAATTTTCCATTTTATTTTGTCTGTTTATTCTTGGAAATGGTGGGTTAATTCCTTACACATTTTGTAATTTTTTATTTGTGCTCTAGTAGAGACTGTGCATGAGTGTGAAAATTTCTCGTGGCGTGAATTTTGAGAACATCCCCCTAATGTAGCCTGACTCTGTTGCTGCCAAGGGTTCTGTGAGTGCCACCAGCCCAGGACAAGTTTTTTACATTAATTCCTGAACTTAGGGTTTTCTAAACCATGAAGGTAACATTGAATCCCTCATCCACGCAAGATAGATGTCTAGAGTTCCCCCTCATCACTTTTTTTTTTAAGGGGGAACTTTATTTTCCAAGCCAGAGTCCAATCAGAAACAGAAAAACTTTCCTGTAGTATCTTGGTACTCATAGGTGAATTTTTCTAGTCTGTCTTTTAGCTGAGGAGGCAGCTCTATAAGGGTCCCAGTTTAATGGAGAAATTTTAGCTCCCGGCTCCTTATCTCCATCAGGCCGAAGGCCTTGTTGAGGTCTAACACGCAGGCTAAATGTTTACTTTAGAACCGAATGCCACTAAGAGCCTAAGTGTGGTTCCAGGTCAGCAACGTCAACGGCATCTTGGAGGTTGTTAGAAGTACAGAAGTTCAGCTTCACCTAGAGGTATAAAATCAAAATTTTCATCTTAACAAGACCCCAGGTGATAAATGTGCACATTACAATTTGGGAAGCACTGCCCTTGATCACCATGTTATATAGTGCTCATTCTTTCATCCTGAACCCTAGAGAAGAGACAGTGTCAGCTTATGGGTTTTTTGGTTTTTTTTGGGGGGTTGTGCTTCTTTAAACTTTCCTTTTCATTTTTGGGACCTGAGAACTTCTCTTTCTTTCTTGGGGGTTCATTTATACATTTAAAAAATATTTTTGTTAAAACCTCATAGTATGCCATATCACCAGGCCTGGAAGGCCAGTCCTATTCATTCTTAAAAATCTAGCTTTAAGTACTTAGCAGCTTCTTATGCCAGCCCCTAGCTTAGTAGTTTGAGTATGTACACACTCAGTAACTATCTGTAGCTTATGTGTTCCAATGATAAAAATGTTCTATTGAAGGTCGCATAGGTAAGTACATAGTTTTTGCTTAATTCTTCTCTTGCATGGTGACCTCTATACTCTGGTCTGCTATATACTTTTTACAAAGCTGGATCTGGCTCAAGGCTGGGCCTCCTCTCTTGCACCATGGTATTTCTGTAGTGAGATAGGAGAAATCAGTTGTGCTCTCAAAATTAGACCCTGAACAACGCAGCGGGGCCCAGTTTATCAGTAGACACCTCTTTCAGAGTCCCTGTTGAACAGCTGGCTATCTCAGCCCATCCCCAGCCAGCCTACATGTGGAGGCCTGTGTAGTAAAAGCTGCAGTGGGGGTGGCTCTCTCCAGACTCATGAATAGGCATTAACCATGCACCCATTCATGGCTTTGCAGTATCCTGAAACTTAGGGGCTCCTGAAGGAAAAGAAGAGGCAGCCCCCGACTTGGGAACTTACAATCAAGTGGCAGTGAGGGACTCTATCCAAAAGAATGAGAAGAAACCCCCCAAGCTGTTAGATAAGAACATGCCTCCTAAAGAGGTAAAGACTGTACGAAAATGCTGAAGGAACATCAAATAAAGAGAAGGATCTCCATAGGAGGGGCACGATGACATCATTTCTTTATTTCCTTAAATTGCCACTAGATCCTTATCCCCTGCCTGCTTTTTCTTGGGAGTAAATCATTCTCCTTTGTTTCAAAGAAAAAGAATGACCATCCCTGCTCTCCCCTACCTGAGAAATCCAACATGCCGACCACGGAAACCTTTTTTTTTTTTTTTCTTTTTTACACCATTTGGGGGCCTCTGCTCGGCATAAAAAGCACATATTCCCTGTATGAGGTGAGGAGGGATTTCTGCTTTCTTCCTACCTCCTGTAGGGTACATCTGGCCCACAGTCCCTGATCGGTGTTTGTGTAGCTTTAATTTAAACATGTACTTTTTTTTGAATGGTGAAAGACTGAGCCAACAATAACCTTAGGTCTTGATCTGCCCTGTTCATCTGGAGAGCAGGATTATTACAGGAAGCTCCCTTCTAGCCAGTCTGCTATCCTCTTTGTTTCCTGAGAAGTCAAGATCATTGCCTTTGAACCTTTCTCACAGTGTACCCAGCCCTGGTATCCCTTACCCCATTCCTTTCCGAATCCTACCCATTCTTAAATGCCCTCTTACCTGGGTGACTTTGTAGCTGCACTGACTACTTGAAACTTTAGTTGTGCCTTATATTGTTAGGAGTTTTATTTGTTTGTTTGTTTGTTTGTTTGTTTGTTTGTTTTTCTGTCTTCTAACCCATATCCCCAAATATATTTTAAGTTTTTCGAAGACAAGCAGAGGTGTGTATGCCCATATGAAGTAAGAGAATAATGACTGAAGTGCCGCCATGGAGGCTGAGTTCCACAGGGGAATTAGAAACGTAAACACTTCCTCCTCTCTGTGACAGTCTGCTAAGGTGTTTTATAAGGTCCCATGGAAATCACATCTTTGGACACTGGCCCTTACTGCACAGAAGAGGGTTCCCTTGAATATGAGACTGTCTTCAAGGGGACTTTAAGTGGAGCTGATTGGCCATAACCAATTAACATACAGAAGCCAAAGTAATAATGATAGCTCATATATTCTTTGCAAGGCACAGTGCTAAATATTCCACAGAAATGATCTCACTTAGCCTTCCCTCGAATCTTTAAATCACATATAGTTATTATTCTCATTATGCAAATGAATTAGTGAGACCTAAAAAAATCAAGTGATTTGTCCCTCAGTCACACAACTGACCGTGTGTGAAGGAAAGACTCAAAATTCTCAATCTACCTGAGTTTAAGGCCTTTTTCTTAGGGTGGATATGGGTTTTACCTCTTTTTCCCTGTAGACGAAACATAGTGGCATAGTTCACGGTCATGTAAATACATACCCTAAATATTTACCTTTCAGACTTCCCTTGTTTGCTTCCTAGATGGAGAGAATATCTAGGGTCCAACTAGCATGTGCAGTGCCAGGAGCCACCAAGGGAAGGAATCCCTGTGGCTGTAGACTTGGTTTCACCTGTGAGTCAAGGAGTCTCGCCACAAACTTCATTGTTGCCAACATCTGATGTAGGGCTGGGTGAGCCACTGCACCTTTCTTTACCTCTTCTTGCTCATCAGCAAGTTCAGATACACTCTGAGATCTTTTCTAAAACTACTCAACAGCCTTATTCTAAGATTCATTTATGGTGGTCAGGAACTAGAAAGAAGTCTCTAGGCAAAATTTTGATTGTGGACCATGAATTTAACAGTATCCTTGGTAAGCATCATTGGTATCTTTAATCCCTAGATATCTTTCAATAAATAAACTCAAACAATAAAACCAGGATTTTTCCTCCTTAACAAGATGTTCTTCAATCTCTGACACCATCTAAAGCCTCCCTGGCTCTGGGTCCATCATGTTCCAGTAAGTGCTGTTGGCCTGTCATTCTTCAGGAATGTCTTGGTTCAGGTTGGGTCACTTTTTGCCCCAAGGGCTCTAATTTCTACAAGGGTACAGTAGTCATCTACTTTGATGGCTGGTTCCCTGGATGATTAACCTTTTCCACTTACAGAAAGAATCTACCTGCTTAACCTGTCCAGGTGGGAGGAGGAAGTGTTTACATTTCTAATTCCCCTGTGGAACTCAGCCTCCACGGCGGCACTTCAGTCATTATGCTCAGCCCTAGACTCATGGTCCTGTAGGTTGGACGTGGGATCTGTTCTCTGGGGAATTCATCAGTTTACAAGTTTCCATTAAATAAATTAAAGAATTAAAGTGCTGACTAAAATGACTTCCTGCCACAGAATCTTGTCAGTTTCTGAAATCTCTAAGATCTGTCTCTCCTTTCCCCCAACCCCCACCTCGCTCTCTCTTTTCTTTTTTAAATAATCATGCTGGAAAAATCATCCCTTTTGAAAAAGAAAGAAAAGTGGAGTGAAGGAGGTATGGTGCTGACTTCATGTGCTAGAGTAGTCTTTTTGAGAGTGACAACTTTGGTCATAGCCCAAGGAGCGGCCTACATTACACCTTCCTGGTCCTCCTGGAAGTGGCTTTAGTAGAAAATTGTGAGTATACATTATCCTTTCCTTTTGACACATTGTGAAACTTCGGGAAATAAATAGAAACTTTCAATGGTCTGTGTGTGAATGATAGATGCCAAAGTGTTGTCTCTCATAATTTTGTGACAACGAAGACCCTTGAATATTATTAGGCTTTAGGAAAAATAAAGTGGCCTTACAAGGGTGACATTTCTGGTCACTGTTAAAACTGTAATGGTATTTAAATGGAGCTTTCTGATTTGGCATAAATTTATGTCCTCAATTTACTCAGACTGAACTCTTTATTTAGGGAATATCGAAATCAGATGTCGACATTTTATAGTCTGTACACCAAAGATGACAGGGGTCAGATTTTCACACGCAGGGGTCAGATGTCTTCACTTTTGCCTAGGACTTTTATTTTCCTTCTCCCTCTTCATACTTCTGCTTCCAAGAACAGATCCACATTTGCTAACCTAGAGCTGGTGGAGATCAGGGTCACCAATAAGAAAAGAAGGCCTATATTTTGGCAAAACTTTTGAAAAGTTTTCACTTCCATATCTAAAAGAAGAAAATATTCATGCATTAAGATGAAGATGTAAGTTTTTTCCAGGACTGCTGATGTAATGACCAATGGATAATTAAATGCTGTCAAATTCTCTCTGCAGGAATTTCCCAGAAGAGCGGCAGGTAACCGATGTCAGTTAACCTCTTACCTGTAAAAAGAGGTAATAGGAATCATAGGTGGTCTAAGGTTTTTTCTTGTCAACGGTTTGAATCTGTCTTTTTACTATTATTGTGTTCAATCATCATTATCAAAACTGGCATTGCCTAAACGTATTAACTTTATTACCTTTATTTTTAAACAAAATAATCTCCAAGTTCCTTCCCTCCCCCTTCTCACACTTTATAAAGTATTAACATCAGTGAAAGCCTATGACCCCTATCATGTCCTAGGTCAGCAGAAGACAGGAGGATTTCACCGTCCTGTGGAAGCATTTCAGGTCTCATAACTGACTTGAGTTTTCTTCGGTATATATAGTATCTCAGGAGAGCTGTTATTTCTAGCTAACATTGTCTCCTTTATGCTGGCGACCCACCCAAATATTCCAGCTTTAACTTCTCTAGCTACATTCTATACTTACATTTCTAGCTACCCATAGAAACTTTTCACTTGGGAAGAATGTTTCATTATGCATCAATTAACAGGTATTTTTGAGCAGCTATTATATATCTAACATTATAAGTAATCTAGAGGAAGCATTAGACACCATCCCTGCTCTTAAGGACCTTAAATTAAAACTGAGGAGAAAAACTAAATATATTCAGTCAGGAAACACTTGTCGAGGGCTTGTTTTCATGGGATACCATGAAACCTGATGGGTAGTATGTTGATATATCCCAATTTTCCAGGAATTGTCCTATTTATATAAATTGCATTGGAATAATGTTTAATACCAATCTTCTGAACTTCAAATGTGTTCTAATTAAGGTTGGCTTAATAATAGGAAATGACAGGGCCTTGGTATCTTCTCTCATGATGACCAGGTCAACAGAGAAAATTGCTATAGCAACTAGAACCTTGATAATTAGTGCTTTGTTAACACAAGAATAGACATTGTCTCACCTTGAATACTTTTTAGTTTGGATGAGGCAATCTCTTTCATTACCTGAGATATTTGTTGAGGCTATATCTTGTTGTCAGTTAACCAAATCCAAAAGGTTATTTTCTCCAGTTAAAATTCTGATTGACATCTATGTCTTTGAGATGGACTTAACCTATTTCTGAGACATGTCAGATCTTTCGTTTATGGGAAATAAAACAAGAATAGAAGTCTTAAAGGCAGGCCAACAAGTAAACTATAGCAGCTTGTGTAGTTGACATAAAGAAAAGGGGCCTGAGGTCTTAGTGGCTCAGTTTGACAACCAGGCCTGAGGGTCTGCTCCAAGCCAAGCACTAGGTCTTCAATTGACCAGGCAGAAAGAATTTTAGTGCAAAGCCTGGAGGTAGGAAACAATGTGTGGACCTCCTGAAATATGGCATTGGTGGGAGGTGAGTCAGTGGGTAGTGGAGGTATGGCTAATAGAGATAGGTAGAGGATGGAGAACCAACATGAAGAAGTATAGTTTTTTTTTAAGTTTGGAAATGAAATGGTACCTTGGATATAGTTCTATCCTTAGAGCTCTGATGACTCTGGCAGCCACGATGTTTGCAGCAAAACAGTCTGTTTTTCAGAGCTCCTGCTCAACTCTGAAAACCCTCTCTGCCCTGCCCTGCCCCCCGTCCCCGTCCCCGTCTCCACAGGCTCTGTTCACATGCCTTGTGTGCCACTCACATTCCCATGCTTAGCAGTGCTGATCAGATAGTTTCTGGAGATCTGGGACAAACAATGCTAGCTAGAAGGGAACAGCCAGCCTTGGGCAGACTTCCCCATGTTTGGTGTCACCATCAGGTACTACAGAGAAACTGGTACAGCAAGGACGATCGATTCACTGGGTCAAGGTAGTGGTGTTTATGTGCTTCTTGAACATGCAACAATTGCTGACAGTGCTGGGCTGACACTGAAGTTCCTGCTGGTTCCTTTGATTGTTCCTCCTACTGGGGGACCTAGATGGGCCAAAAGGCCATACGATCCAGCTTGGTGCACAACCCCCAAGCTGTTGGATCCTAAAGTCCCTGCCACTCTGAGCTGCAGTGTACTAATCAGGTGATGTTATTGACCCTAGCAAAACATGCTCTTGGAAGCAGAAGCAGAACAGTATGGTTTGGTACACAAACACAGAAAGTTTTTTTTTAAAGGTTCATACCAGTTTGGGATGGGTAAGGAGAATCTTCCAAAAAGGCAAAATGTGAAACTAGCATGAAGGACTATCTCTGATCATGTGAGAGGGACATGCAAACAAAAATTTTGTTCATATCAGAGAATTATTTAAAAATAGATGGCCAAGAACTTTTAAAATCAAGTGTAAATGTTTGTATTCCAGTTTGCTAGACATGAACACTAAACATGATATCTGCAAAAAATATCTATTTTAGGTACAAGGGAGGGCTTTAAGTTGCATGAAACTTTTTCTCTTCACTAATTCACTTAAACATTTTTTTTCAATTAGTAATTTTTCTTCTTCATTGTGAGAGTCTGACCAGTGTTCATTTGGTGAAGAATCACTGATGGACTAAGGGAGTGTGAAGAGATGTTTTCCTCTTCTGAGAACTGCCAAAAGATGAAAATCTTCAACGGAAAAAGTCTATGAGATTATTGGGCTGACACTTGTAGCTTATGCTGTCATGTGGTACAATAATCACTTTCATCCAAAATGCATTGAGGATTATGTTTCTGAACTAGACACTTGAGATCATATGATTATGACTATTTTTAACTGTGGCTCTCACAGGAGAGAACTCTAATTTAACAACAGCTTCCTTTATGAAGTTTCAATCCAGGCTTCATTGTCATTTATACTAGTGCTACTCTAAGTGTTGTTGACACGAGAGGCTTGGTCCAAAAACTAATCAACATACTACTTCCTTCATGGAAAAAGCTGGGCTTTAAATAACACATTAGCTGAAGCACAGTGTGTTTAGTGAGGCAGTTGACATACAGTATGGTGCAAGCTCCTTCTCTTGATGCAAAATGTTGAATTTGCAGACCAATATCTGTCTGTATACTGCACTTTGAGAAGCACCGACATATACAATACTGTCATTTATGCTATCTTTCCAATCTATAATTATTATTTCATCTTAATTAAAAAAATAAATTTTGAAATAATTTCAAGTTTACAGAAAATTTATAAGAATAGAAAAAATTATATAGCTTTCAGCCAGACCCTTTCTGAGTTGTACACATGATGTGCTTTCTAATTGACTTCAGTTCTCAATCACATGATCTAACAAGTTTCATGCCCTTGACTTTATGAAAATTACATTTTGTAGAAAGACCCTCAACTTGAGTTTGTCCTGGGCTTCCTTTCAGGAGGAATGTCATTTTGCATTCTTAATGCAACCTATCAAGTGGCCCTTGATGTCACTTTGTCCCAATAACTTTGTGACCCAGTGGTAACTGACCGATTGATTAACATAGTTTTGCACCATTTCTCCATAGTTATGTTTTTTTCTTTTTTAATGAATAAGTATCATGGATATTCCATAACTCATTCTATTTTTTCTTATTTGTTTTAGCACCCATTGATGTTTCTTGCCTGAATTTATTACGACTCTGATGTTTGCCAAATGATAATTTTCTAATTCAACCATCTTTCCACATTGATTAATTGGCATCCTATAGTAAGAAGAAAATTTTTCATCTTCCATTTTAAAATTCATTTTATTTAAACAAATAAGTTATCATTCATGATAATCTATTATTCAGTGGGCTATAATCCATTATTATCACTATTTATTTTGATACTCCAATTGGCCCTGATTTTGACAGTAGAATGCCTATGAAATTGGCTTCTGTGTCTTCTTGATATGTGTCCTTCATTCTTGAGCACTTCCTCCACAAGCCATTTATGGCTTATCCTGTATTTTTACTGCCCCAGCTCTAGGTCAGCCAGTTCTCTAAGGAGCCTCAACTCCTTTTCATGAAGAGTGATATTTAGAAGCTGCTAAGTGTGCCCTTTACTACTTCTGCAGCTCACTTGGGCCTTGACTACTACAGCAGGAATATGGCTGACAGCACTGATTTTACCATTGATAAATCCACAGAATGCATTTCAACTGGTCTAGATGTGCATCATACCTAACAAAAGAGAAAGGAGAAACAAACAAATGATTTTTCAGTGGTTTTCACCAAGAGGTTATAGTCTTCATCCTTTGTTGAGATGAGCATCAGAAAAAGAAATGTGTTTCTATAGTCAGGGATGACTGTTACCTAATTATGAGTTCACATTTCCTGTCACTTGAGCAATAAGTATTTGCCAGCCCTTCTAAGATGATGGTAAACTCTGTGAGGGCAAGGGGCGGGATGGTAGACTTATGTAACCACCCATGGTGACTTGCAATTAGTGGTTGATTAGTAGTTGATTCTCTGCCCCACTAGACCATTAACCATAACACCAGGTCAAGTCATGTCTATTTTTCTATAGTGTTCTAGTCACCTCTATTGTTCACATTTTTGATAGGACTGAAAGCTATAACCTTCTGAACTGGCTAAGAGAGGCAGAAGCAGAAGTAAAGCCCTTTTCTATTTCACCTCCTCTCCTTCCCTTTTTCCTTCCTTCCCACCTGCCTCAGATTAAAGGCAGGCAGAAGCTGATGCAACAATGAACTTGATATAAGTAGGCAACTGGCTCTGCTGCTGAACTGTGTACTTCAAGCCCAAAGCCAAGTGGCAAGACATCCAGATTCCAAACTGCAGTTGGGCCCCTGGTTGTAGGCTGGTTTCTGCCATAAAGTCTCTCTGTTCAGCTTTTAGCAAGTTTGTTCACCTCTGTGGGCCTCATTGGAGCTTAGGCCTTATGATCACTTCATAGTTTGTGGTTCTACAATTGTTTTACTCAGGCCTTATGAAATACTATAATTCATGGTCACATCCTGAATGATAGCACAAGAATGGCAAAAGTGACAAGAAAAACTGAGAGTGGAAGTGTAGCCTATGACAACACTATTTTCTAGAAACTGAAATCCAAACTTCTCTCAGCATGTGAATGTGTGTGTCCTTGCAATTACAGGAAGAACAGCAGAAAGCCACTTACAGTTTCTGCTATAGAATATTCTAAAATTTATATGAAAAGGTAATCCTTAGGATAGCTGAAACAATTGTGAAAAAGAAAAAGAAGAAGAATTCTACTAGATATTAGGTCTTACATACAGCCACAGTAATCAAGACTGGGTGGTGCCGGCAGATGCATAGGTCAATGGGACAGAATAGGGAACTCAGAAATAAGCCTGCACGAATATGCCCAATTGCTTTTTGACAGAGATGCAAAAGCAGTTCAATGGAGGGAAGACAGATTCATCAACAAATGGTGCTGAAAATAGTGGCTAGCCACAGGCAAAAAAGAATGAACCTTGACCTAAGCCTCTCACTTTGTACAAAAATTAATGCAAAATGAGTCATACATTTAAATTTAAAATGTAAAACTATAAAACTTTTAGAGGAAAACATAGAGAAAAACCTTTGGGGCCAGGCAAAGAATTCTTAGACTTGACACCAAAAGCATGATCTCATAAAGGGAAAAATTAATAAATTGATAAAAAGTAAAAACTTTTGCTTGAAAAAGTCCATCTGAAGAAGATAAATAGATGAACTGATTGACAAAATATTTTCTATCTTCGCATCTGACAAAGGACTAGTACATAGAATATATAAAGAACTCACGAAAATCAACAGTTAAAAAATCACCATATAATCCAATTAGAAAATGAGCAAAAGATAGAAGCAGACATTTCTCCACAGAATATACATGGATGGCAAATAAGAATATAAAAAGATGTTCAACTCAGTTTGTGTTAAGGCTGTGCCAGTGAAAACCACAACCAGATATCTATCAGAATTGCCAAAATAAAAAATAGTGATACCGCCAAAAGCTAATGAGAATGTGAAGAAATTGGATGTATTACCAGCAGCACTGTGAAATGGTACAGATGCCCTGGGAAACAGTTTGGCATTTTCTCATAAAACCAAACATGGGAAGGGACTACCATAGGACCCCGAAATTTCACTCTTGGGCATTTACCCCAGATAAATGACAACTTAAGTTCACATAAAAACCTGTATGTAAATATTTATAACAGCTTTATTTATAGTAACCTCAAGCTAGAAACAATTCAAGTATTCTTCAAAATAGTAATTGTTAAACAAGCGGGAACATCTATACCATGAAATAATTCTCAGCAATAAAAATGGAGAAATTTGATACATGGAACAATTTGGATTGAATCACTAGGGAAATATGCTGAGCAGAAAAAGCCACCCCCACCCCCAATGATTATGTACTGTATAAATTCCATTTATGTAGCATTACCAAAATGACAAAAGATAGAGATAGAGAATAGATTAGTGGTTGCCAGCGATCAAGGGCCAGGGCCAGGATGGCAGGGTTGGGAGGGAAGGGATAGAGGGAGGGAGGCGGTGTGCCTATAAAAGGACAACATGAAAGATTCCTGTGGTGGTAGAAATGTTTTATGTCTTGACTGCATCACTGTTGATGTCACTAATTGTGACACTGTAGTATAGTTTTGCCAGAGTTTACCATTGGGGAATCTTGGTAAATGGTACACAGATTCTCTCTATTATTTCTTATAATTGCATGTGTATCTTCATTTATATCAAAATAACAAGTTTAATTTTTTTAAAAAAAGAAACATTAGAGCTCTCTGTCTGGGCTTAGTTTGACACAAGTAAACGGATTAAAAATTATACAATTTGGGAGAAGCAAAGACTGAAATGACCATTGGAGAGGTTGTAAATAGCCTGGTGACAATGATATGTTTTTTCTTTCTCTGGTCCCCAGAGTATTTGGCTCAGTTTTAACCTTGCCCATAGAAGCAAGCACTCAGTAATTTTGTTTAATGTATTATTGTTATGATGAAATAGAAGTTGCCTTGTCAAGCAGTTTAATATTTGTATGTAAACGTAAGATACATATGTACCATAAAGGGCAACTCGAATGTGGTTTTGTGTTAACAAGCCGATGATTTTTCTGTGAAAGGAGATGATAATTATCCTTGATACCCAAAACATAACCAAAGTTTGGTGGGATTTTTTCATAATATAGGGTTAGATGGTTATGTTTTCCTCCCATAGAGATTTTGTTTGTTAGCTGGCTCTTGTTTTATGTTACAAGACATCCTTGAACTACATTCACTTGCATACGATGCAGGAGCTGTGTACTTCTGTGTTCCAAGGAAGAGGTTCTCACCCAGATTTCTGGCACTGAGGGCTCCTAGGAAGCGCCGCGGGTGTCTGGGGAGGGGAGAAAATGGATGGGTGTGGTACCCTACTTCTTGTAGTTGCCACCTTGGGCGGCTCCTGTTCTATTGATTTTGCAGATTAGGTTCATGTAAGATTTGTTTTAACAACAGATTCCACTGCTTCATAAAACATTTGAAAACCACCAGCGGCTGCTGAGTTCTCTGTCCTGCCGGGCTGAAGTTGCAGTTAGAGACCCAGTCTCTCCACACTCCCTGTCTGGGGAGGTAGTGGAGAGGCTGAGCAGGTAAGGAGTGAGCCGTGTTACGTAGGGTAGAAGAGCCAGTGCCCTGTGTCACTCTCTCTCTCCTGCTCCAGCCGTAGCTACAGTGTTCAATGCTGCCCTCTGCCCTGGTGAGGACAGAGGATGCTCCACCAGGAGACGTTCTGGGTCAGAAATTTCCCATTTCAAAGGAAAAATTAGAAAGAACCAGCATGAGAGGAATTTTTGTAGAGAAAACAATTTTTCTTTTCAAAGTCTGCGTGTGCGCGTGTGAGGATCCAAGGTGATGATGTATGTGACTGATCAATTGATGAGAAAACAACTGGAGACTGGAGAATTCAAATTAACAAGCGCTTTATTGTATGAGCAAATATGCAAAGTGGTGTGTGAAAAGAATTTATGAGAATATTTGGAAGATATTTTAGTGTTCGTTTCAGTAGACGATTGATAGTGAATAATCAAAAATGCGTAACTTTTAGTAAAATGGATGATAATAAGATTAGTGAAATGTCACCTGGCTGATCCACATTCAAATGGGAACAAGATGTCCACCAAAGGGCAGTTAGCAAGGTGGCACTGACAGTGAGCCCAGGAGAAGTAATGAGCAATTTCCTCACCAACTCTAGTGATGTGTGGCATTCCTACTTTCTCTGAAAGAGAGGTGAACCCTGGAAAGCTTAAATCCCTCTTTGGTGGTGGAGAGTTCCCCTTGGATATATTGGGGCTTCATAAAAACCTCTCCAAGTATCCCAGCACTAACATTAGGGTTCCTCCTCCAGCACTGGGTAAATGCCACGGGTAAATGCCACCAGGAGGAGGTGACAAAATTGAAAAGGAAGAGAATGCATGTCCACATTGCAAAGATGGTCCTCAGAAAGGGAGAGCCGATCTTCACAGCCAAGGCCCAGAGGGCTTTGGAGACGAATTTCCACCTCTTTGGCCTCCTGTGAAGCTTAATGCCTCTTGTGATGCTTAGGGCCTCTTGAACTTGCTGGGCCAGAGAAAGATGAGGTGAGACCCTGTAGATGGCAAAATTCCTGGGAGCACTTCAGCGTCACTTTCTGGGGACTGGGGCTGTCCCCAGAAAGGCAGGGACTGTGTATCTGCCTATGATGAACATCTTTCTCAGGGAGCTTTGCCATGCCCCTCTTGTTGGGGACAGAGATGGGGGAAGGGAAGCCCAAACCATTAATAACCCCTTTCCTCCTAAACTTTCTACCCTTGAGAGTGAATTGACTGGAGCTTCCAGAGGCTTTTGGCCATCAACACTGCAATTAGGAAACAGAAAACCTAACCAACAAAAACACATCTAAACCACAGACAAAATTACCACTCCGTTATAACTCATCCAAAAAAAGGCAGCATCTAGCCAGAATTGATTCTGGCCCATGACTCCCCAAAGGTCTAAGAGGATTCCAAGGCCCAGAGGAGGTGAGTGCCTCAGGGCTCACACAGTACGGTTTGTCCAGGCTTTTCCTAATTTACACTGAATGTTCCAGGATAATTCATAGCACCCTTATTCATTCTCAAAGTGTCCCAGTTTGGGCCATCAATTAGATGAACTTTAAACAAACAAACTGAACAGTTGACTCCAGGCCTCAGCTGAGGGTCTGCAAGTTGGCTCTGATGTCTCGCTCTGCCTATAGGACTCTTTAGCCAGAGTGAGCAAACTACAGGGAGCAGGTCAAGTCCGGCCCCTGGCCTGTTTTGTATGGCTCACAGCTAGGAATGGTTTTTTAAAGTTTTAATTTTAATTTTTTTTTTTTTTTAAGAATATATGACGGAGACCCTATGTGGCCTAAAAAACCTAAAATATTTACTGTCTGGCCTTTTACAGAAAACATTTGCCGACCCCTGATATAGCCACTTGATCTTGCATTATGGGGTAGAGGGCCAAGGTTCTGGGTCATTACTAATGTCTTTGACCCCAAAGGGTGTCATGTATCCTCATCCGACCTTGCTGTATTCAAATCCAGCAGAGGGCCTAATGCTGGGAGGTGCATCGGTGTTTGTGGCAACATGTCACCTACCAGAAAATCCCATGTGGACACTACAGGAATCAGTTGAGATTCCCTCTCTCTCTCCTCTCCAAGAGTTAGCGACGGAGAGGGCAGAGGAATGAGGGCTAAAGCCTTCCCGTGCTACACAACAGGGCTTCTGTTCTGGTGAAAGGCAATGCCGAGGCTTCGAGTCCTGCCTGTCTCTTAGGATGCCCTGAAGCCACAGTCTGCTTTGGTGGTTTCCTATTATTGATCACATCTTGTTGTCTGATAGGGTCCTCGGATACCCAAATTATTTAATGTTGATTACTTTTATGCTGATGTGCACACATGTATGTGCACGTGTACGTGTATGTGTGGCCCACATCTTGTTTTGAAAATCCTTATTTGAATTAGTGTTAACTGTTTCAGAGATTTACATGTTTAAAGCTCTTTCTCTCTAGCTTCCCCTTCCCTGTGGTCTGTGGTCCTTATATGTGCTGAGGAAGACTTTGCGAGGGATGTGCCTTTTGTGTATAAAGATGTGTGTGTTACTCTACCTCTGGGGACTGCATCTCCAGCATGAGGATCTTCTTTTCAGAATCACCATTTTAGCCTTAGTACTGTGAGTGACTCTAGTTGGGAGGACAAAGAAAGACTCCCATGTTCCTTGCAGCTTTGTCATTGACTACCTGACTTTAGGAAACGGACTCAGGGGCTAAATATCTTTACCCATCAAAAGAGCTCACCCCTTCCAGCTTGAATACTGATGAATTTATGAAGACCAAACTGTTGTCTGGAATGCTATCCATTCCTGTGATTTTATGAAGAATGCAAATACTGTACATGGTACTTCTTACAAGTTTATACTTAGAAGCATTTTAAAAATGAATGTGTTGGGCAACTCTCAAAAGGACTCAGGGTACTGCTAGAGCCGCCTGGTTACCTTATTCCTGCTAAAAACACTCAGAGCCCCTCAGGAGAGCAGTTGACAGGGTACAGCAAGGTCAAGGCCAGAACCCAAGCTTCCCGATTCCTGATGCTGCTAGATAGCAGAACACACTGTTTTTCATGGCTACCAGAGGATTTACCTAAAACATGAACGTTTCTTACAGGAGTTGGGTAGAAACACACACTAAGCGCTAACTTGCACATGGTGGATGAGCAGTAAATGTTCAGCTGAATTATTCAGCTGGATATTTGCTAGTCTGGGAACACTGCTCTAGAAAAGTGTTGTTTTGTTTTTTCTTTTTACTACAGACATCTCTGAGATGTCTTTATCACAAGTCAGAATTATATGATAATGAAAACCATACTGAATTCCAATAGACATTCATAAAAAAGAAGTGTTATTATTTTTCCCTTTCCCATTTCTACAAAGGGAAATTGTGGACAATTAGATGGTCTTGGGAAAGGGAGTTATTTTTATGTATGTAGCTCACTTCGTGCCTCCATTTGCCAGGTGCTAAGTAATCATGCGCTCCCCACCCCCCACCCCCCAGAGCCACTGTCTTCCCCATGGTGGCAGAGACTGACTTACAGGAAATATCTGGCAATAGAGGACCTCCCCCTCCACTCCACCTTCCGAGCTTTGGAACTTTGAAACAAAGCGTCTCTGGAGATCTTATTTAAGGTGAATGTCGCATGACCAGCGGAGAGCGGGGTCCCATCAGGAGCTGGATGGTTTTGCTGACTGCAGAGTTTGACAAAGCGGTTAAAAGCTGTGACAGCCACTTATGGTTTTCCCACCTTTGAATACACTAAACCAAAAATATGCTTTGAGAGCGAGTGATAGGGTAGGAAGCAACATGCCCTGGGATCATTAAAAACGGATTCAGAGCCGCACTGGCCCCTGTGTTTCTTCCCCAGCACCTATTTTCTTAGCTAAAATCCATGTTTGCTTCCGTGACAACTTAAAAAGCGGTTACCTCCCATTCCTCTGTGCCTTACAGCTTTGTCAGCCCAGCCATTATCGTGATCTATCCCTTTGCAATCCTAAATTCTATATGTGGAAACACATTGTTTGAGAATATTCCTCCCCAGCCTGACTCCAAAAATAGTCAGATTTAAAATAGGACAGTTTCAGTTTTGTTTTTTCTACCTTTATTTCATTTTTGCATTTGAGATACAAACCACTCTCTTATACCACACAAAATACATCCATTCTTGTGATTTTAAAGTGCATTTCCCCTTTAACTTTGTGTACAAAAATATTTATTTTTAAAAACGTGAAAAGTTCTTGACAAGGCACTTCTAGGCATCAGAAAGATGAGTCTTCAGTTCTACTTTCGCACTGAAGTAAAAGTGAAAGGACATCATCACAGCTGCATTCTTAAAGAGTCCTCACAGGTCCAGCAATCTCTAGGAACTGATAAACAAAACTGTAAAAACATTCACAGCTTTACCACCTGGGCCGCAATGCTTTACAACCATAGCTATCCTCCCAGCCCCAGATGTGTCCCACTTCAGGAAGTGAAGATAGCTGCCAAATTGTCTTCAGGTGACCCTGCAAGACCCCTTAATCCATTTAGCTACTTCTCCCCAATTTCAGTGATCATATTGGAAGAGAGAAATAGATCAGGACCTCCCGGAGCAAAGAGCCACAGGCCTACTCTGGCAAACCACATCCAGTTGAGGAATTTTAAAAGAGGAAAACAAATGAAAAACCACCACGGTTTTCATTCACTGTCCATTAAGAGCCAGAAAACAGGCATTTCTAAAAAGTAAGCAAACAATCACTTTTTGGGCTTATAAACATATATATATAACCCATTTAACATCCAAGTGATACTTGTTTTTAAAAAGTAGATTATATGCAAAGATCAAAACCACAAATTCTTTTAGCAGTTTGAAATTTACATCTTTAAAAAACACTGAAAGAATAATGTTTTGCCACCATTAAAATTAGAGGGAAAAAAAATTCTACCTTGACTCTGAAATTGTTTTAATTTCTAGAGAACTACATAACTCTGATATTTCTCACCAGCTCCTCTATAACAATACTTAAAAGAAAAATTTTAAAAACCCCACTCAAATGCTTCACCTCTTCTAAGAAACAACGAAAGCTTATTTATTATATATCTTTGTATAATTCAGCTTATTTATTGCACCTTATTTGCAAATCTCCCCAGGGCATTCGGAGGAATAAATATGAAACAAAAATGGATCTGCTTCCCCATTCCCAGACCACTGCCCCAGTGGCAGGAGGCTGGGCCTTATGGGGTAACTCGGGAAGGACTCCAGGACTGGGGCCATTCGTCATCATAACCAAGAGCTGTCGGAGGGCCACACTTACAGATTGGGCTGCAAAGAAGTCTCCAGCTGAGAAATCTGCCCCTCTTTGATGGTGAGCTATGAAATAAGGAGAGGTTCTGTCAAGGCAGTTCCTGAGGCCACCTGATGCTATCTTGGGTCAGAACTGGGCGATAAGAGCCAGACTGCTAGGTAAAGAAGAGATAGTATTCTTCAAATGCTATTAGCTCACTGAATGGCAATGTGGAGAGGCAAGTCAGCCAGATTCTTTAGTCAGAGAAGGGTCTTTGGAGCGGGTGAGGGCTTGCCTAGTGGGGTGAATGTCCCAGGTGCACTGGTTGGGGGCTTGCAACCAGTGCCCCCAGCAAAAAATCTGGGGAGAGCAGGGAGTAAAGAAAGGTAGGGGGCAGGATTTATGGCTGTTTTAAAAGAGATACTTATCACTGAATTACTCTATTTCAAATTTTGACACAGGAATGTCTTAAGATCACTATTACTGAAAACCATACAGGAGTCACTTGAGGCAGTTTTCTTATGAACATAGAACGATTTTGTCACTTTTAGTTTGGTAACATGTAAACGACAGTGCACCTTGTGCCTTTCCTGAATTGGAGGAAGAGGGTAGGGACTTCTTAAAACAAAATGACTTATATAAAATCATTTTTGCTTCCATTTGATTTATAATTACACTAGTAATAGTTCTGATCACCATATTTGTAACATTGAAAGTGCTCTCTGTGTACTTGATGTAAGATAAGCTTAGATAAAACAGAGTTCTGCCCATTTTCAGCACAAGATAAAAACGTGATTTTCCCATCTATTATATTATCATGCAATCCATCGGTGCTACATACCTGGGAGAGGAATAAAAAATAAAGCACTAGATTGCAGACTAGTAACAGCCAGTTTTAGGAATAAGAATTACATTGAACACCATTTAAAGAGCATTTTAAAAAGTTAAAATATTTTAAAGTTCAAAAAAGAGAAAAAAACCCACAAAACTCCAGGAGCCAAGACACTCCGTACCTGCCCGACACTGATTTACACAGAAGCCGGGAGGTCTTTTCTAACAGATTTGGAAAATGCAAGCGAAAGAAGACTCTCTGCCTGCAGAGTCCAGCAGCTGTGCCCCAAATGCAGGCAACCGTGCATCCTCTTCCCGCATCCCACAGCCCTTAGGAAAACCTCACTTTAAGTAAATCAGGAAGAATGGAAATCAGTTGTTTAATCTCCAAAAATAAAAACAGAAAAAAAACCCCAACTTTCTACAAATACACATGTAAAAATATTTTTCAATACCCCCAACCACTCTTGCCCAAGAAAAATCACAGGATTTGGGGATCCATCTGACATCAAAAGTCCCAGGAGTTTCACAATAGTATGAACCAACAGACCTTTAATTCTTTAGTCTAATATGGTGAAGAACAATTAATCTCTAATATTTCAGAGTTGGCAAACATCGAGGATAAAATATGAGAACTTAGTGAGGGTTTTCTCCCCTATCCTTTTAACATACTCACACCATAAATAAGAACACCCAAGTCAAAGTCCCTGGGTGCTTGCAGAGTGTCCTGGATATTGTAAATCACAGTCAAAATAAAAGCGAACATTTTCAGAAGGCTTTGAGGATATATTGGATCTGCAAATCCAAATGTCCTGAACACAGCATGAAAAATGGGTCTCCAGGAAAGGAGATCCAAAATCCCGTGTGAAGAATGAGACACCTGCAAACCAGCCAAGCAAGTCAAAACAGCTCTTGTAATTGAGCCGTCTGGTGACTCAGGGTAAGAGTGAGTACTTAGAAAGCTCCCCCAAAAGCCAAGAGGAGAAGCTAAAAGTGTCCCACTCATGACTGTCCTGCTTGTCATAAGCCAGCAATCTGTAACACTGCACAGGAGCCAGTTACTTTTGATACCTGGCGTGGCGTCCTCCACTGGAATACGATGGGGGGGTCCGAAAGCGGAAACGCTTGTTTCACAGGCTGATATGTCTTTATTATCTTTTCCTGAACATCAGATGAACTGTCGAAGAAAAACGCAAAAAAAAAAAAAAAAAAAAAAAGCACAGAGATAAAGTATGAAGTACGTGTAGACACGGAACAGCAGCGACAGGCAGGAAGGGCCTGGCTGGGTGCAGAACACCCAAAGGCGAAGAGCAAGGGCCCAGTGGAAGGTTGCTGGGGATGGAGTGACATTCACGGGAAGAGGAGTGGCTCCTCCAGACAGCCCAGGCACCCTTCCGATTGTGTTGATGTTAAGCCACCACCTTCCAGCCTCGCCAGCATGGCCTGCAGGCCTGGTTCCTGCGCAGACCCTTTCTGCCGCCATCCTGTTCAGGCCCTGTGGCCGCCACAAGTGCCAAACAGACCCACACAGCAGAGCCACTCTGAGTGTGAAACCAGTTCTGTGATTGAAGCCTGGCTGGATTTGCTGGTTTAAGAAAAAAGTGAATAGGATCCTTTCTTTTCAAAAGCTGTGCCCGATGGCAGTTCGGCGATTCTCCTGGCTTCCATCTCCATCCCACTGTGACTACAGCTAGGCCTGTCTGCACCCACTCAGCCGTGCTCCATCACATGCAGTCACTAATAGTAGGGACCTAGCTTTTCGTATCCTAGATAACTAGGCCACTCCGGAAACAGGCCGTAGGAACACCGAGGGCTTCCAAACTGGTCAAAGGCTATTCCAAAATCTGGTCCGTTTTGTGATTCGCCTGTTCCCTGAGTGGATTTTAACTCAGCCCGGATGATCCGATAGTTTTTGCCTTTGTTGCTGTCCCAGTATGTCTGTCCATTGCACTCATAGCACACAGCAAACTCCATTCTTTCATAAGATTGAATTTTCTCAGGTAAGCGAACATCAAAGGAGAACGTGTCCCTGTCTGAACTAGAGTACGTGTCCTTCACATACCAACAGGGAAAGTCTGTGAAGCTTTTCCAAGTGTCAAATGTCATTCTTATTTTCACCGTCTTCTCAAACGCAAGGTTCTGCACCTTCACTGTGCCTGCAATTGCTTTGTCCTTCAGTACACAGTTTTCAAGGCAGACGTGGTCGGTCTGAAGCCGATTTCTAAAGTCTAAGTAATCTGCAGAAGGCTGAGAAAAATCCAAAACAAAGCTCTCGCTCTCTGCTGTCGTCAAACTCACAATGTTGTCTAGGAGCTTAGTGATGTTAAATGGAATATCTAACGGGTCATCGAATTCTGAGAACACTTTGACCATTGTCAGGGCCAGTCCCTGGTTGTCTGCGAAGGACACTCGCTTTTTCACCTTTTTCTCCTGGACGGTTGGGGCCACCACTCCACTGTCTTCATTCTTGCCACTCAACTGGATACAAGGCCTCAGAGGTTTACTTGGCTTTGGTGAGATCTTGAAGGCGAACCTCTCTTTACGCAAGGAAGGAGCCATGCAGCTGTACCTGTACTCTATGTCCACAGCCATCATTGGGTTAGATGAACAGGTTAGAACACTGGCAAAAGGGGAACAGAAAGAAAGAGCAATGAGATCAGAATGATGTTTAGACTCAACAGGGACAGGCTCTTCATTTCCACCCACATGGCTACAGTTCAGTATTATTAACTCCAGTGTGGTCTAGCACGACCTTGATTTCAGGGGACATTAAGAGTGTGAAGTGGGGGTAAAAAGAGGTGCAAAGTTAAAACAAACAAAAAAGTATGAAGCTACTGGTTTTAACACTAAGCTCATAGGTTTTTCTGTCAGGATTTTTTAGGGCCTTCAGTATGCTAATGTGCCATGGGGATTAATAAAAGAGCATACTGTTTGCAGAACTTCTCAAACTTATCTGACTAGGGAACCCGATTTTTATGGAGTATCTTAGAGAACACATGTTCTGAGGAACATACTTTGGAAAGTATGCTCCAATAAAAAGAAATTCATCTCATAAATATTGATTGGTGCTTACTATATGCCAGGCATTCTGCTAGACACTGGGATTCAATAGTGAAGACAGACACAAATCTGCTTTCACTAAATGAACAGATTTTTATATTCCAGTATATCCTCCTTTAAAAAAAAATCCAGCAATTTAACATTTTTAAATCTTTCAGATAGGTAAATGTTTTTTGTTTTTTGTTTTTTTCCCTACAGTGAAGATAGCCTCTATAAGAATAAACAGCGAAGAGAATCATTCCAAAGATTAGGTTAAATCTGATTTCATAAAAACTATATTTTTCTGAAGTAAAAAAATAATTAAAGCCAAAGGATTAAAGACAAACTCGGAAAATATTTTACAAAAAGCATAACAGCAAAGAGGTAATACCTCAATATGTAAAGAGTCTTACGAAACAATAATGAAGTCAAATATTCCACACAGAAAAATGAGCAAAGAGAATGAATAGAAAATTCATGAAGGATATTTAAAAGTGACCCATAAATATGTACAATGTCCAACCTTGAAAGTAATTTAAGACATTTCGATTGTAAAATGATGCCTGCTTTTACCTATTGAGTTAGGAAAGAATTTTAAGAGATAATACAAATACTAGTTAGTACTAGTCCAAATCGACTCAGCTTTTCTAAATGTTATCATTTTTGGTTCTAATTTCATATGCAGGTATTTATCTTAGAAAATAATACAAGGATACAAGGCCTCAGAGGGTTAATGTACTAAAATGTTCAAAGCAACATAATGGGGAGGGGAGGGGGAGAAAATAGTCTAAATAACCAATAATAGATACCTGGTTAAATCAAGTGTGCCGCATTCATGTGATAAAATTTTATATCTACATCAAAACCACTATTTGCAGAAAAATGTGAATGGCATGAAAAAAAAACTGTTAATGTAAAAAAATGGAGAGGATAAAATTGTACATAGAGACCAGACTTATGGGGAAAAAATATTATGTATATGCACAGAAAAAAGACTAGAGAATACTCAAAACTGTCAGAATATCCAGTTACTGGGATTTCAGGAAATTTGTTTTCCTATTTTCTCGCTTTGTATTTTCTTATGCTTTCTAAAATAATATCCCTTCTATAATCAGAAAAAAGTAAATTTTAAAAACAAAACAAAACAAAACAAAAACCTCAACTATTTTAAGATTGGCCCAAAACACATCCAACACAATTGCCTCACTAAAGCTGAGCAATTTTTTTATCATTCTAATTATTATAGCGAATTGGCGTTCTGATTTGACAGTTACGGTGGGCTAATTGAGAAGTCAGTGATGCAACCAGGATTAAAATCTCTACTCTGAGAATCACAGAACACAGGATCCAGATTAATTCCCAAATATCTCTCCTGTCACTAGGTCAAAGGTGTAAATTTGTGGCAGTGTGTTGGGGTGCTTGTTCCCAGGCCTTTCCTAGTTCCCATTCCAAGGTGGGGGTGGTGGGGTGTTGATGGTGGTAGCTAAGAAGTGATAAGCAAAATGTTGCTCATCTTCTGACAAGAGCCGGGACCACTGGTTTGGTGCAATAAATAATATCTCATTTTGATTAACCAAATACGTTGAAAAAAATGAGAAAGGACAAAGACATAATGGGTTTGATCCCATTTTCTGAAAGAAGTATAGCACTTCCCTAGGATGCAGGAATCACTTAGTGATGACCAAATGAAAAAACACACACATTCAAAAATAAATAAAACAATAATTTATAGCCATAATGTACTTATCTAATTATTCATTTTAAAGGAAATTTGTCTTAATGTTTCCTCTCTAACAAAGTCAAAAGATGGAAACTTTTAGGGGCAAATTTGCTTCATATTATCTGTTCTTGTATCCACGCAATTGTTTTGGAAAGGAGAGTTCTGACTGAACTGAGCAAGATAGCTTCAAAGAGGGTCAAGTGGGTTCACCAACAGATTCAAGATAAAAAACCCCTAAACTTACAAAGTACTTGAATTTTAATTTCAAAACTGTCCATTGCAAAACTTTGTTAGAATGTACTGGAATTATACCTCCAGCTCTAACTTTAACACAGGTAGTTTGTTTTTTACTAAATATGGATGAAAAAAAACAAATAGGGAGCAAAGCCTTGCATCTTGGCCTCTTCTACTCTCTCCTCTCTTGACAACCTGGGTGTGAACTGAGGGAGGAGGGGTTCCTCCTTGGCCACAGCAGCTTCCTCCTCCCCTGAGTCAGCACAAGGTCAGCTACAAGTTCTCTCTGCCTGGCCGACTAGCCCACAAACCAACCTCATACGTGCTTTCCTGCACGACATTAAAGCAGTTCATTAGAAAAAGACTGGGAAATTCGCAGTATATTGTGGAAACAGAAGCGTAAAATGAGGGGATAAGTTAAAGAATATGTACACTTGCAGCTGACTAAAGTCACTCTCAAGTTTTAATCCTGCATGTTAAAAAGACTTAATTGAAGAGTTAGTAAAAGTTACCCTGGACCCAGTGCTGTAAATTTGCCCAAGATCCCTCTTACCACCAAGCTGTAAGAACAAGTGGTACTGGGGGTCCGGTACCAATTCCACTGGCACTTTCCCGGCCCTAATCGGTTTTGTAACATTCTTCCATGAAAGGCAAAAAAGTAAGGTTAACCACCTGGTGGCCCAAGGGTTACTGCCCCAGGGGCGTTGCACTAGCAACCCCTGCACAGAATCCCTTTACTTTCTGCATGTCACCATAACTGGAGGTGAAGACATTAACCCCTGGGGCCTCAATCTAGGATATGATCTGACCATTGACCATTTGGCCTATCCTCACGTAGATTCCAGTTTTTATTAACTGGAACATTCTCCAAGAATCAATCACCCAAGTGCTGATTTCCTAAAGGGCTTCCTGACCCTCCGCTCCAGAATTCTCCAATGGACTGTGACAGGGATGACCGTCACCCAGAAGTAGTCCTAGCAACAGAGACGTACAAAGTAATAGTTTCCTAAGTCCCTGAAAGAAAGGCACCTGGACAAGTATTTTATCTTCAAATGGTATGAAAATGATCAGTTCCAACACAAGATGTACCAGGCTGTACTCAGGCCCCCTCCTGCTGCTCCAGCCCCTTCCCTCACCCAGACACCCAGGTTGTCAAGATATGACATGAGTCACCAGGCTGGCCAGGGAAAAAACCAAACGAGAAGATATGGACACACATTTGACCTAGCAGAGCGTGACATAGGACCTGGATACAAGATCATTGCAGGACAGGATCATGAGAGTATGAGTAGCTGTTTCCCAGACCAGTTAAGGATGCTCAAAAACTTTGCTTCCAAATAGATAGATGCCTGAGATCAATTTGCCCCATGAGGGACTGGGCCATTCCCATGGGTAGATTTCAGTGTTCTGGTCAAGAGGGGACAACTCTAATACTCCATGAAAATTGGAAAGAACAGAGATAGTTTTGCATAAATACTTTCCCTGTTCCACTGGTGACAAAAACAAACAAAAAAAAAACCCCACACCGTCTCAAGACAGGTAGGCAGGGCTAGATGTCGTGGTGATTTTTCTTGTGAAAACTATAGGCTTGTACAGAAAATAACCTCGTGACCTTCATAGTTCCAGGCAGCTGAGCTACTGACTTTCTAGCTGTGCCTTTTTTAAAAAGCATTTATTTATTTATTTTTGTATTGAGGCCAAGACATTTCCCCTCCTCCATTCCCTTGTACTTTGATAAGCAAAGACAGAAAAATAAAATGTACCAACAACCTCCCATCCCCCAGGAATACTGAAACTACATTAGGTAAGCAGCCAAAACCAGACTGTAATTTTTTGAAGACATGGCCATCTACCCCCTCAGCATTCCTTTATCCCCTCCCAAAAGGTTTAGTTGACACAGTAGGACTAAAGTTGACATCTCTCCCTTAGTACTCAGACCTCAGGGCCCTTATTCACAACCTTAAAAGCCACTTGTACTCCTCCATTGTGTCACCATTATCCAAAGCATTTTTGAGATAAATACCTGTGGATGAGGCTGCATATCATAGAAACAAGATAAGTTAAATGGCACAGTCCTGGCCATCCAAAAATGTCCAACGGGAAACACCGACCACTGACCTAGGCATGCCTCCACCTAGCTGTGCCACTTGGTGCAAGTCACTCATTCTCTCTGGGCTTGAGCTTTCTCCTCTGTGGTCCCTTCTAGCGCTGACATTCTTGGTTGCTAATATTGCCCGATGGTCCTTCTCTTCCTACTAACTTTCCCTAAATGTCTCAACTTTACTTTTGTGGTAAGGCCTCCAGCTGGCTTTACTTCGGTCTTGGCTCCGGGACAACCATGCCAAATGAACCATTTCCTTTACTCCTCTGCACTCCAGCTCAAAGCCCTAATGCTCTCTTCTCCTGGACCCTAGGTCTCCCAGGGAGGCCTGGCCACACAAACCACAGGCTCCAACACCTTCTAGCAACTCTCCATGGTCCCAAGTCAAGTCTTTTCCCAATTTTCTCCTCTTATGCAGGAAACAATCCCATGAAGGGCCCCAAATCATCTAGTATGTTGTTCTGGGCCCTCGACACCCTCTTTTGCAACAAGTCCCTCCTACACCTCTTTCTCTATGTTCAAAAGGGTGGCATGAATCCGGTGCAAGGGTCAAGGGGAGGCAGGCCATAGCGTCCAAACTGGGTGGTCCCACAGGTCACCCTGACTCGGCCCCTCTCTGACTAGCCTGGCCCGGCTGCACCCCACCCCCCAACGATTCCGCGAGCCTCCCCCGGTCGGGCACCCACCTTTGGGGCCGCGGGGCTGCCCCCTCCCCAGCTTGTTCGCTGCATCGGAGAGCCCAGAGGAAGGTGGCAGGGGAGGCCGCTGCCACCGGACTACGCTAGGTTCCTGAAGGAGGAGGTGGAAGAGGAGGAGGAGGAGAAGGCGGAGCCCAATTATACCGGGGCGGGGGGGCGGGGTAGCGGGGTAGCCCCGGCCCGAGCAGCGCCGCGCGAGCGTCCCCACGCGGCCGCTTCGCCACAGCCGGCCCGGGACAGCCCCAGTCTGGGGACCGGGGGCTGAGGGTGACCCGGCTCCGCGAGCCCGCAGCCACAGCGGCGCGCCAGGTCCCATTGCCCTCGGGAGCCTAAGAGACTACCAAGTGTGTTTCCTTGAGTTTTACAGGGAACTCGAGGTCGGGGAAGAGGCGAAGCGACTTTTCCTTGTGTTTTAGACCCCGCCGCCTAGCTCCGGAGACACCTTCCAGAAGCGTCTGCTCCCAGGCTGGAAACGCCTTGTGCCAGGTTCTAACCAGGAACAATAGGAGACAAGGGTGTCTGGGGTCCCCAACCCAGACCCCACCCCGCGCCCGTTACCCCTCACGGCGGGGACTGCACCTCAGTGGAACACGTGGGTCCCACCAGGCTCCATTCCCACCTGTCGTCCCTGAATCGCCCTCTCCACGTAGAAGCAACAGCTCCCTGGAGCCCGTCTAGCGTGTTCCACCCGAAGTAAAACTGAAGTTGCACGAAGAAAGCGTAGAAGGCAAGAACCAAACAGGATCTTCACTGCGCGCCCCTCGCCGCCCTTTCTGCGGCCTTGCACTTGGACTGCAGGACTTGGGGAGGACGTACCTGGTACAGCTCATAAGGCAGGAGGTGCAGAGGCACCAGCCGGCGGCAGCATGCGCGCGGGGACAGCGAGGACAGCGGGGACAGCAGGGGCAGCGGGGGCCACAGCAGCAGCGGGGGCCGGGACTCAGGTCCGCGCCCTCCGCGGGCAGCCGCATCCGTCCATGCGCAAGAGCATCACGCTCGCCTCCTCCCTGCTGCCCGCTACCCCAGACTCCGGCTACGCGCCGTCGCGCTGCTCCCTTTAACTTTCCGGCCACCTCGCCTTTCTCGGGACGCCATCCCAGACCCCTTTTCACGTGAACGCCCCCCGCAGCCAATGGGCGTGCCCGGGACGAGAGCTGTGGACCAATGGCCGTGGAGCCGCGGGTCTGGAGAGCACCTCTCCTCCACGTGATCGGCTGAGTGCCGGGAGAGCTAGGGCTGCAGTCCAGGGCCTGGGAAGGGCGGTGGGTCAATATTTCTTCAGAAGCCCGGGGACTGGCACCAGGGGGCAGAGGCACTTTCCAACAGAAGAGCATCCCATTATAGCAAGAGGCCTGGCACAAGCGGCTTGCAAAAGTTCCCTCTTCTAGGCAAAGTCCTAACGGGGCAAAGCCTTCCTTCGCTGTCCCGCTGGCCTCGCCTTCATCTACATTTTAGGCACGGGTTTCACAGATGACCACGGCCTTCCCTACTACCTGCGGAGCCTGGAGAAGCCCTTAGAGAATATTTTTCTTTCCCTTTTATTTAGGTGGCATTTCTCCGGGATAGCTATTCCCAGCTCCTGAGATAGTGTCAAAACAATTATTGAACGCTTGCTTTGTACCAGTCTTGGTCCAGGTGTTACTGTGAAAGAAATACAGCAAAAAAATCTTTTTATAAAGTTGTTATTGGGGCAAAGGACCGATACTCATCTCACTTAGTAATACACACACACACACACACACACACACACACATACAAATATCTATCCATCTATCTATCTATCTATCTATCTATCTACCTATATAGTTGAGAGTTCTTCAGGTAGGTATATTTTAGAAGAAATTGCCTGACTTGAATCTGTTATAAAAATGACCTGTACCTACAGTTCCTCGATGATCTCCACAATTCATTTTGAGGTCTGTAGAGAATGATGAACTTAGAAGAGATCAGAAGCCCATCTTCTCTTAAACATATATTTATATAGTCATATATATAAAATCTCCTCTGTGATCAGCTTTGAGCTAGTCACTTTAGAGATGAGGATCACAGTTTTCTAATTTTAATGAACATTGAAAGTTGATACAGGATTGCCAGCATTTTAAAGTGTCAAATAAAGACATTAAAATAATGATGGTGATGATAATAATAATAATAACTTATCATCTACTGTTACCATCCTTTTTTTTTTTTTAGTTTCTTTTAGCAACAATAACAACAAAATGCATGAAACACATGATCTCAGAGTAAAGGCCAGTCTTTTACATTGGATATATTTAGCTTTATGAAAATTCATTATGTCGAATATGGTATTTGAGAATTTATGCTTTAAGGGATATAAGAGCAGATTCTTTTTTTTTTTTTTTTACTTTTAAACATACTATTTTATTTACACTCATGTATGAAAAAACTGGCTGTACTATCATGTTTACATACATATCCAATACCAATATTGGAAACAGTTTATGAATCACATATAACTTTTATAAAGAACACACAAACCTTAAAACAGTGATTGGTCATAGAAAACAGAGTGGGGGTGGGGGGAGGAAACATTAGCTGTCATTTTCATTTTCATTAGAGAAGAGTGTCCTCAAATCAATCTAGGGATCTAAGAGCCAAATGCCAGTAGGTTACAGTAATCCAATACAGGCCTTCAAAGTTTTCCCAGACATAGTCTCCCTGTCTGAAGGCCAATTATTAGTCCTCTTTCTTCTCTTTCAATGGACAAATCTAATAAAGGACCTCCTGTGAAATCAACTATTGGTAGACAGTTGGTAAATGATGTTTCTATACAATATTCCCTTTCCCAACTCTCAACCCCCTTTTTATTAGCTGATGAGTAGGTTGGAGATTTATTAAGCCAAGTGTTGGCTACATTTCTCAAGTGTACTGAGCATGCTAAAGGAGTGGGCAGAGATAAAGAGCCAACAGGTCTTGCAAAATGTATACAGGCAAAGGGTGATCTGAACCAAACTGGGAAGAAGTTGGGACAAGTAAATACAACTTTACAGCAGTAGAGTTTGGAAACATCTTCCTTACTTAGATCTAGGAAACCATGGGTAATAATTTCCCCTGTGGTTTAGATGACTATTTCAGAACAGGAGAGTGGGGCTAAACTTAGCTGTGGCACACCACAGTCTTGGTAGGTAGGAGTGTGGCGTCTGTGAGTTTGAAAAGAGCACAGTCTCCTTTGCAATCAGAATAGAGCTGGGTGCAAGCTCTGGAGGACTGTTCCAACAGAATTCAGAGCAGCCCCAAGAGCCCCAGAACTTGACAGCTGGACTGGCCCTTGGATGAGATCTTGCATCATCCTCTCATTTTATAGCAGAAAGAAAGTAAAAATGGACAATATCAACCCTTTAGTTAATGCATAGCAAGTTCCTTTTATAATATCTGGCATTTTAGTCCTAATTTCATTTAATAAGCTAACCCCACCCCCTCAAATAAACCAAAAAGACTAGCAGTGGCTAAGTATAGCTAATTGTCATTTTCCCATAAACTTTTCTTTTTCATGTCTTTTGGTGGTAGCACTGTCTTTATTCTTCCTTTGGCTCATCGGTGACTCCTTCAGTCTTCCTTACACATTTGTTCATTCATTCAACAACACATTGAGTAACTACTGTAAACCTGGGTGCAAGAGATGGAAAAATAAAATATAACTGTACTCTTAGGAAGCTCTTAGGTTAAATGATAATGTGGAATAAATGTATGGAAGGTGAATCTCAGCGTTTTGATAGCTAAGATCAAGACTGCGCTTGTGCGGCCATGGAGCTGTGGGAGGGGAATGGAGAAGGTCAGAGAAGGCTACCTAGAGAAGTGACCACTGAGCAGCAAGCATCCTGAAGCGGGAGTTAAAGTTTAGGAATAATGGGAGAGAGAATGGCAGGAATTGGCAAAAGTGCAGAGTTCTCGGCATTCCTGCAAAGAATTTCCACTTTACTGATTAAAAATTAAGTCCTCTATCTCGTTTAATTAAAATGTTTCTTGACGCATGGGTTAACATCAGCTTTTTGCTCAATCAGAAAGTTTGTAAAAATATTGTAAATGTCTTCTCCTCAACATGTTTCAAAAACAGCCCGAAGTGAGGTCCTGTCTTCACCCAAGATTTTGGAACAGAAATCTTTGTTTTTTTTTTCCTTTTTAGAGTTATAACAGTACTTCTCTTTGAATAAAAATTATTGCAGAGTGAATCTGAATAAAAATAACCAGCACCAACAGTCTCAACTAAAGAAGAGAACATTCTTGTGCCTGATGAGAATAGAAAGAGAGAAAGACTGTTTCCAAACAGCCTAAGTTTATATTTAGACGAGTGGAGTTGTTTGCACCTGTCAGAGCTGCAGATATGTTCTGGGAGCATCATGTTACCTGGGGCCCTCTGCCCCTCTTTCAGATTTGATTGAAAGTGACTTGCTAGGTCATGTCTTATGGGAAAGGCAGATGAAAACTAACTATGGGATTCTGTAAGATTCTGTCTCTGGAGAAGGTGTCCTTAGCGTGGAGTGGTTTACATGTTCAAGCTCCTAGAGTCCATCAGGGTATTTTCCTCACTATTGAGATTTGAGTTTCTAGGTGAGGTTGATGTGGGACCACTCTTTTAAAAGCTGTGCATACCGAGCAACTTTTATTCCACAGCCTCATACTTTGTGCAGTGCTTTGTACAAACCTGATAGGATATCTTTAATTTGTATTGTTTATAATTTTTATCATTATAAAACTGATACAAGATCATTTTAGATATTGTGGAAAATACAGAAATATGTAGAGATGAAAACAGAATCAGCACCAATATAATTTACCATCTTTTCTTTTAATATTTATTCCACACATGAACCTGATGTTATTACATTGTATATATAAAGCTTAATGTCTCAATTTTTTTCTTCATGACTGCTTCTCATTTTGAGTGTATTAGTATTATTATAATTTTTGGACATGCTTTTTAATGGCTGCATAATATTCATATAGAGAGACTATTTAATTTTCTTATTGTTTTCCAAATTTTCTCTATTGTAAATATACTTTGATAAGCATCTTTATATTTAAACCTTTATCCATATCCCTGGTTATTTCTTTTATTCTTTTTCTTTTGAGGAGAGAGTGTAAAATTTAGAATTTTCCAGTCTTGATGAAGCGGCTTTTTTGTATCCTTAGTTATAGGAGTTCTGTTCAGCTGGTCTTCAGATGGTTCTCCAGGTCGATCATTCCGTAATTTAATCACAATTTTGATGCGAGCACAGCGTTTACTTACTCCATCATCTTGATAGGAGCCACAATTATTTTGTATAACTCTGTTTCTCACAGAATACAGACATTCTTCAGATTCTTGATTTATATTGCCAAATTGTTTTTAGCAAGATCAGTATTGACTTTTTCCTCACTACTGGAGAAAATTAAGAGTTCAATAATCCTAATAAGGTCTCGGTTTGTGGACTTCGCGCAAATTATATACCTCATCTTACAAAAAAGTCATATAAGATTTTTGACTACTGAGTCATATACTCTATACCTGGGTGAAAATAGCTGCATTCCTTGTCTTGTGCTTTAGCTTTGAATCTCAAAGCACATAGCCAGTTTGTGATATAAATGGTGACTTCATAACCCATATTATTGACTTAAATGATATTCAGTGGTGCTGGTCAGAGAGAAAGTGGAGAGGCTGGGAATGAGAGAATACCGCTTTGCCACAGGCTTAAAAGGAGTTAGGCAGAACCCAGGATATATTTATATTCTTTGCTCATTCATGCCCTGTTCATGACTGATATGGTCATAAATTATATTTAAACATGTAACTATATACATATAATGCAATGTATTGCACCCAGAATTTCATGACAAGTGGCATGCATTTTTGTGAGAAGAACAGCTTGTCAAGCTGCTTTTAGGATTGGGACAGACCACTTGGCTGTTGCGTGCCTTGTTTCTTAGGTCTAAGCTGTTTCTGCTGCATGCTTGGAGTCAAATGCCTCAGATACAGCAAGCACTGCAGGGCTTTGTGTGAGCAATTATGTCTCAGCCAGTTCCATCCTGATATTTACAATGCTGCCTGGATCATACTCTTAGAAACAGGCGATGATATAATTCCTATTAAGAAAACAATGACTCACTTGAGGGATGAGGTAAAAAACTAAGTATTTATGTACAGTGATTTCTAAATGTGCACCACTATGTCTTCCAGCAACCTTTAATTCTATCTCTCCTTTTTTTCTTTGAAATTTAGAGTCAGAAGCTGAAATGACTTCATGGTTTTCCTTATGATCATTTGATATCCTCTAGAGAATTACGATTTAAAGACTGCATTTTTCCTTCTTGAAACTCATGGTAACGATTTCTCCACGCAGAGTCACGGACTGTTTTGGAGCTAGAAATTGAGCAGTTAAAGCTCTCTGCCCCTTGTCTTGCTAGTGTTTCCAAGGAGGCACAAATCTCGGGGTGCAGTGAGGGAATCATCGTCTACCATAGTTATTTCTCTTGCTGTATAATAAAATGCAGAGGACAATAGTGCATTTGTTATGAAGGCTACTCAAGTTTGTTACAAAATTATACTTCACCAAAAACAACCACCTGATAACTAACTATTAGGATGAGTCTTACTTGGTAAGTAGCCAGGACTATAAAATATACAAAACGAAAGTTTGATATTGTTTTCATCTAAGCCTTGGAAATGGATATAAACATATATTAAACCTTAGCAAAGGTATTTGGTATCATTCCTATTTTCTTCTATTAATTCTCTGGTCATCTTCAAATGCAAAGCCCCACTAAGGTCTGTTGTCTCCTATTTTTCTCAAGGCTCATTGATTCAAAAAGTGTAGGACCTCTCCTTGCTTTCCTCATTTTGACTCTGGTTCTTTTTCATTCCTTTTTAATCTGTATTTATTTATTTATTTTTGGTATTGCTCCTTATCAAATCTAGAAGTTTCTCTTTCTTAAGATTAATAAATAAGCATTTCTCTCTCTTATAAATCAACATTGCCTATCAATCTAAAGTCATAAGTTGTAAGAAGAAAAAATACATTACAAAATGGAAGAGGTTTCTGGTTGAACTTCCTGCTAAAAGTCCTAGGAAGACACTTAAAAAGATGAAGAGTCACATAAACTCCCGCCACACACACACACTAAACAAATTATTGATAGATGACCAATACGAAGTGACCTCTGACCTCTTTGTAGTACTGTCAGAAAAACATGGAGAAGCATCTAAAAGAATTTTATAGTCAGCCAAGTTGACTTTCATGCATACATGACTTCTCTTCCTAATACGTCCCGTTTTTCTTCCCAAATTTCCCCTCCATATTACAAAATACAGCAATGAGACTGACTACTACTCAGAAAAAATTTATATCTTATCCACCATGCTAATTTCATTCCTTGGTGAAGTTCTAACTTTACATTTAAGTCTATTTTGTGCTGCCGATTTCTCTTTGGTTTTAAAGATCATATCATCTGGCAGCCATAGTGTTATTTGCTGCTGAGAAAAGAAATCTCATTCCCAATGAGGTCTCTCACCTCACCTCTCCCACTCCAAGGGTGGTCCTATTGTTTACCTTGCCAGTGGGAATTTACACTTTGTGGGCGTAGTGTTTGCTCAGGTGGAAGAGCTCAACATACCAAGTCTTCTCCTTAATTTCACTCCAAATGCCAAGACTTCAGTTTATAAATCATACTGAAAAATCATAGACTACTAGAGTTAAAAGGATTTCGTGTTTTCGATTCTAGCACCCTCCATTTACAGGTGAGGAAACGGAGACCCGGAAAAGTGCCATCACTTGTTTAAAGTCATAGATTCAGATACTATTTGAATTGAGACTAATTAGGCTTGTGGTTTTCCGCATCCACCACCAGGCAGACTCTGATGGG
Organism: Rousettus aegyptiacus; assembly: GCF_014176215.1. NCBI lineage: Eukaryota > Metazoa > Chordata > Mammalia > Chiroptera > Pteropodidae > Rousettus > Rousettus aegyptiacus. The sequence goes on from NW_023416286.1 coordinate 35,862,935, forward strand.
CCAGATCTGCTGACGGGCCCACACAAGTCCGTCTTCACAGTGACGAAGGCCAGAGCCCAAACCGATGGAATGGCCAAATGCACAGATAATGTTCACTAATCAAAAGGCCAGTGAATTTCCAACAAACTGTGGAGTCACAGCTTCAATATGGACGCTCCAAGCAACTAAAACCAAAGGTATTCAGTATGAGAGAGTCTGAGGACACAGGTGGTATGCCTCTAGCCAGTTCTTCTTCAGAGTTCTTCAAAGTTTTAAATTTTAAAGGCTTTTGTAATAAGAACATATCCTTTCTAAATAAGCTCACTCGGCTCATGACACCTGATATCGGTCATCAAACACTGACCAAATTTAGGAGTCAAAGTCACAACCTGCATTTGCAGATTCCATAGCTTTTCTACTTGGTACTTGGGTGAATCAGGAACTCATCTGACTGCAAAAGAGAGAAATGCCACTCCAACTAGTTTAATCAAACAAAAAGAAGAAATACATTCTTATATAAACAAATACCAGGAAGATGGGTGGGTTGGTCCTAGGATTAAATTCTTCATATTGTGGGGAACATCGCCGCTCGTTCCTGTGGGCAGCCCCAGTCCCACTTCGAGTGTGAAGAGGAAAGAGGAAATCTCTCACCTGATGTTTTGTGTATAAAATTCCTGGGAGGAAAACTGATGGACTAATAACTGTGGCCAGAGAAATGACCTAGCCCGGTTCCATGATCAGTTCTCTGTTGAGGAGCAATTGCTGTCACTAAATCAATGGATGTGGGCAGGAATGGACACGAGGAAGATATAAACAATAGCCATTGTTTCTCTCTTTATCCATAGAGGATTTCGGATAGTGTTACTGCCATCATGTAGTTCCAAGACATGAGTAAAGTCATGAATAATTCCCCTCCTTTGCCTTCCCCTTCGTCACCATCACCAGCTCCACTTCTGGGAAGGATACGAAGCTGCGTCCTGGTCAGGAAGGACAGCCAAAAAGAGCAAGTACTTAGCACCCTGCAGTGGCTGACCAGGAGCACGGTGAGCTTTGCGGAGGACTTCTTTTCTTGGAGCTCTTCCCAGGGGCTGTGGCAGTGCTCTCTCTGCTCCCCTAAATGTGACAGTCACCAGCAGGAAGGGCAGGAGGACAGGTGCACTTGGTACCAGGCAAGAAACAAGCAGATGAGGAGGAGACACCCAAGTGAAGTCTCTGCGCTGCTGCCCTCATGCTCCATCAGGCAGGCAGTAGGAATGTGGGCAAATCTTAGGAGTTGCTGCTCTGGGCAGTGTCAGTGACCAGATCAGCCTTGGCTCCATTGTTGTCCTGCTGGCTGGTGCAACTTAAGCAAATCAAAAGCTGTGACTTCCTCAGAGGAAAGCCCTCTCACCAGCTTCTCAGTTTCTTTTCTGTTTTTATGCTCCATAGGCCCAGTCTAAACAATAAGGACTTTCAATTATTGAGCATTCTCTTGGTAGTAGGCATTTTACACACTTATACCGATATCCTGAAAGGTAGGTATTTCTATGAATCTCCTTTTATAGGTAAGAACACCAAGGCTTAGAAAAGTTAGGTTTCTTGACTAAGATCACACAACAGCAAATGGCCAAGTCTTAATGCAAAGTCAAATCTGTCTGATCCCAAAGTCCAGGGTATTTCTACCACATTAGGCCACAGCTCACAGCATCCAGATGGAAAAGGCTGATAGTCCCACCTCAGGGACTTCTTATCTTGCTTCCCTAGATGGCTAAGTTGAATTTTAGGGCCTTAACCAGAGCCCCAGCAGACTAAATTTTGGATTTTGCAAGCATAGCCTATAATTTGATTTAACTGCCAGGACAACTACTTCATTCACAGGCAGGCGGTAAGGAAAGGATGATTAGGTTACTTGTGGCTGTGGCCCTGGCTGAACGAGGAGAGGTTAGTAGCCTCCCTGGATGTCTACAGTAGAGTGGGCAGGAAGGAAATCTGTGGAAGTGGAGAAGGAAACCATAGGGCTGGAGAAAAAGGAGGAAGAGAGGAGACACGTGGAGAGGGAGGTTTCTGAGGCTTGTGCACGGGAAGGGGGAAAGGCCACACAATGGATGAACGGATGCCAAGTATCTTTGTTTTCAGGAGGAAGCCAGACATGGAAAAAAGTCCTCCTACCCCAAATGATTAAGTATACCCCACATCCTGAGACAGCAGAAAAAAAATAAATACAACAACCAGCTATAAATGCAGTCAAGGTAAGAAATCCTATAGTAAAGCCAAAGGAATTCATTTATTCAGAGCTGCCTTGTGAAAGCTGTGTAGGATGGTGAATACCTTGGGGGTAGGGCAACTAGAAATCTTCTGGCTTCTCTGGGTTTGTCATAGCTGGGGATCACAGAGCCGTGGTGTGCAAAAGGGTGTCATGCTTGAGTCTTTGGTTTGTGGTAGGGGAGAGGAGGCCTCTGGATGACTGATCCCTGTCCTAGCATCTATGGGTCCCCTTTCACAGCCTCCAGCCAGAGGTGGCACTCGCCACATGGTGTGTGAAGCTAATGACTCTTTTAAGACGTCAGGAGAAAGGTGGTGACTAGCAGAAGGGAACAGCTCGAGGTGGGTCATCTTGGACATAATTTTATGTTCCACTGACCTTTGTGCCGCAAGGGTTCCTAAGATCTCAAAATAGACAATTTTCTCAATGAGGTCATACCAACCTCAAAGACATCCTGCCAGAACAAAAATTAATTTTAATTCTAATTCGCTCCAATTTAAAGCATGAATATGTACTGTCATTTTTATGAATAAGAAGAAATATTGCAGAAGCAAGTAATTAATATTTCAAGGCTCCGAAAAACATCAGGAAGTCAGAACTTTAGGGTAATAAGGATTCTGGCAAAACCTGTACTGGGATAAGTGTGTCTAGTGCCTTCTGATCATTGCTGGCTTTGGAACAGCGACGCAGAAGCATTCCAGGACTGCACTCAAGCCCACTGCTGCTGGAAGCCCACCTCCCCCTTCCCCAGGAGGGGTAGAGCAGGGGCTGTGACCACCCTCCTTGTGATCGTGCTCAGGGGCACTGAGCATTTCCCAAGCCTCTCTCTATTTGCCAAACACTTAAAGATACTTAATTTAATTTTAATTTCAAGTGTATTTAATACTTATTTTTTTGAATCAGAAGTTTTGACTAAGGGACAGCCAAAATTGAATAAAAGAAAACCTAGGAAATTCATGTTATATTTAGAGAAACGTTTGAGAAAAGATGAGATAAAGAAATGAAGAAAAACAATAAAGAGTCTATACACTGTTGTCCCCCAACGTGCCCTCGATGAAACACTAGTTCCTCGAGAAATTCATCACTAAAAGGTTTCTGGGCTGAAATAAATCTGGAAACTGACAAACTGAAGCCCCATTTGGAGATTCCGAGAGTTTGAGAGCATTCTGAAGATTTTGACGAAGCTGCAGTAAGGAAACCTGGCTACGTTTATTTAACCCAGTGTCTCCCAGGCTTTCCTCATGTTTCTTATATTGTTGCATTTCACTGTATGGAAAGGAGTAAAGGAGGGGGGAAAAAAAAAACAAACATAGGTGAGCGTGATTGAATTTTAGAAAAGAAATTCTAACAGAATTGGGACAAATATTATGCATAATTTAATTCTGTGTAATGTTATTCCTCTGCAGAGAGCAAGAACAGAAATTGTTTCAACAGATATGCACCGAACACCATTTCTTAGAACAGGACAGTCAGAAGGATCCTTTCTTCCACCCAAGCACAGGACCAAGCCACAATGGAAGAAAAGGAATCAGATGGAAGAGAGTAAACAACCAGCATAAGACTTATCCGTAAAGAATGATGGCATACCAAAACCGCCATCCTTGCACAACACAGACACATATAGGCAAGACGCAAGTGCTTTACTTGGTACTAGCCCTGGTTCCAGAAATAAATCCACCTACATTAACATTTTATGCAGGTTCGAAAGGGAGAACTCTTACTTCTTTTAAAAATAAAGAAGTTTTGACAGAAACACAGAGAAGGTCAAATAAAGAGGGAGGCAGATATTGGAGTAAAGCAGCCACAAGTTAAGGAACACCTACCTATAGTCACCAGAAGCTGGAAAAAGCAAAGAGGGATCTTCCCGCAGAGCTGTTGGAGGAAGTGTGTCCCTGATAACAACTCGACTTTGGACTTCTGGCCTCCAGAACCGTGAGAGAATAAATTTCTATTGTTTCAAGCCAAAGAGAGAGAAGGGAGAGAGAGAGAGTTAGTTTTTAATCTCTGTAGGATTAAAATTTATTCATTCATTTAATATAATTTGTTAATTGCCTATATGTGCCAGTCAAGGCTGAAGATGCAGAGGGAGCGGGCCAGGATCCCTGCTGTGTCCATGCTCACCATTGGACAACAGCAGAGATGGAAACAAATAACCAGCAGCCCGCAGTGTTAGGTTCTTTAATAATGTGATGACTGGGACCGCTGGACTGAACCCAGAACACAATTGCCCCAGTGTGGCGTATCCAGTGTAGTGGCAATTAAACGGTGCTTTCTCAGCCACTGAAGCAAACCAACAGATGGTTGTTTAATTGTTTATGAAACCAAATGTTAACTACCCAGGCCCAGCAATATATCTCTTTTCCTGAAGGCTCTGGACTCAGATAACAGACAATGCTCTGGAAGATGCTAAAAAACCTCAAAAAAATAAAATGTGGAAGCTCAGAATTTAGCTCGAGCACTGCCCTGCTTTATAATTTCTTTCAAACTGCAATACGGAGATTGTTTATTTCACAGAAGCGTCGAGTGGAATAAAGAATTAATTTTTACAAAAATAGTAAAATAGAAAGCTATTCGCAAAGCCCTTTTCTGAAGATGAAGGGTTTCTATTAAGTTACATGTATTGGCTAAGATGCGTATGAGGTAGTTTGCCCTCTTCAAAAAAGAAATGTATAATTTCCTTGTTTCTGGCCATATTTTAAAGTTGCCTGCATTTTAACCGATGAATCTTTCGACTCTATGCAAATGCCATTCGTTTTAATAAAGCACGAATTGCAGTATGGGCAGGGCACTTATATCTCTAGTGATCACATCAACACCACGTGGCCTAGTTTTCAGAAATGGACTCCAAGCTATCACTAAGCTATAAAGCTCCCCAATCGTGCACACTGCACTCAGACACCTGCAAACAGCGAGAAGGAACTGAGAGTCATCAAAGGCACCTCGCCGTTCAGCTGTCATCAGTATTCCCCAGGAGCCCGGTTTCTAAGGTCGCCATTTCCATCCGTCTCTCAGTGGTGCTGCCATTTACACATTGCAGGAGCTGGACACCCAGCCTATTTCTGAAGGACCCAGATGAAGTTTCTACTCTAGGTTTAGTACGTATGTACTGGAAAATACTGTTCACAGAGCCCTGGCAGTCTCTTCCTTATTCTCCTAGGTTCAACTGAAATGTCACATCCCCAGAAAGGTCCCCTGATGAGCTTATACCTTATCCAACCTAGCTCCTTCCCGTTTGTTTCCTTCAGAGTTTTCACCATCTGTAATCATTTCTAGCTTTATTTACTTTTTTACTTGTGGTCTTTCCTTTCTAACCGGAGAACAAGCCCTATGATACATCACTTCTGTATATCCTAGAGCAGCAGTCCCCAACCTTTTTGGCACCAGGGACAAGTGCTCCTATGAGAATCTAATGCCCGATGATCCGAGGTGGAGCTGAGGCGGTGATGCTAGTGCTGGGGAGCAGCTGCAGACATAGAAGCTTTACTTGCTTACCAGTCACTCTCCTCCTGCTGTGTGGCCCGGTTCCTAACAGGCCATAGACCAGTACTAGTCCACGGCCCAGAGATTGAGGACCTCTGTGTTAGAGCACAAACAGGATCTGTTGACTGAATAAACAGCAATAATGTGACAATATCTGAGACAATTCTGAATGAAAAAGAAAAAGGAAGAGTGCCTACTAGTTTTATTAATGGAAGCTCATTTATGTTTGTTCTCTCTTATCAGCCACACGACTGACAACTTCTGGATCTAACTGGATCAAAATAGTGGGACAATGGCCAGAAAATACATCTACCTCAGTTCTTGAGTGTTAATCAGAGCCAAGTGGACACAGCTATTCCAGGTAGTACCTTCTACTTTGTCATGCTGAATGAGGTGTCAACAAAGACCAAGAATCAGGGATGCAATATAAAAAAAATAATAGCTGGCAGTAGTGACCCCAGAACTGAGAGTGGCCCAGAGCTGAGAGTAGCCTGTCAACAAGGCAAGCAGGCAAGGGCCAGGAAGACTGTGAAGTATAAGGGCAGATAGCAATAAGCAGAATGCCATATTATTTTTAAAACTCCTGGTTCCTAGAGTAGTACTCCATCCTGAACCTGGGCATTTTCTGAGGCCCAAGTGGCAGGAACCCACTCTAACAGAAGTCGTTAAAGTCCTCCAGCTGAGACCTTCCAATTTGCAACATTTAGCTAAAGGTAGGGAGGAGATGGGAGCATATCGGTGGAGGACAGAGAATCAGCAGCTACTGATGAGCAAATGTTTTTATGCCATCAGAAAACCAGCAGGCCAAGCAACTAGATTAACATCCATTCATCCACCTATCCATTTATTATCTAGTTGGCATATTATAATGGACCCAGGGCACTATGCCAGACCCTGGATATACAGAGAGATAAAAAGACTCAGTACTGCATAAACCACTGGTTTATGGTTAGTGGGGGATACAGGCATCTAAACAGATAAATGCAACACATCAATCTGTGCTGTAACAGAATCTGTACTGGGAACTCAGAGCACAGAGGAGGGAGTTCACCCAGACCCCACCTAATTATGCCAAGGAAGTGAAATTTGAGCCAATCCTTGAAAAAGGACAAGGAGTTTTCCAGGTGGAAAAAAATGGGATGATGACCTTGCCTCAGAATGCTTCCCAATACTGTGCTCCAGGAAGCAACACGAATCAATCAAATGTGGTCCAGGAGAGAAATACTCTTTGCTATTATCATGGAAGCCAAGAGATGAAAGGCTTGCACAAAGAGAGGCTAGGTGGGAGCCATTTTTAATACTAGAGAGGCAGACAAGAACAAAGTCTGAAAAAAGTTAGCTGGGCTAGTGAACAGGACGTCTTGTGGACCGTGGAGAACAGCTCTAGGAGAGCAGCAGGACAATAGTCAGAGGGCAGGGTGCAGCCCATGCAGGCATCCTGTCTGCTGCCCGCCCAAGGCAGCACTGTGCTAGGAGCCGGGGAGTTTAGGTTGTAGTTGCCAAGTTCCTAGTAACCCACTGTGATGCCATTATCTTTATCAAGAAACAAAAATAATTTAATTTTGAGAAGCACTTAACAATTACATTTTCTCCCTGTGGATAAAATTTTACTTAATTTTCCAAACCTGTTTTAAGGATACAATAAGCACCTTATTTTCAAGATACGTTAGATTGGCCAATATGCAGTGTGCATTTTGTTTGCATATTCCCTGATTGCATTTGGGGGACAATGGAAAAGCTTTTTAAAAATTCCCAAATGCAAGTGGCTGCTGATGTTAGAAAAACATTTGTCAACAGTATTTTGTGCTTTTTATATTTATGGCATTTGACATAGAACACATAAGACAAAACCAGAAATGTCCTAGAGATGGCTCAGCAGAAGAAAATGGACTCAGTCCCAGACATCATCTGGCTCAGGCTCTAGCCTTGGTTTGACCTTGGACAAGTTGCTTAGCTTCTGTAGTCCTTTGTTTCTTCATCTGGAAAATGAGAGGCCTAGCCCTGGGCACTCTAGTTGAAATAGTCTATGATTCATCTCTGGCCAACCCACCTTTACTCCCAAATTCATCAGGCAGCATCCACATCAATAATTTATAAACACCTGCAGGTCAACTCTGCATAGAATCAAGTTTCCCCTACTTTTCTGCTTTCAGTTGAATGAAAACTCCCTGTTTCCTGCCATTTAATGACACTACCCAAAGTCTGTAGAGGTCAGAGTTGATGGCATCTAAGGTGCTTTCAAAATCCAACATTTCTAGGAAGGAACCATCAATATTAATTAAGTCCTGGCAGATTTCAGGATTCCTAGTATTCTTAAAAATATGCAAGCTCACCCATCCTGTGTGCCCACGAGGAATTTGGATATACCTGCAGATCTGGTTACTGTATCAATTGGACCACATCCAAAGGCCACAACACTCTGTTTCCTGCATTTTAAGTGTGTTCTTACTGAAAATTCTGATGAATACCTAAATTATTAAACGTACTCCTGGCCAAAACCATTAAAGTCATTGGGTATTGTTATTGTTACTCCTAAATACTAAATTAAAGATCAGGGTTTCATGCTGGCCCATGCATTTATTATAATGTTCTACAATGAATAGCTGTGAAAGACCCAGAGCAAGGAAGGGGGGAAAGTGGCTAGACCTCAACCGGAGACGAGTATCCTTCAGAGCTGTTATCTCAGCCCAGGGAGAGGTAAGATTTCAGCTCCTGGGCTCCTGGACTTGTCTTCTGCTTCTCTGCTCTTTCTTTCCATTCTTGTTTCCAAGACCCTTCCTTCATCACTCTATTTACTTTTCCAAGGCTCACTCATTTTTGCATTTAAAAATGCATAAGTTGCTGATGAGATCTGTCCATGCTCCTGATCCCTGAGTGTCCCAACTGGTAGCACAGAGATAGATGGAAAGAACATGAGTCCACATTCCCTCCACACAACTTGCAATCTGAAGCTCAGTGAATGGCACCACCAGCCACCCTGTTTCCTGAGCTTGAAACGTGGATGCACTTCATACTTCTTTTCTCTTACTCCTAACAGGTGACCAAGTCCTTTCCAAGACACTCCCCTTCTCCCTGCTGCCACCTTCTCTCCACATCAGCCGCTGTTGGCTTAATTTGGACTTTCATCTTTCTCCTGAACTATTTCTGTAACATTAACTGGTCTTGCCACTCCCACCTCGTCCTCTCCACTGCAGTCAAAATGCTCTTCCTCAAATGAAAATCAGATCCTGGTCTCATTTTGCTGTGTCCCTCTTTGACTCTGTAAGTGGAACCCTTAATTTTTGCCCCTAGGAATGTCTTGCATCTTCCTGGGGCTATTTTACACCTCTATGCTTCATCTGCTGCTATGTCTGCCTGGAGACCCTCTTTCTTTGTCTGTCTGGTAGGCTCTTATTCATCTCTCAAGACTCAACTCGAGACTCCAGCCCACCCTCTTCTCCACAAGCCTCACTGTTCTTGCCTCCAACACTAACTGGGGTTCTTCAGGCAATTGTAGGCAGACCATGGCTGAAACTGGAATCATCTGAGAAGTTGCTCACTCACATGGCTGGCACCTGGGCTGGGTAGACCCTAACAGCTGGGGGTCCTCAGGAGGCCTCTCTTCTTCTATATCTCTCCATGTCAGAGTAGCCTGACTTCTTACATGGTTCAGAGCTCAGAAGATGCACGGAGAGAGAGAGAGGGTGAGAGAGAGAGAGGGAGTCAGATAGAAAGAGCGAAAGAACCAGGCAGAAGCCATTTAGCCTTTTATGACCCAACCTCAGACGCCTTGCAGTGTCACTTCTGCAACATTCCATTGGGCCAGGCTGTCATCCAGGTAGAGGGAGAGGACATGACCTTCACCTCAGAACGGTACGGTCTAGAAGAGGATGTAGGTCTGGAAATATTGCTGTGAGTATTTTTGGAAAATATCATCTGCTATACTCTGTTAACAAGATTTCATTTTACTATGAGTTCTTGTTCATCAACATTCCATTGAACAAGCCCTCTAGCAGATAATACTTCTGCATATCTATGGCAGATGAACTTTGATGCTGGAAAAGTCCATCTTGAGTCACTGTGAGATGCCTGAGCGCCTGCTGAACCACCAGAGAGCCTGAAGATTTTCAGAGTTATGGAAGATATTCAGTTACTCACTACTCCAAACTGAAATAATTAGGGAGGCGTTTGGGCTCCCAATCAATTCTGTTACAAACTAGCTCTGTGGCCTCCGGCAACCTGTGGGTTGCAGGTTCTTCATATAAAAACCAGGGGCTGACCTAAATCCTGTCTGGAGCCATTCTGTGGTTTGACTGGTATAAACTTGGCTCTGCTGGGTCCCAACGGTTACCATAGAGATATTTTCCACCCAGTGGCTCTTAACTTGGGTTGTTTGTGGCCGTCTCCTCTCGGTGGGAACCAAAGGAATCACACACCTACCAACTATAGACACTTGGCCTAAGCAGAAGCAGGGAGAAATCAGCCTAAGGTAGAGGAGCCTTAGGAGGGAGAAAAGTATGGGCAGAGGAAAAATAGAGAACAGGCAGCCTGATTTAAATGTCGTTGAAGTTGATATTGGCTCAACATCACCAGGGTGGGTGAACTAGGCTGGTCTTCTTAGTAAGATAAGGAAACTTGAATAAACTTTGCTTCAGTTTGTCTTTCTTTCTCTCTTCCCCCCTCCCCCAAGACAGGTGTTTCCGCCTCTTCTAGGGTACGGTATTTAACATAAATACACAAGGTTTGCAAGGCCAACTTATTCCATGGAGGGGACCCTAGAGTGGTAGGAATTAAATCAGAATTTTTGTTATTAACTTGGATCGAGTTGACATTCGCCCCATCTAGTTGAAATGAGAGGCATATTCTTTAGATGTACAAATGAATAATAATAACAAAAAAGCTAAAGAATAAAAAATCCACTTTGCAAAAGAACTTAGGTGGTTCAAAATTCCCTAGGGAATTTAGGGAAGAAAAAATATTTTCTTTGCTGACATTTAAAGCAGCATCATGGTGTATATTCTTCAGGTTTTCTTGCTTTCTTTCTTTTTTTTGCTGGATCCGTTAAGACTGGCTGGAAAAGTAATTGTATAGCGAAAGGATGTAACGCAGATAGTTTTGGAGGAGTAGCAGCCATCTTCCACCAAGCTGGCCTTAGAGCTGCTGCAGATTCTGCTCAGTGCTGTTGACAGGCTTGGCATCCTCACCTCTTTCTGTGCGTGGATTATTCATTCTAAACAGCATGTAGTGAATGATTTCCAGGAGACCAAGGACATAACTACAAATAAAATTTTCTCCATTCCCAAGTATATAATGCCCCTTTTATATTCATAGAGTAATATATGTGTATTAAAGAAAATTTGGAGGAAATCACCATTTTAATATAACTGCTATAGTATTTTAATGTATTTTCTTCTTGAATACATGAAATATGTTTGTGATTGTAATATTGAATATAAAAAATTTTATCCTGCTTTTTCTGAAGAAGGCTCTTTTATTAATGCTGTTTGCTAGGGTGCTAAAAGGCAAAGGGAAGGGTTTCTCTGAAACATTCAAAAATCAAGAGCTTGTGGATAAATCAGTGCAAATGTAAGCCCTGGATATTTTCAGAAATCGCCCTTATGCTTTTGTTTGTTTGCTATTCTAAGATGTTCAAGATGTCCCTCCCTCATTCCTTACAACACAAACCCAAAGCAGTGTTGTCCAGAGTGGGTGGAAGACCTAAGGATATGCTAATAATTCAGAGTTGTTCACAGGCCACTTAGACAAAATTTCTAAGGAGTCAGCTGTCAAGCTAAGCTCTCACTTCCTCCTAAGAACTCTGGGCCTTGCCCAGTTACAGGCAACGAGGACTCAGCTGTTGGAGGCACTGCCTTCCTCTCCTGTTTTTCTTTTTTAAGCCTCCTTTAGTGCTGCCCAGGGAGAGGTAATTATTTGAGACTGCAGTCTTGCTCCTTTACATCTTTCAACTCCAAACCCTTGAAACAACCCGGACCCTTGCAGAATTGAGGATAACTTGTGAGGTAACAGACTCCAATGCCTCCACTCACAGTTTGCCTTCTTTGTAGTATCATTGGATTTACCCAGTCATGAGGGTGGATCCAGATGTTTGGGGCCTGGAGCTTGTGCAGTCCAGGAGCCTTCTACACAGGAAAGCAAATAAATGAATAAGACAAAATTTGGTACAGGGTTTTGGGAGGGTCTCAGGCAAGTGAGAGGCTCTTTCACTTCACTTCATTAAGTTCACGGTAAGCCCACTCCTGGCCATCACTTCCACAGTCTTGCCCTGAGGATGGTGGCCTCCCCTTCTCTAATTTGTCCCAAGTGAGAAGGAGTCAGGTTGAGGTGAGAGAACAGCCTTGGTCTCACCCCTTAGCTCTGAGCACTTGTACCCTTGATAGGTTGGTATTTCCAAAATGAATGTAGCAAAAATGACAGAAAGAGTTAGAGAAAACAAAGATGATGTCAACGATGTTAGGACTCTAAGGTAAAGTGTCTTAGTCTACTAATAGGAGTAGAAGTACAGAAGAAACTTAAATACCAGCACTGAAGCCTACCTTATGGCCCCAAAGAGCTTATCTACAAGAGCTGATCTCACATGATGGGTCTGCATATTCCTTGGTCTGAGGGAGGAGTTGGCCTGATGTTTTGTCCTCTCCTGGCATCTCTGTGAATTCCTTTCCCTATTTAACTCAAAACATTTAGAGATTTAAACCTCAGAGAGATTCTGTCCCTTCAGGTGAGTTTCCTGCTGAGGTTCTCATCTATTAATTGGGCTGCTGTAAGTAAGGTGCTTATAACAGTGCCCAGCACCTAGTAAGTGCTGTTATTATTATCAATAGCCCAAGGAGAGCTGGAAGTCCAGTTTCTTCCACAGCCCCGAGTTCCCTTTCCCATATAGGGAGCAAAGTGCTTTTAAATGTCCATCCCCGGAGGGTGCAGGGACCCAGGGGCTGACATCATGTGTCAACACATGTAACAAGCCCTTTAGACACGTGGTCGGGAGTGGAGGCAAAGGTCTTTTGGAGAGGCTCTGTGCTTGCTAACACAACCTAGGGTCTGTTCTAATGGAGCGATTCCTATAGGGCTAATCAGCCATGCAACATCTGAGATTTCCTTTATGAGAATATTAGGTTTTTCCTAAATCAAGTGGAATGTATTGATGTAGCATTTATTGAGGTCTTTCCATGTGGAGGCCTAAGGCTGGGAAACAGGCGTGGTATGCGAGATCATTGTGATAAGTCCTAAATCATTGTGTACCTATTAAGTACCAGGTGCTATGCGATGTGCTTTGTGTCCTTGAGCCCATTTTCTGCTCAGAGCAGTCTTTAAGATGGAAATGACTGACGCCATCATATAAAAAGATAAACAGAATCAAGAGGTTAAATTGTTGGGGTTTTTTTGAGGTATATGCTAATGGCTACTGGAGGGAGAATTGGAACCCTCCTCCCTGGTTTTAAACTGCACTTTTCTTCTTTTTTAAGCCACTATGTATTTCTCCCCTGTCCTTAAGGGATCACGGCATTGGAGAAATGATTAATTGCTATCTGGTTGCTTCAGCATCCCCTCGTATCCTTAATTGAAAAGATTTTGGATCAAAATAAGTGGTATTATTTCCTGGACTGAAAAACAGATGAAATTATAGATATCACTTTGTTATTTAGAATTCATTTTTATTATAGAAGTAATTCAAGCTCATTGAAGAAAATCTTTCAAATGCAGAAAGTTATTAATATAAAAATAATTAATTAGCCATAATTGCATTTTTCGGAGATAATAATTGTTAACATTTTGATGTATTCTTTATCTTACTTACATCTGATATATTGTTTATAAATTTGTTTATATACCAATTCTCTGATATGGTTAAAGAATAGTTTGAATATTTAAACTTTCTTTAAAGCACAATTTTGATGACGTCCTAGTAGTCCATCATACGGATAGACCATAATTTATTGATCTGTTTCTTAATTTCTTTACTTCTACAGACAGGGCCTCCATAGAAGAGTGTGCATTTGGTATATTGCACAAGGGCTCCAGTCTGAGGGGCGGAGAGCCTGAAATCCAGCTGGAGCTCTGCTCCCCAGGACCTCACACCCACAGGCTGCAGGGTAGAGGGAGGGCGCAGAGGGGCGTCAGGCCAGAGAAATTCTTTTTCTAATTAGCACAAAGGCTCTAAAAGGCCAGCAGCAGCCTTGATGATAGAGAGCACTCTGCTGAATTGAGTATAGAAAGTTGTGGAGTATTATGTGCTATTTGCAATTTCTACTTGCAGAACATACTATCTCCTGCATTAACTTCTGTGCCTGTTTTTTCAAATGAAAAAAACTTAAAGTTTATATTACTGTAATTTATTTTTTACTGCTAAGTCAGTCCATCGTACCACTTTTTAAGAGCTACAGTTACTCAGAATCATGGTTCTGCAGGTAAGGAGAGATTTTTCCATTTCCCTTTTATTTCTACAATGCAGGGTCATGCGTATTTTAAATGTGGTAAAAATATACCACCTTTAAAGATCATTTTTTAGCAATGGCAATTATTATTGATTGCAACGTACTAACACTATCTACACAATATTATATAAACTAAATCCTCAGGTTTATATATTCCAGAGAATCGATGAGACTTTTATACATTTGCAGGACCTGATCGTACTGCTGAGTGGTGCCGAACTTTCCCCACACCGGTGTCGATGGGGACAGAAGGTCGTCAGAGTTTTATTGTGTCTGGCTCCATTATAGATAATAATGAAGGATTTGAAAGGGGGAAACTAGTGGTGGTTATGATGATTCTTGTTAGATTAAGAATTAAGTGACATTTATTTTGGAAATGTTTCTCTAGCTGCCTTTGCCACAGGAAATTGTCGGACTATAAATTACCTAACACATTGCATGTCCCTGAGTTTTGGCAAATGTACCAATCTATTTATTAAAATATCCGCTTACATGATATTAAACTGCTCGGAGCACAGCTTGGAGCCCAGACACCTTGGTTTGGCGTTAGTGCTGCTTTCCCAGCCGGCATCCGGGAGCAGGCCTCGAAGGGGCCGCAGCTGACAGTTTAATCCTCTGCTTTGGAGCGGAGAGGCTACAAGCAAGCAGACAAGTGCTTGGAGCTTGCCTAGGGTCAGACGTTCATTTTCAACCAAGAAATGCCAGGGAAATAGAGATGAAGCTGTGACTTAACAGAAAGGTTTAAGTGTGGACATTTGCCAGTAGACCGATATAATGATAGCAACTTCATCTTATTTTTCCATTAAGGAGTGTGGGTTTTAGATATTCGTAAATGTGAAAGAAGTATATGCCAGTAACAATAGTCTATGAATCAGGGCAGAATCATGTAGTTCTTTGAAGAACCTCACTTCAATTTTAATTCAATTTGTACCACAAGAATAAATGTTGGCCTTCACATAGAAAATTGGTATAAACCAAACATTCTAAGTAATAAATAGGAAAATGGAGCATTCTGAGTGTTTTTTTTCCTTCCTTCCTTCCTTCCTTCCTTCCTTCCTTCCTTCCTTCCTTCCTTCTTCTTTTTCTTTTTCTTTCTTTCTTCTTTCTTTCTTTCTTTCTTTCTTTCTTTCTTTCTTTCTTTCTTTCTTTCTTTCTTTCTTTCTTTCTTTCTTTCTTTCTTTCTTTGTCTTTGTAAGGTTTATGTGTCTGTGTAGTGAGTAGACCTGTGCCTTGGGTATAGTTTTGAAATATTGGACACAGCAAAAAAGGAAAGAAGCAGAGTAAAATTTAGCATCACTTATGAACCAGGTGACTTTGGTAAGTTACCTCAGCTCTTGGAGCCTCAGTTTCTGCATCTGTAAAATAGGGATGCAGGTTATCAGGAAGAATAAAATGTCAAAGGTCTATAAGAGTGTTGGTCACTATTAATGTAGGGACAGAAGTACGTGTCATAACCACCACAGGACAAGACTGGGAATAGGGCCTCACCTCCCCACCCCCACACACCCTTATTGCCACATATCGTACATACTGAGAAGCAGGAAACCTGCGTTCTGTCACTTAGTTACCACCTGTTAAGACTGTTAAAAATTCATGGAAACCTCCAAATGTACTTGGGGTTCAGTTTTCTCAATCCTAAAATAAGGGGGAGACTGGAGACTGTTCAGGATCCCTATGAAGACAAATTTCTGTGAGTCTAGAAGTAAATGCAAGGAGCTAAGAAATGGGATTCTGCTTCCTCACCTGTGGGGATCAGAAGGGATAATGACTTAGCACTTAGCACTTTGGCCAATTCTCTTGGCTTTTCCCCAGCCAGTTTTCTTCTCTCTGGTTTTGACCTTTTGATTTTGAGCTGTCGGCAAGTTAATCAACGATACTCTTTGTGTGGCTCATTGTATCAATATAAGGTGCTAAAAAGCCACTTTTTCTTTTCCCATAAACAACACTTCCTTATGAACCCAAAGGGAGTTGGTAGAAAGTATTGTGTTCTCTCTTAACACACACACACACACACACACACACACACACACTCCAACAATGGTAATGTACTTTAAAGTCTAAGAAGATTAGTTTTACTTATTTTAAACCTGCCACTCAGGTCCTTCCCTGGGGCAGGGTCACTGGGCTACCACCCCAAGCCCAGAGTGACTACCTGAGGCCCTGTGCCTTACTCCTCTTTCCTGAATGACATTAAAATTCAGTTGCAAACTCTCTGCCTTTAGTGACAGCCAAAGGGCCTAAGCAAAGCCTCAGTTGTGTGACCTTTCCAGCACTTGGTCCTAGGTGACTACAGTGGCCTAGTTGCCTTTTCCTGGCCTTTCTAGGGATAGAGGGCCAGCATTCTAAGATTCTAAGTGCTGCTCAATCGCTTTATAGTTGAGGGTAGGGGATGGAAGAGGGAGAGAGAGAGAGAGAATGTGTGTGTCTGTGTGTCTGTGTGTTCTTCCAGTCATAGAGTAAGTAACTCACCTTGGTTTCATCCTAAAGTGAAGGTCATTTACTCATGATTTCAGGAGCTGCAAAAATCCTGTCTTTCTTTTTTCTCCCCTCAGTCCCCTGATGAGTTATCTGTCGTCTGGTATATTTCAGTAGCGTGTAAATAGTTTTTGCTCTAACTCTGTCCCATCCCCGTGGGGAGGCAGGGAAGCGAACCTGCCCAACGCCCTGCTTTTAGCCTGCCGTTCAACCCAGTGACCTGTCTTCTTCAATGCCTCCAGCAACCAAGAGGCCACCACTTTTTCTCATCACCTGCTGCAATGTTGAAAGGGAACTTGTGTTTTTGAAGTGAAGGTTTGGAAGATGTTATTTTCTGTACCACCAAAAAGTACATCTGCATATTTCTAAGCACCGAGAAATAAATGTGTGAGCGATTATCAATGTAAATACTATGTCTCTGATCAAGCAAAAATCAGGGCAAGGGAATAAAAGATGTGGGATCTTTCCACATAATAACCATTTTTAAAACCCAAAAGCTATCTGGAAAAATATGCAAAAAGGGAGGACTCGACTGCCTAATTTCAAATCCAGGATTTGAGCCGAGAAATCAATGGTAAGTTTTCCTGGCAACTATAAATCAGCCTCATTAATGAAACTCTTTAATCCAAAATGCCCCCCTTGCTCCTAACTGCAGTATTTACAATAAGACCTTTTATTACAATTATGAACATAGAATACTGGAAAATATATCTGGCAAGCAAAACTGTAATACTGTACTCAAGAATTCTTATTAAAATGCACACGCACTTCTGATTTATCGGTCTTTTGTCTTGTTGCTTTAAGTTCTTAAGCTGATTTTTGATATTACTCCTGTGGCATTTTAAAGCTTTTATGCTTAAACTGCACATTCTTCTCCAAGCACAGATATTTCAAGATGAAGTAGGCTGCATTTTATAAAATTTCAAAGAGATAGGGTTGTTAAATGATGAATGAATGTATTTA
This sequence comes from Rousettus aegyptiacus, assembly GCF_014176215.1. Lineage (NCBI taxonomy): Eukaryota > Metazoa > Chordata > Mammalia > Chiroptera > Pteropodidae > Rousettus > Rousettus aegyptiacus. The sequence continues at coordinate 35,880,503 of NW_023416286.1, forward strand.
CCATATAACGGGAATAAAATGCACCAACATTTTTCTCCTGAAACCAGATTTTTTTTTTACTCTTCGATAATATGTTTTAATAACTCTTCTTCTTTGAGACGATATACATATATATATATATATATATATATATATATATATATATATATATATATATAAACAGACTTATTTTTCTTGACCTCGGATCAGAGTGATAATTTGATATAAACAGGGTCAGAAACCCTGGTTTCTTTGCTCTCTGTGCCATTTCCTGTCTGCTGGCACTCGTGTTATATTACTTTTAAGGGTATTTCGATGGCTTCCTCGAAGCTCTTCCTCTCTCTTTTTTATGTTTGATTTTCTTCCTTTAGCATCCCATTCGGTAATGGCTTTGAAATCTTGATGTTATTTGTTCTCGTCCCTTGACTAGCCTGCGATGTTTCCAGAGGTAATCTGATGAATTGGTTTGAATAGCTCAATTTAGAGAACAGCTAACAGGCAGGGGAAGTGATGGTATGAATAATGGAGATGGCTGAGGCCCCTCATTAAATCAATATGTATAATGTGGAAGGAGACAGGTGTCAGAGAACATTGGGCCACTCAAGCTAGGATTCCTGGGTATTAAGCATTGGCATTCTTAGAACACAGGCAAGAATATGGAATGAGAATCTTCTTTGCCTTGCCTGGCAATCTTCGGGGTGAGAGCGCTCTCAGTTTATCGTTTCATTGTTATCACCCATAGAAAGAAGAAGGGTTGTCTATGTTTTGTGTGGGGTTACCAGATCAAGTGGATACTGACCTGAGGCCCCACTATAAGCTACACAGCCAAGTGCAAGTGCAGCCGAGGACACTGAAGAGCTCATCTATAAGTAGGAGAGGTTCAGAGAGCAATTGGAAACCATGGTGAAATTTCTAGTACAAGGTGGCCTGTGGTCCATTAGCTGCTAAATGCTTAGATCTTGGATAGGTCCTCTGAGGTCAGTGCGAGCAAGAAGGGGACACGAGCTGGGGCTCTAGGACATGAGGATTCAGATGGTGAAGAGAACTGAGACAGAAGTAGGTAGGTAGGATGGTAGGACGGTGGCAGAAGTAAAGTAGAAGGAGCCCCGTCCAGGACTTAGGAGACCTGGCTCGTTATCTCTACTTCGTGCCTGTGCTCCAGCTTCCTGGGTGGCATAGGGCAAGCTACATACTTTACTGATTTCCCTTTCTTCAACAGTAAAAGTAATAGTTTGATGACTTGTCCAGTCAAGAAAAAAATTTTTGAGCACCTACTTGTATCAGACATCATGCTAAGCACCATGGGTATAGCAGTGAGCAGCATAGATACAATCTATGCCTTCAAAGAGGGTAGTCCTCCTGGGGAAAATCAGGAAAATCACAAGCTATCAGACACTCGCAATATTAGGAGTTAAATCTTATGTCAGGGAAGTGTAGGAACCATGAGAATATGAAAGAGCAGGAGCTTCCCATAGGAGGAGGCATTTGAGCTGAGGTTGAAAGGAAAGTAGAGGTTGACTAGTAAAGGTGAAATGGGGGAAAGCTCTTCAGAACAGAGCGCAAGACTCCTGTTTGAGTGGAACACCAAGTTCAAAGTGGTAGACTTACAGATCTCTGGCACTCTGTAACATTAAGAAGATCCAGCAAGTTCTACCATGGATAAAAGTGCTACTAACCAGCTATGTGACCTTGAACAACTTCCTTTACCACACAAAACCTAGTTTCTTAATCTGTAAACTGAAATAATAACAACATGAACCTCATTGGGATATTGTGTAGATTAAACAAGGTGATGTATGTCAAGCTCTTAGCAAAGTCCCTGGCATGTAGTAAGGGCTCGATAAATGCTACTTGCTGAATTATCGTTATCATTACACCTTCCAAATCAAAGGCCAGTGCCCGTGCACACCTTTCTCAATCATTGTGGCCCACTCTCGGGAGCTGAAGGTCCCCATAATGCCAGCTTTCTGATAAATTGCTACGGGATTAATTTGTGAGCAATTGCTTGCATTGGCTTAGCTTTTTCTCCCTTTTTCTAGGGGTTACTGTTTAGATTCATTTCTTTCCAATACTTTCCCTCCTATTAGTGTATCTAGGCATTTAATATGCAGAATCCAAATAAAATATTGGTATAGGTAGTTCTATCCCTGTGAGTAATACGGCTATTTCTATTATTTTGACACAATGACCAATGAATAATTAGGATGACTGGAAAGCTGAGGAAAGTAATGTACTTTCTGCTGTTTAAAATTATTTGGGTTATCACATTTCTTTTTGGGGCTGAGGATAGTGTTATACTCTTATCCTCCATCCTTCCCCCAAGTACTCACCTTACTTTTAGGTTTGAAAGGTTAATCTAGCTTTAAGTGTGTTCCTCTAATTCTTTAGGGATAGCGGAAGTAATCTCTAAGATCCTCCTATCAGAGAAATGCAACACTTTAAAAATCTACTTTACTCTGTAGAGATTACTTCCTACGTATTTGTTGAAAAATTGGTAGAGTTTTTAATCAAGTATTTACATTTGAAGAAACTACAAACATACTATCCGTTTAGACAGTTTTGAGAATCTAATTGCATTTAAAACTTAAGGGCCTTGGAAGATGTATTCAACTCTTTCCGTATTTCCCAGCCCTCCCTCACTGCCTTACCTGCCATGGTCTAACCTTGAACAGTTCTTACTTTACTGCTGAGCCACGATCTAGCAGCAGTAGCAGATCTAAGGAATGTTGCAGCGGCAAAAGGGATTTCCAATTGTTTGTGCTTTTCACAGTGTCTTGAAGAACATTTATTCAGAATGATGTGCTAGGCTTCATTAATGCAGATCTGAGGGAAATGGGAATTGAAAGAGACTGATTTATCTAAGGCCATGTGGTTCAGCCTAGAATTTAGACGTACATGGAATTTCTTTAAACGTGGAGTGCATGGTTTTGATATAATCCCCACTTTCTCTTTTACCCACGCCATGCCTTCTAAATGACTTTGGTTAAGACCAATCTATTGATCCTTCAACAATTAGAAAACTTTGCAAAATGAATTGTATATAAGTCAATACTCGGACTATTGGAAGTGGAAGACATGCAGAAACAAACAACAATAAGAAACCCCACCTTTAAGCAATTGAGAGCATTGACCGAGCTTTGCAAAGAAGTGTTTTTTAAATATATTTTTTTCTGATAGACGTCAGAGGTATTGAAATAAAGAAAATAAATAAATACCATTGAGCAAAGAATCATTGTCACTGACGGTGGTATTAAAACTCTTACTTGTAACTGTGCATGGAATAATCAGATTAGAAGCTTACGAGAGGTCATTTTCTCAGAACCCGTCCTTGTGGGAGCTAGGCAGGGGGCATGGGCAGGGGCTTCATCTGGCACAAAATAACCAGGTACCTTAACTGGAGTTAACTTCCCCCTTGTGACCTGGTTTTCCATCTCAGTCCTCAGGATCTTCCCTTTTTATCAGCTTGGTTTCTCGCAGTGGGTCCTGCATGCAGACTTTGCAGGCAGTTCTCTCTAGAAGGTGGTGGTTAGCTTTTCTTTGTTTGTACTCTCTATCATGATGAAAAATTGGCAGTGTTATTACTGTCAAAGAACAAATAGAGCCATGCGTTATAAACTGGTTCTCCATTCTACAATGTTTTGAAAAGTTATACTTTTCTTTCTTGAAAGTTTGAAGGTCACTCTGACATGGATGTACATCAGCCCTTCCCTGTCCCTTGTGCTATATTCAAGTCCTACAGGCACGTGTCTCTGATTCTGTTCCAAGAGTCCCTAGTGTCCCCTAACAATTAGCATCCTTTGTGGCTAATGGTGCCTTTGTACTTGTAATAAACATGTGAGTTCACCTCTCAGGGTTGGACAGATTGGGGCTACCATATTCAATTACTGGTTTATATTGTAATTAGCAGCATTGGGCTGCTTTTCCAAAATATGGACATGCACTTGGATGCAGATTTCTTACCCACTAGAAGATTGTTGTTTTAAAACTCTGTATCTGAAATTCAACCTGGAGATTATGATTCAATGAGTCTGGAATGGGGTCCAGGAATTTGTAGTTTTAACAAGTATCCTGGGTGATGCTTATCATCAGAGAAGCCTGGAAAACACTGCTTTATTTTAAACTCGACTTTCCTGTTCTCCTTCCTGCCCCAATCACACGAACCTGCTAAATATCTGCCACACATGCATGCTTTGTAATGAAGCTGTATGCTTCCATTAGGCAGTTTGAATATAATACGGTGATGATGAGCCCTTGTAATTTTTTTAAAGTATAGATTTATGGGATTGGTCTTCCTATATTGACAACTTCAATCTATCATTTGTTCCTTTATGAACTTGTAATTGTTAAAAACTGATTTCTACATTTTGATTTCTGTTTTTTAAATCTAAAATCTAGTTAAATAAAAAAAATCCAATTCTTAGCAATAGTAGTAATTGAAATCTTGCTTTTTAATTTGTTCTCTTCAATAAAAGATCGAGGAATAATGGGCAGCTGCTTCTGGATATAGAGTTTCTGGCCAAGATGAAAAGAGTTCTTGAGACTGGTTGCACAACAATGCGAATATAATTGACACTACTGAACTGTATACTTAAAAATGGCTAAGATGGTAATTTTTATGTTAGGTGTATTTTATGACAGTTTTAAAAAGTTTTGAGGAAGTATACACAAGTTTATTGTCCAGATAAAGGACAGAAAATGAATATGTGTACCTCCTATACAGTCAGGCACTATGCTAAGTATTTTTACTTTTTCGGTTTATTAGGTTATTTAGTATTTAAACAACCCTGTCTCTACTATATAGTTAAGGAAATAGAAGGTCACTGACCTCAAAGACCAGAGTCACTCAATGGGAAAGCCCTGGGTTCTGACCCAGCTCTGCCTAGCTCCACACTCATACTCTCTAGATGTATACTTCTGCCCTGCCAGGTTTCCTTCACTCTTTCTAGAGCCTCTAAGAAGCAGGAGTCATGTGTGGCACATGCAGCCTGGATCAGCCATTCCTCAGACACATCTCTGTGTCATGTGCTTCTCCACTGAGACATCTGTTCTTGGTCCCCGAACCTTGTGAGTTGGTAAGATTTAATGTTGGCAAACTTGGAAAAGATAATGCTTACCTTTAATAATTCTTCCAGTATGAGGAACTCTCTAAAGGGTTAAATTGAGAATGACAGAAGCCCCGTTATAGAATAATGTGTATAGTTTACCAATCTCCATAGCCAATACCGTCAGCATAGCCAGTGCCCACCAAAGCATGCTGGGATCCGCTGTTGTGCAGGTGACAACTCCAGGCCCTAGGCACCACTGGGAAACGCTTAGCCTGCAGTCACTAAAGGCAATGTCTCTGTCATGTTGCATCAGGACCTCCTCCTCCACTGTCACAGATTTCTGTCATTGCGACACCTCTGTTTCCTGGAGGTTGGACTTAGACTGCTCTCATCTGCAGATCAGAGCTTTTCTATTATTTGCAAAAACTTATCTGAGTGTAGTCGCATCAAGTTTAGCATTTAATATCTTGGTTTCATTAACTCTATTCCAGTTACTCGAGGGACTGCTTTCCCTGCTTCACTCCCACTCAGCTCTACGCAATTGCTAGGACTGCTCTTATGTACTCGCTGCAATATGAGTCTCTTTTTGTCTCCTTTCTCTTCGTGCTGCATGGTAAAAGGGGTAGTTTGTAATCTTTTAGGCTGAGGGCTCCTTGGAGAGTCTTTCCAGTGGACAGAAGGATTTGACAAGTCTGTGTCTCACCATCAAGCATAACTGTATTTCTTTCCACTTAGGATTTATATCCTATCGTGATTTCATTGTGTATAAATCACTTTACCTCTCCGGGTCCCAATTACTCCCTTATGGAATGAAGTTCCCTTCTAATCCAAGCACTCCAGGACTGCACTAAGTTTCCTCTCTATTCTCAAAATCTTCAGCCCTCTAAGTGCCTCTCCTTACTTGGAGCTCACTACAGTGTTAACACAGACCCTCCCATGGCCTCTCCTGGCAGAGGACCTGAACACACTCTGGCACCTCCCAGCTTCTCAGGGTCAGGATGAGTTGAGCCTTCTTGATGAAGGTGGAGGCTAGAGCTTCATTTTAGGAAGTGGCCCAGAGCTCAGGATAGCTGGGATTTACCTCACAGTGACTGGTATTGTAGGGAAACCCCCAATTATACAAGGTGCCCCAATTTCCTTATTAGTTTCTATTTATAAAATGAGGTTACAATACCATAAAAACCTAAACTTGCCCTCGCAGAACTTCTATCTTCTGCTGACAATCAATACTTTCCTTAAATAATATTTTCTTTGGTTCTGGCTGGCATTTGAGGAGTAATTTTTCCCCCCCTACAATGTTAAGAAATGCTTCCTCAGCAAATTGAGAATAAGAAGGTATATGAAATCTTTTCTCTCACTATCTCAGTGACTAATTCCAAAATGTTAGTTTAGGAGCCTTTGTAATTCAGATGGAAGCATCAGAAAAATGACAACATATAAAAGCCTTCGGGATGATTCCAGAGTAGTCAAAACTGAAAACAGTCAGAACCAACAATCCTTAAAGATGTGTGTTGTCGTTGAGTGTACTTATGTCACAGTTACTATAATCCAAGGGAGAGATCCAGAATAAAGTCACTTAGGAAACATTAGCGACCACTCAGCCTTTATATGATGGGACTGCCTACATTTATTTTCCATAAATGTATTTATTGATTCCTTGTGAGTTCTATATTGATTTATTTGTTATGAATTTCATTCACGCACATACTTATTTATTCATTCAAAAATCATCTCTGAGTGCCTGTCTGCCATGCGTCAGGCTCTGGGCCAAACTCTGGCATTAGAACACTAAATGAGGCACACAAGTCTTCTGGCCTCAAAGAGGTTACATTTGAGGGGAGGACAATAAATAATAATAATGAATTGAATACTTGCAGGTCATGATAAATGCCATGAAGCAAACAAATAACATGATATAACATTAATAATCAAGCTAAGAATCTCTGAAATAATAATTCACCTACCCCTCTGGTTTTCTGATGCTCTACTTTCTTTCCCATTGTACCCCCAGACCAATAGTTTCCTTACCTCAAGTTTAATAATTAATTATCAGAAAACAACCAAGTAAATGTGACCACAGATAACAGGACCCCTCACTAACCTAGCCTAGTCAGCGTCTTCCTTCCGTTTTGGGATTCTTCAAAGTAGGTCATAATTTTTTTAAAAAAATCACAAGATCTTCATTTATTTATTTATATTATTGATAATATATGTATAAATTACAGTTCAAGACGACTAAAAACAGGATTATATTTGACATAGCTCCACTCAAATTTATGATGTTAATTCTATAAAATAACATTGCCAGAAAAGATGTGAAATAAAAATCAACGAATCTCTAAACTATGGACTGTTAGAGAACTTTATAATCTCACCATGGTAAAGAGCATATTGTTCCAATTGCCCCCACCCTCTGTCTTTGTTGTGGCCTGGTTTTCCAGAACTCCCAATTTTGATTCAGTTCTTCTCACTAATTGGTGGACACTGAGCAAAGCATTTACCTTCTGTGTCTTCTTATCTCTAATTTGCCTCATTCGTATGAGTATTGCCTGGCTTAGATGAGTCAAACCTTTTAAAATGCTATTTACATGGGCTTCTGTTATTTTCTGTTAGAATTGCTTGTGTATTTTAGTGCTATCTTCAATTTTTTGTTTTTACTGCAAAATAATCAAACAATAATGAGATTCGTATGAATAAAATTTAACAATAAGGCTCCCCACAATAGCTCGTGCCAAGAAAATAAATTATAACTAGTGTTTAAAACAACCAATCTGGTATTGAGGAAACCAAGCAGCTCTTTTCAAGTGGAAGAGAAACAGGAGAAGTTTTCTATATTAATGAGTGGCTCCACTTTAATTCTATTGGGAGGGACGCTGATGGCATATGAGGCTGTTATATTGGGTTGCAACATCTGTCACTAGCTTACATAGCTGTTAATCTTTCATTTCATATTCAGACTTATCAGTATTCATTAAAAACTTTTCATTTGTGTAAGTCCTTCTGGGGAAAAGTGGCCTATCTTGACGTCTTAGATTTTTTCATTACAAAAAAAAAAAAAAGGTTCAATTTTAAACACATTTTTTACCCAGCAGCAAGCAACATCTGGCAGCAGTAGGTGGAAACCTGTCACACATGCAGATGACCAAGCAGTTTGTCTCCAGGGGAAGTTTAGTGTTGGTAGGAGAGGGGTTCAAAATTAAAATTTCAATTCACCGATTTCCATTTTGATTCCTCACCTACGAGAAAATTTAGAAGTTGATGCACATGCCATTCCATTAGCACCACTCAGGAGTCTTGCATATTTTTCTTGGGAGCTGTGAAAAGCCTGAGACAGAGTGCCTGGATTGTGAGGGCAGCATCTCATCGCCTCACCTAGTTGAGAGTCTGGGCACACACACAATGTCTGAAGGTCTAAACAGAAAAATAGGATGTCCTGTCCCAGAATAATATCTAATGATTTTCCATATCTGTAGCAGAAAACTAACAGCAGGGATTTCTTCCACGAAGCCCTTTTTACAGCTCTGGCGTATAGTATTAAAATGTGAGAAATGTGCAATATGACCCATTGCTGCTTATTTCACATTTATAAAACATGAATATTCCTAATGTTACCTGTAGTGCAACTACCTTATATTATCACACTCATAGTCTTTCAACGAGTCAGAGAGGAATTTGTGTACACTGAATTTTTTTCAGGTAGGCAAGCCTATAGAAAAAGCTATCAAATTTAGCACAAATTGAGCCCACTGCCAAAACAACCCATATAAAGAAAAAGCAAATATTGGGTCTAAATTAAAGCTATTTTCATTTAGATGGAATTCTACCAGGCCTTCTGTCTCCAAGGAATGAGAATAGAGAGAATAAACTTCTGAAACCAATAAATCTCAGCTGTCTGGCAGTAGAACGTGGATGCTGTATGTAGCAAGACACACGGGTAGGCAGAAGGTCCACACTGGCTCCTGGGCTCACTCTCAGCATTCGTTCTTGACTTTGAGGCTCCATGAAGGTGAGCAGCTGCCCAGGAACTGGAATCTATTTTATTCTGTACTGAAGTTCAGATTCTTAGTCTCTTCTCAGAGAACTGGTTTGTCTTTCTGACTATCCTGGACTGTAGGCCAGGACAATTTTTCCAAGTGGAAAATGCAAGGCTGAGAGCCGGATCCCGTCTCCTTGCCACTGCTCACCATTCTCAGAAGTCTCAACTAGTGACCTGAATCTAGTACCACAAGCATGTTTTTTTGTCAGCCTGTATTTTGAAGAGATTGGACCTCAGCTAGGTTATGTGGCAGCTTAAAATTGAATATGGTCAGAAAGCAAGAATAAAATACAATGACCAAAAAAAAAAAAAAAAAAAAGCATTTTGCTTGTCCCTTTGCATAGACTTCCAACTTCCTTTCCATGGCTTCACCAGTACCAAAACTGCCGAGTTCATTTAATTGTCCCATGGCTATGACTGCGACTGTAGTGTGTATCATGGCATTAATTACCTTGTCTAGATTCTCAGCCTCTGGAAGCCTAAACACTCTGTTATAAGTGCTGTACGGTATGGGGACATCACAGCCTAGCATATTCCTAAGCTAAAAACCACACGGAAAGGGCAAGAATGCGAGGACACACTGTCTATGCACACAAAAGTATCGAAGCGTTTTTTTTCTTTTTTCAACTTTCATTTTGAAATAATTTTAGGGTTTAAAAAAGTACTGTATATCCTTCACCCAGAGCCCGCAAATTTAACATCTTATGCAGTCACAATTATGTGAGTTTCTAAATACAATGATAAAAATCAGGAAGTTAACATTGATGCAGTGCTATTGTCTAATCTTCAGACATTCATATTTGCCAGTTGTCACATTAACTCTTTTTTCTAGTCCAGGATCTAACCAAGGGTATCACATGGCATTTAATTTTCCAGTCACCTTAGTTACCTTTAATCTGTAATGGTTCCTCAGCCTTTTTTTTTTGTCTTCCATGACCTCGACAGTCTTGAAGAGTACGGACCAGTTATTTTGTAGAATATGCCTCAGTATGTGTTTGTCTGATGGTTCCTGATGATTAGATTCAGGTTGTACATTTTTGCTGTGCATATCAGGATAGGTCTGGTTACTCGTGAGGTTTTCTTGATGTCTCGGTTAAGGGAGTGTCTGCCAGTCTCCTCCATTATAGTTATTTTTTCTCTTTGTAAACAATAAGTATTTCTGAGGAAATACATTGAGACTGAATATCCTGTGACTCATCAACATTTACTCACTGCTTTTAGCATCCTTCGATGAATCTTACCTGAAGCAATTATGACAGTGTTGTTTTCCAAATGGTGAGTTTCTATCATTCCTTTTATATTTATTAGTTGAAATGTTTAGTAAGGAAGAGCTTCTTTTTCTCCATTATTTATTCATTTTTAAATTATTTATTTACAAACAGTATGGGTTCATAGATTCTTATTTTCTCCTATGAGATATAAAATTCATTACTATCATTTTTTTTGTGCAAATTATACTAGATTTAGCTACTGGGAGCTCCTTTGAAGAGATTCCTGTATTCTTTTTGACACATTCCTATCATTCTTTGCACACTTTCTTACTTTCTGACATTTTTCTGAAGGAAATCTCCGTTCAATGGGCCTCATCTTTCCATAAAGGAATTTGTGATAGTAATGTGTCTGTCCTCTCTTTGTGTCTTCCTCCCATGGGAACATCTGGTGAGTACTGGAGAAAAGACAGTTTTCTTACCTCTGCTCCCTCTGATCTCTTTTTTAGGTGTTCTTACTTGTAAGAGGTTCCTTTCTGGAATGCCTTTCTCCACGTGGTATTATATTTATCAGAGCGGCTGCACCTCTTTGGAGGAGGCTTACTCACTTCTACCTGAATGAGTTTCTTTCTAGAAAGCCACTTTAGTTCACATATTTATGCAACATTCTCCAATAAGTCTTGCCATTTAAGCTGGTGTTTTGAGCTGCATCAATCTGATTCATGACTTCAGAATTGCTTCTACACTCAAGGTGTGAAACAGATAAGACATTATTCATTGCTGTCCTAAAACCTTAATTAATGTTAATAAAAATTCTTAGCATACTAGAAACTGAAGGAAACTTTCTTAATATGGCAAAGAGTACATAGCAGAAACCTACAGCAACCATCAGATTAAATGATGACTCGATTAAGGAGTTTCTATAAAAGTCAATAACAAGCAAGAATGTTTCCCATTACTACCAGCACTGGGAAGACACAAATACGAGTATTTTCTGATATAAAGAAAATTCAAGAAAATCTGCTGAACAAATATTAAAACCAATAATATCATAAATGTAGAGAAAAAATATATATATACAGGCCAATTGCTTTTCTTTATACAGTAATTATCTGTTAAAAATGTAATAATGTTTACTGTATTTCTCACTAGTTAAACAGAAAAGTAAATAATAGCCCTAATAATAGCCCTATTGATTTCTTTAGGAAGTGATTAGAAAATATCATTAACATGGCATCAAAGTTCCATATTCAACGAGTTTTTGAATTATTCAATACTCTTAAACAACTTTATAGTTTTGGGATTTAGACAAGGGATATGCCACACTTTGCCATTTGACAATTTACCAGTCTTCAGTGATCCATCCTCAACCTTAAATGGCAGGACAGACTCATCGTCACTGACACCCTGGCACAAAGTGAAGTCGTTTACTCTACGTATCTTCTTTTGTTGGAAAACGTCTGTGTAGAATTACATGTTTAGCAAAAAGGAGATTAACTGGATTCGGCAAGCAGCATTTTCTCCCAAACCTTCAGAGTAGTTCTTTATGGAGTCAAAGCTGATGAAGCATCTGTCCTTTGAGCCACATGACCTATATGAATCAGCAACAACTTTGAACAGCCCTGAACTGCTCTATAAAGCCTGTGTCAGTTATGATTTTAGACCAGAAAGATGCCAATAACAGATTACTTTTCATTTAGTGGCTATTTGGGCTCCAAGATCATAATCTCTATTTTTGGTGGTGAATATTTTCTTCACATCAATAAAGACTATGCCAAAACCTAAACTTCAAGCAAAACAGATCCATGATGTGTGAAGGTTCTATGGAAACCAAACATAACAAATTAGGAGTTCCAAACACATTCCTTTGGGATCTCATCTGCTCTTTCTCTCACTCCTCAGTTCCATCTACAAGTACATCCTGTAGGCTTTACTTTTAAAATATATTTAGAGTTCCACTGCTCCTTTACTAATTCTGTCCCAGCCCAAGCCACCAGTTTCTTGCCTAGATTATTGAAGAAAACTTCCACAGATCTCCCTGCTTTCATCAGTGCCCCCTTCCTTTTAAATGAAAGCCATAGCATGTTGCTTCTTTGCTTTAAATCTTCCAGTGGCTTCTCCCTTTACTCAGAGCAAAAGCCAAAATCCACACAATGGCCCATAAGTAGAGTAATCATATAACTTACCCTACAAACAGGGATAGTTTAAGAATCAAAGGGGAAATTATTACTAATTATCGGAGAAAAACAGGTATAAACAGGGCTACCTCTGACAAATGAGATGTATGATCACTGTACCTGTAAAGCCTTACATGATCTGTGCACTTCCTGATACCTGTCAATCCTCGTCACCAACCATATTATCCTTACTCTCACCACTCTGCCCAAACAGACCTCTTTGCTGTTTTCGAACATGCTAAGTAAGCATGTTCTCACCTCAGGACTTTTACACTTGCTCTTCCTTCTAATTGGAATGTTCTTCCCCTAGATAAGTGCATGTCTTATCTTTTTTCTTTCTTCTTGACTCTGCTCAAATATCCGCCTATTAACAAGACCCTCCTGACCATCCTGAAAAGTACAACAATCTCATTTCCACTCCCTACCTCTGTGATCTTTATCCCCCCCACCCTGCTGAATTTTTCTTCTGCTTTATTTATCACCATCTGTCATGTTAGATACTTATCTTTTATTGTTTATGGTTTGTTTTCTCCCATTAGACTCTAAGCTTCATGAGAATGGGGACTTTGTTTTGTTCATAATTATATCTCCAGCTCCCAGAACAGTGATTAGTATGTAGGGAGTACTAAATAAATATCTATCGAAGGAATAAGTGAGTGACTGGAGTGAAGAAACATCTGAAATCATGGCTTCCCTGTAGAATAACATAAAATATTTATGTTTAATCTCATTATATGAAGTAGGAATAATTTATCAGCAGAAATTATGGCCATGTTATCTTTGTAATATAAAATCATAAACACATATGTCCACAAGCAACATCACCAATAAAAACAAAACCCAGCGAACAGTTGAAATAAGATGGATTGTTTCATAATTTTAATGTTCATGTTTGCCTGCATTTTGTTAATTGATTTTTTCTTCCTTTTACGTTTGCAAGTACTAAATGTCTTATAAAAATTCTTTTTTCTTTTTCAAGCTTGAGTAATAAGATGTCTCCTTTGTTCTTATATAGCTTCTTCCCTTCTTTTTCCAAGGCAGCCACCTCTCTCCTCACTTCCCTCACCCCAGAGACATGTCAACTAGTTTAGATTTTCCAAAATCCAAACCAGCAAGCTTATGCTTCACCGTGGCCACACAAACCCTTCTGAGGCAAGCAAATGCAATGGTTGGGCTACCATCTTCATTGGAAATGGCAGAATTCAGTGTGAATGAAACACAAATTAATACCCGTGGGAGACCGTATTATTGTTCCCAATTATTCGCTCGTCCTTTCTACAAAAGGGTTAGACAACCCCTCCTGTTGCTATGTATTCCCTGCTCCCGGTGAAGTCAGGCTTGGCCTGGGACTCGCTTTGGCCAATAGAATATGAGCAGACGTGACATGATAACCTGTCTGAGCACTGTGTTTCCACTAGCTCACCTTACTTTCCCCACCTTTGCTATATTAGTGTGTCCCAAATAGATCCCGCTTCTTCAGCTTTGATTCATGGGTAATAGACCCACAGCCAACTTTGCAGCTTGGTAGTCTGGAGCCTACCCACAGTCGGCATGTAACATGAGAAATAAATATTTATTATTGTAAGCCACTGAGATTAGGGGCTGGGGTCATTAATTATAGAATAATTTAGCAAAATATTACTGGTAAAATATATAAATAATTATCCTTCCACATTGGAAAGGTTATTTTCCTTCTCTGAGCCTCAATTTCATTACATGTAAGGTTGACTGGGTCACATGATGTCTTAGGTTCTTTCCAGTTCTAATCGTCTAGAATTCGAAATCAGCATAACCAGTTTCCTTCCCCATCCTGGGTCCATAGGGTACATCCATGAAAACATGTGCTAACCTTCTGCTCTCTCCTCCCATTACAACCTTTATTCTAACCTAAATGTCTATGACAAAACAGGGCCAGCCTAGTAGAGTGGAAAGAACTATGGCTTAGGATGCATGCAGACTCAGTCCTAATCCAATTACTATCTGTTTAACCATCTATAAGAGGTCAGTTTATCTAACCTCTCTGAGCTTTTGTTTTCCCATCTGGAAAACGGAAATAATGATGGGACCATGATGATGAAATAAGATAATAATATATCTAATGTTTCTAATACAGGTTAGCTTTTCAATAAGTGTTAATTCCCCTCTTCCTTTTTAAATGTGTTTAAAGGTTTCTTCATCTAAGAAAATTTACAACTTAATGAAAATCAATGTCCTAAGATAAAAGAAATAAATTCTAAACATTCAGTTCAGATATCAGCTGTAGATTGTGAGGCGATGCTGCGAATTCCTGAATCTATCTATTAAACATATGGAGTGTTGTGGCATCTATCTTTTCCCCTACCTTCCACGGTCAAGCTTGTTGTACCTAGTGCGGGGAGGTATTATCCTCTCACAGGGACAAGCATGGAATAGTTGGGCCAACAATACACTACCACAGGAGTGTGATCTTAAGGAAGACGAGAGAACAAAGCAACTCAAGAAGTAGGAAGTGGCGAACTAGATTAAACATTGTTGAAAGGTTGAGCAAGATGAGGTCAGAGAAATGACCATTGGGGTTGGAAATACAATGGTCTTTTGTTTTATCAAGTCATTCTTCTAAGCTGACATCTCAAGTATATATTAATGTGTACTTTCTGTGTTAGAAACACATAGTAGCAATACTGTTCTCAGTTTGTCCCTTGAAGAACAATTTCACTATTTCTATATTCTGAAAATGGACCCAGTTAAAGATGGGAGATGACCTGGAGCAGCTGTGGATTCAATAATTTTGGCTATAAAAGTAGAAACTGTTAAATCAATTAAACAAGGAGTCCATTAGATTAAGGTGTTTTTAATACCTTAGAAGCCTACCAAGCCAACCAAAACCAAAGCCTGCAAATGCATCACTGTTAAGAGATTGAAATCTAAGGACAGCCAGTCACAAACAACCAACTAAGCTTTTCCAAATAACCCAAATGCTTAAGCTAAGGTCAATCAAAGAATTTCCTTGCTTTGCTTCGGCCTTTTCCTATAAAAGTCTTTCCCCAAGCCTCTATCGATGGAGCATTCCTAACCACTTCCTGTTTGGCACTGCCCGATTCAAATTGATGTTTGCTCAAATAAACTCTTAAAATTTTTAATATGCTTATTTATCTTTTAACAAAGGTAACCTGAATTTTTATTTGGCCAGCCATAATTATACGCATTCTTGGAAAGGAGTAGTTGACTAAACAAACAGCAGTGATTGTTCCTTCTGACCAAATTAGTTTAAGGGATTTTTCTATAGACAAAAGGAAGGTTGAGCAAAAAGTTTGCATTTCGCAGAAGACTCCCTACACTCTTTCTTCTCATTAGTCAGACTTTCCTGAGCCATACCTCACACTTCTCCCAGACATAATTCTTTGCTTGTTTAAGAAGAACCTGTGTAAAAGTTTACAAAGCTGGGGGTGGGGATTGTGCTGATGAAGCAATAGTAATTGTGTGGAGCTGAAGTACTCAATCCATGTGTTTTCCCCCCTCAACCTGCTTGGGGCTGAGGACAGCTATAACAGTCATTTTGATATTTGGCAAGTTACCTGAAAAACCTGAAATTTCTCCATGTGATCTGTCTACTTTGACATTTTTAAAGAATTGTTCTTTTAAAATGTAAATCCTAACCCTTTAAATTTTTTTATAGTTGAGAATATTAAGGTTGGAAAGGAGATCTTAAAGTTTTGGAGCTTAACTATTCAAAAAAAAAAAAAGTGAGAATCACTACAACCTTGACAAATTTAGCCTCCCTCTGCATATATCTGGAGATGAGGGAATTCACTGCCTCACAACCCAAAGGGCAAAACCAGCTTTCAACTAATAGCATTCTAATATTGAGGAAGTTCTTTTTGATATTTAATTAAAACTTGCTTCCTTCTAGCTTTCATAAAGTTATCTATAAGGGAGAAAATATAAGTGTGCATATTAGTTATGGTCTCTAGAAACAGAAACAGAAACAGAAACACTCCTCGAAAGCCAGTTAGTGACCCGCCATTGGAACTCAAGCATAACCTCAGAGAGCTCAGCTCTCATGCCAGTGAGTTTATCAGAGAGTATCAGGTTCAACCACGTATTCTGGTAAATGACATTTTCTCGATGTTCTTACACGTCCTATGATATTGAGCATCTTAGAGTTTGGAGCCCTGGACACCTGCATAGCTGATGCGCTCCTTAATCCAGTTGGAGATCTGACCGATTATTTCCTGTGTTCTGGGTAGTAACGTATCGAATGTGTCAATTTTAAAATATCCTATTACAGGATGGCTCTTAGAAACAGAATTTTTTACATGTATTACCAAGCCAGTCTCCCTCATTCTATATTTATGTTTGACTTCCATAAGTCTGAATCTAGAATTTTACATTTAGCCTAGCTGATATTCACTTTGCAAGATTCAATGTGCCAATTTAATTTGTCAAAAAACATTTTGAATTTTTATTCAAATATGTCAGTATAGGATGTTTTAGACAATCGAATTGGATCATTAACAAAGGCTTGGAGGTGAAAATTTAATCACTGTATTAGGGAAATTTCTTCAAATTCCAGAGTCACGCTATTCGAACAGTAGTCATTAGTCTCATATGGCTTTTACACACTTGAAATTAGCTAGTTCAAATTGAGACATGCTATAAAACATAATGTACTCACCAGATTTCAAAGGCTTGATACCAAAAAAATATAAGATATTTTGGGTATATTGGATTAAATAAAATATATTATTAAAATTTTTTGCCTCTTTCTTTTTACTTGTCGAAATGAGGCTAGTAGAAAATTTTTAATTACATTCGGCTCACATAATATTTGATTTCGACAGTGTTGCTCTAGAAGTTAAAGTGACCTCTAGATTCCCACTATTGAAATTGGATAATTAGAGCAAACTTGGGTTAGGCAGGAGGCAGTGGAAATTTTGATATAAGGCCCAGCGTGTTGGTATGCAAATGGAGGTGGGATTGTGAGGTGTTTTGGGCAGCTGCAGAGCAACATACATGTATGTAGCATGGGTATAGGAGGCTTGAAAAGAGGCAGGAGATGAGAGATAGTGTCTAGCCAGGCAGGAAGAGGATACCCAAACCGAATAGCAGTTTTTTGCAGTTTCTGTGCAAAATATCATCCCTGCCGATGTCTCAACTGAATAAGAATTTATCCATATGGCTCACCCACAGCTTTCCCCAAAATTCACCCAATCAGGAAAGTCTAAGTTGCTTCCATCTAGCCTGACATCTCTTTAACTGAGTTCAGAGGGAGAAAAGAGGAAGCAGCGATTGATGCCCTCTTGTATCTCCTCTCTACCCGGGCAGAGCAGACATCCACCATTTGTAAGTCCACTGTGTGGTGAGTACGCTGTCTCTTATACAAACACAGAATGCAAAATCAAACTGGATTAATGTAGCTAACTCCTGGCATCCACGCCTCTGTGCTGATTTTCTAAAATACGAAGGTAAACCAGGTAGGCATTCACACTAAATGCTCCATATGTTTCCATTAACTGTTAATTCCCATGTAAACAGGAGGTATTAGTCCCATTCAAGATGGGAGCTGTGAGTGTGGCAGAGGTTTCACACTGGCAGCCTGAAAGCTGAACATGACCCTCAGACATATTTTGTTTGGCTTTCACAATGTTTTAAAAAATTGAGCCAACCCTGAAAAATCAGGACATCTCACAATAAACTCCAGTTAGAGCTTCCCTTGAAAACTGCTAAGACAACCCAGGGGCTGTATCCCCACAGGGTAGAAACGAGCTAGAGTAAGGTAACGGTAGCTCCATGACTCCTGTGATGACCCTGTCCAGGCTCCCCGGGAATATGCACAGATGCCACCAAATCCACACAGGAGAGTTGTCTAGTCGATTCATGGAACCATCTGTGACTTCTCTTAGGTCCTCCCGACTGACTGGAAAGTCAGAGAGAGTATGCCATCCAGATGGCGGCATGATACAGGTTTCTCTTGATGGTTTTATTGTCTAGGAAATATAAGAGTTTGTAAAGGTAGAGGTTCCAGAAGGGAGAAATTAGGGTCTCGAACACTGTTCCTTACTGGATGTGTTTCTAAGAAAAAGACAGTGTAGCAATAGCCTGGGGTCTGTGTGAGTGAGAACAAATTGCACAATGGCTTGCTGGCCTAGTCAGCTGAATAGAGGGACACACTGCTCTCTGAGTGATAAGGGACAGGCAGATCATGCCCACATGTACTCACTCATTCCAAGGTCCAAAGGGCAGGTTGGCACCATCCCCTGTGTAGAAGCCTGGGACACTGAGTGAGAAAGTCTTCCATTGTTTAAACAGTCATCTCCTAAGGTATTCCATGTACTTAGCATTTATTTTAAAGTAACAGACCTTTTAAAAATATAGCAGGAAAGGGATGGCAAACCAAACACAACAGTAGCTTTTCTTTTTTAAAGCAAATTGGATAAAAAGATATTGCTTAGGCAAGACCTGAGTTTCCTTCACATTCCTGAGGTAGAATCTAGATAGCTTTTATAAACTTGAGTCTACTCTGGTTGCTGATTTTGGCTTAGTGTCCTTTTAGAGAAAGAAAAGACTTTTGAAAGTCCCTCAGCCCCTAGTGTGTTTTCTCTCCTTAGCAATGTCTAATTCAGGAGGCCAATTTTAGCCACACTGGGCAGGTTCCTGAAGGAGGGTCAGGTCTCACATGTTCTGTAATGACCAGTTTATGTTGAGGACCAAACTAGACTCTTTTAAATGACCGTGCCCCTAGCCAAGATCTAGTTTCCCTCTGACAGTGCTCATAGTGTGAGCTGGTCATTAAGTCATATGTTGTTTGACTACTTGTTTGGAGTGGGAACAAGGATGAAAGAAAGACCTGTTAGAAATGGAGAGATTGACTGAAATTTGACTTGCATTTTATTATATTATAAACGTGTTTAGTGATTTTCTTCTGAACCCTAAATCTGATAAATGCAATCTAAAACGAACCAGTGAAAAACAAACAAGCAAACATGGCTAGTCCATTTTATTTTTGCCCTTCCATTCTCGAAGTTTCTCTTCTCCATTATCCTCCCCCTGAGTCCAGCCTACCAGATGGCTCTGAATTTACATCTTACTTCAGCCTTTAGTTCTAAAAGGATAAATTTTTTCCTTTAGGGCATTACATGGCTATTTGTATACCATTACCCTATGATAGCTTTTGCATTGCTCTGTAAGTTTCATGGTGTTGTTTACCTTTGAACTTGTGTATGTGTTGTCTGCTCAACTAAACTCTAAGCTCCTTGAGAATTGTGGGTATATCTTATGCCTTTTGGGGTTGGCCACAGATCTCTGGACAGTGCCACACACAATGTGTTCTCAGAAACAATTTGCTAAAGAAATGATATAGTGATTGATTTAGAGCATAGAATTTTTACAAAATGGTAATTATTTTTGCTCTTGCTGCAGGTCAAGTCAAGACACCCGGAGTTTATTCAGACAGAAACTTAGAATATCACCTGTTTAAAGTAGGTCTTCTAAATCCACAACTTCAGTAGATGGTATCCTCTATGACAGTGGCTTACATTTTGCTTTTCCTGGTTCTATGTTTCTTTATCTGTGCAACACCACACACACGCACACACACACACACACGCACACATGCACGCGCGCACAACACACACACACACACACCCCAGTCACACCTCTCTGCTTTGCTTCTATATTCTTGCACATATTCCCTTGTCTGCAAATATTAAATTTATAAAAGCTAAATTCAGTGTCTAAGGGCAAACCAAGAGAAGCAGTATTTCCCAAGAACCGTAAATTTAGGAAATGGATTACTAAGGTAAAAAAAATTATTTTTTAAATAATTCAAATAAGCAGATCTCTAGAATTCAAGAGCATCAAGCCTTCACATATAGTACACAATGCTTTACCTTTAAGACTAATATAAATTTTATAAGTATCGAAGAGCCAAGAAAGGAGAGACCTCTTGGGAAGGGAAAGTCGATTACACCATGCTCTTGTAATACCCTAGGCTGTCTGGGGCATTCTGAACAATGGAAGCAATTGAAGAATTCAGATGAGTAGGTGATCTTTTACATCTTTACAAGGCATCTCCTGGAATATTCACCACTGGGGTTTCAGTGGTCCTGAGACTTCCTTCCTTGGACACAATCTTCCCATCATGATGGGCCATGGTTCAAGATCTTTGTATTACACATGCCCAGGCAACTTTTTGTTTATTTCTCAACATCTTTTTTTTTAATAAACTTTTTTTAAAGGAATTTTTTACCTTCCCCTAACCACACACCCCTCCAAAATCTATTATTACTTCAGTCTGTTATAGGCTGAATTATATCTCCCCCAAATTCCTATATTGAAATCCTAACCCCTGTTACCTCAGAAAGTGACCAGATTTTGAGATAGGATCTTTAAAGGGGCAATAAAGGTAAAATAAAGTTATATAGGTGGCCCTTAGTCCAATATGACTGATGTCTTTATGAAAAGAGAATAGGACACACAGGTGTCCAGAGAGAAGACCATGTAAAGACACAAGAAGATAGCCATCTATAACCACAGGAGAGAGGCCTCAGAAGAAATAACCCTGCTGACACCTTAATCTTGGACTTCTAACTCTAGAACTACGAGAAAACGAGTTTCTATTGTGTAAGCCACTCAGTCTATAGATTTTTGTTGCAGCAGCCCCCACAGACTAATACATTGTCCTACTAATTTTCTCAATATGTCTAAGAAACTTACTAATTTTTCAGGCAAAAAGTACCTATGAAAGGATATATCCAAAGCCATGAAGCTAAATAGGAATTGTAACAATCAGGTTTTTCAAAGTTCTATATAGCACCTTGCTTTTCCATTCTGCATTTTAAAAAAATTGTTATTTTAAACAACAAACTTCATTCCTGTGGAACAGCAGTTCTCAACCCTAGCCTCGTATTACAATCAACTAGAGAGATTTGAAGGGAAATTACTGATGTCTGGGCTCCGTCTCCAGAGTTTCTGAATGATTGCTCTGCGTTGGGTGCCAGTACCCGACCGGTGGCAAGGGATTCTACGTAGCTAGGATGAGAAAGAGTGCTCTAAAAATAAGTTCATTAGAAAAACCCTGAGAATTGAAAGTTTACAAAAAAACATCATTCTATTTTTATATTTTAAAGGGTTCTGATTTCATAAATCATTTTATATTACTCTATCAATATAAAATCTATTTCTTACTCCAAATCTCCCTCCATTCTTTCAGTCTCCAAATCATTAGAGAATTGCTATTGCACCATTTAGTGAGACAAAAATTGTTTAGTAATTTCTTCACCACTGATCAATGCAAGTTACGCAATGGCTGCTAGAATTTGGGGGAGCATTTAAAAATCCTGCATTTAAGGAAGTATCTATGTCTAGAAGAAACTCTTTTTGGATACGGGTGCTCTGCATCACCTTAATTAGCAACACAGCAACGCAAGCCCTGTAGAGAACTGGCCTAATTTGGGGGAGTTGGATTGAGAGCCAGTTCTCTGGAACTTGGCAGCCAGTGAAAGCACTGTGGGTGCCAATTAGCTCGAGTTGCCTTCAACCCCGAGCTGCTTAGTGGCAGCTTTTTAACGTTTGTTGGTTTTTCATTAAAGATTGATCCGACTCTGTGGATTTTTCGTGTCCTTTTACTTGGTAAGTCAATCCCAGCCTGGCAGTGTCACATACACAAGATATTAAAAAAAAAAAAAAAAAAAGTCTTGGCAGAAAGTGACTTTTAAAATTCAACTATAGAGTTGAATTTTATATAGAGAAGAAAAGGGGTTGCAAGGAGGAAGATGGTTGAGTGATATACAAGGTTGTGAAATATCTGAAGGACTGAGAGGCATGACTGTTCCTGGGCCCTGGAGTAGGGAGGAGGCAGAGAAGAGTGAGAGGTAATCTTTGCCGCTTTTCCCAAAGGACAAAAATCTTAATGCTATCTTTTTTCTCTACAATAGCTTCGAGGTCATTACTTTAGGTCTTCAAGGAAAGGAAAGTAAGTAAGTGGGTAATTTGGTCTGTTGGAGAAGGAAAGAGGTTACAACAGTACATTCAAGATTCATTTTGACCTTTATTGCCAGAAGCCACTGCGGCAGTCTGGTGATACAAAATTACAACGGGCCTCTTGAATATTCTGATTGGCTAGACAATGTAACCTGCTTAACCAATCAGACTGAGCCTCTTTAGGGCAACTCCAGCCTAACTGGAAACTGAACCTCAAGATTAGCAAGATTCCCATGGCTAACTCATCTTGTATATAAAACGGTATCCTGACTATAATTTCTGGCAAGAGCTAATAATAAAAGTGCTTGCTAACAGCCTCATTAATAATTTGCCCCAAGTAGGACTGTTGTCCATCTGTTTAGGGCCAATGTTGTTTCTGTTCTGGCTAACTGGGCTGCCTGCAGCTGGTAATTTAAGGAGTTGTATCACCTGCCAATAGGGCCAAGGGCACAAAAAAGTTTAAGACCCTCAGTCTAATCCTCTAAGGCCTAGATAGTGCTTTAATAGTTTGATAGTTTCTTAAAGTTTGAAAAGTCCTGCCCCCAGGGGTACAACAGTAGTATCTGTTAATGCCACTCTCATTTTATATACATGTGATTATATATATATATATATATATATATATATATATATATATATATATATATCCTATAAACCATGACTGCCTGTATTCTCCTGTCTGTCTTCCTAATCTTGAGGGCAGCAGTTTGCCCTGTGTCCACTCTCATCTCTTATGGACCCAATAAAAGTTGTTGACTTTTCAGCCCGTTCAGCTTTTTAGTTGTTGTTATGATGGGATGGCAAACTCCAGGTTCCTTACATTTGGAACTGGAAATCAGAGCCTCCCCCCAAATTTTAAGAAAGAAAATACAGTTTAAACTGTAACTTGAATCAATTAGGATTCTTAGGAGAATATGCCAACATTTCTTGAGATAGTTGGTGTTGCAAACCTAGAGTTTCAGGTTTGGAGACTCAAATGAAAAAAAGAGTGACCCATAGAATAGGGAGAAATTCTAGAGGCCAGAGAGAGGAAGATTGAGAGGCAAGGGGTGGGTAGAGAGTAAAAGTACACAAACTCCTCACAAAACGGAATCTCTAAAAAAAAATATGAGTTTTTATTCATTTTAAAAAAAGAATTTAATTAAGATATAATTGGTATATAACTTTGTATTAGTTTTAGGTGTATAACATAATGATTCGATACATGTATGTAATGCAAAATGATCACCACAGTAAATATAACTAACATCCATCGCCTCACATGGCTGCAATATTTTATGTGATGAGAACTTTCAAGATCTTCTTCCCCAACTTTCAAATGTGCAATATAGTGTTGTTAACTAGTCGCCATATACCTTATATCCCCCAGAACTTATAATTGGAAGTTTGTGACTTTTGACCACCTTTATCCATTTTGCACACCCTCCACCCCACACCAGCAGCAACTACCAATCTGTTCTCTATATCTATCAGTGCATTTTAAAAGAGATTCCACTTATAAATGAGATCACACAGTATTTGTCTTTCTCTGTCTGACTTATTTCACTTAGCATAATGTCATCAAGGTCCGTCCATGTTGTCACAAAAGGCGGATTTTCTTCTTTTTATGGCCAACTAATAGTCCATTATATATCACATCATCTTTATCCATTCATCTGTCAATAGACACTTAGGTTGTTTTCATGTCTTGACTATTGTAAATAATACTGCGATAAACATGGGAGTACAGATATCTTTTTAAGATAGTGTTTTTGTTTCCTTCAGATAAATATCCAGAAGTGGGGTTGTTGGGTCTTGTGGTAGTTTTATTTTTAATTTTTTTGAAGAAACTTCATGCTATTTTCCATAGTGGCTATACCAATTTACATTCAACAGTACACAAGGGTTCCTTTTATTTCTCGTCTTTGTGATATTTTACTATGGTTTTGATTTGCATTTCCCTAATGATTTGCATTGTTGAGCCTCTTTTCATGTACCTGTTGGCCATTTGTGTCTTCTTTGGGAAAAGGTTTATTTAGTTTCTCTGGCCATTTTTAAAATCGGATCGTTTGGTTCTTTTCTGTTGAACTGTATGAGTCCTTACATATTTTGGATATTAACCCCTTATCCAATATTTGATTTGCAAACATTTTCTTCCATTACATAGGTTGCCTTTTCATTTTGTTGGTTTCTTTGCTGTATAGAAGCTTTTTAGTTTGATGTAGCCCTGTTTGTTTATTTTTGCTTTTGTTCTTAGTTTTTATTCCTTGTTGTCTACTTTTGCCACATTGTGATTGGTTCTTTTTCTGTCCAAAAGACAAGGCATTGGCGTATTAATTATGAAAATAAGATCCACAGTGCAAACTCAGCAGAAAGGCTGTGTGGAAAACTGCTTCAGCGGAGAGTTAGGCCCACTGGTTAGAGCTTCCCTTCACCTAAATAAATGCACATTAGTATAAAGACAGATATTTAAGAAGGATAAGATGATGGCGGGAGACTCCATCCATACAAACCTAATCTCCACCAGATTTGAAATCTCAATTAGAAAAAGTAAACTTCAAAAAAGTTTACCAAAAATGTTGAAATCCGTAGGTGATAGAGGCTTTTTTATTCTTTTCTTTTTTCTAGGCTCTGACCCCATGGGAGATTTGGAGATAGTCCTGTGTCCCAAAAGATTCTTTCTGTCCTCTTTGATGGACTCAGAAATCTTTGAGTTACTTGCATTTTAAATTAACTCATGTCGTGCAATGCATAATCAATCAGGGAGATTTTTCAATGGAAATTAAACAATTTTATCAGAATTGGTTTACAAATTTTATCTTTTTAATATAATACAGTTCAATAGCTCCATTCGTTCCTTTCATAACACACAGCCTTTCGAACAGACAGTTCCAAATCAGCCACTTGCTATTTAGCAAGTGTTTTTTCCTATACTGTGATTTGCTTCTGTTACATTAAAAATAGACCCTAACTTGCTTGGAAAGCATGACTAAAACTCAAACTCAGCCCTCCTGGCCTGTTCGCAAAGGAAGTTTTGCCATAAAAGACGAATTGCAAAATAATAGCTGAGTAGAGCCAAAATAGTCAATGTAATTACCCTTTGGTGCATTTTTGGGCTAATGATATTTAAATCAATATGACTGAAAAAGAAAAATAAATGTCAAACCAAATACCAAAGAATGAATAACCTACTGCAAGATTGCTAGAATCATTAGCAGTTCCCTGTGCTCTAAGATTGCTCTGAGAACCATGTCAATACTCTAGTCTCATGGTAATTTAAAAATCTAAAAAGCCAATACTTGTTTTGTCAAAGGCACAAATGTAAATCTAACTGAGACTATGAACAAATTAACACAAACCCCTGACTGCTCATGCTGGGATAGTTGTCAATTATTCTTAGGATATTTCTATCAAGAACTTTCTTCTAAAACTCAAAACTAGAGAATCATAAAAGTTGGAAAGGACTTTTAAAAAATGAATTCCTTGTTATAGATTTGAAAGCTACAGCTCACAAAAGTTAAGTGAGTTGCACAGTCACATTCCTGGCCTGTGCCTCTTGACTAGCTCAATGGTCTTTAAATTTGCTTATCTTAAGCATCATCCCAATTCTGTTTCCCCTATTCTATTGTAAAAGAGCATCTTCTGTTGACAGACCTTGGCCCTCAGGGGCCACACCAAAGACTCATTTGTCATTGTTCCTTCAAAGTTAACTCAAACAGACATTTTAGGGGCACTTTTTTTCTTCTGTGTGTGATATCCAAATGGGGATTTGTATGCTGTAAAGGTCGACGCTCCAACTCTGAGGTGTTCCACCTGTCATATTGAACTTAATCTCTCCTGAGCTGAGAGTGGCCATTGTCTGCTCTCTTGAAGCGGAGAATATACTTCCTTAAAGATCATAGAAAGTAGGCTGGAATGTGTTTTGATAAAAACAAAGACAAAACCCAGCTGTTATTCCCCAAGATCTCTCAGATCTCTTCACTATATATGAGACTCTCTAGGGGATGCTTTAAGGATTTTGAGACCTACAAAATAGTGAGAAAAGGAGTAGACACAACTCACTTAAAAAGATTTTGAAACATGAAAGACACCTTTCAAGGGAAGAATGCCAGCCCTATTAAGGAAAAGCATACATGGCCCTGTCCATGTGATGTGTTTGCACGTGACGGAATAGCGAGATGGATTATAACTTTCCCCCAGCTAAAACTGTAATCTGATTAACATTTTATCTAAGCCATACTAAACATGTAAAACTGATTCTTTTCTGGCATAAACCAGCCTGGCTAAGTTAATAATGAACACAATCATTTGAAAGGTAGTGGGATCGGGGGCAGATGATGGTGAAACTCAGGTCAGATTTAGCTCTAAGAATCAACTTGGGTTGCTTCTTAAAAAGTAAGAGACTAGTTCTCATTTCCCTTGAGCTATATGTGGATGTTTTCTGGACCCTTTCCCTCATGTCTTCCAAAAAAAGAATATACTCCTAGTCCTGCACAGTTGAAGCTCTGGATGAAAGGAGGACCCATTACTGGCAGAGTCGGTACTAGAGTGACCTTGAAGGAAACTATGAATGTGTTAAGTCTGTTCAGATGATACTAATGATGATGCTACTGTTTATTAAGGGCTTATTGTGTGCCAGGTGCCTTCTAAACACAGTAAGTATAGTATCTCATGAAATCTTTACAACCATTATGTGAGGTGGATATTATAGTCCTCGTTTTCCAGTGGAGGAAGAAGAAACTCAGAGGACTGAAGTTTCCTGTGAGGTCAATCAGCTGATTATGGTAGCCTGAGCCTGAACCCCTCATCACAGTGGCTCTCGTTCCATCTTCATCTCAAAGACCAGCTTCGCCTCCTTCCAATAGCCTTGCCCTTCGGGCTCCTCACTGCAGTGCTTCCCAGGCTGGCTTCACTCTGTTCTGTGTTTCCAGCCCCTAAGAAGTTTCTGTGACATGGGAGGAAGGGCCTGTTACTTAGAATCAGACAGGCCTGGATTTAAAACCCAACTTACTATTTATAGCTATGAGATCTTGGGCAAATGGTTTAGCCTCTTTAGGCCTCAATTCCTCACCTATAAAATATCTAATTCTTTTGCATATTTTTTCCAGGGGTCAGGTTCCAAAATGAACAAGTAAACAAAAAACAAAGATAATAGGTATGTTCTCGACAACCACTTATGGAGGTTCCACTTGGAGCCCCCAATATATAACAAGCATCTTTGTACACTGGAGATGTAGAGGTGGTCAAGACAGGTAAAGTCCTGCTCTTTTGGGGCTTACCTATTTCGTGAAGTCATCACACAGCATTAAGTGCTATTCAAAGACTTGGGAACTATGAGGAAAGCCTTCTCCAAAGAGGCCAGGAATTAGGTCATATAGGGCTTGTTTTCATGGTAAGCTGGGAGGTTTCTGAGCAGGGGCAGGTAGTGAGCTGAATTCCCTTTTAAAGCTCTCTCTGGCAGCTGTGCGGAGGACAGATAACAGCAGGGTGATAAATGGACAGCAGGGAGACCAGTTAGGAAGTTTGCAGGTGTGGGCTTGAGATGCTGACAGCTCGGGCTTGGGGTGGCAATGGAGATGGGAAGGAGCAGCAGATTCGGTTCACTCTTTGGAGGGTGAGCTAGTGAATTGGATGTGGAGTGTGGGAAAATGAGAGAAATCAACTTCAAAGGTAGTCATTATTTGCCACTAAGTTCCACATGTTTTTTTTCTTCAGTGCTGGTAATGCTTCTTTAGTTCAACACTTGGTATAGTAGTCTTCCTGGGGGCCATATAGTATGGGGCAAAAATTAGTAGCTCTAGATGCTAGAATCACTCTCAGCCTGGGGAGCTGCTCACACCATGCGAGGCTCGTGGGCCAAACCAGTAAGACCAGCAAATGCACCCAGCTCACTCGCTCTGGGGCATACACTATTTTAGTGAAATGCCAGGAATCCCACAGTATCCGTGGTATATAAATATGTTTATTCTCTACCTATTTCCCTCATTTTAAATTAAGATCAGTTAAACGTGCCTGATAAATATATAATGACTCCACAATAATGAGGATCACACTTATGTTATATCTTCTTCAGAACTCCGAGTACATTGCTAGGTAACTTAGCCAATAAGTCAAACATGTTCCTTTCTTTCCTTTTCTTCCCTCCCAATATTGCCTTCCCATCCTCCCCAATCAAACTTCTCTATTCAAGCTCTTATTCCCTCAGAATCTGCTCTCAGAAGTTTAATTTAATAAATTAATTCACTTCAAATCATTAATGAGTGTTTGTGAATAATCAATAAACAGACAAACAAATAATTCTGTATTTTAACAGGTATCTCATGAAAACATCATACTTCAAACAAAAGTCGAAGTCTAGTAATGGAAATATTGGCATCGTGGGTTTGTTAGAGAAGATGTTTGTAGGTAGGGGGAGCTTCCTGTGGCTGGGCATCACCGTCACACTGGGCCAATTACCCGTCAGTGTGGATAAGGTTCCAGAGACAGGATAGCCACACCTCAGCATCGTTCTCTGAGACCCACGGCCTTTTCTGACTAGGTGTGTGAAGGAAGCGTGCTAAAAAGGAAGAGAACTTGGTAATGGTTTCTCGGGAGAAATGTAACCCAGGCAGGTGTGTACCTCTGAGCAGAGTACAAGGCAACTAAAGCTGGAAAACTCAAGGCCCCCGTGGTGAGACGAAACCTCTGTAAAAGTCTCCCTTCCTAACTGACCAACTGTCGTTCTCAGTTAAAAATTAGTCTGGCACTTCCATATTTTCTTTCGCCATCCTTCCATCTTCACCTAACCACTGGGGAGAAAAAGCTAGTCTTCTGGCGTCTAGTTCGAATTCTGTGAACTACTGAGAAGTGCTGTCCCTTCCACCCTCATGTATAATATAAGAACAATGACATCCTCATCCTAATGTGGCTGTCAGGAGGATTCCATGAGGTTCCACACAGTGCTGCTCCATTGGGGGAATTTCTAATAATGTATTTATTCAATGACTATTTATTGAGCACCTACTATGTGCCGGGCACTGTTCTGCATACTGTGCAGGTGGCAGCGAATAAGGAATTTCCTGTTCTTATAGGGCTGACATTCTAGAAATGGTCAGAAACCTGATAAGCAAATAAAACTATAAACTCAGGCTGTCAATGAAGATAATCAAATAGGACAACAGGGTAGAGAATGGTGGGGGGTGGGCTGGTGGGCCCGGAAGACCTCTTTTGCACTGAGATCCATGCTTCGTAGTGCAAAAATAGTTCCCTCTGTCTCAGCATTGTGATTTACTACACCTATTACCATGTTCAAATAAAACTTTGATTAAAACAGAAGTTTGGGGAATGAGTATTTTCATTAACTGAATTTTCTAGGCCAAAGAGTGTTAATTCTGAAGTTCTTTTTGTTTTAACTATTACTATGTGAGAATGTTTAGAAATACAAATGTGTTTAGTTTATGTTCCTGACGGAATAAGTGTAATAGAAAGAAGGGCTAATGAATTAAAAACATCTTCTAAGACCTGAAGGTTTTTACTTGTATCCTAATTTAGTGCTTCAGATATTGAGGTTGTTAAAAAGGAATTTGGGGCTGAACTGAATACTGATTCCAGTTGTAACCTAGAAGTTCTTTTTGAAATAAATCAGTGTTACTTACTTTTGATCTAACGAGTAAGTTGTAGGGGGAATTATAAAATGCAATGTATTCTCCTAGTCTTCATTCTGAGTTCTTCATCTCATTCTCTTTGTCCTCTTGGCCCATCTCCTCAAACAGCCAGTGAGTTCATGTTCTGTTTCGGTTATCAAATCCATGTTCAAAAAATCATTTGTGCATAGGTTGGAAAAAATGATTGATACTAGCTGTTATATTAGTTTCCTATTGCTGCTGTAATAAATTACTACAAACTAAGTGGCTTAAAACAGTACGAACATATTCTCTCACAGTTCTGGAGGTCAGAAGTCCAACCTCGATCTTATGTGGCTAAAATCAAGGTGTCGGCAGGGCTGTACCCCTGTGGAGGCTCTAGGGGAAAATTAGTTTTCTTTTTTTTTCCCAGCTTACAGAGGCCTCCTCTATTTCTTGACTTGTATCTTGGAACCTCTGATAACATCCCCTGCTTTTGTAGTCATATCTCCTCCTTTGATTCTGACACTTCTTCCTGCCTCCCTCTTATAGCAACCTTTGTAATTACCTTGGTCCCCTTTGGCTAATCCGGGGTCATCATCTCATAGAAAGGTTCTTCATTTAATTTGTTTCCCTTTTCCCATGTGAGGTAGCATAGTCACAGGTTCCACTAGGTGGTGAACATTTTTGGTAGTGATGACGGTAGTGAAAACATTATTCTGTCTACCACAACTCTTATTCATCCAAGGGAAATTTGTTAACATGTGGACTGAACCAGTGTTCACATACATATCTTTTTATGCTAAGCCAGTATTTAAACCAGTACACTAAAGTTTCCCATAAGTGATCAAAGCAATCAATATAGTGATTAATACTTCAGGACCGACCTATTACTAGATCGTGTTCCAGACCATAGGTCCTGATTTGGGGTTGAAAACCTTAGTCTCTGGACCCAAGTTGCATTTATATATTAGGCTGATTAGAGGGCTCAGGTGTAACTTGCCATCTCAGGAGACCCTGAAGTCCCCAGGGATGTTAACATGATGTCAAACCCAGGATCAGGCAGAGCAAAGGTGTTTCTGGAGTGGTCAGTAGGGCTCTTTGCATAATTTTATACAAGATCCTTGAAGCTCTTCCACCACTTTGTATAGACAAAACAAAGCCAGAATTGTGACTGAATGACAACCAGGGAACCACATGAGGCAGCTGAACTGCTGAAGACATCGAGTTGAAACAGAGCAATTCGCCAATTCCTGGGAAACCTGGATTTTGTCTATGTCCAGGCCAATGCCAGCCAGGCTGCCTGCTCTACGTCCTCAGGCAAAGGACCTGGGAAAGGGAGCCACATGACATGGTGGCACGTTTTATATGTGTGTGTGTGCGGATTGACCTTGTTTTAGGGATAAAAAAAAAATGTCTCTTTGTACACGTTAGATAAGCATGGCCCTGTGGTTTGTTATTCAGGCCAAGGTCTTTCCTCTCTTTTTCTTATGTAATCAAATAAAATATAGTTTAATCCTGAATCCAGGGAAGAGGGAAAAAAAAGTGGAAAACTCTTTGGCCATCTCCCAACTTTGAGACAAACATTTTTCAAAAACTCCAAATTCCAGTCTTTTCCTTTATACAGAAAGCTCAATTTTCCTATCCAAATTGCAGCTTTTCCAAGATTAATGTATTAGTTCTTTGAGAAGATCAACTTCTCGTCTCCTACTCCCAATGTATTCGTTCATAATTTATTTTTTTATTCATTGATTGACTCGTATATGTTTATAATGGCTTGAGGTTGTAGAGCACAGTTTCTTGTCTTATTAGTTTATGATTTTGAAGGGAAGACTGGAGCCACTTTGAGTTACAGAACCACAGACTATTGAAGTTAGACCCTTTGATGTTTTTGGTGCCAGGGATAGCATCTGGGAGAGTAGACAATTGAACATTTATTAGTTGAAAGAATAAGAGCATTGGGAATGGTCCAGTAGAGGCCATGAAGCCAGGTGGCTCTCTCTTGGTGATAATGTTTGCAGTAACGTGGTAGAGGAAAGTGCAGCTTCCGGGAGTTAGAAACATGGAGTCTAGATCTGCCCGTGTATCTCATGACATCCTCTGGACCTCGGGTTTCTAGCTGTGGAATGAGAGACCTAGATGATGAGCCAGGCCTCTCGTGCTCACAATGCTCTCCAGCTATGCTCACTGGTGAAGTAACAGAGTAACTCAGAACCCACATCCAGTCTGGTGGGAAATTGGCCATTGTAATCTAAAAAATGCTATGATTGATTCAGTGGTACTATCTATGCCTTACACAGAGAGCACTTTACAAAGAACTAGACTATAATACACTTGACTTTTAAAACTATAAAAATATAAGTTTATTTTCCTTTGGTTCATGAAGTATTTCAGGCTCCAATAGCTACTCTGATCTATTTTATGAGCGGCCCGGTAGCAAGTTACTCTATTTAGTTAAGCTTTTTTCTCTCATTAGTTATAGAATATAAACCTTGCAAGAAAAGTCTTTATCGCCCATGCCTAGGTGAAGAAAAAGTTAAAGCAGCATTTCTAAGTTGATACAGCTAGTTAATAGGGAGCCAGAAAGAAGCCCAGTGTGCCCTGTTCTCAGGCCCTCTCTGTTCCTTGCTGCCATTAACAACCTTCATGCAAAAATATGTTATGCTTTGCAGTGACCTAGCACTGTTCTGGGTGCTGATGAGAGAGCAGAGAGCAAGCAGCCGGCATCCTGTGCTCAAGGAGCTCCCATCTTCATGGGGAAGATAGAAAACAGATGAATAAGATTATTGCAGGTGGCCACAGATGCTATGAAGAAAGCAAATCACAAGAATGTGATAAAATGAATGATTGGGCAGAAGTAGATAGTTTAGACTTGAGGTTAGAGACAGCCTCTTGAGATGCTCTTCAGCTACGATTGTGGGTAGAGTCATAGACTCACTCAGAACTCACTTAGGAAGCATACCACCATCCAACACTGTGGAGAGCTACATTATCCTAATCTATAGAATGGTGTCATTTTCTAGGTACCATCTGAGTTGAGCCAACCATGTAGATACCTGGGAAAGAGTCTTCCAGGCACAAGGGACAGCACAAACAGGGACCCAGAGTGAGAACAATGAAGAGACAAAGGCTAATGCAGCTGCAGTTTGGGGACCGAGATAGAGAGTGGCATGTGATAAGGTCAGAAAGGTTGGCAGAGTCCAGAGCTGCAGAGCCCTACGAGCTATGGTAAGGTGTTTGGGGTTTATTTCATGTACAATAGGGAGACTTTGGAGGGTATTAAACAGGGCAGTCACAAGATCTAGTATATGATTTTAAAAGATCATTCTGACTGTTGTGTGGAAAATGGATGTAGAGAAGCAAAGTGGAACAAAGAGACCAGTGAGGAGGCTGCAGAGAGAGTGATGGACAAGGGAGGCAGGAATGGAGATGGAGAGAGATGGAAAGATTCAGGGCATATTTTAAAAGTGACATCAGTAGGAACTGCTGATGGGATGTGAAGTAAAGGAGAAATCAGTGATTTAGCAGCTGCAAAGACTGGGGGACAAACAAACAGGTGTTTTAGAGGGGAATGATGCCTTGGATGTCACTCATTTATAAGGTCACCAGGAGTCAGAGCCCATTCAACAGTACGTAACACAAGTTTAGGTTGCCTGTTAGACAATTCTCTAATTTATTCTAATATTTGCCCCTGTTCTCTGAATTAAATGAAACTTCCTGTGTCATGCTCTAGAAACCTCACTCAGGTTCCTGCTTGTGATTCTTGGACAGGCATCAGTTGTTTTTTAATGGCAACGGTGATGTAATAGACTTGAGAAGATATCTGAATTTCCCATTTGGAGATGCTCCCTCCTGGGTTCTGGCTGTGCTCAGCTTTTTTCTCTTTGTACATCATTATGAGGAGTCCACATCACAGATGTGAGAGGCAATGAGGCCAGGTAGACCAAGAGGCCCAGAAGGCAGAGAGACGACTGAGTCATAGACCCAATATATGACCCTCAGGAGCCCAGGATTGGGCGGTGAGCATTTGGGTTTCTTTCTATTTATATTATATTTGGGCAAACAGTAGATCGTATGAGATGCGATGTTTAGTTTGGGAAAACATGGAGTGAGAGGAGAAAGCCAGCAGCTGTCTGCCTGTCAGCAGAGAGAAGGGGATCAGGAGTCCTTGGACATCCAATAGAAAGAATCCAGAGAACCAAACAGATGAGCTCATTTCCTTAGAGACCAAGAATACGGAGAAAGGATGCATTCTAACTTGAGTTGATAGAAGATACAGGTTAAAACTACAAAAAGATGTGAACTTCCAACATAAGCAGGTGGAAGAAAACTTGGGCTGGAAGTAGAAGAGAGATTCGAAGAACTAAAGAAAGAAATATAGTTTGTTTGTTTTTATTTTATTGTTGTTATTTTTTTAATTTTTTTTTTTTTTAGCACAAACTAAAGCAGTCTCTAAAGGCAACTGATCCGGATGCTCAAGACTATATATATATATGGTTTTTTCCTAAGGATATTTACATCATTGATATTTCTAGTATCATCACACAGCTGAAAATTAGTATCCACTCACTACTTTCAATTTTAAAATGGTAAAGAGAGTGAGTACTGTAGTCAGAGAGCCTGGGTTTAAATCCTGACTCTGTCATCTACTAGCTATTTAAGTAACACTAGCTATATCTCAAATGCTTCATCTTTAAAATGGGGCCAATAATAGTCCCTACCCCATAAGGTTGTTGTGAGGATAAAAGGAGTTAATAGATGTTAAGCCTTTAAAGCAGTTCTTGGCACATATTAAGCCCATTAAAATAGCATTTCTTATAAGAAAAAGAAGAGAAGGAAAAATGAGGCAACATATTGTAGCTTCTTAGTCCCCCAACTCCTTATGAGATCAAGGAAGAGGACAAAGTGAACATAGGTGACTTTCATCGTGTTATCTTGGCATTCTGGTAAAAGTAATCTCTGAAAAGCTGGGGACCCACTAGGTCATCTCTCTCCTATTACAGAGGAAGAGGAGGACGATATATTAGTCATTTACACAGCATGGGTGAAAACAGCAGCACGATGTCCAAATCTGCCTCCTAAAAGCATTGCTAAGTAATTCAACATGCCTGAGACATAGGCAGATGGTGAGATCCTTTGAAATGCCTCTGTGAAATATCTGGAAGCTTCACAGATTAATAACATTAGGAAATGCTATTAGGAAAATCCTGCATTAGAAACATCTAATGCCTGACGACCTTGACTGCTATCCTCTTCGGTTTATGCCATTTCTATCCTAAGAAAACAAACTTTTAAAAGTTATTTTTAAATGTAATAGGAAGAATTATCAATCCATTAAGGAAAACAAACCCATTCTAATTAACAACTATTCATGGGAAGAGAGCTTCCTGCTGCAAGGCTAGATAAATGCCAACGTAAAACTGCGGAAATTGTGCCAGTAACACAGTTCAGTTCCATTATTTTGTCCTCATTCAGCTAAGCAATTGATATCTGATTCTTTGGCTGGTGGGTGTTGATGGAGAGGGAGTGATTTCATGAACAGCTTCTGGACTGTGGCTCAAGGAACATAATAACGTACAGGACAGGCTCACCCAGTTAATGTGTCCCCAGACAAACCTGCCTGAGAAAACAGAGACAGAGCAGCCATCCTATGACCTCAGAGTGGAGACTATCCCCTGTTACTTGTCAGTCTTCTTCTGGGAGTTTGTACCCCAAATCAGCCCCTTTAACTTAGTAAAATTTTCAAATTCTAGAATTGGCCCCCACTGAAGCAACTTTCTTCTTGACAATAAGAAACTAGACGGTGTTTTTTTTCTCCTCCTGTTAGCAGAAGTTGCTATGACGGTGACAATAAAAGTTGCTAAAAAACCAAATACCTATCTTTAAACGATTGATTTGAGTGCTTCATTTCATTCTGTTTCATGACCTTGATAGCTAAGTTGCTATTTAATGAAGGATTTGTAAGTGCTGTTACTTAATATTCAAAAGTACCCTTCAGGTGCCCATCTCCAGAGTAAATGGGAGATAAATTCTGAACAATCATTTAGATGATTAAGGAGTATAATCACTGTCCAGGGACATAGGATTTCAGCACTAACCAGAACAAAGAAGTGGATTATGCAGCTAATTATCACCACACGTATAAACATGAGCTGTTCAAATTAGCTTCTTTTCAAAACTACTGTTTGTTTAACTTAGACAGTGGGACTTATTGATAAAAACATTCTATTTGCTAGAAAAGCCTTCATAGAAACAAATCCCCAAGAGTCAAGCAAATACTAAGACTGAGAAACATCAAAAGAGCACCTCACGATATTAGATGTTTTCACTGATCCTTGTTGGACAGCCAACACTCACCGGGCTCTGTCTTATTTGATGACAATTCAGCAGACAGAACTCTTAGACACCTGCCATATCAGCAAATTGTTTTCTCCCCAGGAACAGATAACACGATATATTGGTCAATAGAACCTATACTGTTAGGATGAAAAACACATTCGTGGGTTTTTTCAAGTTGAAAGGTGATGACCTTCTGGCTCAGCCAGACAGGTTAAGACCCAGTGTGCCCTAGATCACACAGCGAGCGGCAGGCCCAGAACATGAAACTGAGTTTCCCGACTGCTGACTCAGTGCTCTTTCTATCTTGCTGAGCTTCCTCTTAGAGAACACATGTAAATCATTGGAGTTAAAAAAAATTATCAGACATATTCAGCTGGCTTTACACTTGAGATAGGCATTAATCATGTTCTTTTTCCTTAAATGTACTTTACTGAACATAATTTTACATTTTCTGGGAAGTAGCATTGATTATTTCATTGCATACAACTGTGATTTGGGGGCTTTTGAAGCATGAGCTATTTTGCCCTCCACCCTCAATAGTGACTTTTTACTCAGCACTTCTTCTGTCGCCTTCCTTACCTTACCATTGCCATGAGCGTGAGTCTTCTGTGAGCTAGACATGCTCTAGAGACCTGGAAACAACAGTGAACAAACGGATGTGGTTCCTCCCCGTACGGGACTTCCGGTCTAATGTGGAATCCAAACAAACCAAGAAAATAATTACAATCTGAGACGAGTTCTCTGAAGATAACTGTTCTATCTTGTAAAGAATAATATTAGAGGAGAGAACTCCTGCAGAGAGGTGAGAGAGTGAAGGTCTTGCTGTGGAAGTGACAATCAAGCCACAATTTCCCAACCATGGGAAAAACACTGTCCCTTTAATTGATCCTTTCTATCCAATGTTCCCCTCACTCTTGTGCTAAACTCAGCAAATATCAGAAACATAAATTAATCTCACATAATCAGAAAACAGAGATGTTGATTTTAAGGGGGTTTCAGTCCTTTCTTAGGTGAAAATATATGATTTTTATGACAGCTATTTTTTTCATTCTTCACCTCACTTTGGAAATACATGCGAAGCAATGAGCACCAGGGGAATTAAAAATGAAGAACACATGGCCTCCTCTACTTTAGGAGTTGTATTAGTCCGGAGAAGCTAGGCTATGTTGTGATATCCAGTTATCCCCAAATGTCAGTGTCTTCACAAGCAGTAGCTTATTTTCCACTCACACAATTTCCAGGTGAGTGGGCAGTTTTCCTAGATGGCTGTCTTACAGTCCTCGGGGATCCAGATATCTTTCATCCTGTGATCCTGGCCTCTATCCACAGAAGCCGAAGAGGGCTGGAAGGTCATCAAATATTTTTAAAGGCCAGTCCTGGAAGATGTTTACATCCCTCTACCCGCATCCACCAGTCAGAACCCAAACACAAGCTGAAACTAACCGCAAGGAAGATAGTGAAATGAGGTCTCCCTGTTTGCCCAGACAGGAGAAATGGACTTGATGAAGATATATCTATTCTCAATCCTAGGAAGCTCTGAATGTGGTGGTCCAGAAGGGTCAGCAGACCTTAAAGTATCTTTATTAGGCACTAACTGTCAAAAACATTAAACAGGTGGAAACAAACATCAAAGCACACAACATGAGATTGATTAATCAGAATGGCTGATAAATGAGGTCGTCTAGAGAAACGGGGGTTGAACAGAGTCCTAAAAGATAAATAGATATTTAAATGATAGAAATAAAGGAGTGCAATTAGACAAGGTATGGAAATGTGAAAGTTCATACCAGCCAGGATCAGTGAGAGTTTTGGTAAAACTGGAGAAAACAAGAGTGAAGGCAAAAGAAGGACCAGAGTCCCAAAGGTCTTAAATGTTTTGTGAGAAGTTCAGATTCTGTTCTGTTGGCAATAGGGCACCATGGAAGGTTTTCGAGTATGTAGTAACAGCATCAGGTTTGTGCTTGGAAAAGAGATATTTTATTTTCTATGTATTTAATTGTTGGCTGAGGTTGGTGGGAAGCTTAATGACTGATAATTAGGGATGTTGCTATTTCATAACAAGCAGTTCTTCTACGAATTGAAAACACTATGTGTGTAGTGGAGAAGCTCATTAATCCTCATTTTTTTTCAAGAATAAGACAGATGAATCAAATATTCCTATATGATCTGCTTTACCGAACTGAGGAAATTTCATGCCAACAGCACAAATGATACGTAAGAAGAGTTTCAGGTTGCACCATTTGTCAGCCTTGTAGAGAACTGTGTCCAAATGCTCTTGTGGGGACGAGAGCAATGTGCCAGCTCCACAGTGGGGCTGAGGATACTGAAATTAGATTCCAGGGGTTTTTCAGCAAGACTTTGTGTATGTTGCCATCAGCACTTTTGGGTTCTAGCATTCAACTTGTCTCTGATCAGATAATAACAGCCCAAATCTTAAATTTTAACCAAAAGATAAATATCCATTTCTTCGTGGATTCCCAATCCTATTGCTGTTTTGTAGTATTGATAGTTAAATATATTTCTCCATCACAGCACTTGTCTAAATGCGTGGAAATACAGTTGAAGTACTAACATAGAGGAAGTTTCTTTTGTTTCTTTGTAGCTCCCCAACTAAGGTCCCAAGCCAAGCCTTTTCATTCCCGCAACCACAATCTGGACAAGAGTAGAAAATAAAGACACATGAAAAACTTAAATTTGGGTAATCTTTCTTCAGAGAAATTTGTCATACTTCACTTTAGTAGAAGTCACTATCAGTTCTCTAACAGTCGATTCTTTCCTTACTCCATGTGGTCAGAGCCCTGATTTTGTACAGTTGTTCACTTTATCTAACCTGACTCAGAAGCAAACCCCGATTAGTCTAATCTAATCACATCAATCCTGTGTCCCTCTTCAGCAATGAATTCAGGGATGAGGTAGTCCTATCAATGAGGCATAAATGTAAGTCTGCCTCAGAAATGCTACCTCGATTTAAAAAGCAGAATGCTAGCATTTGTCCCTTTTCTTTCACTGGATGCTGGAGCAGTGTAAGTGTCCTGAGGATGACAGCAGGAAGATGGGAGGAGCTTAGGGCTCTGGTGGCATTACAAAGTCACTGGCTTAACCAAGCCTAAAGGTGCTCTATACCTGGTCCTCTTTTATGTGAGATGATTCATTTTCTGTACTTTTGTAAGCTGGGCAACTTGGCGTTTTCTGTTATTTACAGCAAAAACACTATAACCAATAACAATGGTACATAATTTTCATCATTTTTTACCATCCCAGTGAGGAAAGCAGAAGGTCAAAGCACAGCCCTCACATTACACTACTCTAGGCTATAACATAATCTGTGCCAGAAAACAGGTTTGTTTTCTGCAGTTGTACAAAGCGGTTCCAGAAAGCAGGCAGTGAGCAAATGGCTTAATCTGGGTTAAAGAGGGGATCAGAAAGAAAGCCGGGAAGAGTCCAGCCAAGATAGTGGCTTTCTCCTAGAAGTCAGCTGGGCTCTGATTATTTTTGCCCTTACCTTTGGCCACTTGGCTCAGCATCTCGAAGCTTCAGCTTTTCTTATCTATAAAAAATGTACCTTGGATGTTGTTGTGAGAATACAAAATAATGCCTGATAAGTCATCTAGAATAACAGCCCACACAAGATGGGGATTCGGTAAATGCAGGTTTTAATTTAACTAGAGGGATAATTCACAGATTTTTTTCTCCCTCAGATCTTTGATGGCAACAAAGAATCTCTGGGCCATTTACCCTCCTATTGTCACTTGATATTACAAATTTATAGGACAGAAGGGAAGGATAGGATATTGTTTCATGGATGAGACTCAATTCACAGCTATGATCTGTCAGTCAGAGCTTCATGCCTGACACCCCTGTCCATCCAGCTCTAGCTCCTATGTGGGAAAGCTCACACAGATCAAGAAAGACCAGGAGACCATACCTGAGAACTAACCCACTCCCCAGCTTTACTGAGATATAATTGACATGTAACATTGTGCGCATTTAAAGTATACAAAGTATTAATTTGATACAATTATATAATACAAAATGATTGCAACCTTAGTGTTATCTATCACATCACATAATTACTAGTTCTTTTATGTAGTAAGAACATTTAAGATTTACTCTCTCAGCAACTTGTAAGTACATAAGACAGAATTATTAACGGTAATCACCACACCGTACATTAGAGCCCCCAAACTTATTCATCTTATAACTGAAAGTTTACACCCTTTGACCAACATCTCCCCATTTCCCCCACCCGCTGATAACCACCATTCTAATCTGTTTCTGTGAGTTCTGCTCTTTTAGATTCCATGTATACAGTATCTGTCTTTCTCTGCCTGACTTATTTTACTTAGCATAATGTTCCCAAGGTGCAGCTGTATTGTTAAAAATAGCAGAATTTCTTTCTTATGGCTGCATAACAGTTTATATACATACATACATACACACACATATGTACATATATATGTACCACATCTTCCTTATCTACCCATCCATTGACAGACACTTAGGCCATTTCCATATATTAGCTATTGTGAATGAATACAGGAGTGCAGATATCTCTTTGAGATCTTGTTGTCATGTCCTTTGGATATATATACCCAGAAGTGTAATTGCCAGATCTATTTTTAATTTTTTGGAGAAACTCCATACTGTTTTCCACAGTAGCTACACCAATGTGCATTCCCACCAATAGGGCACAAGGGCCCTGACAACCCATTTTCTTAAGCTATATTGCCACCTAAAAACTTAGAGAAAAACTGGGTTCGTAAGAGGCATTTCAACTGAGGTCTGTGCTACTTACACATACTCCCCATTAGTCTTTTTCATAACTACTTGTTAGCCTCCCATTTGAGAAGAGAATAAAAAGCCTGGAATGTTCTTGCTAGGAATGGTAATTGCTCATTAGAACTTCGTTTCATGATAATTGTACAATTCATTATGCTGAGTACTTCATTAGAAGCATCGTAAAATTTCTGACAACTTGAATGTGTTACACTGAATATCAAATGAATCTGATTTAGAGCTTTACTGTTTCTTGAAGGCATTTTCTAATTAATCCAAGTCTGAGAAGCCAGAAAAAAAGAGAATCTTCATATTTTATTCTGGGGGTCATTATTGAAGATGTGTTTAAAAACAAAACAAAACACAACAAAACATTGTAAAATAATAAGCTTTCTTTAGAA
Source organism: Rousettus aegyptiacus (assembly GCF_014176215.1). Taxonomy (NCBI): domain Eukaryota; kingdom Metazoa; phylum Chordata; class Mammalia; order Chiroptera; family Pteropodidae; genus Rousettus; species Rousettus aegyptiacus. The sequence goes on from NW_023416286.1 coordinate 35,922,004, forward strand.
CGGAAAGAAAAGATAGCCCATGAACAGAAAATAGTCACAATTAGGCCACATCTGTCTTACCAAATACAAATAGCTCAGAATAATCTGCAATTAATACTAATCCAAATCTTTTTATAGTGCCGTTAGGGACTTTTGGGTAAAGATAACAAACAGATCGAACATTTTCATTTAACTCCCTTTCCTCCTGAAAGACTACTAAAATGACAGTAATGGAGGCTTAAAAGGGATATAAACCCACAAGGACAAAGAAAATGAAGGAGGAGACAAGAGCAACAAAATCTTGGAAGGTGGAAGTAGAAAGGCAAGGACAACTGACTTTGTGGACCTAAGAAAGCAGAATCCTGAGCTGACAGAGAGGGAAGTGAGAACCTGTCCCAAAACACTCAGAAATGACGATTCCAGTAATTGTGGGTAAAAGTGGGGCTCTAAAAAGATCAGCTGAGAGTCTGCTTAGGACACTGCCCAGCTAAGACACTGTCCCTCATCCCAGTGACACAAGTCAGAAATCGTTGATTTGCAAATATACCATAATAAAACAGGGGGATCAAATGAACATTTTCATATATAACGATGAGGCCCTCCTTCCAAGTCCTATTAGGCTAGCCATATACAGGCAGCCAGGCCTAGACCCTGAGCATAAGCTTGGAAGATCCTTCTTTGAGGAATCTGACCAGTGCAAGGGGAAATACCTGAATGTATTGGTCTTGGGAAGTCCCCAAGAAAACAGCCAGTCAGAGTAGTAATTCTCAAAGTGTGGACTCCAAACCTCCAGTATGGGCATCACCTGCGAACTTACTAAAAATACAAATTCTTGCACCCTGCTTCAGACCTATAGAATCAGAACCACTGAGAGTGGGGCCCCAAGGTCTATGCTTAAAAAGCCCCCCAGTTGAGAACCACTGCTCTTCAGGAGAGCTTACCAGGGTCACAGATTGTCCCTTCCTTATAAATATGAGCAGACATCAAGGATGAGTAGATAACAGAAGAAAGATGGAAAACAAAATACACTGAAAGAAAATAATCTTGGAAGAAAAAGAAACTATGCGAGAAAAAATTAAACTTGGAAAACAGGTAGCATCAACACCCTTGGAGAGGTGATGAAGATATTTCATCCATGAAGCTAGAAGAGGTTGCAATTTTTTTTTTTTTAAAGAAGAAGTTCTTTAGAAAACAACAAAAATGTACTTTTGAAAATTTAAAGTCAGGTATTAGAAATGAATTCAACAAAAACTAAAAAGTAAAGCAAAAAAGACTTAAAAATAGAAATAGGAATTTTTTTAAAATCTGAGAATTAGTCTAGGTGCGTGGTTGAGAACTGCTGGTGTAGGAAGACGAACATCCAAATTATAAGAGATACAGACAAAGGAAGCAGAGATGAGGAAATACTCAATGAAATAACTGAGCATTATTTTCCAGCATCAAAGAACATGCATTTCCAGATTGAAAGGGCCCACCCGGTACCCAGTCAATGGATGAAAGTAAATTCATATCAGACACATCATTGTCAGATTTCATACTGTGGGAATAAAGACAGAATCCTGCAAGCTTCTCGAAAGAAAAACTAGGCACATACTAGGCATTAAGAACCAGGTTGCCTTCAAACTTCTCAGGAGCAACAGTGGATCTTGGAGGACAAGGGAGCAAGGCTTCAAGAACCTTAAGAAAGATGATTTCCAATGTAGAATTCTATATCCTGGTAGATAATTAATCAAACGTGGAGACAGAATAAGCATAATCAAATGTGAGGGTAGAATAAAGACCCTTAAAAATAGGCAAATTTCCAAAGCTCTTAGGTTGGGAAGTTGAATTTTACAATAAGAATTAGGTAGAAGTCACTGTCGAAGCATTAACTTCCAGTTCACAGAGACACTTATGAGACAAGTGTATAAACCAAGGACTTTTCCATGGCCGCTGTTTTGTCCCTCTGCCCCTTTGTCCTTAAGATACTTGCCTCAACTTCAGAATTTCTATCTAGGAGGGGCTTGAGGTAAAAATCTGGTTGTTAGAGTAGGAGGCCAGCCCTGAGTTCTTGCTTGAAGCTTCATTTAAAAAGTTAGCATCTTCATTAAAAACTTAGATTTCCTATCATTTTAAATATTTTTCAAGATGATTTTATTTATATATGTAAGGTGAAGAAAATATTATCTGCCCTTATCAAATAGTACTTTGATCATTTTAATTTGGAGTGAATTAAAGTACTGGTGGAAATGGGGACTGTGGGCCTGAGGCCTACCTTCAGCCGCCCTTGGCCCTGCGTCCTGGGATGAGAGTAGGAGCAGAGGTGTTCTTCACAGTAGGTAACTTGGCGGCTGTTTGGATGTGCCTTCCGGTCCCTAGGAACGAATCTCCTCAGGTCTGACCTGACTGAAGTCTCTCCCAGGGAACCTCTCCCTTAGAAGCTGTTCCTATAAACTGCCCAGCTGGCCTCCTTAGAGCCAGCTTGCTGCAACACTGCCTTCTCAAAGAACTGCTCTTCAAGAGATTTGCACAAAGATCCCTAGATTTGCAAAGCCCAGTATTCTGGATAATAGCACAATGTCACACTCCTGTTTTCTTCCTCAGCTTCGTTGGCCTGAGCCCTAAAGTAGGACCCAGATCCACTGACCTATCGGTGAACTTTGGTGGTTAAAAGCCTGAGCCTTGGAGTAAGACCATGGCTTCAAATCCTGACTCTGCAAGCTATCTGGAGAATGGGACAAAGTAATCTATCTCAACTAGTGGTTGTGAGGATTAAATGAGATAATATCTTCAGAAATTAAGTGCATTAAATCCTCAATCAATGATAGACCAATAATAAAATTAACTAGGACTCTGGAAGAGTTTCCTCCTAGGAGAAAAACACTGAAGAAAAGGCCTCTCTCAGCTTAAGTGTGTAGGAAACAAGGCGAAAATCCCTTAGTTCCTTTATTTGTATTCTCCACTTTTTCTTTCCTTGCCTCCCATATTGGCCTGGGGATACATCTACAATTAAGTTCAATTTCAGCACCAGATCTGAATACCCTTAGTTTGAAATATAAGAAAACCACAACATAGATGGTTAAAAAAAATTTAAAAGACAAAATGAAGCACAACATAAAGCTTCCCCCCTTTTTTGCTAGCAGTGTGTCCCTAATTTGTCTCTAATGTCCACCAGTGGGTAGAGTGATAATAATGACAACAGCCATTATTAGTCGAGTGTTTACCATGTGCCAGGGTGTTTTCCAAGTGTTATACTAGGATTATCTCATTTAATCTTTGCGGGAATCCTGGAGACAAGTACGATTGCTATTCTCTTTTTGCAGATAAGAAAACTGGGGCTTAGGAATGGCAACTAACATGGAGAGGCAAAGAACAGCTCGGTGGATGGACGAATATTTCAACAGCCTGAGTTCTTGAAAACGCAGTAGCCAGCTTCATACAGTAGGAACTTTCATTGACTCCACACTCGTCCTCCACGGCTTCTAAGAAAAGTTTGGGCAATTGTTAGTTTTCCTTTTAGCCCTGTGTAGCTAGCAGGAAACTCTCCATATGCTCAGGGATATTTCTCTATCCTTTGCCTCAACACAGAGAGCTACATAGCAGGAGTTGGTCCATGGGGGCTTTGAGGCAGAGACTGCCAAGGCTCAGGAAGACTCTTTGCCTTGGCTCCTTTTTTTGGCCGCCCCACCCTCCAAACCTGTTAAAGGTAAGGACTGGGACTCAGATTCTTTTGTCTTCCCCAAAAGGGCTGCACAGCAGAAGAAACTATGCCAGTCCTGCCATCCTCATTCATCCAATTTTTTCCCCATAAACCTTCAATTCCCTTTTTGTAAGATTATTCCCAACAGATAATTCCAGTAGAAGCCTAGACTAGATGATCTGCAAAGAGCCAAACAACTCTGAAATTCTGCGATTCTGTTGTTATATTACTTATTGTTATATAAACCTATAAATGTACTCATCATAGGTTTTAAGGGAATCCAGAAATGTCATTAAATATTATTGCTTCCCTGCGATCCCTTTTAGGCACTGACAGTTGAGGTCACGTTTCCGCTAATCTGAAGAGAAATCAGAAGAGCTATGACCTTGAACTGACCTTGTTTGGGCCTCTCTGTGGTTGACTAAGAGCTCCCCTTTGACCACTGTCATCCAGCCCCTCCCTGAAGGGTCCGTGAAGAGTAGCTGTGGACAGGACCACTCTCAGAGAGAACTCCGTGGGTGGAGCCCAGGCTTGGAAATCACACCTGCGAGGGTTTAACGCCCAGCTCTGCTACTGACTGCCAATGTCACCCTAACCTCTGTTTTCTCATCTGCAAAATAGATTTAATGCCATCCTCTCCAGAGAGCTGTGGTGGGAGTGGAATGACCCACATATGAGCCAAAGCTGCCATAACGCCCATCTCATGGTAAGCCACTTACTCGATCATGTTAGTTATAGCCTGTTACAAAATCAAATTGCCCTGTCCATTGTAAAAGTTTACAGCATATAACGCAGGGCTGGGGAACCACTGTCATAGACGTTGAGACTTCGATTTTATCAGCAATGACCACCACTGATATGTGAGAACCAGACCAGGAGTATTAAGGCTATCCCTACTATCATTTAAAAAATCATATTTAATTTTGTAAATTTGATTGTATTTTTAATCTCAGTTGTCTGTTATTATCAATTATGAAGAATTTTTCTGGCAAGTAAAGTTAACCAAGGATGGACTGGTTGCTTCACCATGGCAGGGATGCCTTAAAAGTGGGGCTGAGGACTCCTGGCTGGAACATGGCAGAGGGCATTGAAGGACCTAGTAATGGTCTGCATTGATGACTTTAAGTTTTCTGAGGCTCCAAACGTGCATTACAGGTCTCTAAGCGGACTTGGCAGTGCACGATTTTTGCTTCAAGTTTCTTTGGTCTTACAGATTACCCCTCAAATAATTGAGAATCTATCAGCAAACATTAGAAGCAAGCCTCAGATGATCAACCTTCACGTTCCCCTTGGTGAGTTTTCTAGAAACTCAGCTACTGTGTATAATATTATTCATGCAGTCCCCTGAAAAATGACCTGACCTCTCCCTGTATCTTAGAAGATGGCAGATGCTTCCGACACTCATCCCTATGGCTACAGGGGCAAGACGAGGAGGCAGCAGTGCTATTTACAGATAAGAGCCAGCATTTGTAGGGTGAACACGCCCAACCTACAAAATTTATAAAATTTCCATGCAAGTAGGAAGGAGGAGGACAAATGGCTGCCAGGCCTGTGCGTTTACTGACTCAATGCCAAGTCCAGGACACAGAGCACTCTACACTTGATGCTTCAGTTGGATTGCTTGAGTATTGACACAGTCTTGTAAACCGAGACTCTTCAAAGGAGTGGAAAGAAAAAATAACTTTAGAGGAACGTTCACACAGAGTTTTCCCTTGGGTTCAGCTGCCCAAGTGAATTAGCATCAAACCGTCACCCTGGAATGGGGTCGAAAGAGTCGGTTTTCCCGCCTCACACAAGGAGCGCACTCAATAAGGGTGCTGCCTGGTTTTCATTTGGAGGAAATTTACATTTGATCCTACTCTCACCCCCAAACTTCTACCCTCCTATCTGCTTGACTCTATCTTTCTGAGGCCCATATATTTGCAAAAAAATGCCTCCACTGTTTGTTCCCCTGGTGACTTGGCTATAAAATTTCTCTCCCTCAATCTTTCTTCCATCCCAAGCAAAACTCCCATTCTTGAGTTCAGACTAGTATCAATAAGGATTTTGGAGGGGGAAAGACAGTGAACTAATTCACACTAAAAAGCAAATAGCTGATAAATCCTTAGAGCAGTTCTAATGTTTTGTACAGATGTAAGTATCCCAGTTATATGATTTCAGGGTTTTAAAGTTAAAGACCAAGAGCAAAAAAGTTTTACGGAGTGAGAGTTACCTCTCTCCCCTGTGCTCCTTAATCTGATAGTAAGCAAATGTTGCATCCGGGAATAGCAGATGATATTGTTAATCTCCAAATATTCAGAGATCCACAGTCAGAATAGATGAGAATCATGGAAGCCTCTGTGGACATACAAGAATAGGGTTGTAACTTCACACAGGGTTCTCGAATTCCTGGGGCTTCCCACCCCTACTCATTCTGCATTCTCCTCTCCCCCTACACTCAGTGCCAAAGAGGACTTTTTTTTTTTTTTTTTTTTTTTTGGTTATTTGAGAGTGTGTGGGGGAGGAGTACCCCTTGATGTTGGAGTTTTGACATTTGAATAATAAATGTTAAAACTTATCAGTGGCTTACTATGTGTTACTACTGTTCAAAATGCTTTCATTTATTCATTTAACAGCAATTTATTGAGTGCTTCCTATGTGCCAATCACATCGAAATGCTATTTAGTCATTTATTCAACCAATGCTTGACCTCTTATGTGTCGAGTGTTGTTGTAAATGCTTTTCATTCATTCATTTATTCACTCATTCATCAGCAAGTATTTACTGAGAGACTCCAGTATTCCAACACTGTTCTAGGCTCTGTAGTGATGAGCCAAACAGAGCTTCTGCCTTTAGGGAGATGACATTCTATTGGAAGTTGCCAGGCAATGCACAAATACACAAGAAAACATATAGTTTATCAAATGATATTAAGTCCTTTGGAGAAGAAGAAAGTAGCTGAGGGGAACAGACAATGCAAGTAGTCTCAGTCCTCATTGATAAGGAGGCATTTGAGCAGAGACCTGAAGGAGGTGAGCAAGCAAACCATGACAAAATCAATCAGAGAAAACAACAGTACGAAGACCCTGAGGTGTGAGTGTACCTGGCATACTTGAAAAAAAAAACAAAAACAAAAAAACAAGGGTAGGAGGAGAGGAGTGAACAAGAGGAAGGGTGGTGTGTGCGTTAAGAGGCAGCTGGGAGAGAAGCTACGTAGGGCCCCCAGGGCTCTGGAAGGACTAGGTTTTTGCTGTGAGTTGGATGGGAACCAAGGGAATGACTGGTTATAACAGCTGCTGAGTTAAAAATAGAATATATAGAACATCAGGATGAAAATCAGGGGACCGATTTAATGGCTAGTGCAATAATCCAGGCTAGAGGGATGGTGGCTCAGGTCTGTGGCAAAAACAGCAGAGGTAGTGAGAAGGGGTCAGTAGTGGGGTAGTTCTAAAGGTGGAGCCCACAGGACTTGCTGATGGATTGGATTGGTATGTGAGAAGGAAAGTTAAAAATGATTCCAAGGAATCTGTCCTGTGCAGCTATGAGGATAGAGCTGACATTTGTCGAGACAGGGGATACTGCCAGAGGAGCTGTTTTGGGGAAGAGGTGAAATGCAGAGGTACGTTTCAGATACAGATTTCCCCCGTTATCAGAGAGTAGAGTGTTCCAATGAAACCTCAGTAAGTCAAACTGGTCTAGTGTATAGTAGGCACTCAAGTTTTTGTTGACTGAATGCAGATGATACATTTAAATTAAAAAAAACTTTTTCTGATGTATTATACTAAACTGAATAAGTTGAAATGTAACAGTAATAAATTGTAAAGCCATTTATTCAGTTTCAAAAAAATCAACAGGGGCAAGAGGGAGGATACTTGTTTCAACAGCAATTTAAATGAAAAACACTTGGGAACTTTAGTTTAGAACTCAGTAAAAGCCAAATGTAGGAAGCACGTACTATACAGTTGATGTGATATTAGACTGTTTTCATAGGAGAATAGTTTCTAGATCAAGGCAAGACATCATTCACTGTACTCTTAGGTACTTAAATCTTATCTAGAGTATTGGAATTGATAATTAGATGTCACATCTTAGGAGGGACATTGATAAACTAGATCACCTTCAGAGGATTGAGGGTAGGGGGACTAAAAATCTAAATGTCATGAAATATTATGCTTTGAAAGAACTCATAATATTTAGCTAGAAGAAACAATAAAAAGTGATACCAAGATTTATTAGATGATACTTGGAACTTCATCAAACTTTTGTAATTATGAAACAATATCTATAACATACCACCAAAGGACATGAAATAGTCAAAAGTGGTATCCCCACCATGAAGTCCCTGCTCCCATCACCCAAAAAGGATTTAGGTTATAAATTAGAATGCTCTGCAAACCATTGTTCTCTGTAAATTATCCCTACCCCCGAAGATGACACGTATGTTATTTACCCAAATAATCATGATCTTGTCATAAATGTTAGGTAACACCATCCATAGATTTTTTTCTCATTTTAAGTCATTAATAAGAATTCTGACCACAATAAAAGCCATAAAAACAAACAAACAAACAAACAAACAAATTTTTAAAAGTACTCCTCGTTCAACAATGCTTTATTAATGTCGACTCGTAGAGCAGTTATTCTCTTTGGGTACAGGTTTTTAATCATGTACGAATTTATAAAACCATATTTCATTCAATATATATATTTTTACTTGTTTTGAAGGAACTTTATCAAATGCTTTACTCTATTTTCTGAATTCCCCCTACATGCTAGGCTACTAATGCTATGAAAAAATAACGAGGTTAGTATTGCATGACTTGCTTTTGTGACCATTCAGACCCCTATTTTCTAAGAAGTCTTAATTCTTCTGTTTAATATATTCAATTCTGGAATTTTGCCAGGAAATCACAATTCTCCTGTTCCCACTTTTGAAATTTACTTTTCTGTTATTTGGGAGATCTTGTTCCTCATAACCTCAAAGATGATGACCAGGGTTCTGGGACCTGCCTCTCAGGGCTCCCCAGGCTCTGTGAGATTGCGTTTGGACTGCAGAGGAGAAATCCGATGTAGGAGAGGCAGCTTTGTGTGGCAGATGGGTTCAGTTGGTGGGTATTGCTCACGGCACTGGACTGGCAGGATTCTTAAACCTTGTTCAGGCTCAGCAAGAAGTTGCGCCATTATGCAATGGCAATGTCTGTCACTGGCCAACAAGAAGAGTGTCTGTGTGGGAACTCAGTATTTCTGGTAAGAACGAGAAATACTATTTTCTTACTATTTCTTTACCATCCTTAGCTATATTTTCCTTCTATGTGTCTTTGCTTTACCCCTTTCATTTTGAAGACTTTTGCATTACCATAAAATTGAAGTAAAATTGGGGGTGATTAGTCCTATTGTTTACTAGTTTTGTCACTTTGAATAAGTTGCTTAACCCTATTTTGTAGGGCTCAATTTCCCCAGGTGAAAAAATTCTTGTTTAGACTAAGTTTAAGTAACTGTGACTATCTATACCATCGTGGTCTCCTTAATAGTTCTCTTCTTGTCCGTGGATTCAACCAAAGGTACTTATCACTCTTTTTTACTTAAAAAATTACACACACACACACAACACACACACACACATAGAGAGAGAGAGACAAAGCTTCTTTTTCTCAATTTTATTGAGATGTAATTGACATATAACATTGAATTAATCCAAGCTATGCAATGTTACGTGATATATGTGTATATTGTGACATGATTTCTACAAGTTTAGTTAACTAACATCAATCACTCACACAGGTAACAAGTGTCGGTGGGGATGTGGAGAAAGGGACCCCTCACTGTTGGTAGGAATGTAAAGTGATGCAGCCACTATGGAAAATAATATGAAAGTTCCTCAAAAAGTTAAAAATAAACCTACCATATGACCCAGCAATCCCACTGCTGGATATATACTTTAAAACAACCAAAGCACTATCTAGAAGAGATATCCACACTCCCATGTTCACTGCAGCATTACTCACAACAGCCAAGACGCGCAAACAACTAAGTGTCCATAGACAGATAAATGGCTACTCTTTTGTAACAAAATTTTAAGGTTCCTTCCTCTAAATATTTCTCTAGACTTGGTTACTCTCACAACCCTGTGCCGTCAACCCTGTTTCAGATCAGATTGCTGCCCCCGCTTCACCCCTTGGACTTGAAACCTTGAGCTGTCCTGTGGGTCCCCTGACATCTCTGCGAGGAGCGTGGCGGGAGTTCCCTGTGCTTTCTGCCCACAGCCTTAGGCCAATCCCCGTTCACTCTTGTCCTGCCCTTTTCCTGATTGCCCCGCCCAGGCTGGACAACTCAACTTTCTAGAGCAGGGAGGTCACGGAGTGACATTCAACTTGGAATCACATGGGTGAAAAAACGTAAAAAACTGTAAACAGCTCTATCATTAAAAATTATTCTCAAACCTAAAATGCAGTATATTTTAAGACAGCATAAATTTTTTAAAAAATTTTTTCAGGGAAAAGTAATAAAAGTGCACTTGGATTTACAAGGCATTGGATTTCGGAAATATTAAAATGTTTTTTTAAAGAGTATGTCTTAGAATTGGGGAAATGCAGTGTTATCCGTGAACATTATAGTGCCCACCGCCACTTCCTGTGTAACCAGTTTATTGAACAGGTTGGATAAGGTAGAGTGAAATCAAGAAATGGCTTTGTGTTTCTCCTACCACAATCACCCTCAAACCTATTCAATCAGCTCTCCCTTCCCCATGCCTCAGTGTCATCTTCGGCAGATCCTAGAGCGCTCTGGTCTCATTCGAATATTAGAACATCCAGCATAACCTAAATCAAAACTTCACTGTCTCGTCCAACAGAAGCTTCTCCCTTCTCTGCTGTCCCTCACCTCGGCTCAGGTCAGACCTGCTCCTTCTTCCTTCCCTTCCCCCACTCTGTCCACTACTTCTGGTTCCCCCAGACCCAGGGCCAGGAAAGGGGTCTGGGGTTCTGTCCTTTTCTCCAAGCTATGTAATGCTCCCTCTCAATGCCAATGTACACATTTTGGAGAATCCTATGAAACCCTTCATAGGTTCATTCTGTACCCCTCCCTACCACTACCGCTCCCCCAACTTACCCCCCAGCACACACTCTGCCAGATGCACGTGGATTCTGCAGGAGTCCACTATTCCCCTGCAGGGGCCATGCACCTTTAGGTGGCTTCTTAGGATGTTCCTGGATTCTTCCTCTCTGCAGTTTGGTAAGGGCTTCCTCCACCCAGGCAGGCAGCCCCCTTGGCTACAGTCCTTTCCAAACTGAGGACTTACAGCCATTCCTACCGCAGCCCTTTCTCCTCTCCCAGTGCGAGCTTTCTGTGGCTTCCTGCCTTCAGGCTGCTTTGGGGAAGGCCGGGGGTCAGCCCCAGTCTCATGACCAACGAACCCAAAAGCCACATTTCAAGCTCTCCCAGGAACTCTCCCGTGCCCGTCCAGCCACAGCTGGGAAGGCTCAAGAGTTTGGCAGATCGGCTAAGACCTGGCCGGCAAGTGATATGTCAGCTTCCTTTCCTAAAAATAACTAATCTCCCTCCGTGGGTCTGTAGGGCCCTTCTTCACTTATCCTGAGTAGCAGTAAGGGGCAAAGAAGCCTTGATGCTTTCTCTAGTCCCACACGTTCTCGTCAAGGGAATGTTTCTTCTCTCTTAAAAATCAAAAGCCTCCTCAAATGGATAGGTGGTTGCTGGACCCACTTGGCCACCTCTGTCTAAATTCAAGGTGGATGTGGCCATTCCCTTTTTCTCAGAATGTAGATGGTACTTATCATCATTATCTTCAGTTTAGGGGCTTTGGCAAAAATAGGACACAGAAAGTCTTGTTCTACCTGTTATGCTTGTTTAATTCCATTCAACAAATTTGGAGTGTGTGCTTCTTGCCAAGCATTAAGCTAAATGCTGGAATTGCAAGGGTAAGCAAAACCTAATCTGCAGCCTCAGAAGATCATAACTCTTGGCAGAGCTCAAAATGGATGAATTAACAGAGGCGGTGGGTAGGTGTGAAGGGCACAGGCTCGGAAGCCTGGCTGCCTGGGTTTGAATTCCAACTTTGCCACTCACTAGCTGTCCGACTTTGGGCAAGTTGCCTTAACTCTGTGCACCACCTTTTCTGCACCTGTAATATGGGATAATGGAGGTGCAGAGAGTTATAACTAGTATTAAGTACCTAGCTATTGTGATAATCGAACAAGTTCAACAAGTGCATAGAACAGAGACTAGCACGTAGTGGAGTTATTTGCATTAAACACAAAGCATTGCTGTCCTTACTGTTTCGCAAGCTTCAGCTCCTCCTGGCCTTTACCTTTCCTTCCAGGGTCAGGCCGCTCCTTTGCATGTGTCTCTGGATGTGGTCCTCTCCTTCCAGCTTATGATCATGACCTTCTAGTGTCCACTTAACAGAATCCAGTCTATAATCACGTAGCTTTCCTTAGAGACCTCCCCCTTCTCTTTTCCATCAGAGCATTTGTTACAATTCGAATTTTAACAAATTAGAATTGTTAGGTTTACAAATTCCACACTTTGTCTTCCCTTTGAATGTCTCAGCAGTAGGTGCATTTGAAAGGCACACACCTCCCCGCCCCTTTGAAATCTCCTTTCTAAAAATATAAAGGACACACCTAATTATAACCAGTATTCCCTTCAGAACACTTATAGTAAGTTCAGAGCCATAGTCCTTGTGTTGCTTCCTCAGCCTCCTGGGAAATAAATTCGGAAGTAAAAACAAATCAAAATTTAGCACAAATAGATTTCTAGAGGCTCTCCAACTAAAAATACCTTTTCAATACTTTCATATCTTTATGACAATTTCATAAGTAGTAGCCATAATCTGATATTAACGTGATACTCCTCCTGTAAAGAAATTTGGGCGAGGCCCCAAAGCTGAGAGCTGCCCTACAGAGGGTGCTGGATCATGTGTTTAGGGCTGGCAAAGGGGTGGCCCAAAGTTTGTTCTGTCACTCACCTCAAAAATTTAAAAGAGGAGGTTAGTTTATAAACTATACAAATATCTAACAATGTACTATATACCTGAATCTAATTAAAATAAATTAATCAATTTTTTAAAAAAGGAGGAGGCTAGGAATTTATTAAAGGGTTGAAGCAGCCAGTGGCTAGGCTGTCACATCACCCCTGGCCTCTCCTCAACCCACTCTGGCTTGGGAGGAGGGGTGTGGCTTCCCTCTCACCTGAAGCAAAGCAGGAGAGACTTCAGAAACCATTTGAAGAGCATCGCCTGTGCGGCCTGCAATTGAGTGGGTGTGGACTGGCATCTGCCTCCTATCTGTAGAGCCTAAAGAAAAGACTGGTTGGAGCAGCCCCTGCCAGGGAGCAGGGTAAAGAGACAGGGCTTAAGAAGCGAAGGTACCCTGACATAGGGGTGTCCAGGGGCTGCATGGTAGGGGGTGAGGCCAAGTGTGTATGACTCCGACTCCTTTAAAAGAACTGAGACTGTAGAGCCCATGCTGTTAAGTGAGATACTAAGCGAAGACCCTAAAGAACTCACAAAAGTGTTGCACAGGAGAAAGAACCAGCCTTTCGCCAGACTGCAATGGCGACCATCAAGTGAGCCCTTTCTGACTCCTTCCCTTTGTTCGACCTTCCTCTCGTTCTGGGGGAGTCTGCATGGGCAGGAAGAGCAAAAACAGTGGGGAAGCAGCCACGGTACCTCACCTCCCCGCCGGCTCCTCGCCTCGTATCAGGCCCGATCTGGAGGGAAGAGAGTTTAAATTGTATGACAAATTTGAATTCTGGATTGAGCTGGACATTTTTATCAATTGAAAAATGAGGCTATTTGTTCATCCCATAGGAACTGCCTGTGATTTCACCCAGGAGCAGAGAACAAGCATTCGACTTAGCACAGAAAAAATAATAAAATCGCTTTCTACTCACGCACTTCTGAGTCCAGCTCATTTAATGAAACAGAAACTCAGTAATAAGAAAGTAGGTCCATATCCTCTGGATGATCTGTAGACACACAGGATGATTTGGCTGCAGTGAGGGAAGCGTGATTCGCACATTAAGAAGTTTGTATGCATTAGGAACCCACCCACCCCCTGGAGTAATAGCCTTTTTAATTCTCTAGCCTTCTAGTTTCATCCACATGCTTTGGTCATCCATCATCATGAATAACAGATGCTACAGGACCAGGGTGAAGTCCTCTTGCCATCCCCAGCAAAGACACGGCAAACATAGGAAATATATGGCCAAGACTAAACCCAGAACATGAGAGGGAAGCTTAGCCACTCCAGGCTGGAGACAGGTCCCCACGGTGCGAGCCATGGAGGCAAGCAAGCAAGCAAGTGCTCAGGGGGCTGGGGCTCCTGGGGAGTCCGAAGGCTGGAGTAAGTAGAGGGTGAGGAGAAGAAAGGTGGGGAGAAGTGGGCGGAGGTGGAGGTCTGTGCAGGGAGGATGTCTAAGAAGGTGAGAGGGGCTCTGGTGTCAGGTTGCCAGATAAACAGATAAAAATAATAATACAGGACACCCAGTCCTTTGTGTGTCTGGCCACCCTAGTCTAGAGGGTCTGCTGGACCAGGAGAATGAAGAGTAGTATCTATAACGTATGCTATTGTGGCCAGAAGTGTTTCAAAATTAAAGAGAGTGAAGCAGTGGAGAACAGATTGTTCTCCATGTGACTCAGAGAGAGGAAACGTTACAAATACTAAGATGCATCAATTATTATCACAAGAAAACAAAGTTACATGAAAGAAATACTATGTGCGCTGGTAACATAATGGACACTAGAGATAGCAAATTTACATTACCTGCTTTAAAGAAATATGGTTGAGATATAAATGACTCTAAGGGAAGTCGTATAACATTGTAAAGCCCATTAAAAAGTAAGTGCATTCAGTATTTAATTTAATTTTGAGTCAAATAACTGGATTAAATTTATTACTTGTGTAACACATAATTTTAACATTTTGATATACAAAGCTGACAATTCAATTTAAATTGTAAAAGTCTGTTTGGCACAATTAATTTTAATGATATTTACTGTTTGATAGATATTCCTAAAAAGTGGAACATCTTGAAAAATTTGTCCAAGTTATTTCAAATCACTTTCAGAGCCTTGTTAGCAAGCAAGAGTCGAGCTCCCATCAACAGAAGCTTCTGAAAAACTGACAGACACAAGTGCTGATCTGCTAGCAGTATCAGGAGGGAGATTTTTACATCAACGACTCATATGCAAGAAGAGGGTCTCACCGCCCCCTGAAGGGCCCCCATCACCGGCACCTCCCAGCTTTAGGAATGCAACGATGGCCAGCACCAGACATGTTCTTAGAGCTAAAGAAAGCTGCCTCCACCTCCCCAATGTTGGATGGTCTACAGTTCTGGGTAACTGAGTACAAAGTGCTTAGGTCACCGCACCCTTTCTCAGATGAGCATCCTGAGAATGTCTTTAGGATAACAGGTTAACAGGTCATGGTGTATCAATCAAGAAGCATGTCCTAATGCAAATACAGGTGTTGCTAGAATTAAGGAGAGAGCTGAAATGTATCTTGGACATCTAAAGGGAAACCCGAAACCCAGACAGGGGACGTAGTTTGCCCAAGATGACTAGACAGCGGTAGAGAGGTGCTCCTGAGACCTGGACTGAAAAAGTGACATTTTAATTCAGTATATTCTTAACATCCAATTCCAACGTTCAAGTTTTGGGGTTTTTTTAAATTAAGTTTTCCTATACTAGAGTGCACCTATATTTGTTTTGCCATCAGCACCTTAAATCATAAGTCCAAATTCCTCTAGAAATTTCCCTCACTGGGAGTCCAAAAATTTAGCTCTTCTCAATCCCAGAACCATAATTTTGGGAGCTAAGGTAGGTCTCCCTGCTGACGTGCTGTGCCTGAATTTGAGCTTCTAACATGACCTGGTACTTACTCTTTCCTTCTCTTCAGAATCCACAGATCCTAAAAACAAAGCAGCCACCCTCGGGAGGTCTGGAGAGCAAGCCTCTTTCTCTCCAGTCATTCTCTGAAGAGCTCCTCCAAGCAGGGACGAGCCCTTCTCCTTCCTCCTGCCCATGCCTGCTGCAGTTCCCATGACCTGGTGGGCAGGAGCAAGGCCTCTGCCCAGAGAGCTCTGTGAGTGTGGGAAGCTGACGGATGTGAGACAAAAACGGAGGTCAGCGGGGGAGCAAGAACCAGCACTCTGATTGCAACGGAGGATGAATTTGCCTTGTTGCACACTTGCAGTTGGGATCACAGTATGAAGAGGATTTATAATTAGAACTTGCATCTGGGAGGGGAAAAGGAGTACACAAACCCAAGGCTTCCCATGGCCTTGGCTTCCTGGGCAAGAGAGCCCACGGTGGGTGATTATTTCCTTGTCCCCACGTCTCCTAGCTTGTCTGCCGGACCAGACTTTGGGTCAGGTGAGGGGTCATTTGCTCTTTTGCACTGTGCTTTGTGATACTGTTTTTCTTTTCCTCTGTCTTCCTTCCTTTCACTCCTTACTCTTATAATGTTACTATCTACTTAATACATGTTCTTTTTTAGAAAGTGTAACACAAACACATGGAAAAAAAACCCAGAAATCGTGCAAAAGGAATACAGTGAAAATTGTTTTCGTTCTATCACTGTCCCCCATGAAAGTTCCCTCTGAAGGCCCAACCACTGATACCAGTTTCTAGAGTACATCTTTCTAGAGATATTATACATGGAGACCAGCAAAAGTATCTCTCTGTGTACTCCACAGATGCAGGCATACGAGGCACTTCCTGCACCTTGCCATTTCAGCATACTCTTTCTAAAACACCATCCTGCATAAAATACTTTACTAGATTCCAGTTGTCTGCAGAATAAAGTGCAACCTCTTCCTGGTGCAAAACATCCTTCACAATGTAACTCCCCAGATGAGCATCGCCTCCCAGCACAGTGCTCCCTCTCTCCACTCCCTTCTCCTCCTCCACCCCACCCCAGGTGTCAGCCTCAGAAGATCTCCAGGCCTGTAAGTCTCACTCCTGCTAGTTCCCAGTCTGAAGATACTCTTTTCTTTCTCTTGCTTGCCAAAATCATTTCCGTCTTCAAAGACAGTTCCTCATGTCACTTCTGCTGTGCAGCCTTCTCCAGATTTCTGTCGCATTCACTGTTTCCATCTCTAAGGACCCTCCCTGGAAAGTTCTGTATCCCCTTGTGGCTGGTTCATTATTTTTCTGAACCTCCTTAAAACACCAAATGTTGTGCAAAGGATAAGAGAGACTAAAAGAAAAAACACGGCCTCGCCCTCAAAGAGCTTATTGTCTAGCAGGGAAAAGTAACATGCTACGAGAGTACAAGGGGCTGGAATACACAGGATAGGGGCCCTCCATGCAGACTGGGCCAGGACCTGTTAGGCGTTTCCCAGGGAGGCGGAACCTAAGCCACTGCCAGAAGGAAGAGCCATGAGAAGAGTTATGGAGAATGGAGAAGAGTCAAAGTGTCCTCAAGGAGCCACGCCACACACAGAGAAAGCCACGTGCCAAAGTTAGAGAGCATCGGAATTCATGTGACATCATAGCTTCATCCATGCGGCAGGAGAGCTGCAATGGCGGAGTCCGGAGACTGACGTAAGACAGTTTTCTGTAGATTATAAAGTGTTCTTCAAACTATTGGTGTAGGAGTGAGTGACTCAACAACTCTGGCAACTGGAGATACATCCCTGTCTTCCAGGTTGCAGCAGCCTCGAACAATTTATACTTCCCCTGTGGGGAATGTCAAGGTCACTCAACATGTTTGCCCTTGATTGTGGATATTGACAAGGTGATGCCAGAAAATTTTTGGAGGTTAGCATTTTGGCGAAGTGCTCTGTACATCAAGGTACTAATTAAGAATACTAAGAATGGTAAGGATTAGCCTATATTGAACCCTTACTCTGAATCTGACACTATTATGAATGCTTTACAAGGTAGAGTTTACTTATTCCCAACTACTTGAGGGGTGGGTATACTATGTCTATCCTTATTTTATAGATGAGGAAACTGAGGCACTGATGGTGGCTTTCCCAGTGCTGCAGAACTTGTTCATCGTGGAACCGGAGTTGAAATCCCAGCAATCTCGTCAGATTCCATCATATTCCTAACCACCAGACACCACTGCCTCTTCCCAGCTGCAGCGGGCAGGTGTTCGGCAAACATGCTGCCAGAACTGAGACTCCAAGGCTCACCGTCCCACACAGTCCTAGAAATCAAGGACAGATGGACAGTAAGTAGGCAGCGCGTGCATGGCCTGGCCTTGGCACCCACCCCGAGGCCGCCACTGTCTGGGAATAACAACTTAGGGAGTTTAATTAACAGCACATTTGCAGGGACGCCAGGAACAACAGGAACTCCGAGTGAATGACTTAAAGGGACAAAATCAGAATTGAGGGGAACTTCATTGGCATCTTTCAAGCTGCCATGGCTAGCAACAGGCAGAGCTGAACTTGCGTGTTTTTGGCAGGAGAGCGGTCAAGATTAATTACACAGATGGATCGCTTTGCTCAGAAAAAGCCGGTGGATGGTTTGATGAAGTGGCTTGTGCAACCATAAAATCAGGAGATGTATAGCTATCTCTGTGCTAAATGGGACCCTGAAGAGATTGACCTCACATATAAAGTGAAAATGATATGCATGAATTTCAGCAGGTGGGGGAAACTTCTCGTGATACTTTGCAAATAGTGATTTCATGCCAAGGATGCTGGATTCAAATGTCAAACTGTGGGAAAGTGTTCTTGACAAACAGCCGATGGGGCTTATGGGAGAAGTGCTGGATTCTGATATGCAGAAGATTAGAATTTGATGTCCGTGCCTTGAAAAGATCCATGAATGCATAAGCTTTAAGGTGAGGGGGGAGGTTTTGGGGTATCTGATTATTTTATTGTCAAGATATATCTTCAGAACGAATGCATGTCGATGCTGTCAATGCAGCTGAAAGCTTCATGACCATCTTACTCTCCCAGGGGAGGGTGAGAATGAGGCCAGTTGGGGGTTGCAGGCCAGACTGTTCTCTGGGCTGGCACACGTGACTGCCTCATCTGCCTTCCTCACTGGTCCTACGTGTGGGCTGCATTTCTGCAAGGCGCATGGTGACCAATTTAGGGAGGCAGCTGCGGGAAAACTGGAAGAGCACAACATTTGAGTGTGAAGAAAGGTGTTCCAGTCTCTTCTACTGCCTAATTATATGATGTTAGGTGACTCAACATCCTGCTCCTCAATTTATTTGTTGGTAAGACAATATTATCCCCCACAGAGATGTTGTCAGGGTTGAGATAGTGATATCCGAGAGCACTTATACAGCAGCACCACGAAATGCTGGCTTCCGTGGTTAGCAGCATTCTGAAGAATAATTTACCTGATATCCTTCTACCTTTGATCCCTCACATACGCCTTTTGTTTGGCTTTATTTTACTATATTTATTGCACTAAAATATGCACACATAACTTTTACCATTATAATTATTTTTAAGTGTACAATTTAGGGTCATTAATTATATTCGCAATGTTGTAGAACCATCACCACAATCCAGTTCCAAAACTTTCTCATCATCCTGATACTTTGTACCTATTAAATAATAACTTTACATTCTCCCTTCCCCTCTGATCCCTCATTCCTCGTAACCTCTATTCTACTTTCTGTCTCTATTAATTTGCATATTGTAGATATTTCGTATCAGTGGAATCATACAATATTTATCCTTTTACATTTAGCTTATTTCACTTAACAATATTTTCGAGTTTCATCCATGATGTAGAGTGTGTCAGAATTTCCTTATTTTTAAAACTGAATAAAATTTCATTGTATGCGTATACCGCATTTTGTTTACATATTCATTCATCTTTTGGTTGTTTCTGCCTTATTGTAATGCTGCTATGAACACATGTGTACAAGAACTATTTGAGTTCCTGCTTTTAATTCTTTCAGGGCAATATCTGGGAGTGGAATTTCTTTTTTCATAGGAAATTCTATGTTTAACTTTTTGAGGAACCAGCAGACTATTATCCACTGCAGCTGAACTATTTTACATTCCCATCAGCAATGTATAAGGGTTCCGATTTCCCCATATCCTCACCAACACTTGTTACTTGCCTTTTTTTTTTTTTTTAAATATAATAACCATCCTAATAGATGGAAATGGTAACAACATTTGTTTTGAAGGGTGTCAGTTACATCTCCTTGCAGGTGAGAAACCCCAGGGTAGGTATGATTGGCTGCCTCCCACTGGAACTCTGACATATCTGGGAGCATACCTGGCACTGGGAGTTCTTTTTTGCAAGAATTTTTTTTCCAAAGCAAAGTGGTTTTCCAGGAAGGAGCTAGGAAGACTTGAGACCAGAATCGTCGCTTGACAATTCTGTCCATTTGTTCATTTATTCATCCGTTTATTCTTTCATTAATTTATTCCACAAATATTTATTGAATATCTGTTTGTAGGGAACAGGGAAGAATGGTGTTAAATGTGGTGGCAATTATATTTTAGAATCCACACACACACATACACACACACAAAAAAAATTGGAAGAGATCTTAAGAATCATCAAACACCCACCCCATTCAGTTTCCTAAAACTAAACAGATCGGAATAGGGCTCAGGTTTTCAAGTCAGGTTGCCCAAACCTTCAGGCAAAACTCCTCTAACTTGCAGGAGAATGGATTTAAAACAAAGGCAAGCATTTGCAAGGAAGCTCTCTTTTGTTACAGCTCACTAAATGGCATAGTCACTTGATCATCTGGCAAGATTTGAACACAATAAAACAAGTGTCAAGAAAACCTGATTAGATAAGCCCTGCGCACTCATTCCTTGTGATAACCTCCCACGAAAGTGTCACAGACAGGCTGTGTGTGACGGCAGATACTGCCGACTTAGAATTTGAGAGCCAGGCAGGAGTGTATTTGATTTCAATCTGGGAAAATTCCAGAGGACTGAATTCAGAGGATTTATGAACCCCATCATATCCATACAATTGAATTTTGTCAACAAATACAGACTCATTTTCTAGCCCAAGCTGGGACATTTCAAGTATATTCAAGGGCAAAGGAAAAGAAATGGAAACAGTGGTCAGACTGCAATTCATAGATACAGTTTCTACATATACATTTATTTTACTCTGGTTAATGCTCAGGCCTCAGGAGTCCAAAAGTAAACTGGACTCGAAGACAGCATCATTTCCTAAAGCTATGTTCTCACCCATGGTCCGTACACTCTCCAAAGCCACACAAAGCAGTAAAATTGACCTCATCTACTTCCACCAAAGACAGAGCCCCATTTTCTCAGATCCAGTGAAGATTAGCAGGAAGAGCTTCCCAATATGCGTGAGCATCACCAAAGTCTAAGATAAGGACTGAAAAATAAGATTAAATACTATTACACTAAACTTTCTATTAACTTGTAGGCCAATAAACCCATTTCCACTTTATCTACATTCTTGGTGCTTTGTTACATTTAATATTTTACTATTGTTATGCACACGAAGTACTTCACAGAAGTATTTAATGTCTTAAATATATGTAAGGTCTTTCCACATAGAACTATTAGGTTCAGAATTATTCTGTTGGGTGCTACACAGCCCTTAGTTCTGTCCAGTTTCCTGTGCTCATACAGCAGGATGCCAGGATCTTAAAAGGAAGCATAAGGCTGAAGAATAACTATCCGGTCACCCTGCAGCCCAGCTAAGTGAGGAGGATTTGATTGGTGCTTGAGCCACCTTCATTCCCTATGGGCCCCTGACCACCCTCTTCTGTTCCTGACTCTGGGCCCTGATGGGAAGCCCTCCCCAACTCTGCCCTCTTCTATCTTTGCCCATAACTTAGCAACCTGGGGCTGTTCTTCCACGTTCTCACCCTGCTGCAACCCCACCAACAGCTGAGTATTCAACCCATCCCATTAGCTTAGTCCTGTCTCACAGTAATCCCACTACAGTGGCTCAGCAAGAAGAGCCTAACTCCTTTAGCATATTTTAGAAAGAGTTGTAATATCACAGGCATTTTAAAAGAAGGATTAAGGCATCAGTTAAGCTTAAGATGAAATTAAATTCAATCTTGCCACAAAGCATTCAGCTAATTGAGATTACAGTCCAAAAACTAATACGGGACTCAGTGTAGCTACTAAGGGGGCGGGGGGGGGGGGGGGCGGGCGGACAGGTATGGAAAACAGAAGCTATGCAAACAACTATGTGAAAAAGATTGGTGGAAGTTTAAAAAAAAAAATCCCAGTTTTATTGATAAATATTTGACACATACCATTATATTAGTTTTAGATGTACAAAGGACCGATTTGACATATGTATATATTATAAAATGATCACCACAGTAAGTCTAGTTAACACCTATCACCATACAAAGTTACAGTTTATTTTCTTATAATGAGAACTTTTAAGACCCATACTCTTGGCAACTTTCAAGTAAACAGTACAGTATTGTTAACTACAGTCACCATGCTGTACATCACATCCAAGAACTTATTTATTTTATAACTGGATGTTTATACCTTTGACCCTCTTCAGTCCAATTTCCCCATCTCTCACCCCCTGCCTTCTTGAGGGAGCTCTTCAGAGGGCAGGAGATTGAACGAGGTAAACTTCCAGCTGTGGAATTTAATGATTGCAATTATCTCTGAGATCAGGACTGGTAGGAATGGTCACAGTTATTCTTTAGTTCTGCCAGTTTTCAGACACATGGGGACAGATGGGGACCATGTCACTAAACCACCCGTTCTGAGAAGGACCGTGCTTGCACTTGCTCTCAAAGAGCTGACGTTCCCGTTGGAGATGAGAGGAGCACTCAGGAAGCACAGGAGGTCCACTCTTCACCTGCATGGGTACTTTCTTCTTCTCACCCCATTACTCATGCTGCACTATTGCAACGTACAGGCCTCTCTGAGCTTGGAAAACCAAGTCTGGCGACAGCA
This sequence comes from Rousettus aegyptiacus, assembly GCF_014176215.1. Lineage (NCBI taxonomy): Eukaryota > Metazoa > Chordata > Mammalia > Chiroptera > Pteropodidae > Rousettus > Rousettus aegyptiacus. The sequence goes on from NW_023416286.1 coordinate 35,944,520, forward strand.
GTACCACCAATGCCTGTCTTGGAAGTACATGGGACACGCAGAGGTACCTGCTTCTGGTGAGTTTAGATCCATCGCAGATGAGAAAAAATTTACAGTGCAATAACTGTAGATTCTATCTGTTGCATTATTAAGGGAGGGAAGTACTTTTCCCCCTGAGTTTGCACTTCCATGAGAAGGAATTTCTTTTAAGGTAACCCCTTCGCCTCTATCCGCCCCCTCAGTCTCGGCAAGATGTCAGTTGTCTAGTTTAGTGTACTATGAAAAGACTGTGGGCCTGTGTGGCTCAGCTCTTCCTGGTTCTTGTACCAGATCTGCCTGTAGGCAGAGCGGATCCATCCTGGGCTCTGGTGCCAGCAGAGAGGTCTCGCCCTGCAGGAAGGCCTGCTGAGCTCCACAGGTGGGGAATGTCCATGCCGGCATTTCAGAGCAGAAAAGTTTGCACCGCTGTTAGGCTGCAGACCCACACCCACATTCACTAGCTTGTTATAAGGACGTCCAACTGTTGATTGTATCTTTCTCTCTACAATTTTGAATTCGGGTGGAGAAACTCCATGTTATATACAATCTCCCCTGTTCCCAAACAGCTTCAGCATTCAATAGAAATCTTTTACCCTTTTTTATCCTAGCCACCCCAATGCAACATGTGTGCAAGCACGCGCACGCGCGTGCGCGCGCGCGCACACACACACACACACACACACACACACACACAATTTCCATCCCTTGTTTTAAAGTTCCCAGCCTCTGCTCTCTTCCTCTTGAGGTCCCAGACCCCTAACACATCAAGCTGGATTATCCGACCTGAAAGGGCTCTGGCTTCCCTCCACTGAGGAGAAACAGATCATTGATGAGGTGCCGTGCATCGTGCCCTCGCTCAGATGTGTGCGTTTCTCCTACCACTTGCACAGAGAGCCTATCTTCTGTAGAAGACCCCAGAGGTCTCAGAAGCCACCACCTCTTTGTCAGGCCTATCCTCATTTCCATTCGAGGTTCCTGGGGCCATTTCCTAAACCTTGACACCAGGATACCTGCTCTGCCCAGCAGGGTTAGCCGGTCATTTATAACACAGAAGCATTTTCTGGCACAAAACTGCCACCAAGGAAACCAGACTATCTCCAACATGAGGTCAATGTCAGGTCAGATAAGCACAGCCTGGAATTTTCAAGGATCTGCAGACGAGATCCCACAATCTCGTCTCTTTCGTGGGCCAGGCTGGGGACACTAATGATTTTCTGACAGTTGCCAGAACCAGGGCTCTGATGAAGATAGGAGGGAATGCAGAGTATTTCCCTCATGCTGGTGGCGAAGCAGAACTAATTCCCTGTTAACACGTGGTTCTTGATCCAGTGACTGAATTTATTCAGCTCCCAGAGCCCAGATGGGCCCAGAAAGGGGCTAGAACTTAGCCCTCCTCGTTCTTTGGCACTGAGAATTCCTAAAGGCTTCCGGAATGTATTCGCTGAACTTTAAAAGGAAATTCATTTAAGAGGTTGCACAGGGTTGCCAGGTGCACTTTGTGCAGGGTTGTGGGTGATGACACTCCTGGAGTTGAGCAGTGCCCAACCAGCGAGGCACATGCAACAGCCTGGGGGTTTGCGGGAGAGCCAGGCAGCTGACAGCATGTGCCCACAGAGTGGCCTTATGGGGCTATTTTGCCACAATATGGGCTCTATTATAAGAGTTGGAGGTTTGGCCACCTCACCTGGGAGAATAGAGGCCTCTCTTAGGAAATAACTCACCTCACAGAGGCTCCTGTGGTTCAAAATGAGAAATACACCAGCCACTGAGAGTGGACAACCTGGGCTGGGACACACTAGTCTCCCTGGACAATGCTGACATAGGCAACATGGACACTCATTCCATAATGCTCCTAGCTCCATGGCCAATTATTTCTTTTCTTATCTTTAGAGATGAAGAAACAATAGTTCGGGTCCCCAGTATTGCTGAGTCTTTCTTAGATGTTTGCAGATCCACTATGAGCAAGTTTTATAGTTTAACTCATAGGGTAGCAACCTTAATTCTTAAGTTCTTTGGGTAGCTCTGAGGGACCCAGTTAATCTCAGCCCCCAAATATGAAGATGCTATGGAGGCTCGTCATCATCCCTCTCTGCTCCACTGTTCGGCGACTCCTGAACATACCATGTCCTCTCCCAGTTCCACTCATTTACTGCTGTGACACCCTCTGTCTAGCTTCTGCATCCTCTAAGGCACAGCTCAAGTCCCAGCTCCTGCAGAAAGCCTTTCTTAACCATTCCACCCATTACTGATTTCTCTTCCTCTGAAACTCTATAGTACTTAGAGATAATGGAACATAATTCAGCCCTTAATTGGATATTGGCTAGTATTGATCACTGTCTCTTCCTGTATGTTCTACTTCACCAACTAGACTCTAAGCCATTTAAGACTAGAAAATAAATTTCATATTTCTTCAGCCTCCCTATCATATCTAGCATGTTAAGAACATTTGGAGGTATTGGATAAAAGTATTAAATAATTTTTTGCTTCTCCAAATATAACCATATTTTTTATGCATCTCGAATTCCTTCCTCCAGGAAACTTCCCCAACCACTTTGGCTCGCACTGATTTCTTTTGCCTTCCTGACCACCCATTATTGTCTGAGTCATGCGTTTTGTCACTCGATTCTTTTTCGTCTGAATATACACACCCTGCTTATAGTATGAGAGTCTTGTCTACACAGCTGTAGCTCCAGGCTGAGGTGCCATCAGGCAGGTCCCTGTGTCAGAGTCTGCCCACACAGGTCTCAGCAATGTTTGCTGTTGTCCTGAAGTTCATCCTGCCCACCAATGGAAAGTCACCTACCCACCCTTTCCATTGTTATCTATCAAGGAACTGGCTTTATCATCAGATAGACCTGGGCATGATTCCTGAAGCTATCACTTCTGAGGTGTCTCCCTGCAGGCAACCCCGCACCTAAACTCTCTAAACCTCCATTTCCTCATCTATAAATTAAGGGATATAATACCACCTACCACATAAAGCTACTGTGAGTTTAAAGTACCATCATCCACTGAAAATTTAAGACATATAGAACAGGAGTTACAAGCAGAGTCTTTGGAATCAGGCCATGTGACCTTGATGAAGAGAATTAATTCCCTAAACTACAATTTCCTTTTCTATATAATAGAGATAATCATGTGAACCTCATGGGCTTCTTGTGGGGATTATGACAGATAATATTAGATGCTTATATGTTATTAGTAGTAGTAGTAGTAGTAGTAGCAGTAGCAGTAATAGTAGTAATATTAAAAAACTGCTACCACAGTAACTTCTTCTGTGCGTAGGTTATATGCAGGTAACATGGAAAGTGCTCAGTGACTGTCATCTTTCACCATGCTGAGGCTTATGGTTTCTCGCCTAGATAACAGGCTAGGTCTTCTGATTCTTTTATCCGCATCTGCCACCTACATAGCTCAAAGCAGGGCTTGCAGCCTCATCAGATCAACCAACTAAGGATGGAAAATATTTGGGAAAGAATGTTGCATTGTTGCTGACATGTACTATGCAGTTAGGCTCACGATGGCTGTGTCTGTAGTGAATTTGCACAGACATTTTTTTGTCATTATTCCCAAAACAACACAGTGTACCACATCTTTACATAGCATTTACATTGTATCAGGTATTATAAGTAATCTAGAGATAATTTAAAGTATAGGGAAGATGTGCATAGGTTATATGCAAATACTGCACCATTTTATACAAGGGACTTGAACATCTGTGGATTAGGTATCTGTGGGGGGGTTCTGGAACCAGAGAGATGACTCTCCTATCTACCAAGGCAGTCATAGGAAAGCAGAATCCTCACCATCTCTGGCTACATAGCTTTTTCTCAGCCGCACCACACAGGTTACCTGGATCTCCTACTCCTTACTCCTACAGAAGAGCTATGATAAATTCTTACTTGAGGGTGGCATGTAACAACTTGCAGCAAATTAAAATCTGCAAGATTCTTCCCTTAGCAGATATTTTGACAACAGCTCTTTTCCCAAAAGACAGCACAGAGAAAGCCTATGCTAAGGAAAAGTAGCTATCCAGCAGAAAAATCACCCTATGCCCCGCAATTCATTGGATAATCAGAATCTTCAGGCGCTTGGCTTCGTCTTTTCAATCCTGTGGCCGCCGACTGTTTGACGTATAGGCTGTCAGCCCCCTCATTTGTGCGGGGTAATCCAGGTAATTCCTCAGAGGATGAGGACCTTCCACCTTTTGTTCCTGAACTGATGCTAGAAGACTGCCCCCCTTCTCAGTCTTTTATCATGTGCAGCCCTCAGAGGAATCTACAAATTAAGGCTTTGTGCTCAGAGCTCTGACCAAGTTGAGACCTTTAGTCCATTTAACTTCTGAAATTCTCCCTTCAGGGTCTGTCACTTATGGTATATTATGCAATTATTATCTATACCTTTTAGGTAGTGATTTTAAGGCAACTAAACAGGTGCCATAATTTATTCCTGCAAAGTGCCTGCTTTTCTGTAATGATGAAGAGATCCACTATATTTCTGCTTAATCATATCAGCTTAAATTTGTGGGCAGCCTCCAGGTGAAAGGAGAAGGGTATAAATACACAACATTGCTCTTGTTCATTTTTATTATAGCTTATTCTTGTCCATTTAATTATTGGATTTCAGAAAATCAAGACTGTTTAATTGTATCAAGGGCACAGACAGAAAACTGCAAAAGGATATGACAGTCCAGATATAAGAAGAAATGATTCTTAGAAGCTTCACCATAGCTAAACATAATGTGTTACAAACCTAAAGGATTATTGAAGAAAAGCAGCACAAACGTATTAAAACCGTGATTGGCTGATAGAGGAAGGGAGGGATAAAGAGAATATTAAAACCACCGATAAGTCTAAAGTCCATTTATATTTGCCTATGAAATACATTTATGCTCAGAAGCACATACTTAGGTCCCCAGAGTCACAGCATATTATTGTTGCTTCGAGAGGTTCCCTGCTGACTAGGAATACATCACTGACCCAGAGTCAGGCTTGAAAGAGGTGGGGAGGAGACAGATTCAGGTCTGGAGCAGGGCACCTATTCTGAATTTTAAAAGACAGCACAGGAGATTCTGACACAGATGGTTTGTCAATCACCCTTTGAGACACTCTAAAGTAGATGACTCCAGGATTTTTCAGCTGTATATAATATACACACTATCTCTAAACATTAGACTTTTTGTATAGTTTATGCATTCATAGCCTCTGTGTACATATGCGGGAAAAAACTATGCATATTGTAATGCCATTGGCATTACAATAGAACAACTGAATTTTATAAGTTTTCAGTAAAATCAAATAAATACAGTGGATGGATTTGAGTATTTTCTTTCTTTCACTGGCCCAGAAGAACTTAATTTATAAAGGATGACCAGAATCACAAACACAACTTTATCTCTTGAGAACTAAACACAAGAGTGTCTGTATGTTTGACTTCAGTCAGATTCCATTTCAAAGGAACTTGATGATCTTGTGTTTGTTGTTCTGATGGCTTCTCTTTCCTTTCAGCCTCAAACTTGAATTTGCCCTCCAACGTCTGATGCCTTGTGGAGGCCTCTGGCTCGGGGCAGTTATTACTGCAGTTCTCCCTGCCCTGCCTTGCCCTGCCCAAGTGGAAAGGAATTGTTTCTTCTCTGAGAAGAGAAGTTTCAGAGAAGCCAAGTAAGTTTCAACTCATGAGCAGATTATGACCGTTTGGTAGAGGTTGATGAAAAGAGCATGTAGAGAAGAATTCTGAAGCTCTATATAAACTCCAAATTAAGGAGTGTGATTTGGGTCCCTATGGGGTAGAATGGGGTCACTTTTGTATTACCTATTTGTCAGTCTAGTCTGGGTTTTCTCTTTCAAAGACCTACTCTTTTTTATACATAATTTTAGAACTGGGGGAGCACTTTTATTTCTTTATAGATTCCACATGTAAGCGATGCCATGCAGTATTTGTCTTTCTCTGCCTAGCTTATTTCACTTAGCATAATGCTTTCCAAGTTCACCCATGTTGTCACAAATGGAGGGATTTTCCTTTCTTTAAGGTTGTATGATAGTCTATTGTGCATGGGTGAGTGTGTGTATCACATTTTCTTTATCAACTCATCTATAGATGGATACTTGAGTTGTTTCCATATCTTGGCTAATATGAATAATGCTGCAACATACAGGATAATAAAGATATCTCTTGAAGACAGTCATTTCATTTCCCCTAGATATATACCCAGAGTTGGATTGCTGGATCATATGGAAGTTCTATTTTTCATTTTTTGAGGAACATCCATACCAGTTCTCATAGTGGCTATACCAATTTATATTAATACAAACAGTGTAAAAAGGTTCCTTTCCTCCACATCCTCATCAACATTTATTATCTATTGTCTTTTTGAAAATAGTCACCCTGATAGATGTGAGGTAATATATCATTGTGATTTTGCTTTGCATTCCCCTGATAATTAATTAGTGATGTTTAGCAACTTTTCATGCACTTATTGGCCATTTTTATATTTTCTTTAGGAAAATGTCTTCTCAGGTCCTTTGCCCATTTTTTTAATAAGATTATTTGGGATTCTTGGTTTTGCTTTGTTTTTGCTATTGAGTTGTTTAACTTCCTTATATGTTTTTTATATTGACCACTTATCAGATATATGGTTAGCAAATATTTTCTCCCATTTCATAAGTTATGTTTTCATTTGTTGATTGTTTTTTTTTACTATGCAGAAGCTTTTTAGTTTCACAGTCTCATTTGTTTATTTTTACTTTTGTTGCTTATACTTTTTATATCATGTTTAAAAAATCATTGCCAAGACAAATTTCAAGGAATTTTTTCCCTTATATTTTCTCTAGGAGTCTTATAAGGTCTTTTTTTTTTTTTTTTCAGAGCTTAAGTTTAAGTCTTTAATCCATTTCAAGTTAATTTTGATGAGTGATGTAAATGGCATTCTCAAGCTTTTGGTAGCTTATCAGAGATGCCTTGCTCTAGTTGGATTCTTCCACTTTCTAACCAATGTACAGATTTGTCAAGTTTGCTGATTCTAGGACTGTATATGCTCATGAACTGACATACGACAAATGGCTTTTACTCCCATGGGGTCTATGTCTCCTCCTTCAATGGGGAAGAAGCCCAGTGAAAATGGTTTCACCTGAAGCTCTTGATGTACGCTATGTGATTCATTGGCTTTATTTGGGAGTGGGGATAGAGAAGAAAAAGATTGAATAAAACGGAAATAAATATTATGCAAACCCAGCATTTAATTTCTTTGATTTCAGACAGACTGATTTAGTGATCAGAATCCAGGTGATAGGAGTGGAAGGTAGTGTGAAAGATAGAAGGGAAAGGAAGCTAGTTATTAGTGGATGAAACGAAGAGAAGCAATGAGTTGTTGGATAGTAATCCTGTTCTCATAGCATTTCCTTTGCATTATTTTATTGTAAAGAAGGTCAATAAAAAGGCGATGTTCAAGGTTGTTAATTTAGTGTATTTCATCTAAGACCAATATATCTGACAGAAACCTGATTTTTCTAAATGCAAATACTATACTCAGATTTATTAATTTTCATGTTATAAATATTTAAATAAGCCTATCCTAATGGAATCATTTTACATAGAGCTAATGTACTTAAATTTTTAATGAAATGAGTAGTCAACCATTAAAAATAAAATATTGATATGAATGGTTAGACTAATTGATTGGGGAAGAAAGTTTGTGTGCAAGCGATCACGGGCTTAAGAAAAATGAATAAAAATCAGACCACTCAATTATAATTGGCCATTGGCATTAAGGAAGACTCTGTCCAATATATTTCTTTTCTTTATGAACAATCACTTTTTTAAAAGTCAAGAAAATTAGTATTGTAAATCAAACCTCAGTTAGGAAATGTGAGTCAAAAAGTAATATGATCTTCAGCAGCAGTACTTAACTGCTTAGTTTCTGCTACAAAATATGAGGGAGGGGAATTGAGGTAATTTTCTTTGTAATTCAGGCTCCAAAACTACTTTTTTCCTAAATTCCGCAGAAAATACAGTAACTCAAACTGAAGATGTCTCTCCTGAATTTCAAGATATCTGTGCTCTTGTCAAGGTGTAAAAAAATGTTATTTTAAAAAGTCATTTTGAAGATTACTAGTTTAAAAACCTTTCGAAGTCTTTTTTTTTTTTTTAAGTGGAAGAATTATTGTTTAAAGCAAACCCTGGCATTCCTTCTTCGAAGCGTAAATGTCTGTGTTTGATTGTCTTAAAGTGAGGCATACCTTTCTTTGAGTTAAAGCTTTAGGCTTAACTACTGAAGACTGCTCAGTTCTCAAAAATTATTTTTAGCAGCTGAATCTATAAATGAAGAGCACAGATTTCGCTGCCACCCCGCATTCAGTTAGGAGGGAGTTGATAAACAGAAAAGGCAAAGAGTATAACTCAATCAAGAGAAGATTAAGTTCAGATTTCTTGTTCAACAGCAGTTTGATGAGGAAGGCATGTATGGATTCAACAAACAGGAGGCCCCACTAGGTATCAGTTACATGGTAGAAGCCAGCGGCTCAAAGAACAACAAAAAAGAATGGAGAAAGTGAACTTTTGGCAGTTTTTAGACAGAAATAGAGAGACTAGAGGAGCAAGAGAATTGAGGATATTGGAAAGAAAATGGTTAAAATGATGCACTGAGGAGGGGAACCAAAGGGGGTAGGGGCAATGTGGGAAGAGCCAGGTATATGGGAAGCATAACAGTGGACCAAGTAAGGAAGAAAAGATCCAGTCTGTCAATTAGTGTCATTTAGTGCAGTGCCTCTCAACATACAAATCCCCTGGAGAGCTTGTTTAAACGCAGATTCTGAGTTAGTAGATACTTGAAACTTGCATTTCTACCAAACTCCCAGAAGATGCTCAGGTCAGTCTTGGAGGAGTTTGGCTGTTGATCTCAACCTAGTGCAGAACGACTACTCTGATCTTTGTTGATAGGAAAGATGGAGAACTCAGCACCCATGTGGATCCTGAGGACCGGCTGGAGCTTGGGTCTGGACCTTCAGTCAAAGCTTTAGGTGGAAGATCTCAAGTGTTAAAACCACAGGTTTGGTAAAACGTTTGCTGCTCCATTAGCTTTACCTTAAGCTGTCAAAAAGGCTTTGGGAACTGTCAACAGAGCTATAGAAAAGTCAGTAAAGGCTAAGGACCCCTCAAAAAAAATCAAACTTCTCTGCCAAAAAGATGACTGAGAAGATTACTGAAGCAAAGAGCTCTGTTCCTGCCTCAGATGACATTGATCCAGAAATAAAAAAAAATCTTTCTCTTCTATCCTCCCAATAGCTTTTCAACCAGCCTGAAGAGCACCAGACTACACACCTCCCCTTAAATGGAGTGCCTTTCATACTCCTCAGTGAGGAGAAGGGACTTGAAACACTCTTATACCTGGGCACCCCCTTCACCTCTGAAGATATCTTCTCCACTGTGGGAGTCTAATCAGCTGCAGTCTCCTTCAATCATCTGGTCAACCCTGGATGCTGAATGTTTAATTGCCACCTCTTCGCTATGACTTAGATATTTAAATTTCTTAACACTTTATAGTTTACGTGCATGTATTAATAGTTTGTATTGTTAAGTAATTTCTTTATTAAAAAAAAAGAAAAGAAAAGATGCCAGTGCTGCTGGTCCAGACCACACTTTGAGGAGCGAGATTAGAGGATCCTATTTTCATCTGTTGGAATGTGAAGAATGTATGTGCCAAAGAATGAATTATTTATTAAGTGCCTGTTGTGTACCTAGCAATCTGCTAAGTACTCTGAAGAGTTTAAAAGAAGACGAAAACCCCCTTGTGCAGGAGCTTAGAGTCTTAATAGAGGAGATAAGGTGTGTAAATACAAACCCACTAGAACACAACAGAGGAGACTGTGTGTTAGAGAGCCTACGTGCGGCCGGAAGGCCCCAGGAAAAGAGGAGAGTCTGTCTAAGCATGGTGGAGCTTAGACAGACAGAAAGGAGAGGGTGAGGCCTTAAAGTGAAATGAACACAGAGGGAAAGAGTGTGGAATGCAGGTGCAAGGAACTGCTAAGACCTCTGTGGGACCTTAATACTCGCTTGCAGCCCCACACAGGGACCATCTCTGGGGTTGAAAAGGCTAAGTGTTGTGGTTGCATTTGAGTTTGGCTAGAAACACAGGTGCGTATCCTGAGCACTGAGCACATTAGTGGACACAGTAATGATCATTCAGTAAGTGACTGACTCAATGTCAGAGCATTCAATGGAGGGAAACATGAGAAGGTAGACTGAGGCCAAAGTAGGAGCAATTTTGAACCCCAGGCAGGAGAGTTTAGACCCTTTCTTTATTAGGCAGAAGCGTCCAATCATGACTTTCCCATTGTGCTCGGGTAAAATCTGATTGTACACACATAATACCGGCAATTGGCTTTGGACTGTGGTTAGGAAAACAATGATATCTTTACCTAAACTTCCGTTAGAAATCTTTGTCTTCACTCAGTTAGTTCCTGAATTGTGCGGTGAAGAAGAAGTAAACAGGGACAAGCAAGCTACAAGTGACTTGTGCTTTTATTACTAATCTGCTGTGTAGTTTTTGTCAAGGGGCAACTTCCCTGAATCTCAGTTTCCCCTGCTGCGCTAAGAGTAATGTTCATTTTGACACAACGAACTGAGCGGTTTTCACAATGATAGTTCCTGACAGCTTCCTGTGTGCCAGTCACATGCATTACGTACATAATCCGCCAAAGGCCTAACGCGGTGGGCTCTGTTATGAGCCCTTTTACAGTTGAAGAAAGCAAGACTCAAAGTATTCAAGTCATTAGACTAAGGATATACATGGCTAATAATTAATGAAGCTTACCCCCATCTGTCTGATTCCAAACTCCTAAGCTGTACACAATTCTGCGTCATCCCACATCTCCAAGATGGTCATTTTAACCATTACCATTTCAAAGAAAACCTCAAATTCAAAATTACTTCAAGGTACCATTAAGAATTTACCTCATAATCTGCTTGCTGCTGGAAAAGAATACAAAATCATCTGATGCTGGAATGAAAAGATCTTATAAATGACTCTTCTATCTTCATGCAAGAGAAGACATATGCAGCCAAGCTGTGGAACTCACCCAAAGTCACACAGCTTGTCCTAGTAATAGCTGGCCCTGGTATATTTTAATGTATTTCAAATGCAGTGTATTGAATAAGGGCTCTGATAAACACAGTTTAGGATTTTTTGTACTCGCTTATTTTCCATTTCTTATAGTCAAGAGCCATTCTCTTAGCTTTCTTTATAATCTCTCATTTCACAGTGACATTGAAAATGAGTGTCCTGCGGACTTGTAGAGGCCTGGGTGCAGGCAGGTATCTTGAAGCTGATTGACATTTTCCAACAAAGATCTGAATTCTGATGTTCCCTGGGAGGATGTTTGGACATGTTGTTTCAGGAAAAGCATTAGAAAACAAAGTTTTCTCATGATTAAAACGGTTATGATATTCTTTAAGAGAAAAAAATGGTGACGTGAAGTCATAAAATATGTTTGAAAAATTAATAGGAAAACAGTATCGAGTCTTAAAATTTTCATACTCTTTAATTTAGTAATTTATTTCTAGGAATGCATTTTAAAAGAAAAATTAAAAATTCAGAGAGATATATGTTCATCTCAGCATTACTTATTTGAAAAAAAAAAAAGAATAAAACTGAAAACAACCTAACTACACAACCTCAGGGCAATATCAACAACAAAGAATATTGTGAAACCATTAAATATTATTCATAAGTGACTTTAATGACATGAGAAAATGCTTATTATATAATATTAAGTGGGGGGAAAAGGATGAAACAATATAAATAACATGACCTCAAAAATGTAAAAAATTACATTTTTTTTTTAGTTGGAAAACAGACCAAAACTCTAAGAGAGTTTCTTGATGGGAGGAGTAGAATTATAGAACTGAGAATGATTTTATCCTTTTTTCTAAACATATCATAGTTTTACAAATTTTGTACAAGAAAATGAGTTCCTTTTTTAATTAAGAAATAAACTTAAAAAAAGAGACGTGTATCGAATGTCAACTGTAATTGTAAAAATATTTTAAAAGAGGCATAGGCAATCGTGCATAAATAACAAAGATGATCTCTCATGAAATGCTTTTTATTCCAGTTGTGGCTGTCACCCTACATTGACATAAAGCTGTGTCTTATGACTCAGAACAGACAAGATAGTTCCAGCAACACCGGAGCTGCTTGGGAAGGCCTTTCCAGAGTCGTGGGTCAGAAAAGGAAACCTGTTTTCTGAGGGACAGCACAGCGAGAGGATCAGGTAACAGGCAGGTGTCTTGCCTTAAGATTAAAGTGATTCTCACTGGAGAAATAAAAGATCTTAAAACAGCTAGTAAATCCCCTCATTTCCCCCCAGTTCTATTGAGAGATAATTGACATACAACGATGTATAAGTGTAAGGTGTACATGTGTTGACTTGATATTTATATATTGCAAAATGATTACCACCGATGCGTTAGCTAACATCCTGTCAAACCCTCATGTCGTAGATAAGAAAGCTGAGTCCAAGAAGATGGAGCAACTCTGTCAAGACCACACAGTGAATGACCCAGATTCCCAGCTCCTAGTCCAGTCTGGTTCTACTGTCATGCCGCCTCCCTAGTTTTGAAATAAATGTCTGGGCGTTTTAAATAGGCATCTGCAGTTTATTATTATAATGGAAACTGTGAGTTTTCACTGTTCCTTTTCATGATCCCAGCAACAATCTTAGGATACCAAACTCTGCCAGTGCCAGTTGAAATCACTCTCCTGACACGCTTGCCCAGATTCTTTTCTGAAATGGTTAGGTCCCTGATCCAGAGGTCAGCAGACTGCCAGGATCTGTGGAGGTAATCAGTATTTCTGGAACTTATGAAGGTGAAAGGGAGAATGACATCCCCATAAACATGCCACTTTTAGAAACTTGGTTCAGTGCCCTGGTATAGTGAGAATGTTTTTAACCCACTTTGAAAAATTATTCAACTCTTTCCTCGCCTTGGGAATAGACAGGAGGATATGGTTGCACTGGAAATAGAGCAGGAAGGAGGAGTTGGGATCTCTGATGATAGCAAGGAGCCCCAGTGAGCAGAACAAACCTCTAGACACAATGTAGAAAATCCTATTAGGTCGGAAGTGTTGGATGTGTCAGTGGATGGGGAAAATGGGCCGAAGATGGAATCTAGCTGGGGACAGATTGTTCTCTCATTGGTAGAGATGAGGACCCACATTATTCCTTCCAGGGAAGTGGGTGCCTTAAGCTTTCTTAACTGGGCACATACCTGGGACTGGTGGGAGTGGTGAGCTCAACATCGCGGACTCTTACGCTTTCTGCGCCAAACCCTGATCTGCCTTCTCTTATCCCTGGATGTGTCTACTTCATTCTAATTATGTTGGTACCTGTGATCCATAAGCAACAGTGGCAATACCTGGAAGTGATGTCATATTGGGGGAGACAACAGCACAGTGTGTCAATAGCGAACAAAAGGATAAATAATCAGGGAGCTGGGGAGAAGTCTTTTCCAAGGTCTGAGAGACAGAGTAACCTAATGTTAACCATAGAGGTCACCAGTGTTTTCAGCTGCCACAAGGAGTTTGTTAGTTTCCTTTCTGTTCGGTCTGAGGAACAGAAATGAACAGCGACTCAAGATTGCAGTAATCGTGATGGAAAATATTTGCAATAACTTCTAACAAGAATTTGTAACAATTCATTAAAGTAAAAAAAAAAAATCCATATGTATTCAATGGCGCATATCATGTAGGCTGCATGCTGGAAGTTTCAGTTTCATGTAAGATATCGTGTCTGTGCTCAGAGGCTTTCAATCCAAGGAAAGACAGAGAGTTAACAATTATTTATAAGTGTGGCGGGTAGCAGCACATTGAGGAAATGCAACTGTGGGATCATGTAACAATATAGGCAAACTTGGGGGGGGATCCATATTAAATGAGATAGTGTGCATAAACTTAGCATGGTTCCTGGTATGTAGTAAAGTGCTCAATAAACTGTAGCTGTTACTTTTGTTATTACTGATGGACTGAAACACATGTTTCAAGCGGGCAACACCTTTCTTGGACATGTGAACTAGGGAAAAATTTCTATGATCCACAAGTTTTTCATTCATTCATTCATTCATTCATGTGTTCATTAATATATTTCTTTTTAGCTTATATGTGTAAGACACTATACTCGCTGATAGAGATACAAAAATAGATAAGAGTTTCTATGCTCGAAGGGCTCAAATTTTAATAGGGAAGAAAGATATAAACAAATAATTGTAAAATGGTACAATCAGAAATATATTATGTAACCCAAAGATGAGCAAATTCAATTCTGACTTGCAGAGTCCAGGAAGCCTACACTGAATAAGGGAAGGGAGTTAAGTCTAGAAGGATAAGTGGTTGTTCTTCAGGGGCCCTTGTTTGATTACCATTTTTACCCTGGGGGTGGGAAGCTTAACAAGGTGACTTTTAATTTTGTGCTTCTATTTCCATATTTGATTTCTCAGTTCGATCACCTGATGCATTGCAAAAAAAAAAAAAAAAATGTTGAAAGAGTTTATTGCCAGGCTAGAGCAACAGAATTTTTGGCCACAAGAACAAATGCAGACAGGCTCATCTCTTAACCATCTCCCCAAGGAGCATGATTCAAAAAAAAGAAAGAAAAAAAAATGTGATTCAATCAAAATTTCAGAGTACTCCAATTATCTATGTATCCAAGAAGATGAGAGATTTTTTTTCTCCTATAAAGTCATCGAATGCTTGTAAGAGAATGAGGCCTGGTCTCACAAAGTGTCATTTTCCAAACTGTCATCCTCAGACAGAATTCTGCCTTCCTCTGTACTCTGACTGCTAGATACAGAGCCTCAGCATTCTAGTAGCAGAGTTTGTCTAAAATTTCTCACATGGGAGTAAAAGAAAAAAGAATAAAAACTTGAGAAAAGTTCCAAAGGCCTCCTCAGGGAGGGAATGTGATGGTTTTATTCTTGTAAGCCTGTCTGTGGCTGAGAGGCTAAGGCCATCTCTACTCTGCAGCCTCTTCTCTGCCAGGAATTTGGGCCAAGACAGAAGCAAAGCCCAGACTCAGCTAGTTGACTGATGGCCCAGAGAAGCACAAAGCCATCTGATGCTCTCACATGGGCGCCTGAATGGACTCCTCATGTGAAGAATAAGAACTGGATCTGCCCCGCCCACGCCCTTCAGACTTCTCTTGCCTCTGACGCTGTGGGTCACCCCACACAGCAGAAAGCAAAGTTAGTTCCTGCTGACTCTAGCTGATGCAGCAATCAGTTGGAAAAGAATCAAATTTGTCTTTTTTTAATTCATGTCTGAAACAAGCAAGCAGGCAAATACCATTTTAGAAAAATAAGAAAGAAAGAAAGAACTTACTCTTAAATGGAAGAGGGATAGGGAGATCAGCTACCTCTGAGGACTCCTTTTTCAGCTTCTTTAATCTTTATAATCTGCGCACACCCCTCCCTCTCACCTCAGGACCCATAGGTGAACCTGTACATTTGGAAAGAAAGCCCATTACCAAGAAAAGGAGACTAGATGGGCAATGTTTTGTTGTGTTGTTGTTGTTGTTGTTGTTGTTTGTAATTATGATACCCAGGAACGTGACCCAACTGTGTAATGCAAATTTCATAAACCATTAAATCTAATTTTTCATTTGCCCATACTCCTAACCAGAGAAAGAAGGACCCAGAAGAGTTTGCTCTAAAAAGCCTGTCTCTGCAAAGGAACTCAGAGTACTTAGGGCATGCAATGTCTCCACCGGAAGATGAAAAGTAAGAGGCAGGGAAAGTAGAGAAGTGAGGAAGGGGACAATCCTGGGTAGAAAGATAGCGGCTACTTCACAGAAAGTGAGGCGCATTACCTTGGACTATTTGTTTCTGCCTTTGGCTTCATGGCTTCCCCCAGGGAGTGAAGACTCAGAGATAAAAGTACAGGCAAACTCCCTCTGGAAATTGCACACAGAGCTGGAAAAGCTGGTAGATGCGAGAAGGATTTCCATCAAGATATTAACCATGGTTGTTTCAAAGCTGCAGGATTTTATGGAGTTTTCCTTTCTTTTGTATATTTTTCTTGATTGTTTGAACTTTTCTTTATAATAAACCTGAGCAATGTTATAATCAGGAAAGAAAGAAAATACTCACATAACCATGATTTTCCCCTTCCAGAGACCTCATTAAAATAACAAACAACAACAACAACAAAGTAATAAACTCATAACGGTCAAGGTAATTGGCAGAGACAGTGAAGGTGTGATTCACCCCCAGAACGCATTTTCAGACGATGTGGAAAAAATAAAACTCATTGCTCAATAATCAAATCAAAGAAGTCGTATTCCAGAATGATGGCAAAGGGGAGTGGTGGGATTGCAGAGAAGAAAATCCAAATTGTCTGCAGATGAACCAGCCAGTCGGTAGCACTCTACACTCTCCTCGCTTGTTCCTGAGTTTGGAGCTTTGGCAGCCAAACTCTGGGCAAAACTCGGAGCTCTGTTTTCTATGGACTTCTGTGTAACCACCCAAGCTTTTAACTTTTGAAAGCATCCTAGCTAGACTCCTCTTTCTGTTCATATCAAAGTGAAGCCTGCCCTTCAACAAGCCCCACCAAACGATGCCAGGGGACTGAAACACCGACGAAGTGTAATGAATGGAATCCCTTTAACCCGAGGACACAGCCCATGCTTCATGATGCTGGACCCATAGTATAATCCTAGCTCAGGGCCTGCCTCGATATTTATGGAAAGAATTGATTAATGTATTAATAATTTTGGTTTATATAAACATAAAGTTTATTGGTTTCCAACCTTGAGAATCAGACTAATAGAACACCAAAGACTTAAATATGGTCGTAGAAAAAATATACTATGATTAACCTTGACAGTGTAAAAACAAATTCCAGATGTCAGAAAATGAGAAGGATATGGGGAGAAGAAGGGTGGAGTACTCATATCTTAATCTAATTTAGTTGGGAATCAAGAAGCCCAACTATGTAAATTGTTATGGTCGTTATGAAAAATAGTATGGAGGTTCGTTCTGCAAAAATTAAAAATAGAACTACCATGTGATCCAATGTTCCCCCCAAAGGAAACATAATCGCTCTCTCTAAGCGATATCTATACTCCATGTTCATTGCAGCATTATTCACAAGAGCCAAGACATGGAAATAATCTAAGTATACATTGATGAACAAATGGATAAAGAAAATATGATATGTGTGATACACACACACGTATGTACATAATGGAATATTATTTGGCCATAAAAAGGAAAATTCTGTCATTTGTGACAACATGGATAAAACTTGAGGGCATTATATTAAGTGAAATAAGATAAAGACAAATACTATATGCTATCACTTATATGTGGAATCTAAAAGAAAAAAGCCAATTCATAGAAATAGAGAGTAGAATGGTGCTTGCCAGGGGTTGCTAAGTAGGAGGAGTAGCTAGATGTTGGTCCAAGGATACAAGCTTTCAATTATAAGATGAATAAATTCTGGGGACCTAAGGTACAGCATAATGATGATATCTAACAATACTATATTGTATATTTGAAAGCTGCTAAGAGAGTAGATCTTAAATGTATCTCTTAATATCTCTTTTTATTTCTTCTCTGACCCAGTTATTCCTCAGTAGCATGTCGTTTAATCTCCATGCATTTGTGGTTCTTCCTGATTTCTTTTTGCAGTTAATCTCTAATTTCAAAGCATTATGATCAGAGAATATGGCTGGTATGCTTTCAACCCTCTTATATTTGTTAAGGCTACTTTATCTTTTGCTTTCTGGTAGCTCGGTGTTTCCATTGCTCCCTTTTCCTTGTGCTTCTGTTTTTTTTATTTTGGTTGGCTTTTGTGGGTTTTCTCTCTGTTTCTTCTTGTTTTATCTTATATACTTCAGTTCTGAATCTTCTGTGTGTGGTTACCATTACAAATATATATATATATTATATATTATATATATACACATAAATACATACATACATACAGTCGTCCATTTTCTTCTGTGAGTGCCTTATCTCCATTCCCCTTTGCAAATTTGGATCTTTGAACCCTCCCCTTTTCAGTCATTGTTATCTCAATTTGTCCCTATGTATGCTGAACATTCTTTACTCTTACTAGAGCAATTCTCTCCATATTATTTAAACTTTTAATGCCCTGTTCTTAGTAAGGTTTGCACTCCTTTGCTTCTATTTGCCTGATAGTCACTTTACTCTTAATTATGTATATTTTTTCGTCATTTTGTTTCAGGTGAGCTGACCCCTTTCTGTAGTGCAGGCCTCATAGTGAAGAATTCCCTCAACTTTTGTATGTCTAGAAAGGTCTTAATTTCTCCTTCATATCTAAAGGAAAGCTTAGCTGGATACATTATTCTTGCTGGTAGTTCCTTTCACTTAATAGTTTAAATATTTGATTCCATTTCTTTCTGGCTTGTAAGGTCTATGCTGAGAAGTCTGAGGATAATCTAATGTGTTTTCCTTTATAAGTTACCATCTTCTTTTCACTGGCTGTTCTGAGATTTTTTTGTTGTTTTTTAGTAATTTTAATAAAATACGTCTTGGTGAAAGCCTTTTTGGGTTGAAGTAATTGGGTGTTCTGTTGACTTCTTAAATTCTAAGTTCCAGCTCATTTCTTAGATTTGGGAAATTCTCATCCACTATTTGCCTGAAAATGCTTTCTAGTCCCTGCTCCTTCTCCTTGCCTTCAGTAATGCCCAATATTCTTGTGTTTCCTCTCCTGATGGTATCATCTAGTTCTTGTATCTCTCTTTTACTATTTTTCTTTCTTTGGTTTCTCTCTTCCTTCTGATTTATTTCTAGATTTCTGTCTTCAATATGACTGATCCTTTCTTCCATTTGGTCAACTCTATTTCCCAAGCTTGCTATTTCATTTCTCAACTCTTGCAATGTGTTTTTTATCTCCAGTGAGCTATTCTGTTCCTTTTGAGGATTTCAATCTCCTTGCTCTGCTCATCTAGTTGTTTTCTGAATTCCTGAAATTGTTGATATGACTTGTTTTGGAACTCACTGAGCTTTTTCAGAAGGATCATCCTGAATTCTCTGTCATTTAAGTTGCATATTTCTATATCTATAAGTTTATTTTCTAGAGATTTTTCTCTTTCTTTCTGAAATGCCTTGTCACCTTGGTTGATCATGGTGTTTAATGGACTATTTCTTTGCCTGGGCATCATTAGAAATGTATTCTGCTTTTTTTCCAGAAAGAAGACTTATTATATAAAGGTCTCTCTTTGGCCTACTGCAAAGAAGGCACTTTTCTTTTGGTTTTCAGTAGGTAGCATCTAAGCCTCTTGGATCCCTGCTTGATATAAAGCCTTAATAATTCCTGTATAGTATGCTTTTATTTTCTTGCAGATATTTAATCATGCTTGCTACCCTCAGTTTCAGTCCCTGTCAGTGTTAGCAACAGTTTCAGTAGCATTTGCTCAGATTCCCCTGGGGCTCTGCAGTGTTCAGTCCCAGGGGGAGGGGCCCTCTAGGTTGAGAGTTGGGGGCTGTTGCTCAACCTCAGTTTTGCAACCGTGGCCGATAAAAATCACCTGTTATTTCTCTGCTATCCCACTTTTTTACTTTCTGCCCTGAGGACTGGGCCCTGCCGCTAGCCACAGGGAGCTCATGGCACTCCAGGCAAGGCTGTTTAGGGAAGTCGCCACATCTTCTCCCCTCCCCCTCCTCCTACAGGAAGCTCCCCGCAAGAGGCAGCTTCTTTATTTCTCCCATTCCATTGCCCAACACTTGGAGTTCTGACCTGTGGTAGTTCTTATGCACAGATCCCATGCTCAGACGTGCTGGTGTGCAGTTTGGGTATTTTTTGTCGAGTTTTAGATGTTCAGCTTATTGTTGTTTCAAGGGGAGAGATCTGGAGATGTCTCTCACTCTGTCATGTTTCCTTTCCAAAAAGACAAAGTTTTTAAATATTAGAATTGATAGGACCAAAGAGGTTGTCCAGTGACCAGACATCATTTATAGAGGAGGAACTTGAGACCCAGAGAAGTTGCCAATTCAATGTTGCACACCGGATCTACTCAATTCCTATTCACTGCTCTTCTGAAATGAAAGATACCCTGGGAAGGTTGTAGAGTTTCTTTCTCAAAAGAATATGTTATGCAATAAAAAAAAGGGGGGGTCATAACTATGACCAGCGTAAAAAAGATGCATGATGAGAAACGCTTAAACTAAAAAGAAGAAAGGAATTTTCAAAGTTTTATTTTTAAATGTGAAAACATTAAATGATGCTGTAGGTAAATGCCACTATATGTTAAAGGAAAACTTTGCCTGATGTCCATTTTTAGATGGTGAGTATATAAGAATATCTTCTGAATGCAGCAGATATGATATATTCCAAACAGAAACAACTAGAAACCTATTGCTTAGTGTTTTATAAATATGGCTAATAATCTGCAGCACAAGATACATAAGAAATTTTAATAATTTCTAGTGATTTCTTGTATCTGGTTAGTATGTTAGCACATATATTAAATATACTATGTAGTATATGTATATATTTTTTATGGAGTTCATTAGAATTCATGGACTAGAAGGCCATTTGGACAGGATTCCATCTGATAGCCATGATATCAGGAAATCACTTAATTTTGGGTGCCAGAACTTGATAGTTTGAACACTGCTTGGTCAATATTAGTCAGCACGCTTACAACCTGTGATCTGTGATCTGATTGGTGTTAATGTCAAACTTATTAGGAAACTTAGTGAGGCAACATTTATAAGGGTATAAAACTTATGCCTGTTTGTTACCTTACCCACCACCAACTGCTTAGTAGTAAAAGGTTAGGATTAGGAAATGTCAGAGATACAGTAATTAACACCAGCACTATATATGTATGCTTCCGTGGCTTGTACCGCTGGTAGTACAATGACTTGTGCAACCCTCTTAAAGCACAGGCAGCATACTCTGCTCTATTTCATGGAGTTTGAGCAAATAAATTTAGGTGGTTTTGAATTGGGAAGTTTTTTTTTTTAACTGTAAAAAGAAATCGACATGTTCATATTATCCAAGGAGAAATCTCCATGCTAACTCACAAAAACTAGACCACTGAAACACTTGGAATCTTTCTTTTTAAGAGTGTCCCTGAGTTAGGTACTTATACAATGTAGTTAAAAAAAAAAAATGTAAGATTCAATATACTCATTTCTAAAGAAATTACCTCTAAGAAGCTCATTTTGTGGGGATAATCTGGCTCACTTTACTGACTCACACTGGAATGAATTTTCCAGAAATGAAAGTGATAAGCTGAAATTCATTCTCAAAATTGTAGATTTGAAGGCTGGAACTCCAAAAAATGTATTTCAAACTTAATGTAAATAAAGTAACATTGTCGAATTTGCTTTTCTCATTTAATCTTAAGGAATAAAGGAAGCACTATAAATTGATATTATTAAATCGTAGGACAAAATAGTACTAAAAATAATTGTGACAATATTGAAGTAGCAGAATTCTCACAGTGCAAATATTCTATTCATGTTCAAAACACAAAATGGACGATGAAACTTGGTACAGAAGAAAGGGTGTCAGGCTTCCAGATTCATATGAAAAAAGAAATAAATTATAAAAAGAAAATTTTGATTTATTATTGATATTTATTACTCTCTACTTGCATTTTTATAAATACCAAATGTAACCAATATTACACATATTATTATGAAATCTGCTTATGTTAAAGTTCAATAAAAACAAAGCCTGTGTACTGATTTTTCTTAAATCCAGTCCACTTCACTCATTTTTGTTACCTGCCTACTGTATAGCTTTGCATCTTTCAACCCTTGACCTGAGAGGGTCCATGAAGTTGAGAAAAGACTGGTTTCTGGAGAATATGTGGCTGATGCTGGAGATGGAATATCTGAGTTCAGAAGCAGAGCATTACTTGGCTTGGGCAGCAACTCAGGGTATTCTGTGGACTGTGCTATGTGAAGCCTTGTCTGTAATACTGTGTAACATGGACATTCGGACACTGTAGTTGGCCACTGAGAGTTTTCAGTTTCCCTTGTGCCTGGCCTTGAAACCAGGATTTAGCATTCACATGAGCTAGCCCTGAAACAGGACTATTTTTTGAACGAGAAGTGGAGGCCCTCAAGAGGGAAATAATTGACTTATTAATAGGATCAGTTGGGGCCTAAGTAATTGATTGAAACAATAAAGGATAATTTGTATTTTTATTTTTAGTAGATCTTAGGTACATAGAATTAGATTAATCATAACTCTTGATTTGTGACACACTCATCACTGGCTCATGCACGCTCTTCTTTTAGTGTCTGGGTGAATGTTTTATTTAATTAAGAGCTAAGAGTACATTCACATTCCAAGTTCTATAATGAAGAACAGTGAGCGTCACAATGAACACTACTCATGTGAGATTTTAGAGAAGGGAGTAGAGACAGAACAACCAACATTAATTGGACACCTTCTCCTTGCCAGGCATTATGCTGTACCCTTTGCAAACACTACCTATTTAATTCTCTCAAAGGTGTCCCTGGCAAGCAGGAGCAAGCCAATGGCTCCTCATCCTTCCTGCTCTTGGTTCTTTCCCACTACTGTAAACCGACGGGTCAGAAATAGAATCTCTGTGAGTGACAAGAACATTTCAGTGCAGTATTCGCAGGTGGTTGGGTGGTTTGATGTTGGGTGATTTTCAATTTTCACAGCTGAACTTTAAAATCTCATTAAAACAGCTTTTTGTTGCTATTTGCTGAGTTTAAATCGGCAGTGATTCAGCAAATAAGCAGACACAGCAGGTTGCCTCTCTTGGCAGGTATAATCAGGAACCTACAAAGTATACGATTGAGAACTGAGAACGAAAAATGTGGCTTCAGAGCAAAAGCATTGTGAGTCCCTTTGTAAGGACTGTCTTCTGTAAATCTTAACTGATCTTTCTAAGTGAATGACTTTGAAAGAAAAAGAAGACTCTTTCTTCTCCCCCATCATTGGCAATGTTTGCCCTGGCAGAAGCATGGATGGGTGGATTATTAAGAGGTTTGGAAATGTCTGTTAGTGTCTGATGCAACCTGATGTCTCAAATAACATTAAAAAAATAATAATTCTAGACTAGAAAGGATCTCTCTTCAGTTTAGAGCTACTCTAAATCTCCTAGTTGGCTTTTACTTAAGGTTTTAGAAATTTTTCTTAGCATCTTTTTAGAAGAATTGTGAACAAAGATTGCAGTGGCTCCATATTTATTGCATGTCTACTATGGGCGAGGGACTTGCTTGGTACTGCTGAGTTAGACAGGGCCCCTCCCTGAAGTGCCTATCAGTCCAATGAAGGAAACTGTAATTCAAGGTCAAAAGAAATAAATGCAATAGAAAGTACAAGGCAGGACAAGTCCTGCCAAAGTAGCTAAAAATCAAGCTGTTCTTTCAGATAAGGCTTGCAGATTTGGAACTGGAATGTACAAAGGGCTCCGAAGAGGAGAGGATGGGACAGCCATTGGGGTAGAGATGGGAAGATGTTGACTTGCATGAGATCGCAGAGGGAAGTCTTTCATAGGTTCGAGCCACCGTGAAAAGAGGAAATATGAGGAGAAATCAAAACCAGACACTAAGAGAACAAGACTTTATTCTTGCTGGCCCCTCACTGCTGCAGCTGCCCACTGACCTCGACCTCTCACTTGGGTCTTCTTCCCCATCCTCAGTGCTCTCATGTCTGACTTAGTTAGCACGGACCCACTCCTGCCTGTCTTCTTCCTTTTCCCCTCGGTGTTCTCCTTAATGGCCAGATCTTTGCATAGTAAGGCCAAAATCACCGAATGACTAAAATGACTATATTGGTAATGACTGAACAAATTTGTTTCTAAGAGGCCAATTTCCAAGTGGAACTCTGTCACTGCATAGGAGGCCAGGAGGAAGATATTCGAGGACTTAGCATTGTAAGTTCTTAGAAGAGCTCCTAAAGGCACCCAGTGAGCCTCCTTTCATTTGTATCAGGGCTTCCTAAACCATCTCTGACGGGCAGGCGGACTGCATCTTGGCAGCCCCGCTCCCTCCTGTTTGTAGGTGACTCAGAGACCAATCGTATGCCTGTCTTTATTTCAGGTCTCTACCTGGGTAGCATTCAAGAGGATTAAGGTCTGAATTAAGGGCACAAAGCCCCTCTTCAGCCCCGGGGCAGCAGGGGGGTTCCCAGTGTCAGCGAAACCTTGCCTGGGCTCAGCCAGGAGAACAAGCCGCTACTCAGCCTGGCTGGCTGTTTACATGGGGACACAGGCGCTCCGCACCAGCTGCTGCCCGGGGTCTGTGGCTGCTGACAGGCCGTGGGTGGATAATGTGGGCATTCATTTCCTCCAGCTGCTCCTTGCAGTGCATACTCACCAGGGCAGCAGGGAGTGAATGAGAAGGGAGTATAGAAAGCAGAAGGGAGAAGGCAGCCATTTGGTCCGAGTGCAGTACAACTGCGGGGCCTCTGACAGCTCGAGCATTGAGGCATGGGCTGCAGAGGAGTGTGAACTCTTGTTGCCTGACCTGCATGAGTCTATAATGAGGCTAGTTAAACATTTCTAGCATTTCCAAATAGTCCTCGCAGTTTCCCCCCAATGAGCTGCCTGCTGAGAAAGGGTGGACAGACCCAATGCTCTCAAATCAGTTTGGATGCAATTCAACCTTTTTTTTCCCCTCTGTGAAGATGAGCTGGTTTAGTCATTCTCTCTGTGATCTGCTGATAAGAGTCCTGGATGGGGAATTAGACCTTGGTACTATTTCCAGCCTGACTACTATGTCCGTGACCTTGGAGCAGTTATGTAACTGTTCTGGGCTTCTGTGTCCCCCTTTAAAATGGACATTGTAACACTGTCCTACCTACTTCACAGGATGGTTGTAAGGGTGAAATGAGAAAATGACCACAAATTGTGTTAGGCACAAGAGGCCAGTAGGTTCTTAGGACCAGGAGTGGGCAAATTTTTCTGTAAACTTAGTAAACATTTTAAGCTTTGTATAGCACATAAGATTTCTGTTGCATGTTCTTTTTTTTTTTTTTTTCCTACAACATTTAAAAATGTAAAAACCATTTTCAGCTCTTGGGTCACATAGAAACAGTCCCTGAGTCAGATTTGGTGCATGGGTTGTAGTTTGCCAACCTCTGCATGAAACAAACCACAGATGAAGGCTAGACATAGGGACAGTGGTTATGATAAATCTAAATATAAAAATAAGTATTAGTAAATAAAAAATATATGGATAGTATATGAATATAAATAAGTATACATATCCATGGCTTTTTCTGACTTGTGGCCCCACTAGTGAAATTACTTGAACCTCATCGCACGGGCCATCTTGTTCAAGAACTCCTATTATATACCTAATCATTTACCGAGCTCTTCACTGCCTAAGGTAGAGCATCCATGCTGACTAGCTTAGTTTCAAACTGGAGACCAGCCCTCAGTCCCAACTTGGCCTAAGTTTCCTTGGGCCCTCATATTAATGGAACCCTGAGCAAACCATGCTGTCTCCCTAGCCAGCACAGCTTGGGCATAGCTTCCATAGGAAGAATGGGATAAAGGTCTTTATTTAGGGTCCATGACTGCCCATGTAAGAAGCAATTAATGTTACTTGTGACGAATAGCTCATAAACAGTACTTTGTCGACCATGCGCTTTTAAGTTGTGTCATTATTTCTCCCAGTATACCCGACTGAGGCAAACTGGCTTTATCACTGCCATTTGCAGAGAGGCGAATTGTGTTGAAGAATATTTACATAGCACTCAGGATACTAAAGCCAACTTACGTGAATGAATGGGCCAGTGGTTTCTGGTTCCTTCTTTCTCTGATGAGGAGTCAGGTCTCTGCTTCCCCTTGCATGTCACTTTCTTCTTTCCTCATCCTCACTGTTTGCAGATATTAAAAGAGCTGTAAAATGAAGCCTGGATGAGAACAACAGAGAGCAAAGAAGGTTTGCTTCATTCTCTTCCCTTCTAAAGTATTTCCAAAGAGAAATGGCAGATCAGTAACATTTATCTAGACTAAAATAATGAAAGCAGCCAGACTTCAGATACACCCCTGCAAGAGGTGGTGCTGACCTAATAAATTTTGTTTTTGTTGGTGCCCTGCGAAAATATGATGAAATAAATGCAACACTTTAGAACCAGTACTAGTGTCAACACCACTTCTTACCTTCTTCATTTGACAGGGGGGAATATGAAAAGCCAGGAAGGATGCGAGCTTTTCAGGAGGTGGCTGGCATTCAGGGCTGAGACCAGCACAGCAGCCTCTGACTCTGGTCCAGTCCATCGTCTATTGCACCTGCTGGTTTCCTAGGTGTCAGCCTCCCTGATGCTCACACCCCTACATAACTATACTTCATGTTTGCCATTTTATTTTTATGATCTCAATAAATCTTTTCCCATTCCAGATGAAGATCTCTTATCATTTCTAATTCAGTACAATGTTTTCTCCCTGAATGAGTATTTCATTTTCTTAGCGCATAAGGGTTGAAAGCTCAACAGCACTGTTTCAGCACCACACAAAGTAGAGCTCTCTTCTGTAGAGGAATGTTCTAGTCTTCAAACACAGACCTCCTCAAACGTGGACCAAGGGTATGTGGCCCTGGTCACAGAGGGAGAGTGCAGGTGGCTCAAGGCAGGTCAAGAACCTACCTGGCGAAGCGCCGTCACCTGCTGATCACAGAGACTGCGGTCCTCTGCATTGTTTTCACGTGTGAAGGAAAACACTTTAAAAACAAACACCTAGTGGGGACGGTGCCTGGAAACCATCAGGCACACAATAAAAGATTACTAAGCAAATGGAAACTCCTCCAAGGAATTTTTAAGGTCAAACTTCTTAGGAGAGGAATTAAACATGCTAATGAACCTAAAGATGAATGGTTTATTTGGGAGCTCTATACACAAACATTCACTTCTTAATAAAAGTGTAACAAAAAGAGGAAATAGAGGGTAGTGTCTCCCACCCAGAAAACTATGGTGATTAAAAAAAAATGAAAAATTCTTACTCTTCAGTTTTGGTTTTATTACACGACATACATCTGACATTGTATTATATTTCAAAACTTTGGGATTTTTACTAAAGTTTAGGTTAACTTATTCCTGATAGCATATGAGAGATATGTCCTACTTTTGTTATGAAGAATCCCCAGTAACTATTAATCACATAGGTGGAGTGAGAGTCCTTGTCGGCTTTAGCCCTAACACTGGTCATTCTTGAACTTGTCTTTAGACTTGGGGAGGGGGTGCATCCTGCTGTCTGAAGGCTGTGGCCCGCGGCGTAGGGCCGTCAGCTCCACAGGAGCCCTGAGGAAGGAGAGACATTAATGAGTAACATGTTCAGGTAAGAGAAGGTAGACCAGACCCACCCTGAGGAACTGCTGATTGTTTTTTATTTCATATTCTGATACTCCTACAAAAATGACAGATAAAAATCCATTTAGGGGAGAATGTGGTTTGTCACAACATCTTATAACTTCCTCTAACTTCAGGATAAAATCCGGACTTATTGGTATGTCAGACAAGGCCATCCATAAATGAACTTTAACTCTTCTTTTCTTTTTTTAAAATCTTTTTAACTTACTTTATTTTTATTAAGTTTACTGGGATAACATTGGTAAATAAAATATATAAGCTTCAAGACATATGTCATATATCATATGTATAATGCATTGTGTATTCACCACTCAAAGTTAAATTTTCTTCTGTCACCACAAAGTCAACCTTCCTTTCTAATCCTCATCTTCTATTCTTTCTCAATTGTGTCATTTTTTTTTTTTTTCATCTCTGTGCCTTTGCCTGTGCCTGGAAGGCCCTTTTTCCTTTTTCCTTTCTGTGACTTGGTCAACTCCAGCTCAAATAGTCCTCATGGAGCCTTTCCTGAACTCTCACAGGCAAAGTTATTTCTTTTCTCTGTTCTCTCTCAAGGTCTTGTAAAAACTTCTATGATGATGATGTATATGACTCTTCAAGAATTATTTATTTATGTGTGTATCTCCCCCACTGGTCTGTGAGCTCCTGATCTGTAGGCACTGTGACTACCTATTATTACCCTCTGAACCTAGCCTTACATAATAGTCTGTAAGAAATGTTGAATGAAAGAATGATGACCTGGAACTAGGTTTTGGAAGGTTCTGACAGCCTAGCAAACTGATCATTCTCAGCTATCCTCGGTGGTATTCCACTGCAGGTTATTCAAAATGATCCACTGAGGTACAGGAAGAAAATATTGGAAATGCTGTTTATTTTTCTATTTGTCAAAAATTAACAATGAAAGTAAGATTTTTAAATATTTCATGTGGATCGGTAGCACATGTATTTAATTTATCATTAAATATATACATTAAGAATAGAATACGTATTAAAAAAATATATATATATAGGCCACCCTTACAAGCAATGGGAAGTCACTGAATAATTTGGAACAGGGAAAAAACATGAAAAAAGCAAGCGTGTAGGAGAATCGACTTTGTAGACTGGAGGGAGGTAAAGCTATCAATCAATATGGAAAGTACTACAGTGATCCATGACAAGAGATGGGAGACTAGACAAGTGTATGGGCCACCAGAACAGAGAAAGAGGAAAGGTTTACTAAAGAATTATTATTATCTTCATTATTATCATTATATCAGTGGGACCAGGTGACATTTTGGTTAGTGGTAAGTGGAAAGAGTCAGAGCCACACAGAGACCCTGAAATGTGGCCCTAACCTGGGAGAGCAGGTGGAACTCAGAGTGAAGGGAGACTACTTTGCTCCAGGCTTAGATTCTATCAGCAACACACAAAAAAATTTTCTCACTTGTATCAAGAGGCAGTAAATAGGATACTCCATCAGGTCTGTCCAATCCTAGATGGGGCTTCTTAATAAAGACTATTTATAACCATATTGCATAATTATCACTGTGTGGGACAGGCAGAACTGCAGATCTGTCCACGGCTGGGTGAGTGACCGTCTTCTGGCTGCATCTCGTTGGCTTAGGAAAGAACAGAAGGTGGATTTGTTTGTCAGTTGAGCAACTTGGCATCGTCCTGTCTTTACCTGACTCTCTTCCTTTAAACATTAACCATCTCCTAAAACATTTGCGTTTTGTGCCCAAGGCCAAGGGGGGCCAGAGAGAAAGGAGAGAAGAAAAGGGTAGGAAAGAAGAGGAGAGGAAGAGAAAGGAAGATTCTCGACAGCCACAATTCATTCATTCCACAAACATTTGTGAAGAGTCTCTGGTGGCCAGTGCACTTCCCAAGACCCAGAGTTTGAATGCTGAGTAGGATGGGATTTCTATCCTTAGAGGTTCACAGTCTGGAGGAGGAAATAGACCAGCAAACACAAAACAAAGGGGAAAGATAAGCCCTGCCCTGTCACTATGCCTTCTACTTGCCATCTCCACTCACCAGAGGAGGTTGGATGGGAGAGATGGAGGAAGAGATCGGAGGCCTGAAAGTTTCCAGAGTCTTCGTCCCCAGGGCAGTGGTCTACAAACTTTAATGAGCAAAAAGTAACCTGGAAGAGTTGTTTAAAATACAGCTTTTAGTCCAGCTAGTCTGTTTCAGTGGGTGTGGGGTGAGGCCCAGGGCTTTGCATTAGTCCGGCTCCCCGAGGGACTTCAAATTTAGACGGCCTGTCATCATAAGGGGGTGCTGCCCTTCCAGGCCAAAAGCCTGGGTCTGGAGCTAGTCTGCCAGAGGCTGATGAGAGAAATTGGAACAAGAATAGGAGAGGAAGCATTAGAGATGATTAAGGGCAGAAAAATTGGAAAAGAGAAAAGGAATGGATCCCTAAAGAGAAGTGAATGAAAATCACCAGAGGCCCTGGAGTCACTCAGGTGACTGGAGTCTAAGTGTTAACCATGATTTTTGGTCTTTCTCGTGTAAATTTAATGATTTACCTAAACAGGCACATAGCAATGAATAGAAAGCAATATCTGCTAGAGCCTTGGGCCTAAATAACACCCGTGGAACCCAGCCTTCTCTTTGTAACACCCCTTGTCTTTCTTGCAGATCCCCTGACTGCAGTGTGTTGCTTATTTTCAAGTGCTAAGGCTGAACAAATCCACGAACCATTCAGAGGGAGGCTGTTCTAGAGAAGACGCACTAACTCGACACTGTCTTCTGTAACTTCCCTGGTTCTTGGCAGTTCTCTGTAGCTGCACCCCCACTCTCCACAGCCTCCTAGAGCCTACTCCAGAGTAGTGTCCAGCTGGCTCCCTGAGAAGGTGGTGGTGGACCAACCTACACAAAGATTGAGCTCTGATGGCCACAAGCAATTTCCACCAGGAGTCTACAGATCTTACTCTTCCTCCTGATTTTGTCAAGAATGTTCTCTTTTTAAAACTGGTTTTAGGCCCAAATCAGAGCCCTTGGGGTATGGTGGGTCTGACCCTAGCACCCTATGGTTCTACTTCAGCAAATAGGATACACTTGTTTATTCTGGCCCAGGGCCTAAAGAGCAGTTTCTCTCACTTCTCTCCAAATGGACATCTCCTTCCTTATTTTTTAAGATCCTGCTCTAGTGTGACTTTCCTTAACAATCTCTTTTCCCCTTTGGAGCCCTTATCAGATAAGATTCCTTGTTCAGGTGTGCCCCACCCATTGGACTACAAGTCCTGGGGTCTAGCTTCAAGGGGGTCATTAAGCATAATGCTTAGAAATTCAGGCTGACTTGAGTCAGAAGCTCAGCACTGCCACCTACCAGCTTTGTGAGCTCAGACAAGTTACTTCATTGTCCCAAGTCTCGGTTTCCTCACCTATAAAATGAGCCAACAGCTGTACTTACTGTTAAGGTTAAATGATCTAGTATTTGGCCCAGCACCTGAAACATTACAACCCTCAATAAATGTTTGCTTTTTTCATTGTTCATATTTATATCTTATTTACGCCAATCCCTGTGGATTTAGTACAGAGTAGATGCTCAGTGATGTTTATTGAATTAGCAATTTATCACTGGATTGGTTCATTGGTGCATTTTAAGAGTGGACAACTCAGTATTCCCCTTTAACTCATCAATATTTTATGGCATTTCCTGTATCCATAGATTTGTTCTGAGTGGAATTAACTACATAAACTCAGGCCGGCTCTTCTCAATCCCTCTTCTTTTGTGTCCATTGCCTCAGCGTGCTTTTATACTTCTCCCATTTTCACATTTGCTACTCTGTTTCTGAAGGCATCAATCAGAAAATGGTGGCTATTTAAAACTACCTTAACCTGAGTCTGAGTTCTCTAGAGGAAAATAGCTACGGAATTCTATTAAGTCTGCTATAAATGTTTGAATTTCACTTCTCCCACTGTCAACTTCTACCTTGTAAAATGTGACAGAAAGAACAAAATAAACTCCGAAGTTCCTTAATTGCAATGGTCTATGAATCTCCTTTTGTGCACAGCTGAATTTTTACACTCTAAAAGGAAAAGCCATTTTTGTAAATGAACAGATCTAATGACTCGTTCTAATTCCCTAATATGGATATATACAGACAATCTCCAAAAAAAAAAAAAAAAGGATGCACCTGCCCCGCTTGCCCTATTTGCCGCTTGTGTTTACTACGTGCCTAGAGTCACTAGAGGCTGTTTGCATGGCTGAGCAAATAAATGTCTGGACATTCGCTTTAGGACCCTTCGAGTTCAGGAATTCTGAGGAAGACAATGTTACCGAAAAAGGGGGCCACATACTAAACCTGACAAGGCCACAGGAGGCCAGCATGGTGGGCCATACAAACTCAGAGACCGAAAGTAACCACATAGGATGATCTGAACATAAAAATTCCTAACTAAAAGCGAATCATGACAGGGAGTCACATTCTGGGCCTGAAGTTTCTTTGATAAAAGTCAGTCTTTACCTTAAGTGAGCCTATCTATTGTCATTTTGCATCTAAGATAACACTTTTGAAATGTCAGCATAATCTTCTTTTCCAGACCCTTCAGGGCACAGATTCCACACCAGAGCATGAGACCACAGAATCCCTCACTGTTATCTTGTTCCCTACATATCATCTCTGTGTTATAAGTGCTAATTATTATCTATCCTATGCTCACCACTGTAAAAGAAGTATGTGTCTCTCTATTCTACTTTTTAGCCAATCCCAAAGACCTTCCTGCTTTGCTTTTTCTTGCCACCTTAATCTACTGCCAATGGATTTCATATAACCCTCTTTACACCTCCTCTTTCGATTCTAATGTATAAACTGCAAAACTGCCATTCTCTGGAGCATTTTCTCAATCCCTTGAGATTTTCCTTTCAGGCAATTGTCATCAGTTTGGCTCAAATAAACTCATAAAAATTTTCTACAGGTTTTGACATTTCTTACATCAACAGTAACAGAAGTAGACTGAGCTCTTAATCAAAAAACCAAAGGTTAATCAAATAATCAAAGGTTAAATACGAGGAGGAAACATAAAAGTAGATGAAAAACCAGTAACAACTCATTAGCATTCCTTCCCCTCCAGGAAAAACCGACTTTGAGCCCGGCCTATCCCACAGGGTGAAAGTGGGGAGTGCCTGCAGCCTGCCCTCAGCCCTGTGGTCCCTGAGCTGGAGATCCCCTGGAATGTGGGAGGATCCCTGCCTCCCAAACTGGCAGGTGAGCCTGGGGAAAATCCTTTGCCCACCCCTTCCTCCCTTTCTCATCCAGTGCGGTTCACTTTGAATGCATTCTTCCTCTGGGCTGTTGTTTTTCATTCCCTTTTAATCTATTCTCCTTTGGAAAAGCATTTTTTAATAGTTTCATATACACCTTTTGCTCCCGGAGGCACCGCTGGGCCCAGGCCTATCCTACCCACACTTGGTATGGCCAGTGCCAGCTCGGGCACCTTCCTCTCACCACTCTCTACCGACTGCTGGCGATTGATTACTGGATGCCTTCTTGTCCTGAATCCAGAGATTCCACAGGAAAAGACAGTGTCTAGATGAATCATCTATTCAATAACTGTTTCTTGAGCATTACCTACATACCATTAGGCACTACGCAAGGCCCAGGGATACAATGATGATTAAATAAAGTCCCTTCTTTCAGGAAGCACCAGGAAGACATTTGAACAATTTCAAAATAATTGGTGTTATATAAAACTAGGTACACAGTACTGTGGGACCCAGGGAAAGAAGTATCTAGCTCTGCCTTGGGGTGCTGGGAAGTTTTCGCTGGCAGAAAAAGGAGAGAATAGCCAGGGACATGATGCAGATGTTGAGGCACAGGGGCTTGAGGAAGCATGGCCTATCTGAGAAACGGCTGGTGGTTGCTGGGAGCTGGAACACAGTATATAGGACTGGAAAGTGACCAAAGATGGTGTTAGAAAGCTGGGTCACTGTCAAATGTGAGGGGAAGCAAAGGCATTTGGACTTGATCCTGTTGCAAATGGTATAATCATCAGATAACTCAGCAAGGAACTGAAAAATAATATGAGTTTTAGATCTTCCAATATAAAATTACCTGTTCAGTCAGTACTCCAGGGGTAGTCAGGTAGTTAGAGATTAAACCTGAGAACGGATCAGTAGGGCAACACCTCCAAAGCAGGCAGTGGGTGTACTCTTGACTGGCGGGAGCTGCTGTAGAAAGTAGAAATATAATTATCCTAAATTTTTAACTTAATGATTGAAATCCCCCATGAACAAACCTTATTTGGCTGCACTCCTGGAATTAAACAGCTCAGCTTCTTACATGACATCACTATATTACAGTGAGAGATAAGTAATAGGATTTCTGTAAAAGTATTTTGCAACACACAGGGTGCTCTACAAATACATCGATAATCAGTATTGCAGTTTTTCATGAACACGCTTAGAAGTTCTAGCCAGGATACATACCCACTCTGATAAATCCTCAGAGAAAGTCGTTCCCTTCAATTAATAGGCAGCTGTAGGGCAGAAACGTATAACATCGACAAGGGGTGGGCACAACCAATCTGACCAGCCAAATCAAATTTTGTGATCATTAACATTGTTCTTGTTATTCAGAAAAATGTAAACATATGGCAGCAAAGATAAAGCAGGTTTTGTGAATTTCAAGCCCAAAAGAGCATGTTCCTAGGGTTAATTAAACAGGTTTCTTTAATAGCCGGACTTCTCAGAGCCTTGAATATGCTAATGAGCATTGTGAATTCAAAAACGTTTTGTATACAGAATCTCTCAAGTTAATTTGACTACCAACTCCCCTCCTATTGCCTGGTTTACACTGCCTGGAGGCCCTTCAAGATCTTCCAGAAATAGAGTAGTCCCCTCTTATCCACAGGGGATATGCTCCAAGGCCCCCCAGTAGATGCCTGAAACTGCAGATAGTATCAAACCCTATATATATGCTATGTGTTTTCTATACACACGTCTATGATAAAGTTTAACTTATAAGTTAGGCACAATAGGAAATTAACAGCAATAACTAATAACAAAACACTTATAACAATATGCTACAATAAAAGCTATATGAATGCGGTTTCTCAAAATGTTTTACTGTACTGCATTCACCCTTCTTCTTGCGATGATGTGAGACAATAAAATGCCTCTGTAATGAGATGAAGTGAGATGAACGAGACATTAAGTAAAATAAGGGTGACTTGAACACAAGCCTTGCGACACCTCGACAGTCTGTTTGACAACTCAGACAGCTACGACGTACATGACTAAGGGGAGGGGAGTGTCTACCGTGTGGAGACGCTGGACAAAGGGATGAGTCACATCCTAGGTGGGCCGGAACGACATGCAGTTCAAAACTCACAAATTGTTTATTTCCGGAATTTTTCATTTAATATTT
Source organism: Rousettus aegyptiacus (assembly GCF_014176215.1). NCBI lineage: Eukaryota > Metazoa > Chordata > Mammalia > Chiroptera > Pteropodidae > Rousettus > Rousettus aegyptiacus. Next base: position 35,979,209 of record NW_023416286.1, read on the forward strand.
TCTGACCATGGCTGACCTATGGTAACAGAAACCAAGGAAAGCAGAATCGTGGATAAGGGGGAAATAATATATTAGAGTCTGTTCTCTGTCTGTTCTGTTTCAGGTGGAAAATACCAATTGTCAGGGGTTAGGAGGGAGCCGAAGGTAACCCATGAGGTAGGAATTGGTGGAAGAAGCAGCAGCAGGGGCTGCAGCCCCCCGAGTCCACCAGCTCTCCTCCCCACTGCAGACCTTACGCTGTGGCCCCTGGGTCTGACCTGCTCTTCACTGAGACCTGCTTCCCATCTGCCTCACCCCAGGCAACCATCTGCTCTTTACCAGCCCTGGCTGGTAGCCTCATCCCTGACTCCTGATTGTTCCCATTCCTTGATATTTTTAGCACTGGCTCTAAGCTTATTACAATAAATCAGCAAGAAGGACCTAAGGCTACGTCATGAATATTCTCTCACCGCTGTAACATTGGCTTATGAAATATTGCTTTCTTCCCTCACATTTATAAGTTGCTGTTTGTTTTTTGGGGATGGATTTCTTTTAGAACTCTTTTTGTTCTGTATTCTAAACTGTTTTTCTCTGTACTATACCTTGCATAGTTAGTAATTATTATTATTATTTTTTTTAGTTTTGAGTGTGTGCTTGGGAGTTTGATCTGTTTTTTTAATTTTTGTGTATTGTCTTAGTTGTTTTCTTCTCTGATGCTTTGGTTTCTTTGTAGGCAAGAAGAGACTTTATTTTAACTTTCGTGTTTAGTATTAACCACATGTGCTTTTTCTTGTTGGTAGAATTTGTTTCAGAATTACATGCACAGAGTGCTCTTCACAGGTGGTTATGGCGAGGATAGCACTGAAAGGGAGATTTCCTTTTTGGGAAGAACTACATTCTCCTTATCTTGCTGTTTGAGTTTGGACCCTGGGCCTCTGATCTTCTAAGGATGCTCCTGAATCTTTTTTTGTGAAACAAAATTCAGCTGATTTCTAAAACCACATAATCAATTTGAAGGAAAATCCCAAAGCCTCCTTCTGATAAGAAACTGTCCTCCAGCTTCAAACTTTACCTGAATCACTATTAGTTTTATTCAAATTAAAAATGTTCTCTTTGTTTCCTCTCCTTCCATTGAAATTCCTGGTTGCTTTAAAGAGCCTCACTTTACTAAAAATAATGTAATTTCTCTATTCTCTTGTACTCTGGACTCATATTTCCATCTGTTTATGAAAAAAAAAAAATCTCTCTCTGGAGGGCCTATAAGCTTGTCAGATTCAGCCTGTCCTGAGATAAATCACGTGACTCCTCCTTGCTGTCCTTAGTCAAGACATACAACAAACAGCCTCTACACAGCTGAACAAGCTCATATGTCTCGGTCCTCATTGTTTCTTCTTTCTTCCCCACTCCATCATCTCATCTGACTTAATTTAAAATTTCTTGATTCTGAAGTAGTAATTTATCTTGCATAAATCTCTTTCTCTTCTTCTTCTGCCATTGCCAGCTCTTACTTTCTATTTTCTATACAGATGGATAATCTCCTTGGTGGTATTCCTGTAAGAACTTCCCCTCCTCTATATCTGCCTTTCACTCAGTAGCGAGTAAGTCTTAATAATAAATACTCCCTGCCCCACCTACAACCCGCTAGGAGTATCTGGCATTGGGTCTTCAGCAGTAGATTAGATGCAGCTGCAACTGCTCATGCCTTTAACAGAAGGACTGTAGGTCCTTGTGTATCTGAATCAAGTGACTCTGATCGCTCCTTCATTTACTCACCCAAAACTCTAGGGGCCTTCTACAAAGGACCCATGGACATGTTCCCATGGCCTGGGAATTGCTCCAGGCTTTTAGTCTGGCCTGGTTTCCCCACTTTATAGTCTATGCTTATACCAAAATCTTCCTGCTCTGTCTATCCTCCAAGGAGTATTAGCCCAGTTGGACTCTCTGATGGGTTTCGGAGGTATGTCTTGAATCAATCTTGGTATCATGGTCTATTAGCCACAGGCAGGCCCCACACAGCCCAGCTGACTAGAACACTACAAAGCAGTTCTGGTCCAGCACCGTGGCCTTCTACTGGTTGAATAGGAGGTCCAGATGAGACTCCAGTGACAATGCCAGAGACTATGAGATTTGAGAGATGAAGCTCACTGGGAACCTCTTGGAGTCCATAACAAATATTTCTAGCTTGTTCATTCGTTGATTCGTTTAATATATATTTATATGGAGAGACTACTAAATGCCAGATACGTTACATAGTATTGAGGATACAGCATAGAAGATGTCAGACTAGGTCTCCCTCTTCATGGAATTTCCTTTCTAGCATTGAAGGGACAGAGGTATATACATGTCAACTCATACGCAGCATCAATAATTGTCAATGGCTTTAAAAGTCTAAAGACGATTAAACTGTATAATATGTAAGCGACTGAGTGGGAAGGGCTATCCTAGAAAAGATACTCAAGGAATTAACCTCTGAAAAATGACATTTAAGCAAAGATCTGTATGTTAAGAAACCAACATGCCAATTTTGGTGGGCAGAGTTCTAGGTAGAGGGACCAGCAAAAGCACAAAGCCCTAAAGTGGGAATGAACTTGGATGAGTCTGAGGAACAGAAAGGAGAGCAGTGTGGCCAGGCTTGATGAGCAAACAGCTGAGTAAGAGGTCACCAGGTCAAACAGGAAGACAGACTTGATAGTATAAGGCCTTGGTAAATTTGCATAAAATGTTTGCATTTCCCTCTAAGAACAAAGGGAAGCCATAATCTGCAGACCCAGAAAAAGAGCAATACTAAAAGCCATAGTGACTGAGTATTTATCTCAGTTCTTGCTGATCACTCAGGGAATGGAGACAGGCCCTGAGGAAGTGAGTGGCTGCTGAGTTTCTTAGATGTCAGCAGCCCAGGGATGATGCCTTAATGGGATACCTGACTCATAGGGCTGGTGAGGAGTTCAAAGAAGAAAACTAAATAGATCCAAGAGGAAGTAAGCAGAGACCTAATGTTCTTTCAGAAAGTCTCCTAGAGGAGAGGACACCGAGGAGGTAGATAAGGGTTCCAGGATCCAGGGATGCTGGAAATGTGAGCTCTAAAACAGGGCTATTGCAGCCTCAAGACAAATGCAGGGTTATGAGTTGCAACAATGGAGCCATGTAAGAGAAGCAAAAATACACTAAACCTTAGCTAGTCCTGGACAAACCATACTGTTCATTCTCAGCTCTGCTCTCCTGTACAGTGGGTGCCCTGAAACAACATGCACGAGTCTAAAAATACATGCAAAAAATGGCACCCTGATATTTACGTAGGGTGGGCCCCAGAAGTGCCCAATATGCTAACAGTATAAATCCTAACTCCAGGCAAAATGGCCTTCCTGCCCTTTTTAATGGCCTAATAAGCAAATCTCCCTTGAGAAGGGCCTCCTCCTTTCATGATTGTTCTTTTCCTTGCATGGTAGTTTTACCTTTGCTACCAAGCAAAGATAAAAAAAAGAAAAAAGCAACCTTACCAAATAGAAGGTACTTTGAAAGCGCTAAGACTGCTTCGTTCTCTGACAAGTCCTAATGCCTTGGCCAACAGTGAGGCTTTGGAATAAAATTAGGACTGTGTGAAGGATGAATGGGTCCAGTCTGTCTCCTGCCGAGCTCTGCAGTGCGGATGGGGCCAGAGTCGTCACTTGGTTCATAAGCTTTAATAGAGCGTCTTTCATTCAAAGATCCCAGGACACTTCACAGCTGCTAAAATGATCCTAAGCAAATATTTGTAGCCACACAGTACAGGTGGGAATATGGAGGCACCGAGAAGAAAAAGAACTGACCAAAGACCCCAAGAGTCAGCTAAGAGGTAGGACCAGAATCCAGGACCTGAGCCAGTTCAGAGCTCTGTCTGCAGGATCAGGTCTGGGAAAGAATGATCTGGACTTCGTGACTGAGACGAGGCACAATCAAACAAATTTGAGGTTCGCAAAAACAGCCAGTGTGAGCCTGCTGCATACTAACCTGATGCCACTCAGACACATTTGTGTTACTTGGCAACTTGCAGCTCTAAGTGGTTATGAGCTTTAATAATTAAAGCCCTCTGATTAGATTGACAGTGTCTGTCAGAGTGAGCATATGCAGTAGTGTTTTCCACGTTCCTGACAAATGCACTTAATAGCTCCAATTAAACCCATTTCTGTGTGCTGGGGCCAAAATGGCCAATGCATGAAACAGCCACGTAGCCATAGTGCCAAGATAAGGGTGGACACAATACCATTCATCTGGGGTCCGAGTCAGGGGGCCAGAGTGAAGAGTAAAGAGTGCTGTGGTTTGAATATTTGTGTTCCCCCAGAATTTGTATGTTGAAATTCTACCCAGCAAAGCTTATGGTATTAGAAGGTGAGGCCTTTGGGAGGTGATTAAGTCATGAAGGTGGAGCCCTCATGAATGAATTAATGCTCTGACAAAAGGGCTTCCGCAGAGCTCCCCAGCCCCTTCTGTCTTGTGAGGTCACAATGGGAAGCCTTTGACCTGGAAGACAGTCCTCATCAACTATTCTGGCACCCTGATCTTGAACTCACAGCCTCCAGAACAATACATTTCTGTTGCTAATAAGCTGACCAGTCTGTGGTATTTTGTTATAGCAACCAGAATGGAATAAGACAATGATACGGTCTTTCAGGAAGGACACTGCCCCCTTCTTGCCACCGCTAACATTCAAGTAAACAAAACTCCAACACAATGTAGTGTCATGACTTAGGGTCCTCGGGCTTCTTTCTCTCAGTTGTCTGCACTGGAGTTGATTAGCTGAATGACAGACAAGGCTGGAAAGATGTGGGAGAAAGGATAGGAAGGAGAAAATAAGAAAGGCTAAAATAAGATTGGTTGCCACCAGGAGTACTTCATACTCCATTTGATTTTCAGAGGCTGGTTTGTCCTGGGGCTCTCTTCAAGAGTCAGATCTCAATGGAGATCTCTCTAGATGCCAGAAACTCAGTGGAGCTTCAGGGCCCATACAAAAACTCCACCATGGCTGTGGGAGGTCAGGGGTCATTTCAGCACTAAAAAGTGGTAGTTATAAATTCAAATTCAAATTTATAAATTCAAATTCAGACTCCTCCATTTACTACCCACACATCATCTCTTTGTGCCTTATTTCTCTGGGCACAAATAGTATGTACTTGATACGATTGCAACATAAGAAGTTGACAGAGTGAAGCACTTAGAAGAGAGCTTGGTCTGCAGCAGGAACTCAATAAATGCTGCCCATTATTCTTACTGTTATATAACAAACTCAGGGTACCCAGAACTTATTAGAGTCTAATGCAGATCCTCTTTAATGTAGATCTAATTTAACTTGGGAGTTACATATAATAGTTACTTTCCAAATTAAAAGGCCTCGGTCAAATACCACTTTTGTTGGCAGATGAGGAAGGAAGCCAGGCTATCCCGAGCTCATCACATTTCCCTCAATGTCAGCCAAGGCTGGCCCTGGGTAAAACTGAGAGCCAGGCCAAGTTTGCTTACACAGAGCTACTCCCCTCCACCTCCCCCCACCCCCCACCGTCCCAGGCCCACCCAGCATCTATGACTCCAGATTCCCCCAGGGCCGGGGCATCAGTGGCAGCCTGCCACCATCAATCAGTCAACAGGCTTGCAGTGAATTAGAGAGTAAGGGCCAGCTGATGCAGGGCTACCATGGTGTAGGGCTGATAGGGAGGAGCCAGAGAGAGAACTAGAGAAGAAGATAGACTACAGTGTTAGGTTTCATCTGAGCAGATCTAGGGAAGTGGGAAAGCATTTTATATGCTGTGAAGGGCCACTCAAATGTTAAGGAGTGTTATATAATTGTTACTACTTTTCATTCAAAATCCAGCTGATCAGTATCTATATAGCAGGCAACAGAGCAAAGGAAGTCAAAGAGATCTGAGTTTGTACCATCTTGGTGGCCAACGTGTGTGACCTCGGGCAAGTAACACCGCCTTTCAGAGCATGACTTGCCCCTCTGTGATGGCCCAAGAGAGCAGAGTCTTCGATGGAATGAAAATGATAACACAAAGTGCCTGGCCCTAACAGACAGAGGCAACATGGTTGCTTTTCCTCTCTTTCTGGTGAAGTCACAGGGTACTTTTTTTACCTGGAAATGTAACTTCATAAAACTAAAAAAACTAAAAAAACAAGACAGTGATCCCAAGGAAGTCTTTAGCAGTGAAATATTTTTATAGCATCTCTTCTCTTCAAAGACCATGCAGAGAGAGATTATTATCTGTTTCAGTGTGATTCAGACTTTTGCAGTGGTTGCTCACAAAAGGCAGGGTTTGGGCGTGTTTTCAGTATGCAGAGCTCTTGTGCTGACCTGGGTTCTGTCTCTATGGATTCCACCCAGCAGGAGCCTCCAGGTGTGTGCTCAACTAGCAGAAGCAGCTTGTCAAGGAAGCGCAAGGCTCCAGGAGACTCAGCACCAGGCTTTGTGTGTTGGCTGGAATGATTCCTGTGGCAATCAGTGGCTACAGAAGACAACCCCTCAAGCCAGGGAACAGGAGGGGTGTCCAGGGACCATGGGAGCATGCTACTCAAGTCTACTTGACACAGACAAACGTTTCTCATGGCTCTTCAAGTGTCCCCTTGCCTGGGCTGCTTCCAAGCCTCCAGTCAGGTTGGTCTAGGAGCTGAGAAGCTGTGTTTGCGAAATCTCCGACACCCCAGAGGCCAAGGCCAGGCATTCGTCAGATGTGGAGATGGGAGTCCATGGAGGTCAAAGGGATTTATTATTCTACCATTCTACTTGTTTGACACCATTTTATGCCCTGACCTTATTCTCTTGTACTTCAGTTGTACTAACACCACCACCTCATGGACAGACCTACTCACTACAGATAGATGACATTGATTTTATTTTTTTAAGTCAATACTTTTCTCCCGGAAAATGAACTCTTCTCATGACATCGACTGTAAACGTCTATGCCTGTGGTGACACTAAGAAGGAAGCACAGGCCAAGAAGAATATCCACAGGGAGTGTGAGCAATTTAGACTCATAGTCCCAGAGATTATTTGTGTACATATAAATATACAGGTTGTTTATATATATATGTGCAATATGAATGAGTTATGAAGTATATATATGCATATATTTATGAGATTTGTGTGTCGTGTGTGTGTTTGAGCTCCAGCTAATCTACATTTAATCCATCTATTTTTATTTACTTAAAATAAATAAAATATTTAAATAAATATTCATTTATTTGAATAGATAATATAAATATTACATATTTATTCCTGAGCCATCTCTAGATCAACTTTGAGATGCTCCTTTCTGCCTTTCACACACTTCTCAGGCTTCATATTTATGATTTCTTCTCTTCCTGGTTGTGTATTTTAACTTGAATTCACTGGGATAAAAATTACACAGTCTCTAGGCCTCAGGATGCATATAAGGAAAAAAGGTTAGTGGTGGGCATTAATAAGAGACAGAGCACACCTAGTCCGGGCGTGGCACGTGCAGGCATTTAATAAATGTCGTGAGAGGAACCGGGGCAGGTGGCCGATGAGGCAGCGATTGCTCTTGTGGAGCAACGGACTTGGAGAGTTTGATGTGCCCAAGGTCAATGACACCCAGGAAGACTCCTTAGTTCCTGCCGTCCAGGAGCAACCTGGTTAACATCTTTGGTTTTCTGTACTTAGGTTAGTGGAACGAATTAACGAATCAGAGCTTAGGAGCTTGATTCCCAAGTGTCTCTACTGAGGATGGTTCTTTGGTGATTGTTAAAACACACAGAAGTTGGAGATGTAAAGCTTATTTGAGGTTTGGTTATTTGGCAAAAAAAAAAAAATTGAGTGAAATTGGAGGTTGTGGGTCCTGTCAGCATTTCTGGATGTCTAAACAGAATTCTCTCCCTTGCATAGGTTCCTTGTACCTGGGATAGGTCACAGACAACTTAAGTAGCATTTTTACCAGGACAGAACAAATAACATGGACTCCATTTCATTTACTCTCCTCCTCTCTGAAGTCTGCACCAGAGATTTCTGAGAAGAGCTTAGAGAGTAGGACATCACAGAAGAAATTTGTTCTGTTGGTTAGAAGATGAGAAGTTACCAGGCCAAACACCTTGTGTAATCTACTAACCAGCCCAGGGTAGCACAAATAATGCCATGATATACCAGAGATCAAAAGTGTAGGTGAATTTGTCTAGGGCTATGACTTTACTGTAACTCAGTTTCCTTATCTGTCAAGTGAAGAGGTTGATCTCAATAATTCTTCAGTTCTCTTTCAGGATTAATATTCTCTAATCCTCATTTAAAAACTATAAAAAATTCAAATTAACTGATACTAATGCCAATCCTACTAGAATCGTTAGAGCAATGACAAAGAATTTAAACCAGCAGAAAATCAAGAAAATATTTATGTTTGATTTGGAAATTCAGATTGGCCATCCTATGTCATGTCAAAATATTGATTGTTTTTGCAGAGAACTAAGTGGGTCTGAGGAGATTAATAATAAATGCTGATAGTAATTTGCATTCTATGGCTAATGGTGGTCAGCTGAGAGAGGGTGGAATATGTGCCTGAAGGAAGAGGAGAAGTCATTCACTGGTTCGATGATTAGCACCCAGCCCCCACCCTGAGAGAGAGCCCTCCTGACATTAGTGTGCATGCTACTACAGAGCATGTTCGGATGCAAATTCTAGTTCAGTAGGTCTGAGGTAGAGCCCAAGATTCTGCATTTCTAACATGTTCTCAGGGTGAATCAGATATGTGTATGCATAAAAATGTGTCCTATAAGGTTTTCTGCTGGGTGTTAAATGGGTCCAGATTTTATATGCACTTGTGGTTCAGAGGATGAGGATAGCCCTAAATATTAAAGGGTAGGCATAGCTTTCTTAGAAGAAGAGGGTCAAACCGGTCTGAGAAAAGAATGTTGCCATCATTAAAATGCTTGTGGATAACTGAGAATTAACTGTTACAGGAAAGGGATGGAGAGAAAAGGAGTTTTATAGGCGGCAGGAACTGAGCATTATGCCGACTGCAGTGCTATTGAAATGCAGTGATGGTCCTGAAGTGGAGACTCTCATCTCAAGGCTCTGGCCTTTCTGTCTTTCAGATTAAAGTTTGCTTTTGACTTAATGGCACAATTTTCTTCTGGTGCCACAACAGCCATCACATTCCAAGATGAATTGCAATGCGAAGTGATCTTTTTCCATTTCATGTCCCAAACCGCAACACAATTAGTTTCTAAATAAATGTCAGCGGCGTCTGAGGGAGGCTCAGAATGCCAGGCTGGAATAATAGTGGCCAGCCTCAAAGAGTGTGTAGGTTGGCTCTTCCCCTAACAGGGCTCAGAGGTTCTGATCACACCCATTGTGCTCGGACATCCTGAATTTCCTGACAGGCATTGTGCTGATAAGCCCTCACTGAACATTTTTGATGAAAAGTGGATTAAAAGACAGAAAAAATATGGAGTTTTTTGAAGATCAACACATGTTTTAAGGTAAACACAGATTGCCTCTGCCACAAAATAGTTGTGTGTGCTTTTGTAGACTCACGATCTTTTTGTCTTAACGGATTCCAATCACCTGAAGAAAGGACTCCCCTCTCCACTCCATCCTTCCATTAGAATGAGGACAGATGTTATGAATTGAATTGTGTGCCCCTCAAATTCATATTGTGAAGTCTGAAGCCGAGTACCGCAAAATGTGACCTTGTTTGGAAATTGGATCATTACAGATGTAATTAGTTGAGATGAGGTCATACTGAGGTACGGTGGTCCCCTAATCTAATATGACTGGTGTCCTTATACAAAGGGAAAATTTAGACACAGAAACACACACGGGGAGAATGCCATGTGAAGATGAAGGCAGATGTTAGATGACACATCGTCTATGAGCTAAGGAATACCACGGATTGCCAGAAAAACACTGGAATCAAGGAAGAGGCACGGAACCGATGCTCCCTCATAGCCCAGGAAAACCCAGCCCTGCAACACCTCAACCTCAGGCTTCTAGTCTCTAAAACCTTGAAACAATACATTCTGTTGTTTTAACTACTCAACTTATGGTACTTTGTTATAGCAGCCCAAGAACACTAACAAAAAAAAATAGATAATAATATTAGGTATCAATAAAATTCAAGTTAGGCCTTGGAAAAAAAATCTTTTCACCTCTATGAAATAAGGAATTGGCGCAAGTGGTTAATAAAATCCCTTACATTCTAGGAAGGTAAAGCATTCTGTGATTCTCTGGAATTCTGATATATCGATCAACCCAATGCCATTTTGTGGTTAATAACTGGCAAGTGAAAGCTGAGCAACACCAGCTGCATCCCGAGGATGCAGATGAGACAGTTCACCTAACCCAGTAACAAGACAGAACCTTAGCCCCGTGGAGACCTCAGATGCTAAACAGAAACTGGACCACGTCTGGGTGAGTGGGGCCCTGGTAGCAGAGGGCAATCTCTGCAGAAAGCTAGAATGACCTAGCAGGGCTGGCAGTGGCTCCAGGCTCCTCCGCCTGTGGGCAGGGAGATCTGGAAGCAGCAGTTAGGAGTCAGGCTAAGAGCACTGGTCTGAGTTTCTCACCTCCAGACTTGGCAATCAGCAAAGGGCTGGAGGACCAGTTCACAGACCACAGCAGGCAACCTCATGACTGTTTGGGAACATTGTAGGAGGTGATGCTTGTTAAGTTGGCAGCTAGGAACCCAGAGTCATCATAATTTGAGAAATGAAAAGAAATGTTACCTCACATTGTAGTTACTGACAGGGGGGACATAGGCATTCAGGTTCCATGTTCATCTGTGAACAGAACAGAACAGGGGCCATTCGATGCTGTTCATTACTGATTTTTCTAGTCAGTGCCGTGGACATTGTAAAACCTCAATTTGCTGCATGAAAGAAGGACAATGTAGGAGGAATTCATTCTGCGGATAGGGAAAACAATTTGCCAATTTAGTAATTATGCCATGTTGCCTTCTAGATTCAACTTTAATGTGCTGTTTGTTTGCATTAATTTTATTGTCATTACATTGATTATATTATTTACTGCCTCTTGACAAAGGATGTGTGCGACCACAAAGGTTAGCTTAGCAGAGTTTGCATTGGAGAGTGGAGTTAAACTTTCCCAAGTTATCAGTCAGCAAATATTAATTGACTCTGACATGTGCAAAGCACTGTGCTAGACACTGTAATCAAGGTGTATGGCCACACATAAAGCGGCCAATTACTACTCTTCAAAATAATGTAGTAAGCAGAATCCCATGTTCCCTGGACAAAACTTTTTTTCTCTCTGTTTTTGTACTTATGCTTTTTCTTTTTTTTTTCCATTCCAGAAATGTCCCTCATCCTTTAAGGCCTACTTCTCAACTTATTTTATCTACTCCAGTTCCTACAGATCTCCCGAATTGAAACAATCCTTCTTCTGTGTACCTGTAACTCATCTCAGGTCTCTCATGGAACTTATATTCTACCCTGTATCCTAGCTAAGAGCTATTTGTCTTATCTTTCTTACTAAATTATACATTCCTTGATGTGGTGGGTTGAATAGTGTCTGCCCCCAAATTCATACCTACCTGAAACCTCAGAATGTGACCTTATTTGAAAATAAGGTCTTTGGAGATGTAACTATTTAAGAATCTTGAGATGAGATCATCCTGGTTTTAGGGAGAGCCCTAAATTCCATGACTGATGGCTTTATAAGAGAAAAAAGAGGGAGATCTGGACATAGACATGGAAAGGCAGGAATTAAAGTTATGCTGCCGTCAAACAAGGAATGCCAGGAGCCACCGGAAGCTGAAGTAACCAGAGGCAAGGAAGGACTCTCCCCTATGGCCTTCAGAGAGAATGTCCCTAATGGCATCTTGATTTCAGACTTCTGGCCTCCAGAATTGTGAGAGAATAAATCTCTGTTGTTTCAAGCCACCAAGTTTGTGGTAATTTTTTATGGCAGTACTAGGGAACTAATACATCTGAGTATAATTTATGATTTACCTTTGTATCCCCTCAAACATGCTCATAAGCCTTTGTGAAAATACTGCATTTGCAAGTCATTAATCTCAGCTTTTTTTTTTAATCAATTATGACTAAGGACTCAATTATTTAAAAAAAAAATTCAAAGACCAAGCAAAGTCAAGTTATATTAATTAGTTATATTTTCCCTGATGTGTGTCTGGTAGGTACACACATCCTTTTTGTGTGCAAAGGAACCAGGCAAGATCGCTTGGACGTAGGTATGAACAGTGGCTCTGATGAGTGCAAACATCTGCCTGAGGCCCCTGACTGCAGAAGGGAGCCCCGAACTCACAGAGAGGGGGTTTCCGAGAGAAACTAGATCTACTCTCTGTGGCTCTGAGTCACAAGCAACGACTCCAGTTTCTGAATTCCTAGCTGGCCCCACAAAGAGCACTTGAACAAGACTGGGGTTCCCGAAGAGCCACACAAAGCACACCCAGGAATTTGAAGCCAAGGAAGACCTTATATCCAGGTAGAAAAGGCTTCGTCATCATTTGAGAGTACGTATCTAAGAGGTCGCCCCAGTGGGCACAGGGGGTGAAAGGTCAGGACTGGATATTCATTTCTTTGAGTTAAGCGTTGGCTCTCTAACCCTCCTGTTTCAAATGCATAAGCACCTTTGCTGATGGCCTGAGACATCTGCTCAGAAACCCACTAACAGTCTAGTGGCTCTTGATTTCTCAAATAAAACTTGTAATAGCTAACAACTATTGAGTGCCCACCCCACACCAGGAACTGTATTACAAATACTTACACATATTTGATCTTTAAATTCTCATGGCAACCCTACAAAGTAGGTATCTAAACCCCCATTTCACAGACGAGGAAGCTTGAGCCTACAAAGGTGAAATAACTTGCTCAAGGTCACATAACCAGCCAGTTGTGCTGAAGGTCAAGCCCTGTTGGTAATTCTGGCCCCAAAGCCCAGGCAGCTAGCCCAAGCTACTACTGCTTTGCAAAGGGCCTCTCTGCCTCAATGAAAGCAGGAGCACCTCTGGGGACCTTAGTCACAGGAGAGAAAAGAGAAGGCAGAGGGGAGGGCAGCTGCCGAAGACCAGTTTTACACTTTCTTCCACATCTAGTGTCTCCTGGGATACACAAGGGTTGTTTAAAGCAGAATTGTTTAGAAATTCAGTGGTAACTGATTGATTAGTTAAGTGAGCCCAAAGCAAGTGTTAACTCTGTTTTCCAGAGCTGAGAACGCATGACACAGTCCCCTCAATTTTTGCACTGGAACCAAGGAACGGACACTGCTCTGCTTCACTTCGCCAAGCCTTTCCCGGTGTCCTGGTCAACCAAGATGATGCGGCTTTGTGCTCCAGGGGTGAAACTCTCAGCTGGAGGGTAGACGAGACTCCATTTTAGTAGAACCAGGGAAATCATCTTTCCAGAGCCCCCTGCTTCTGTCATTTTGCTCCTTTTGATTTAAATGTTCTGCCCGTGCCAGGTTGTTTTCCACTCATAACTATTTGCACAATGGGTGTAATTTTATCTTTCTATCACTAGTCACAAACTATGGGTAAATCACTATTTCAATTGATATTGCTTATAAATCATTATAACAACTCCTCTACAAGTTCATAGTAATGCCTTTCCCCAGGTCCCTCAAGGATGTAACAAAACAAAAGCCCAGCATGATTTTAGTCCAGACTCTGCCAGCACAGGGCTGTCGCTCTGACTTCTTGCCTCAATGGCATTTCCTGGAGTCACAGTTACTTAATGCATACATGGTGTTATCTGATCTTTCTTTCTATTGTCCCCCAGTAGTCACTGCAGTGCCCTCATTCAATCACAAACTCCTGTGAAGCCAAAGAGAAGGCAGTTACGCTGCAGGGCACCACACAGCTGTGCTTTTTAGTATTTGCCCACATGGCTTCCTAGGGTAACAGTGATCGCCAAAGGGCTCTGTTTTGAGTAAGAAAACTCCATTTTAACCACAAATTGCTCTGAGCATTGTGGCCTTATAAGTTATTATAGAACAGTATCACGGAGCTCCTTTCTCAACTTGACATCCCAGGATGGGAGCGAGCACTCACCAGCATGGATGCTGGTGGTTTTGTAGGCAAGGCTGCAGTGGTTGTTCCCAGGGTAGGCTGGAAATGCCACCTGCCATGCCATTCAGAAAACAGCTCTTGGCTTTCCTGTCAGAGAGTAATGTGTGTTGCTCCTTGGCAAACTGGACTCAACAGGTGAACCTGGGTCTCTCACCTACTGCCACTCTGTCCTTGGTCTGGATGGTAGCAGTTTGTTCCAACATGGGCTTTGCCAGGGCTTTGGTGGCCCATGTTGAAAACTCCTGTGCTTTGAAGTGTGAGGGGAGAACAGAAATAGTTGACTTCTTTTAGAAAAACCATCTCAGAGGCCTGGTTCTGCAGCATTGTATTCATGACAATTTGTAGAGCATGCCTGAGTCCATCTCCACCACGTATCTGCTTTCAACCTCTTACATCAGAGCCACTGGGAGAAAGGAAGAGACTGAGGGAGGAACCAGCCCTCCTGTGCCAAGTTCCTAGCACCTCTTGCATGTCTACTGCCTAAAAGGGAAGACTTGGTAAGGGCCAAAAGACAAACAGGGATGAAGATAAAAGGAAGCTAACTAGGCTAATGATTCTACAGCCCAGCCCTGTCCATATTATTTTGGGGGAGGGGATTGACACTAGGTTGTAATCACAGATATAAGCCCAGGGAGCAGTGTAATGTTTGGCTCTCACTGGTGTCTGGGAGCACCAGGCTAGGTGAGTCATCCACCTTGTACCTCCCACTTCTCCAGGGGCTGTATCATGAGTGGCATGTTTCACTGGGTGGTAAGATTTACACCAGCTGATGATATCATAACACAAAAGTTGTTTAAAACTATGATGTCAAGCTGTTAGTGGCCATGTTTTCATTGTCCAATCCAATTAAAAGTCTTTATTCTCATACATGAAACTCAAGAGTATCCATAGTAATTCTTATTGCATGACTCGTAAACAGTGATCTATAAGGATTTTCCAGGTGACTACAGATAAATTTCTTATAAGATCCTGAGACTTACTCACTATTCTCACCATCAAAATCTTTCTTACTGCAGTATCACCCCCTTTGACATACACATCTGTCTTGACATAGCTCATCTTAAAACAATAAAAACAAGATAAAAACTTTTCTTTTACCTTATATGCCCATCGAACCACACCCCATCTCTGTGCTTCTCCTTATAGTAAAATTCCTCAAACGTTATAGACTATCACTGTCTCTATTTTCTCCCTTTCCATTTTCTTTCAACCAGCTTCTCATTCCCAGTTCTATTAGAACGGAACCACTGACTTCCACTACTTAATCCAGAGGTCAGTTCTTTGCTCCACTTTACAAAACTTCCCAGAAGCTATAGTCACAGTTGACTCCTCCCCCTTCTCAGAACTTTCTCTTTTCTAGGGTCCCATGATACCACATTTTCTTGGTTTTCCTCCTACTACTTTATTGCTTTTCCAAGCCTCTTCTACCTGACCTCTTAAAGTTAGAGTTCCCAGGATTGAGTCTTCATATCTCTTCTCTTAGCTCCCCTTCCTTTTCTTTCCTTACTCTTCCTTCTTTTCTTTCTTTTTCTTTTTCACCCTTTCCCTTTGTTCTTCTCCTCCCCCATTTGCCCTTTTCTTCTCTGTTCTATCTCCAGGTACAGTGGTCCCCTTATCCATGGCATCCACTGAAACCACAGAGAGCACTGAATCCCATGTATGCACTGTCTTTTTTTTCCTGTATATACATACCTATGATAAATTTTAATTTATAGATTAGATACAGTAAGAGATTAACAATGATAACTAATAATAAAAGAGAATAATTATCACAATATACTGTAATAAAACTTATGTGAATGTAGACTCTGTCTCTCTGTCTGAAAACATCTGATAATCGAGACAGTCACTAAGTGACTAACTGGAGAGGAGCATGTACAGCATGTAGACAATGAACAAAGGGGTAAGTCACATCCCTGGTGGGACAGAGCGGGACGGAGCTGCATGGCCCAAGATATCATCATGTTCCTCAGAATGTGGGACAATTTAAAACATATGAATTGTTTACTTCTGGAATTTTTTCATTTAATATTTTCTAACCAAGTTTAACCTCAGATAATTGAAACTGTGAGAAGTGAAACAGCAGGGAAGAGTGGACTACTGTAACCTTTTAGTCTCATATCACCGATGCAGTCATGACTCTAGAAGCTATCTTTCCAGTCCTTATCTTTCCCCTAAGGTTCGGATTCAAATATACAATTGCCTATTTGACGTCTCTGCATGAACGTCTAATAGATATCTTAAATTTAAGTGTCTAAAATTAAACTCGTGATATCCCTCCAAAGCCTATTTCTTCTCTGGGATTCCTTTGTGAAACAAATCGTTTCATTATCTACCCAGTTTCTCAGGTCCAAAACTTCTGACTCTTCAATGCCTCTTTTTCAATTGTATCCCCCATTCGATCAACCGGTCCTATTGGCTTTACCTTAAAGTATATCCCAGAATCAAATTATGTCTCATCACATTCAGTGCTACAGCCCTAATCCAAGTCATATTTCATGCCTAGACCTCCACAAGAACATTGACCCCAAGGTTTCCACACTTGCCCTGATATAATGCATTCTCTACCTAACAGGCAAAACAATCTCTTTAGAGTGGAAATCTTCCATACCACTCCCTTGCTTAACTCTTGCTAATGGATTCTAATTATGTTACTGAATAAAATTTAAACCACTTGCTATGCTATCTAATATCCTACCCGATCTGACCTCTGTCCTCCTTGCCTCCATTCTTAGTTTGTTCACTATGCTCAGTTACACTGGTGTCTCTTTCTTACAAGCCCTCAGACAGCCCTGGCTTGTTTCTGTCTCAAGGTCTTTGCATATGCTGTTCTTTCCATCTGGAATGCCTTTCCCCCTACCCTTGACATAATGAACTCTGCACCATTCGAGTCTCAGCTTCAGTGAGTGAACTTCAGTGGGAGAATGCCTAATAGAGAACTTCTCTGACTACATAATTTGAAACAGTGTCCAAATCTAGTCATTTTTAATCTCATTACACTGTTTGATTTCCTACATTCAATTAACAGTCTCCACTTATAATTATCTTTTATTTTATGGCTTATTTTTATCTCTCTACACTTGTGCACTGCTATTTCTCTAACTTATACTAATACCTAGCTCATATCAAATGCTCATTAAATATGTTATATGAGTAAACATTCCCATTATGATAAGTTCTATACTGTGATTCTATTTCTAGTTTAAAGGAACATGGCTTCTAGATTAGGCAGCACAGAATTATATAGACATATTTCTTAATAATTCAGGTTCTTGGGCCCCACCCTAGGCTTTATTAAAGTGCTCGAAAGTGCCTAGAACTTTCCCTTCATTCTGACAAAAAATCTTGAAGTAGCAAAGGTCAGGAACAGGGGATGAGCATTCGGGCTAGTAGAAACTGGGTTAAGTGGACTCATGAGTCCTTTCTTCCACCAGAGTAAAAAATTGTTGGAAACCACTACATTACAATTTGAGGTGGGGGTAGGGAGGAAATGAGAAGCTAAACTCTGTGACATGGGCCAATCTGTTGAAAGCCAAAGTCATTTTACCCACTTTGGTAGCCAAGTGATTCTACGAATTACCAGGGCACCTGTTAGTTTAATAAAAACTCTTTACTTTACCATGTCCTTCAGCTTCATGATGTAGAACTCTGCTGTCTAATACAGTGGCCATAATTTAAATTTGAATTAATTAAAATTAAGATATTTAAATTTGAATTACATTTATTAAAATTTAATAGTTAAAATTATTAAAATTGAATAAAATTTAAAATTCCATTCTTCAGTCTCTCTAGCCAAATTTTTAGTACTCACTAACTACATGGGCTCATGGCTACAGTATTAGTGCATTTCCATCACTGCAGAAAGATCTGTTGGATGAGATGGTATAGAAAATGGGCTCCTGGGACAGTTTGGGCATCCACCTGCTGTTGTTACTACTTTAAATGCCAGTGTTGTCAGTGCTACATGGAACTAAGCTTTACCCTGGTTAAGCAATGCGTCTCATGAGGCCTGGGAATTTCAGTTGAGCAAGTGAGAAACTGATGAAAACAGCTTGTAAAAACATGTGTCAGCAGACTTGCCCACACACAGAGGAGATGCACATTTTCTCAGACATATATCATTGTTGCCTCAGAAGGCCTGGGAGAAAGCACATCTCTGGGCCAGGGAGAGAATTTCTCTTAACTTGTTCTCCTTGAACTCTAAATCCAAGGTCACTCATGGGACTATTATTGGAATTTGTTAAGTAACTCTTTCTTGGGTTTACATGTTATATCCCCAGTGAGATTATCAGTCACTTTCAGGCAGAGAAAATGACTTATGCTCTTATATTATCTCTCCTTCTGCATGTCACATACAAATGATCAACACTAGCACATAGTGAAACTTGCATTCTAATTAGCTCTCTCTATGTCTCTTTGTTTGCTCCTGAGGTTCTCAAGGGCAAAGATTATATCTTATTTCCTTCACTGCAGCACCTGGTACTATGCATGATGCATAATTGTTTCTATACAAATATTCAGATAGGTGAATGGAAGCGTGGGTGGGTGGATGGATAGATGGATGGGTAGATGAATGGATAGATTTAGACCCATACTGAAGGAAAGTTTAAGTGTATCGCCATTTCTAATGAGACAGCATTTCTCATTTCAGGACTTCAGAGAAATTCAACATTAGTCTCTCTTCTAAAGATGAGGGGACATAGCTTCCAAGTCAACAGTGAGTGGATGAATGAGAGGAAGTCATCATAGCATTCTCATGGGATTTCATAAGAAAAGCCATTTTTGTTTTCTTCTCTAAAAGTAGAAAGCCCAGTTAGGGAATGAACAAATCTAGCTCAAAAGTAAAAAAGCAATATGTAAATTTCATAAGAAATTGTCTATGTGTCACGTGAAACATTCAGATTCCCAGAACATTTTTTGTTACTCTTTTAAAAACATAATCTTGAATGTTTATTCTAGACCCTTGAATCTTCTATCCCATCTCATTTCTGAGGGAGGGGAGAATGAAACTGCATGTTGCACAGTAGGAGGCACACGCGATCACAAAACCAAGCACAGGCTAGCTCTTAGCCACCTACTAAAAAAAAGCAAGTTTGTCGGAGGCATATTCATCATCTCCAAGTTGTATGCTTACGTCCATAAGGTTGGAACACTAAAGGAAATCCAATAATGCATATTCGGGATGACGTGAACCAACTGTTTCTCCCATCTAACTCACCTTTTCTTATTAAACTACCAATTATGTATATATTGGTTGTGTTTTTTGTAATTATTTTCTAATTATAAAAATGATCCACATTCATTATAAAAATATAGAAATGTATAAAGTAATTATAGGAAGGTGTAAAAAAAACTAAAAACGTTTGTAACCCTACCACCCTGAGTTGCTGCTGCATATATTTTAGTGCATTATCTTCCCCTTTTCCTGTGCATCTATGATACAAATATGTACAGTTATATTTTTATGAGATTTAGAAATCATGTTCATATTTTGTAATTTGATTTTTATATTAAACAATGTATTACTATGAGTTTATCCCCATGGCATTAATATTTTTCAAAGCAAGTAGTATACAGTTTTAAAAAAATCTTTCAGTCCCCCAAAATGTATACGCTATAACTAAAGTATTTTTTAAAGAAAAATTTGTACTTTTAAGTTATATTAAGAAAGAAAAAAAGCTAAAAATTAATGAGTTAAATATCTAAATTAAGAAGTAGAAAGAGAAATAGCAGAATTAGAAAAGTTCCAAATCGAAAATTAAACTAAATTCATGAACACAGAAATGTTTTAGATTTGTCTACTGTATCTTCTTCCATTCTATACTTTGAACCTTTTGATCCTTATGTTTTAGATGTGTCTCTTGTAAAGAGCATTTAACTAAATATTTTAAATCCAGTCTGACACCTTTGACTTTTAGCTGAGGCATTTAATCTATTTTCATTTAAATATAATCACTGAAATATTTTATCTCTATATCTTATTTTGTTTTGTAACTATTTTACTTTCTCTATATCTCTTTCCTTCAATTTTTTGCCCATTTTTAAACTGATTTCTTTTCATTTTTTTCTACTACTTTGAAAATTATGTATCTAATTATCTTCTCCCAGAGCTTATCCTAGAATGTTAACAAGCATACTTGACTTACCAATTCTAAATGTAATTAATAAGTTTCCTTCCTTCTCTACATTATAATGACCTTTGAACACTTTAATCCTAACACCTTTTCCAATTTATATGTTATTGTTGCTGTATTTCATTTCTATTGTCATTGTTTTTATATAGTCATTTTTTTTTTTTTGGATTTACCCATACACTTGCCACTTTCTTGGCTCATTATGCCATCTTTCATCTCAATATGTACATATAATACAAATATGTACAGTTATATCTTCTTATATTCTGTTATCTCTATCTGCTACCTCCTTGACCAACTGGGTGATTCTTGCCTCTTAAGGGAACTGGGTCCAGAAGGGAAGCATTTTCTGAAAGTCAGTTCTAGATCTTCCAGCAATTTATGCAAAGTCCTTACCCATGCATTTATTGACTTTCCTGTGCTTGAGATCTCACCCCACACAATCACAGTTCTTTAGAGATTATGTATCCCTACCACCATCTCTATAATCACTTTTTCTCCATTTTGTACATCCTCTTTTGAAAAAACAAATAGAAGAGCCATCTGCCTTGGAAGCTATCCTGGCTACGCTCTTCTCTTTCAGAAAGTGCTGGAAATAGAGGCTAAATTCAAAGACACTACACCACCCAAAGCTGTATGAAGACAGGGCCAGGGTTCTTGCATCTGTCACATCCCCAGAGGAGAGTCTGCCAACTCTTACTGCAGGAGAATTTTTTATTTCAAAAGCTTGAGCCAGCTTTAAAGTGAATCTCTGGCCTGAAGGCATTTTGAAGCATCATAACATAAGGCAGGTGGCTGAAAAGTGTGTATAAACTCACCTGACACTGCCTTCGGCTTTCCTGAGTGCAGAGTTAGCCTCAAGCCCCAAGCTCTCTCTGAAAGTCCACAGCATCCAGCCCAGGATGAGAGACCCATCAACAAAGATGAATTAGAGGGCCCCAAGCAAACAATCTGACTGAGAGGCACTCAATTCCATATGATTATTCTTGATTTTATGTAAAACTTTCAGTGTGATTTATGATTCCTTTTGAGTCCCTGTCTTTGGAGTGAGTCTCGTCCAGGGATGCCATAGGAACTGCGTGGCCCAAAGACTGAAGGTCCCTCTTACTCAGGCTCATAGTTAACCAAAGCAATTTTTGTAGGTTAAAAAAGAAAAACAGTCCAGACCTTTTTCATTAGCTGTTGTTGTCAAGCCCCCTTAGACAGCCTCAGGCAATAACAAGAACTAGTACATTTTCAAATTTAAAGTCAGGTCTGCAAAGGGCTGAGAGTCTGGGCACTTTTTTTGAACAAGGGTAGGAATCAGCCCTGCCCCATGTTTTCAACAGAATAAATGAGGCCGATAAACTCTGCTAGCTTAATGGAGGATAAAAGGCATAAAGCATACATATTATTTAGGAAATGAAATAACAATTAATGCTTAAAATGTTTAAGCCAAGATAATTTTTTCTATTGGAAGGTGGTAACTTGGAAATCAAGCTTAAGTTTACTATGAGTGCCATGAGTCTAAAAAACTTTTCAAGTATTCTCAACAAATTAACTATTGACGCATCTGATAACAAATGATGAAATAAACTGAAAACTGTCTTCTTCTCTTTCTGGAATACATAGAAAATAATATCTACAACCCCAAACCATTGTGAAGAATATTTGGAGCTGACTGAGAGTAACAAGAGCAAGGAATACCAACAATCAGACCAGCACTTGACACTTGATAAATGTTGACTGAACGTATGCATAAAATATCAACTCTCCAGATCTAAAGCAGAATGCTAACATCTCTGAAAGTAAATGAAAGAATTTCATAGAATCCAACCAAGAGTGCTATACTTGGAACAATTAAGTTTAAATTCCTGGAGAGAACATAGGAAAAAGGACTGTGTCTATAGTGGTATTCTAAAGTTTGTCATTTCAGAAGGCAGGAGATGTATGAATCGTAAGATGAAATCCTAGGATAAGCCATCTGTGTGTGCTGAGACCATGCCTCCCCAATCCTGCTCACTGCAAAAGAAGAAAGCCAAAAACTTTAAGTATGTAGATATTCAGAGTAGAGAGCACAGCACATTTGTGCAGAAAACTGAGACAATAGCAATTATGAATATACGTAAAATCTATGTTTTATAACCTAAGGATGTGATTAAAACAGTGCTTACAGGAAGTTGTTAGGCTTGAGCACTTAGTATTAATAAATAAAAAATAATAGAAATAGTGCAATAATTGTTCAACTCGAAAAGTTTGGAAAAGATCATGAGATAGTTACAGAAAGCAAAAGAAAGAAATAATAATGAACATTAGAATTAATAAATTAAAAAATAAATATTCAGAAAAAAAGAATCCAAAATCTAATGCTTTTAAATGAACTAATAAACTATTACTATCCTTCCTCCTTCCCAAAGTGAGGAACAAAATACAAATATGTAAAATTAGAAAAGAGAATGGGGGAATAACACAAAGATGGAGAAAATTAAAAGAAAACTCTATGCTCAACTCTAAGCAAACAAATGTGAAAACATAAGGGATTATCACATATGAAATTGAGAAATTGTCCAGACACCAGGCCTAGATAATTTTGCAACCGAATTATTTTATATCTTTGAGAAACAGATCATTCTAATACTTTAAAAACTTTTCTAAAGTAAGGAAAATAAATGCTTCCAATGTGTTCTTATAAAGTTAGCATAACACTGATAGCAAAACTTGACAGAAAAACAACAGATCACTTTTACTAATAAATCTAATACAAAAAATCCTAAATAAAATATTGATATATTAGGATTTTCTTTTTTTCAACTGACAGCTCATTGACAAGAGAGATAGCTCTACTGTAGAAGAAAGAAATCATTACAGTATCTCAACAATACAAAAGGGCATTATGGGGAAACTGACTTTTGATCATGGTCTTTGGATCAAAGTCAGTGTTAGAACCACCAGCTGAAAAAGTGTTAAATCAGAATCAAAAAGTGGAACCATAGGTAAATGGACTTTCTGAGTCATAGAAAAGCCGGGGCAAAGCCTGCTCACAAACCCAGACATTGATTCTGCTTTCCCCATTCTGGTAGAAGTTTCTTTCATGAAAGTGAATCTTCTGTTTAGGTAAGTTCTTCCAAAATGATGACATGAGCCTGTGAATACAGCTCCACTTCCTGTCTGGAATTCCAATAGGATCAGAAGGGAGCCATTGAGAGGCTCACCTGGTGCAATGAGAGAAGCGGGAGGTGGGGTATGAGCAGAGGAGAGGGAGAGAGAGGGCTTACGTTCTTCAGGGAATGAAAATGGAGTTTGTGAAGGGAAAGTAAAGACTACAGGGAAGAGATGGGCTATGGCATCCTTGGAGCGGCACCAATTAGCAACATCAGTCATAAAGAAGCTCAGTCACGACTGGTGGGTGGCTGCTGACAAGGCCTACACTGGTGAGGGATTAGAGCCGGAGTCATTAAACGGTCTCCATGGAACCTTAGCCGACTGCGCTCTGCTTAATCCTTTTAGACAAATGGGCCCTTCTCACCAGGCCTTGGACAGAGATTCCTGCCAATTATGGCCTGAAATGCTGGCCAACTTGAGAAATTAGACTGGAAATTCTGTGAGCACTGAGAGTAAGCACATGAGTTGGTTTGTAAGGTGTGGAAAGCCAATTTGCTAACGGCACAAGTCTTCCATATAACTCCAGCCAAGCACAAAGTGATGTAGGGGGGAAATATCTTCAAGATAAGTGTTCAATGTGGTTTCTTGGGAGCCAAGAAAGAAATAACAGCTACAACTGTTACCTTCACTCAGACTCTCCCAGGCTGACCAGGCCATTGAAGGGACATGAGAGGGAAGCAGTTCTAACACATTACCTGTGTGGGATTTGAGACTGAAACTGGTGTTTTGAGGGAACAGGGCCTGAAGCTAGAGACCCTCAGAAACACTCGAGACTGTTCCTTTTCTTTTCAGGGGGATTCCCGGCTCAGCCTGAGGAGCCACAGCAAGCTGCTGCTGAATCGTCAAATTTCAGAGAATGGGTTAAAAGGCAGTCTGGGTCCGAGACAAGACGGTCAGCTCATAGACTATGTGAAGGTCTTCCTCTGAGGAATTTCTTTCCTAACTGACTGTAAAAGGAAGGGATACAGGTCAACTTTTAATCGGTTAAGATCTAAAATGCCCTAAGATCAGTTATTCTTTTATACATGTAGGCTTATCATCCAACATGTACAAAGGTCTTTGTTTTGGATTTGCCACCAGGAAAGGTATAAAACAATGCTAGCCTAAAGAAACATTATGCCTCAAATAGAGTTTTAAATTTTTGAGTAGCCGTATCAAGAGGCAAAAAAGATATGACGTTTGGATGATACGGATATGTCACTGTAAGTTCATCAGTTGTACCGAATGTACTATTCTGGCCAGGGAAGTTCACAGTGGGGGAAGCTTCGGGTGCGTCGGCGCGGAGTAGCTGGGCCCTCTGTATTGTCTGCTCAACTTTGCTGTGAACCTGCAACTGCTCTAAAAAACAACGCCATTTTTAGAAAAGTAAAAGGAAATAGATAAATTAATTTGAATAATATATTCTTACCTAAAATATCAATTCACCATGTACTTAATATAAAAGCATACTGAGACCTTTTACATTATATTTTTATATACGATAATCTTTGAATTCAGCACATCTCAATTCAGAGTAGCCACTTCGAAGTGCTCAATAGCCACATGTGGCTAGTGGCTACCGCGTCCTACTCTATCTCCAGCCTCTTAAGTGCTCTTCTCAAGTCTCTCCAATCTGAACGTCATCTCCATATCCGAGCTCATGTGCTAAACTCAGAACACTCAGCTTCTATAACAGTAAATTCTCAAAATTCAGCTCCTAAAACATGCTGATCTCAACTTCCACTATTTCTTTCTTTTAATACTATTATTGCACAGACCCATGAAGGATTTTTGTATGTGTGTGGGAGCTGGATACTACTGATTGCTGTATGATGACTTTTTGCTACATATGTCCCCACACCGATGCTAGCACATTGATAGGGATAAATGCTCTCCAGAAAAATTTTAGCTTTTCTCAAAGGCTCTTTCCTCTGTGGTAATTTTCCTGTTTCCTAATATCAAAAGTTCCATTGCTTTTAAATTCAAAGAGGTTAGCTGTACTGAGGTCGCTAACAGAAAAAGTTTTCAGCCTAGAAAGTATGCTTCATTCTTTTATTCCCTCTTCTTGAGGTTGGGTTAGTACAGGATGTTCAGTGTCCTGGAAGGGTCCAAGTTAACAGCGAGTCAGATAGCTCCAAGAGGGAGTTGGTTATTTGGCCAGGAGAGTGACCAGTCTCCCTCTTTTCAACATATCAGTGGAGAGATAATCAGTTCTCATTAAGGGTTGTTCCATGGCACAGCTGGCCATGTTTGATGTGATGAGAACACGCCCCATTCTTTCTGGTAGCAGTCATGTGCTCAACCTTTTGCCGTGATTTAAAGTAAGTGGCTTCCTCATATTTGTCTCAGGTTGCTCACATCTTAGTAAAATAGGAAGTGGGTCATCTAAAGCTGTCACTCGACACATACTGTCAGCAGCCTTTTGAGTGTGAACCAAGGCCAACCATGAAGCAGAAAGCAAGCACAGATGCTCAAGTGGAATTCTACCTGACCGAGTCAGGTCTTAGCAGGTATTAGAAGGCCATTCCATTCAATCGTCCACATTGTGCTCTTGCTGACCACACGTGGGATGCATTGTTTGTCGGGTCCCCTCGGAGGTGAGGGATTGAAAGACTAATATGTGCACAGACACAAGTGGGGCCGTTCACACATATCTATGCTTTCCAGAGTGTGTGTTCTATTACGATTTCCTGAGCATACTCAGGAAGGGAGGGTAAAAAGTTCTACTATTACCTGGCTTCCATAAAAATTCATTGGTTTTAGTATCAATTTTTGCTCAGCCCTAACTAAAGAAACATTTAAAAAAGGAAAGAAACCCTGCGACATTTCTATCGTTCTGAACAAGAGGGTCGTCGATGCCGGCATGTCCCAGCTTTCCACTAGGGGGAGATTCTAACACAGCACAGGCGCCAGGAGGAGCTGTTACTGAAGAGACCGAACTGCAAAGAAATAGGATTTTCGTGTCTTCTCACCGAAAACACACTCTTTTCTATGTATTAACTTTGTATGATTTTGTGGTCAGATTTAATTTTGGTGCTCAGCGTAGATGTTACATCTCCCTTTTTTTGTAATCTAAAAAAAAACTCAAACAATTCCTCTGCAGCACAGGACATTTTTGTTCCTTTGTCTATTATCAAATAATACATATAATCTTCCCTTCTTCCGGGCCCTGAGCCGGACGCCACACAGAGCCAAATGTCACAAGAGTCCAGTGTCTGCCAGGGCTCTTTAGAAACTGCAGCCTTCTCATTCAGTCTGACCAGCAGCATACAGCTAAGCCTACTCAACATCGAATCTACTGCATACATCTATCACCTTCCCTCTATTAAATATATAGCTAAGAATGGGTTCATTCTTGCTTTATGAGTAATTTTTTTTAAATGGTTAAAAACCAGTGAGTAAAAGGTATTCGTTTCTAGGCCAATGATATCGAAATGCTCTATTCCAACAGAAGGAGGTACTGAGTAGTGGAAAGAATATCACTCTGCAGTGAGAAGTTGTGTTTAAATCCCTACAGTGCCCCTCACTTATTGGTCTCAGTCTAACGTAACCCCTCAGGCTTCAGTTTTTATCAATTAAATTGGGATAATAATGCCCATGTCCTAGGACTTTTAGGAAAACAGATAAGGCTATTCAGGTGAAAAGGCATAGCATAGTGACCAGCACATAGTAGTAGGCACTCAATCCATTACTTTCCACCTTGGGCAGAGAAGCCTCTTTGCCATCTGATTGGTTTTAAAAACAATCTCTCTAGTATTGTTTTTCCTCATATTAATGAATGGCCTGTTCTCTTCATCAGTGTGAGAGAAGGATGTCCTTGTACAGAGAAACGGGGAGTGGCCAAATGGAAAAGATAAAGCCATCTGTCAGGAACAGAGAACATGATGCAGTTGTAATCGAAATGGATTTAAACTCCTTCCCAAACCAGGTGGCCAAAAAAACACTGCCTCTGCCAGCCCAATTGCCTTTCTGCCCATCTATTGCCCATATGGGTTTGCTCCAGACCCTGGTGCCACCTCCAGCAGGAGTGCTGTCATCCTTTCTTGATTTAGGGTCTTCGACATCATCGCAGGATGATAGATATTGCAGTACTGTGGTAGATGGTATTAAATCGAGGTTCTACTTCCATAGAACTAAATTATCATTTTACACATTCCTTTGGAAGCCCCTAGGTTTTGATAAATGACTCCGTGAGCATCAATATCTAAGATTTCTTCACCCTCAGGGGTCTGGTTTACTGGTACCCGGCCACAAAATCCCAACAAGATAGATTTAAGTTCAAGATTTATTGCACTCTCTACCTTCCTGGCTTCCCATTTGGTACAAGATGAACATTCCAATGGAAACACATCGCTAAGCATATAACTTTATTATTTCAGTTCAGCTACATTTTAGATAAGTAGGCTTTTGAGTGCTGGCTTGAGAACTTTGTCATTATGTATAATTTTTAGCTATGGGATACGAGGCCTAAATTCTAAATGACTGGCTTACCAACTTACTTTCAAAATTACCTTCCGATAAATTGGGAACAGTCAGTTCTTTTGTAAGTGATCAGAACCAGAACTATGATTCAGATAAGTAAGGGGCATTTCTAAATGACAGGGGGACCCACAAGAAATCTGTTTGCAAGAGGAGCTGATGTGTCTCTGAAAGACAAGCGAGGACACACTTTGTTCCTTATATCATGAGTCCAGGCCAGAGGGCAAGGTGACTGAGTAATGGACATTGCACTGCAGGCCAGCTGCAGACACCAATGCTCCTGTCCTAGAGAAAAGGGCAAAAAAAACAGAGAGAAAACACTGAATGTTACACTCATTGGAGGCGGTGCTGCTGTAGTAGGGGTACCAGTACCCCCAGTGTGGACAGAGTGAGAGCCAGCAATGTGAGCGGCGCCCCTGACACCAGCATCCAGGTGAGGCGTTGCCGCTATGAGCTGGAATGGAAGAGTGCAGGTGTCATTCTTAAAGTCATGGGGAATGCCCGGGGGGCGGGGAGGGGGGGTTTGGGGGTGGGGAGTGGAGAGCTTCGTCAATGATTAGAGAGGACGTGAGGCATCTGGAAATGCCAGATGAATGTGTTGTGAGGGGTGCTGTGACCATAGGTTTTACCACTAAAATGGTACGGACTAGGAAACATTCTTATATTAAAAAAAAAAGTTTTAAGTGTGTGTATGTATGCTATATATGTGTGTGATATATGTGTATGTGATGTGTGTGTGTTATGTGTGTGTCGTACATGTTTCTGTATATGTGTATATATGTATGTATATATACATAAACATATACCTACACATGCACACACATACATAACACAGCTGGCTGTAGCCAGACACTAACATTGAGGAACCTGGCAAATAAGTAAAGAAAAAGCCACCTGTGATCATCGAAAGTGCAGAAGGCCGGGCCCAGACAGCAGCCATGCACCAGAATGGGCCTTGTCCCTGGCATTCTCTCCCCAGCTCCTGAGTCCTCACTCCTTTCTCTACCGTCTTGCCTTTTATTCCCACTATATTGACTCTTTTTTAAATTTTATATTATTAGTTTCAAATATATAGTACTTTGGTTAGACATTTATATAGTTTATAAAACAATCTCTCTAATCGTTCTTTCTGTCCTCTGGCTGTCCACCTAACCATTACGCAGACCCTGGCTTTTGCCCGATTTTGATTTTTGTATCCATTTCGGTTTTGCTTCTCTCCTTGCTTACACTAGTATCTGACTCCATCTCTGAATCTGTCCTCTGTTTCAAGCA
Organism: Rousettus aegyptiacus; assembly: GCF_014176215.1. Taxonomy (NCBI): domain Eukaryota; kingdom Metazoa; phylum Chordata; class Mammalia; order Chiroptera; family Pteropodidae; genus Rousettus; species Rousettus aegyptiacus. The sequence continues at coordinate 36,008,211 of NW_023416286.1, forward strand.
GAATTTCCTGAAGGATTGCCATAAGGTTTCACAAATACAGTTCTGAGAATGTTGTACAAACTAGATGCATACAAACAAACAATTCATAAAGAACAGAGATTCCGCCTATATTCCCTGTGCCCTGCCCCATGCCTAATGCAGAAAGTGCCCAATAAATATTTGCTTCATGAATAGATGTCCAAGTTTGGGGAACCCCGGTTAAACTTAAAAATAGATGCCTTTGATTATAGAACTTTAGCCCTAAATTAAAAAAGGCTTTTTAACTTAGCCTTATGTTAAAAAGCATTGAGAGTGAACCTCAACTTAAATTTCATGTTTTATATAAAAATTAACTCAAAATGGATTATGGATTTAAATGTAAAACTAGGACTATATATTATATTTAAACAAATTTAAATGTAAAAGTAAAATGATAAAACCTTCGGAAGAAAACATAAGAGAAAATTTTCAGAGCCAAGGACCAGGTAAAAGGTTATTAGACATGATACCAGAAGCACAATCTATAAAAGAAAAAGTAAATTGGACTTCATTAAAATTTAAAAGCTTTTGTGCTATGAAAGATCCAATTAAGACAATAAAAAGATAACCTACTCCTGGAAATAAGTATTTGCAAACCACATAGCTAACAAAGGACTAGAACCTAGAATACAGAAAGCACTTTCAAACTCAACAGTAATAAAACAAAAAATCCAATTATAAAATGAGCAAAATACACAAACAGATATTTCACCGTAGAGGAAATACAGATGAATAATAAGCACATGAAAAAGATATTCAACATTGTTTGCCATTAGGGAACTGCAAATTAAAATTGCAATGAGTTATCAATGCATACCTGTTAGAATAGCAAAAATAAAAAACAATAATAATGTTGGTGAAGATGCAGAGAAACTGGATCCTGGTGGGAACATAAAATGCTTTACTTGGCAGTTTCTTATTAACTAAACATGCAACTACTATACCAAGCAACTACATTCTTGGCATTTATCTTGGAGAAATGAAAATTTATATTGAAATAAAAACCTGCCCACAAATGTTCATAACATCTTTATTCATAGTCAGAAACTGGAAACAACCCAAATATCTTTCAGTGAGTGAATAATTAAACAAACTATGGTACATCCTTACCATGAAATATTAATTACTCAAAAATATCAGGGAATAAGTTCATGCAACAACCTGAACCAAAATTAAGGGTATTATGCCAAGTGAGAAAAATTGATTTCAAAAGGTTACATGCTGTATTGATTCCATTTATATAACATTCTTGACATGACAAAATTATAAATAGAAAGAGCTGACCAGTGGTTGCCAGAAGACAGATGGGGGTGGTGAGCATACAAAGGGGGAGCAAAAGGGAGCCCTTCGCGGTGATGGAATAGTTCTGGATCTTGATTGTGGTTATGGTTATGTGAATCTAGACACAGGATAAAATTACATAGAACTCTATACACACACATAAATGAAAGCATATAAAAAATGGGGGAAACTGAATAAGGCCTGTAGTTCAGTTAATAGTAGCGTCCCAGTGTCAATTTCCTGGCTGATGCTGTGCTACAGCTACATAAATGTCCCCATGGGGACATCTGGGCAAAAGATTCATAGAACTATTGTGTACTATTTTGTAACTTCCTGCGAATCTATAATTATTTCAAAATAGAAAGTTAAAAAAAAAAGAATTTAGAATGTCCAAGAAAGGGTTTCAACCATGAGACCCTTGTTTCCGGAACATCGGGTGGAATCAGTGTTCTATAGAGCACTTAGGAAACTAGGTCAAAGAAACTAGGTTCGGGGCCAACTGTCACTGTTCACATTGTTCTCGCATCCCAGCCCCAGATCTGCCGGTCTTCACGTCCATCAGTGGCCGAGCTGGCCCCAAAGTCCTGTCTCACAGACTTGGTTTTGTTTGACAGGGGTTTCTGGAAAGGCTGTATCTTGGTTCATTATATATATATTTTTGCTTGCCTCAGCCTGTTCTATCAAGTTTCTGCCCCAATACGTGTCAGTCTTTGACAAGTGCCATGCCTCCTCCAAAGAACCTAATGGGAAGTGACACAGGTGGCATGTGATGAGAATGTCAGCCAAGAGTCTGGAAGGAAGAAACAGATTCATTGTTGCAATAACTGCCAAGGTGTTATGACATGAAAAGACGTGAATGGATCTAGAAGAAAGAAGTCCTTGTTTCTGGGACAGCAGATCTGCAGCGTGTGCATAGTTGGGTTGATATCTTTATCCCTATTGACGCACAGCCTAGATCAATGGTTCTTAAACTTCAGTGGCAATAAGAATCACGTGAGGAAGCTCTGTTACTACTCTGTTACATCAGAATCCTGGGATAAGGACCTTACTGGTTGACACTGATGCAGGAAATTCTGGGACCACATATTCTTCTATGGTATCACTTTTCAAAGAAAAAAAAATCACTTGTTGAGAGCCTTGTTAACTTGCAATTCATATTACATGAAGTATTTAAAACTGATAACTACTACCCACTCACACTAGCACATATATTTACCAAATGATTTTTTTATTCACTTGCCCATCACTCAGAAACGAACAAATGTAGAGGCAAGTGTGTGTGTGTGTATGTGTGTGTGTGTGTATGTGTGTGTGTGTGTGTTTCTAATTTATTGCACCTCAACAGCATTTGTGATATTCTCAGGGTTCTGGGAAATAGAGAGATTCTTATTCTGTTTTCTTTGTTTTGCTTAATTGTGGTCAAGGAATCAGTAGAGACGTCTTGAACATTACCATATGAGCCCTGCAAAAGATTTTATGAGTGCCTTTGAAAGTTATTTTTTAATTGACCAAAATGAAATCCTAACAAATGAGTCTGATAGACTTGGTAATTTGTTTGCTATTAGATATTCTGGCTTATCTTTAGAGACTTCACTGGAGCCACAACATGAGGACAGTGCAGCTTTATGAAAATGGAACAGATTCACTTAGTGACCTGAGGTAATATAGCAGAGATGGTCCCAGTAGGGCACATCCTGGACCTGACCTGGATGCCTTGCTGTGAATGTCCTTGACTGGACAATGGCGAATCATATCACCCTTGTGTTTCCCAAAGCTATTGTAAGCAATATGGCAGAATCCAATAAAAAAGTATTATGAAATTTCATTGTCCTTCTTTAACAAGGAATTTTCTGCATTTCTCTGGGTCCTGTGATCTTGTTATGTTGTTTTAGATCAGTGATCTCCAAAATAGAGTGTTCGATGTTGATCCACTGGGGTGCAGAAGAAAATGTTAGAACTTTCATTTATATTTAGTTTTAGCGGAAAGAAAGAAAGAAAGAAAGAAAGAAAGAAAGAAAGAAAGAAAGAAAGAAAGAAGAAATTTAACTTAACTAATACTAATGTGCATGTTGGAATTGGCACCCTCACTTGGTCTCTGTGCTCCAAATGCAGTCATGGGACCCCTGTACTATTCTCAGTATCTTAAAAAAACAGTGGAGACTCTTTGATCAAGGAGGTTGATGACAGCTCCTCATTTAGCCATGAGCTGTCAGGATATTGTAAGATATTGCAGTAGACACATTCCTGGTTAAGTGAAATTATAAACCATGTTATCTAGATTTAACTAAATTGATCTTCACAAATGAACAAGTGGGTTAAAACAGTTCCTTCAAGAAATTGCCCATGTAGTCAACTGAGGATAGTAATAATGCAAACACAAGAGAATGTGAAGAAAATGGAAGAGCTGACATTTTCCCCGTCCCCTGAGTAAGCCCCTTTACCTGCCCATATGATGAGTTATTTTAAAAGTTGGAGCTGACCTATTGGATTTGAAAAGAAGTTGGCCAATCTATGAGGAAGTGCTTTTTGATGAGATGCATGCTTTGAAAAGTACAATTTGATAGTGGATATTTGGAAACAGTTTCACGTTTATGTGATTTTTTTTTTTACCCGAAAGGAATCTGTGTCACCTATAAAAGCTCTCATATCTGCGCACTTAAAGAAACTATAAAAAAAAAAAACTGTTGAAAATTCTTTTGCACAGAGTTTTAGTGCTTTTTTAATCTATTTGTTGAAAGCACAAAAATATGATTAGTTAGGAAGAAGAACTGATTGATATCAGAGAAGATGAAATTTAGCAGCAGAATTTAAGCAAAAATCTTTGCATAATCAGTGGAGTAGAATGAAAATGAGCATCTAAAGGGGCACTTATTCCATCTGGTTCTGTGCATCTTTGTGAGGGAATCGTTTCAGTTTCAATAAGCAATAATGCCAAGTATCGAAGAAAGAAAAAAAAAGAGAGAGGGATGAAAGGAACCGAATCTATAACCTGAATTAGAATCACGTACCACAAGAATTAAACCAATGTATTCTAAGATAATGAAGTATATTCAATCATACCATTCTTGCTAAAAATGATTATGAATAAGTTCCATCGTGAGGACAAAGTTTTGTTAACTTGTCAATAATTTACTATAGAATATGTATGCATATTTCAAAATATAAATATGACCTTTGTCTCACACTTTTAAAAACGATGGAGGTATGCAAGGAGCTCTTTGAGATAGAGGGTGGACAGATGTGGAGGCCAAAGGTGGAGTATGTCACAAGGAATCTGGATGTGATATTTTAAGGTAATAGAACTGAGATGCCGAGATCCTTAAGTCTTTGGAGATATTTTCAAGAGTTGAGTTTAAGAATCTCAAACATCATAAGCCAGGAGTAGAGAAAGACACTATGAGTTACATAAAAATCAACATATGTACATAAGGAGTATATACGAGCAATAAGATAAAAATCAAAATGTTAAGAAACATTTCTAACCATAAATACTTTGAAAATAAAGTGCACCATTAGATACGACAGCTTCTATGATTCTTTGCAAGACAACGTACAGCACTGGGTGCTTTCACCTTGATCACTGTGTTAGTCAGCTCAGGCTGCCACAACAAGGACCCATGAACTATGTGGCTGCAACAACAGAAATTTATTTTCTCACAGTTCTGGTGGCTAGATGTTTGGGATCAAGGTGTCGGTCGATAAGGTTGGTTCTTTCTAAGGGCTTTGAGGTGTTAAAAAACAAAATTCAACTGAGTAGATTTTAAAGATCTTATTGGCTGTATTCAATGATTTATGAGTCAGGCAGCATCCAACCTAGCAGACAGAAAAGAGCTTCAAGGCACTTACAAAATGAAAGACTTTTATAGGCCGAAGGGGACAGGAACAAGGAGGTTATACTAGGCAAAAAGGTAGGTTGGTTATTGCAAGTTTATTTTCCTTATAGGAATGGCAGGGGTCTATCATACAGATTACCTAACTAGTATTGACCAAGTGATTTCTGATTGACTAATTTAAGATTCCATTTCTGGGAAAGCCAAAATTGTAATTAAGTTAAGTCTCAGTTTGATGATGTGGGGCTTACCGTACATTTGGAAACTGTTGTCTTGTTTTTAACAGAAGGAAGGATCTGTTTCATCTTTGTCTCCGAGCTTCTGATGGTTTCCTGGTAATCTTTGATGTTCCTTGATGATGGTTGTCTTCTCCCTATGTCTTCATATCATTTCCCCTCTCTATGTATTTGTCTCTGTGTCCAAATTTCCCCTTTTTAGGACATCAGTCATGTTAGATTAGAGACTGGTTCTATTCCAGTATGACCTTATTTTAACTATTTGCATTTGTAATAATCCACTTTCCACATAAAGTCACATTCTGAGATACTGGGGGTAGGACTTCAATATATAAATTTAGAGGGGGATACAGTTCAATCTACACCAACCCTGACTATGTACAAATAAAAAACCCACCTCCTTCATTTCTTTTAAAAGTGTGACTTTGGTTAAGGACTGGAAATTGCTATCAAGAATTCACATCTGCTCTTAATTACTCCATATGCAATCTTCATCTTATACCCAAGTGTGGCACTCCATAGATAGAAACTGACCAGAAATATTTTGAGGCAAGAACCAGTCATAAAATTTACATTCCTGTCCCTTTCTCTAGTCATGCCTTCCCACGTCTGGTTTCTCTTTTCCATATGTCATACCCTTTGGTCTTCTAAAGCGACAGATAAAAGATTTCAGACCAGGCAGCATTTCAGGGTGTCTGTACCATCTGTAAAATATCTTCCCAAAAGAACAGTGAAAAGAAGAACTTTAAAGGTCTTATTTCAATAAGATTTTTCATTCTGAACATGCCCAAAGTGGGATTTAAAAAAATTCTTGCCCTTTATTTGCTATCATCTTCGATATGAATAAAGAAGTTTTCTTTACCTCAAGGCAGAGTGATGCTTTCCTTCAGAACACAGTGGCTAGAAATATAACACATGGGCAGCCATAAATCCTTAGTGCAGGTGATAAGCAGAAAGTATTCTGATGCATTTTATGACCTCTGAGGATGAAAATCTTCCACAACCATCAAGTGTTGTTTCTGGTGTTCATGAAAATGAGCAGTGGTTTGAATAATGAGAAAGGCCTTGGAAACAGCCAGCAGGATCCAGGAGCAAGAGGGGTGACTCAGCTTTCGTACGTAATTTTCAGATAGAAATCACAAGTAGGAAATCTAAATTGAACCGAAATTTCCAAACCAAATTAGTCTCTCTAAAATATTAAAATAACCCAATATGAATCCAGTACAGAGATTATAGAACTATAAATCTCTAGATTGGTGGAAGAGGCCTTAAAAATGTGACTCTCTGAGGAGACAGGGTTCGTTAGTAATGGTCATGGGTGCAACCTTTCTCAAACATAAGAACCACACCAGATGAGTCTGGCCAAAGACTGTGACCATTTGACATGTATTGGTGGTAAACAAGGAGACCTTCAGATCTCTTCCAACCTCACGATTTTATGTCTCTGAACTCTGGATGATGAAGACATTCATAGGCCCAGATACAGCAGAGTAAAGTGAGTCTGGGCCAGAAATCCAGAAGCCTTTCTCTTTTATAGCTCTGCACTGAAGTATTCAGTTCGGGAAGTAAAAAAAAAAAAAAAAAATGGAGGAGGGGGAGATGACATTCAAACAAATTCATTAAGTGCCTACACCAAATGGGATGAACTATTTATTTATCATTCCTGTAGGAAAAGTAAGGCAGTCTGGCCCACAGACTAACTCTTAGGTCCATCTTTTGGAGGATAAAAAGTATTCAACCCTTTCCAAAATGTATCAAAATATTAGGAGTTAGAGAAGCTCTATTTGCTCTCAAATGTCCCAGAATTAGATTGAGCAGCTTTTGTAAAGAGGCAGCTTTTGTCATTGCTCCCAAGATAAATCAATCCTACAGAAAGGACAGAAGGTTACTTGTTCAGCATACTATTTAAAATCAAGAGGAAACAAGGTGGCTGGTGTTGGAGAGGGGAAAATTTTACCTCCTTTTCATCTTACTTCTTCTGGCTGGTCTAATAATCAAATTGACATGAGACAGATTAATAGGAGAAAATAGCCAAATTTAATTATGTATGTATGTTCAGAGGTTCTATAAGAATATGGGGCTGGAGGACAAATCAGGCAGCCAGGGCTTATATGACATCTTGAGTTAAAGAACAAGCGGGGTTGTGGTTTGGGACTTCAAAGAGGAAGAAGGCAATTCAGATGAAAGTAGAAAAGCAAATGCTTGGTAAACAAATGTTTGCTGAGCCATCTTCAACAAAGGCACACATAGAACACTTAGAACAAACAAGGGCCTTGCTCGGTTCCTCCCCATAGATCACACACTGCGTTAAATAAATGACAGTAACGCATGACAACGGCCTCCCTTCCTGGAACAGGTCCTCTATCCAAATTCTTTGAAGCAGTTAATGGGGAAAGGTCAAAGGTTCTTCCTGAGTCTTTTGTTTCTTAAAAATAACCAGATTAAAATAGTCGACATCCCCAAAAGGTAGATTTTGTGGTGGCAAACTGTTTCCCCTTGCAAGTGTTTGTTAATTATCTCCCTCCCTATTTCTCCTTTTAAGATTGTGGTAAAATATACATGGCATAAAATTTAGCCACAAAATTTTAAACAATTTACCCACAAAATTTTAACCATTTCTAAGTGTACAATTCAATGGCATTAAGTACATCAGCAATATCATGCAACTATCCACTACCTAAATTTTGTCATCATCTCCAATGCTTTGTCATCATCCCAAACAGAAATTCTCCATTTCCTCTTTAATCCAAAAGAAATAAATGTGGAACTGGCTTCCTCCCTCCTTTCCTACTTCAAGCACCGCTTTAGTCCTCAGGCGCCTTTTGCTGAGGAACAACGGTGCTGAGAACAGGTAGTGCCCACTGCAACCACAAAACCATCCTCGCAAAGGTTCCGCGACCTGTGTGGGACTGGGGCCAGGCTACACTTCGCTGACTGGGAGATCATACTCAGACCCTGTGCCAGGATTTTTCCAGGAACACTGCCTCCTCCACATGGCCTGCTCATTATGTGCTGAGCTGAGCGCTCAATTAATTTTAACAATGTTGTAAACTAGATAATCAGAAAATGAAATGGACCAGTCTGCTTCCAGTCTTAGGGGTTAATGACAATGGACGCACGGTAAACAAATAGTGTTAAAGCTGAAAAATGACTCCTTCCTCTTGGTCATCTGTCTGGACCAGACTTTTAAAGCACAAGTGGCTTTGTTTAGAGAGCATTAGTGAGTCTCTGAAATCAGAATGGGCAGAGCAAGAGGGCCAGGACGTCCTGCTCTCCAGCCTTGGTGTCGCTCTGCCACTTTGGATTTTCCATGCCACACACTGGGAACAGCTAATGATGCTCTGCCTCTGGGGTGAGGAAAGGGTTGTGGGCAACAAAACTTCTTTTAATCATTCAAGTCTCCTTCTAGAATGCAGGATAAGCTTTGACAAGATGCCAGTTCCATCTCTGCCACTGCCACCTGGCATCTTTCACCTTCAGGTACCCAGGCCACCCAATAACACTGTGTATTTTTGTCTTTGGTGGCTCCTTTGCTGTGATAATATCTTCTAGTTCATACACATCTGAGTGACTGGACTTGTGAGTTATAGTTCTAATGGACCTGCTCCAGGAAGGAGGGCTATCATCATGGATTACTGTTGTTTAATATGTTGTAGTATGTGATTGACAAGGAGGAACCGAGCAAGGCCCCTGCTTGATCCAAGTGCTCTCTGTGTGCTGTTGTTGAAAATGGCGCAGCAAACATTTGTTTACCAAACATTTGCTTTTCTACCTCCATCTGAATTGTCTTCTTCCTCTTTGAAGTCCCAAACTACAGTTGGGACTGGACTTGTGAGTCCAGTCCCAACTGGACTTGTGAGTTATAGCTCTCATTACCGATGGGGAAACTGAGGCTTGGTGTATCAAGCTACTGATTCTAAAATATCCCATTAAAACCCCAAACTTTACCTGCTGGCCAATTTATAGGTGCTTCCTCTCCCAGAGGTAGAGCATCAGAAGACCAAAACTTGAGACTAACTATGGTGAGAATCAGCAGAAACGATAAGCTGACAGCCTAAGACCACAGAACCAGAAACTGAACGCAATATTCTGAATAATAGAACTCCAGAACTGGAAACAACCTGAAGGATTTTTTTTAGATCAGTGAACCTCAAACAATTAATGCTGGTTAAAATATAGCTCTCCAAGCTCTTCCCTAACCTGTTCATTCAGAATTTCTTGGATACGGGATCTGGAAATCTGTACATTTTAACAGCTTCCCAGGTTACTCTGGTGCTGTACCAGATTTATGAAACAACAATCACATTGATCAAATCTCCCATGGAAGATGCATCTGAAAGAACAATGAGACAATCCCCTTTGTGCTGGATTTGCACTCCTGTACATGCAGCCTGGGACCCCATTAGCATTTTCAGTGATAGAATCATAGTGAGAAGTCATTATTGAGTTTGAGACCAGAGAATATTCTCAAGTCTTTTTCTCATGAATCACTATCATATTTACTCTTGAATCTCTAAAGGCACAATGCAGAGATGAGATTGAAAACACTGGAAGTAAAATTTAAGCCTAGATTACTCTGCCCTCCTTTTCTATGACCATCTTTCATTGTTAAAATCAGTGGTGTTTTCACCTTATCATGGGTATCAAATTATAACACAAGCAGAAAGTAAGCCTTGCCCCATAGCAGAGCTCACATTTTAATTTAATTCAACAAATATTTAATGAGCAAGTAATGCAGCACATTATTTAAGTGCTAGACATTTAATATGTAAATATATAACTCATATAAAAGTAGAATTGATACTCACCACAAGAAAGATGCAAAGTGTTTTGCATGTTCAAAGTAGGCAGAGATCACATCTTGCTGAGGGTGGGCTGTGGACCCAGAGGCCTTTTTGGGAGAGGTCCCACTTGAGCTGGAGTTTAAAATACCATAAGTGTAGATGGGCTAAGGAAGACATTTCATATACAGAAAACCTTGTGAGCCATGTAATGAATGTAGAAAGTGTTGAGGGTGGGGGTGGTCATAGAATAGTCAATTTTAAAGCAAAAATATGGTTAGAGCAAGTGCATGGTAGAGGGCTTTTGAGCTAAAGAATTTGGATTTCATTTTCCAGTAGTGGGGAGTCATTAAAGGCCCTGAATTAGAGGAGTAACCATGGAACAGACTGGAGCAAAGAGAGATTGAAAGTCATCTCTGTTTCTGCATTCACAGATCCTTGACCTTGGAGCCTGGCTCTAATGAAATGTGGCAGTGCCTTTGCTCTGGCCCCTCATCAGCCTCGGCAGCATTGAGATCGAGCCCCTGGGAAGTTCTGTCAGAGTTTTGCTCGAAGGTGAAAAGGGAAGTAATGGTTAGCAGTGGTCTCACTGGGACAAAGCCAAGGATCTTCCCTACTGCCAGATGAACAGCTTCTACACTGCTCCCTCCCTAGAAGAGGCTAGAACCTCCCACCCCACTTTGTGGTACCTCCTGCAGCAACAACAGTTGAGTAAGCTACGAGTAAGACAGGCCTTTGGAGAGAAGCCCGAGAGGGAAGTGGGAGCAGAGAATAAGGGACCTGTATGTGCAGAGTGCCCATTCCTGATCTAAGTAAAAAACTTTGTTGCAAAAAGAACCCTCGACTGAAATGCAAGGAGCCAGATCCATCCATGGCTTTTAGCTCTCACAAGTAACTTCTGAAAGGCTCATCCTTCTCTGGGCTTCCTTTGGGCTGGATTCTACAAGCTCTCTTCTCAGTCCAGTGTTCTAGTCACTGAGTGGGGCTTCTTTCGGGGTTAGAAGATAAATATTTATAACCTCTTCTCAAAGTGTACTTTGGTTTTCAGGTTTGTAGTACGCTGAGTAATGGCCCCCAACTATCCCTGGAACCTATAAATGTTACCTTTTTTGGGGGGAAAAAAAAACCTATGCAGATGTGTTAAGGACCTTGAGATGGGGGGAGATATGCTGGATTATCCAGGTGACCCCTAAATACCATAATAAATGTCTTCATAAGAGAGAGACAGGGAAATTTCACCACACCCATGCAAGCACACACGCAGGAGAAGGAGGCGTGAAGGTGGAGCAGGGGGTGATTCAAAGATGTTGACCCCGAAGATTGGAGTGATGTGGGCACAAGCCAAGGAGTGCCAGCAGCAACAAGAAACTGGAAGAGACAAAGAACAGATCCTCTCCTCAAGCCTCTGGAGGAAGTGCAGTCAACTGAAACCTTGATTTTGGCCAGTGATACTGATTTCAGACTTCGGGCCTCAAGAATTGTGAGAGGACAAATTCTATTGCTTTAAACCTTCGAGTTTGTGGTAATTTGATACAACAGCTACAGGAAACTGATACAAGGCCACCTCAGGCCAGTGCGTCCTAGAAGCACTAACTTTGTCCTTGACAGGTCCTTTTGACACCCCTTGCATTTTGTCAGGCTAGCCCCAAAACTCTTCTAAGGAAAGAGCCCTGCTCCTAGCACCTATAGTCAAAAAGCAATGAGAAAAGAGTCAAAAGACCCACATGGCTTTGAGCAAACAAATCCATTCATTGATCTAAACAACGGTTCCCCGTTATGATGAGAGCAGGGACCAAATTTCTTTCCTTTTCTTCCCTTGGTGGCTAGACTAGTGCTATACATTCAATATTTGTAGAATAAATAATATGGGAATTGTTATTATCCTTACCTGCTGCCTATTTCACAGGGTTATTTCTTCTGGACCTAAATTAGAAATTCTAAAAAGTTATTTTGAAAGTTGCAATACAATAAATAAAAAGTAGATGTTATTAACTGAGAGATGTATGTCTCTCTGAACTACATTGCTTGGAATGAGCAAGTTCTAGCTGGGACCTAGCTGGCCAGAAGCCACATCTCCTCTGCACAGGTAATGTTAATATGCAGACGGGGACACAAACCATTTTTCTAAACGTTTAATTTGCTTCAAAATAAATTAGCTAACCAGAAATAGATACTGTTGTTTAAGCAAGTGGTGGCCATTTAATTAATTAAATTACTCAAACCTATGATTGGATTATGTTTAGAAGTTAGATAAAGAGAAGAAATGGGGATAGGGAGAAGAGTTGATTTTTTTTTTTTTTTTTTTTTATTAAGCAGTTTTTTGTGGACGTGATTGCAAGACTTTTGCTGGATGTCGGACATAACAGCTCATCTCAGGAACCTCTCCCACCCCTCCATCCCAGGGTTCCCTGAAGCACAGTGTTATCCTGACGTTCTTCACACTCACTCTACTGTCTCCAAAAAAGTGAAATTTTGAAAAGATTGTCAAGACCACAACAAGTCTGCAGAAATCTGAGGAAAAAGATAATCTCTTAAGACAATAAAGCAGGAACAGGAATAAGGTTTAGAATATTCTACTCAAGATATCTCTGCTCTTACTGACTGTTACAGAGGTTGGGAAGAACTAGTGTTTTCTGCTGAATGGCCTCCTAGATGGGTTACAACTGACAGATAGGGAACACTCAGCTTAAAATGGCATTCCCAGGGGCCCAAATGGCATTGCTGCGGCAGTTTTCTGGAACCAGACTAGAGAGTTTCAACTAGACCTGCAGGAGATGAAGTCCTGGAGGAACATCCAGTTACTGGCAGGCTGGGACGCTGCTGTTTGTCACTCTGCCTGAGACATGCACCAATCATGGGTGCTATGGATGTGAAGCACAGACATGGGCTTCAGAAGGTGAAAGATTTGAGGGATGCTTTTGAATGCTCTGGATCATTAGAGATAATAAAGGACCCAGGATAGGATGGGAGAAATAATCCAAAAGAAGAGACAGAAGGAAATGAGCCCGAGGAGGCAGAGATGCAGCTCAGTGCTATGAGTTTGGTGAGAGTAGGAGATGCCAGCAGCAGTGAAAAGGTAGGAAATCTGCACCACCAGACACCACGACATAGATTACGTGAGTCCAGAGGCAGATAGACTATGGAGGTGAAGCGTAGGGGTCCCTTGCTCCCAAAGACTCCTTTCCAATGGTCTATGAAGGATACTGACAATGTATTCAAATGATCATATGATTGGTAAAATTTGGGGACTGGAAGATATTTTCACTGAAATCAGTTAAAGTCGATGACTTTATCCAACATCCCCTTTGCCCTATTTATCCATTTATCATATAATGTCCATGGTCTTTTTTGGAGATCTGGCTGCACAGAATTTGTTTTGGTGATACATTTAGTCTGGGTTTAATGGGATCTATTAATATGGTTTTCATTAATTTCCATGAATAATCATTCCATGTAAGAATGGCTTTCAGAAACATACCTACCATTAAGTGTGCTAACTTATCTAACATTGTAACACAAAGATACAGGCCCAGAGGTCACATTGAGATTTGAACAAGTTCTCAGGCAAGAAAGGATCTGGACAGTGAAGAAGAAATAAATGTTTAAAATGTTTAGAGCCGGGGGTGACTCCATAGTGTAGTGGTTAGCATGTCTGCTTTATATGCAGAAGGTCCTGGATTTGTGCCCCAGGGGCCCCAGGCCCCACCCAGGTGCATGCTGCGAGCCTGTGGGAGGAGACACCCTGCCTTCAGAGATCCAGTTCTTAAGAGGAAACGGCAACATCCACAGGATGTTGTTAAAAAGGGGAAAAGAAATAATAAATTTTTTAAAAAAATAAAATGTTTAGAGCCAGAGCTAATCATCAGACAAGTAAAACTGAAGCAGAGGTTTCAGTGCTTGTCAAAGCCTAATCAAAATGGAAGCTTCTCTTATTAGGAATGTACTCAGTAATGTGACGTACACAACTATAAACTTGCTCTATGTATTTTTTATTTTTTCATAAGCATTTCATGAAATAGAATTTATCAGAAATCTGTTTGTAGGACCCAAACTTGAAGCAGTACTATAAACAGCAAGAACGTCTGTGTGTGATGTTGGTCTCTTGTATTCAGTCTAACTATCAATAACAAGAAAGTAATCCTGATGATCTGTAGCAAAGACCAAATTTTCATGGTATTCTCTCTATAGAAAAAGATATCACAAAATTGTTGTCATATAAAAATGTATTGTTTTTTTCAGGCAATCGAATAATTAAAATGTTGTTATTTTTATGACTTTCTGTGATGTTTATATTAGCTTTTTAAAATTTATAATTGATTGTGGTTTCTTTTCACATTCTAAATACATAGTCGTGTTTGTATCTAATTTTGAATTTATATTTTTATATTCCTTTTCTTAAAGAAGGCCCATGGAATTGAATAGGCTTCAAACTTTACATTAGCTGGCCCCACCCTGACCGAAGAGGAAGGTTCAGAAGAGGTCTTATCAGCAGGTGTCCCAGGAAACAATAAAGAAGATTCAAGGGGCCAGCTGGTGAGGAGAAATCCTTTTTCAATCTAAGAGGAGAGAATTACACGTGGCTGGTGGCTGATGTCTCACAAGAGAAGGAGTCTGATCAGGGGCTGTTCCTAAGCACAGGGTATGGAGATGGACAGATGAAGCTGTGACTGCATCTGATACAGTCTCTCCTGGCCTCGAATTTTCAGAAAGTCGGTGAGATTTCCTGTTTAAAGCAGCAGGGCTGTGCCAGAATTCTTGAAACCAAACTAGGTCTGGCTTCCTAACAAGGGAAGTGACATTTAAGAAAACTCAAGGAAGAAAAGGTGGTCACTAAAACCCCATCTCCTAAAATTCTGGAGAAAGTATAGCTCTAACCCTATGATGCACTGAGCCTTTCAATGGTCCTGAGGAACTTGTGCTTTCAGAGCTTTGAGATTTGTTTCTTCTAAATTTTATCACAGGCAAGCATAGAGTGACATCCATAATAGGGTACTGCAACCCATTACACCTTAGCCATCCTGGGAATTAGTGCTTGGGAACAAATTCAAATTAATTATCTGGCTACATGATGGCAGGATTAACCTTTAAAGTGGATGCAATGACTATGATTTACATAATCTATTTAATTATTTTTCAATAGAATTCATATTTAGAAGACAAGTGGGGAGAATTAAATTACATCTTATAGCTTTTCACAAACACCAAGCTCAGCTCACAAAAGAATAAAATTAACATTATCCAAGGTATAGAACATATTGAGTGGCCATACCAATAAATTAGATTACAGGGACAATTAACTACCCTTCTAGAGTCTTCTTGTTACATGAATTCATCCAGAAAGTAAACAGTGACACATTCAAGGAGCAGATTTTATCCATCACTCTCCTCTTGTAATCCAAAAAGAGACATCCTAATTTGATAAGACATTACGAGATATTTGAAAGGTGCGTGTAATAAATATCAAGACCATTTGTTTAAGGATCTACCCGGGATACATCTAGAATAGAAAGAAGAGGCTGAAAATAAGCCAAATAAAATTTAATTTAAACCTGAGTACATGTCTCATCATTTTCTTCATCTAGGTTCCATTTTGGGCAGTACATGTGTGCTTTATTCTGCTTTCTAAAGGAACAGATGTTTAACAACTGAGCAACTGGAATGGTGCGTTCTCTATTCCCAAGGATCCTGCTTCCTCAAAGCTGGTATTTGAAGAATCCAGAGAGTTCTTGGGAAATGTGAACTTTCCGAGTCTAAAAATTTTGAAAATTTAAATTGCCCCAAGAGAATGAGACTAGAAAAAGAGGGATGGAAAAGCAGAAATTGTGTTATTTTTTAAAGTAGTTTACATAAAAATTTAATCTTTAATTAAGTAAAAGTATGCCCTGTGAATGTTGCAATCACAGGGGAAAGGTAGTTCCAGAAGGATACAGGATCTCTACTTCTCAAGAGTGAAATAAACAATGGAGGAACCAGGGACCAGGGAGTTCAGAGAACTGGGCTACAGCCCTGACTGCCACTAACCAGATGGCTCTGAGCAAACTCATATCACTCCTCTGGGTGTGCTGAATCCTCATCTAAAAGTAAGGACCATGTTGTACCTAGCTCACAGTATAGTAATTAAGCACGGTGTAGACTCAGTCCAGCCTGAGTTTGAGTTTCAGCCCTATTAGCTATGCGACTCTGAGAAATTTAGATCTTTAGCCTCAGTTTCCTCAACTGTAAAATGGAGAGATTAGTATCACCTATCTCAAAGGATTATTGGGATGATTAAATAAAATAAATGTATAAAGCACTTGGCACACAGTGCCTGCCACAAAAACGTTTTGATAAAAATGGGTATATACTACAGTTCTAAGATCTCTCCAGCTACATCATTCCGTAATTTTAGTTTATGACATAAAGATAGATAACCCACAGTTGAATAATATTTTAAACGTGAGTCTGTAAGCTGTGGCGATGTTATGTAGAAGCAGGAAACTGGAATGAGTCGTCCTCAGTATATACACGTTAGGTAAAAATGAGGGGGTATACTGACAAGCAACAGAAGAAAGTCATCATTGAAACAGCTGAAATGTTATATTATCTTTTTCTCTAAAGTTTTTGAGAGTTCAGTACAGACCTAATAAGAATCTGGAACTCTATGAAAAGTGAGTTTGCTTCTCCTCTTTTTCTGTGAAATTGGCCCAGATAAGTAGAGATTGCCACGTAGGGCTACAGTGAGTGCTCGAGGGCCCTTAGAAAACCACCCTGCCAAGGTGATGGATCTCATTGTTTCGTGGCTCCTCTGCAGCCCCTTACAAACAGCTTTTCAAAAGAAAAAGATAATCCAATCTCTTCCAGTGAAGCTTGCCGAACATCTCTCCTCAGAAAATGTTCCTATTAGCTTTTCTCCAACTCAGCCTCGAGCATTTTAAGAAGAGCCCGTAAAGGCAGCTACTCCATAAATTAATCAGAAGCACTTTTTATCCAACTTTGACTTTTTATTCCTTGCATTTTGCTGGAAGGGAGGATATGCAACTCTACTATAGTTTAGATAGCACCAGAAAATGAGAAATCATATGTGAAATCAGTGACAGGTGCAGTCACCATCCAAAAGATACTTTAAATGCAGGTTCTCAAGTTTCTGGCTCCTAAGCTTATGATCTTTCTACCGTACCAGAAGGCCTCCGTGTTGTTCTAATAATTATAACAACCAGAGCTCAATCACTGAGTGTTTTCCAGATCCCAGGCACCATGCCAAGCACTTTACACCCTTATTTCATTCTCGCAACAGCTCTGCGAAGTAGGTAGTAATATTGTTCTTATTTTACAGATGAAGACATGAACCTTAGAAAATTTGAGCAACTCACTTAAGATTACAATGTTGGTAAACATCAGAGATGGAATTATAATTGCCTTCTACTTAATTCCAAAGCTCATGATCTGAACAGTTACTCTACAAGCCCTGTGTGCTGACAGAGTGACCTCTCATTCATAACAGTCTTCCCCAAATTACTGTGGTGTCTCCTCTCCTTAAGGAATAAGGCATTCTATTGCAAATGATTAGGGAGAGTTTTCTCCAGAATGGGTGCTTCAACGAGCCAATAATTTGACTATTTTATGCCCAGTGTTGTGATAAGATAAAGAATGCCTTTGAACTACCAGCCTTGTCATTTTCTAAAAAAGAATGTATTCAAGGAGAGTTAATACACAGATGAGGTTGTAAAAAATTAAACATTCAGCCTTAAGAAACTCCTTTAAAAGTACACTAGAGGACAAAAAAGTCTAAACCAGACTGTGTGTGTGTGTGTGTGTGTGAGAGAGAGAGAGAGAGAGAGAGAGAGCGAGAGAGCGAGCGTGCGCGCGCACACCTAAGGGAAGTCAAAGAGAAATGTTGCCCATTTATTCCACAAAATGCCATCAGGACAAATGAGAAATATCAAGGCAAAAGGAGATTATAGCTATTTATTCCCTGAAAGAAGAACATTTGAAGAGATTCATCAGCATGACATTAGCAACCCTCCAAAACATTTATACATGAATTTTTGGAGACAAGAAAAGGACAAACCAATCGAGCATATAGCATTTGAAACTATCACATCATCCAGTTATGTAATAAGTTATGGTCTATGAATGCCGTCACTCACTCCCATCCACTTGGTTTCTTTGTCTTCCACCTACAAGTATGAAAATACAGGTGGGAATCAGCCAAATCAAGAGAACTACACATGTACTCCTTCAAGTCAATGCATGGCAAACAAAATGGACAGAGCCCACTTTTAAATAGACAGTCATGCTTTAAAGACATAGCTCAATCTCCTCCCATACATGGGCGCAGCGACCCTCAGAGAAGGGCTAAGGCTGATTTCTTTTTCTCTTTTCTGAGTCATTCACTGAATTGAACATAATATCACATTGGACGAGCTATCCTTTTGTTCCTTTATGTCAGTAATAGATGTTTCTCTCAGATCAGGATGCTGGATGGAGGGGAAATGAATGCACCAATTAAGCATGAAGGAGGAATAAATTTAGTCTCACTCAATCTTAACATGGGCTACCCAACAATCCAGAGTTGTGTCTCTGCCAGGTTCTTCAGAAATACTCCTGAGCATTAGCTTTTGGAGCCAGGAAAGTGGTTTTTTTCTTCATAGAAAGTGACTTGTTCATATTAGCTCTGGGACACAACAGTTCCAAGGCTTACAGTCTCACCCTCCCACCAAACTGTGGGAGGCAAGAGTTTGGCCATATAATTTTGAACTCTGAAGATCTACAGACTTGAATTCAAGCTCTCAATTTTTTCTTGTCTTCAAGACCTACTGTGATTTGGTTACACGATAAATCATAGGTCTTTGGGGACCATCTCCAAGTTTTCAGGGAAGAGAAGAGGATTCTCACATCAACCTGTTAAAGGATTCATTGTGTATTTGAGATGTGACCAGGGAAATTCACTAAGATTCTCTGAAATGTTGTTCCTTCTTCTGTAAAATGGAAATAACCTCTTCTACTGAACACATAAGCACAATCTAGAATAATCTAGAACAACAGGAGCTGCTTGCGCACAAAGATAGCATCCTCTAAAGTTTTATCTCAAATTATTGAGCTGTGTCTGACATAGAGTAAATGTAGAAAAATATCATTGTTGAGTGATTGCGTAAATGAAGGAATGAGTAGATCAATAGATTGATAGTAATAAAATATTTAAAAATTCATGAAGTTTTCTAT
Source organism: Rousettus aegyptiacus (assembly GCF_014176215.1). NCBI lineage: Eukaryota > Metazoa > Chordata > Mammalia > Chiroptera > Pteropodidae > Rousettus > Rousettus aegyptiacus. The sequence goes on from NW_023416286.1 coordinate 36,027,558, forward strand.
ACTATTTGTAAGCACATTTTTCTCCAAATGAAATAAATTACAACACTCTTCCTTTGGCATGTTTCAAATTCTGTAAAGTATCTCAAACTTTGATTTGGGACTTTTTGAATGATCAGGTCATATTTTATATATATTTCATTCTGCGTCAGCTTTGGCAAGCCAATGCTAATGCAAACAAAGCTTTTCCTCTAAAGACTGGGTGACTCATTGAAATTTTTCACCTGGAATCTAGTCTAATCTCCTTATTGGTCTCTAGGTAGCAAGAGGTATTTTTATTGTCCTTGTGACAGCTCTGTAGGAGATTTTAGGAAGTTGCTTCCTCCCTTGCCATAATTCCTCTAGCCTTCCCCTGGGCCATACTTCTAGAAATCATTTACCCTCCAAATATTAGTGGGAAAGGTGCTTTTAGCAGAGAATATTAATGAAATTTCTTTAGGTGCAATCGATTAGGTCTTAGGTGCGATTTCTCAAGAACGCAGGCAGCAGGGTCTGCCTCAGTCTTCACATTTGAGACAGGCCAGCTGAGTTCACGCTTCTTGTCACATCCCTAGGGGAGGTATTGGCCACCAACCAGTTCTGCCAATGGGCGGGGCCCCATGCGAGGCCTGTGGATAAACCGAGGTGTATATTACCCACGTCCTCGAGAGAGACAGACAAGAACACAAGCGTTATCTAATACTCCAAGACAGCCAGTCTTAGGGTGACGATGGCAAGCCGGAGTTGCAGGACTGAGAGCAAAAACCCAGGGTCCTCAGGGAAGATTCTGCGGAGAAAGTGGGACTTGAATCTGGAGTCAAGGGAGAAGGATTCACCCAGCCAGCCCTGCGGACCAGGGTGGGAATTCTGCGTGGAGGCGGCGACACAGAGTAAGAAAACACCGCAGGAAGGAGAAGCAGGGGCGGGAGAGCGCCAGACAAGAGCTGGAAGAGGAGGAGTCGGCGCTGACCCGCAGAGCCAGCGCGGCCCTGCGCCGGCCTTGGGAAAAGCCAGCAGGCTGCTGCAGCCCCGGGCTCGGCTCTCGTTTCTTGACAACCCTTTCTCCTTCATACAGTCCTTGAAAGGATCAAATGAAATAGTGGATGTGAACGTTATTTGAAAATTCTAAACTGCTGCGCAAACATAATGTGCCATTATCATTGTTACTGAAGAAAAACATGGCCAGGAAAGCAGGTTGGGAACAAATCAAGGAAGAACTTAAAATGTTAGCCTAAGGAGCCATGCTAGTTAAACTGAACTTCATAAACGAATAAGGGCAACGACGAGCCCTGAGCAGGCTTACTCTGCTCCTCTCTCCTCGCAGGCGGCCTCCTTCCCCCCGCGTCACTCCCTGCCACCCACCTCGCCTTCCACCTCTCCTCTCAAACTAGTGGGGAAATGAAAGCCTATCTCTAAGAGTGCTGATGAAATGTTAACTCACCCCATTTCAGCTCTACTCTCCCCCTCCCACAAAGCCTAAAACGAACAAATCAACTAACATGGTCTATTTTAGAATTTCGGCAAACTTTGAACGTGAGGCAGTGCTGCCTAGCAACAAGAGCGACGATGCAGGGGTAGACGGAGCTCCGATTTGGGACGCACCACAAACTCATTGCTGGACTTTGTCTTAACTTTACTTTCCTTGTCTGAACTCGGTTTCCTCCTCAGTGAAATAGGAAAGTGGGGCTTCCATGTTCTTTAAGGACCTGTCAGATCCTGCGTAAGGATGTTCCTGTACCTGAGGACAGGTGGTGGAGGAGCTGCAGGCAGAGCAGATATAACAGAAAGGACACACTGATAACCACGTGTCCTGTCTAGAGCCAGGCTGACACTGGTGTATTTATCCATCGGACCCTGAGGACATGCCAAATAGATCTATTGATGAGTGACACAGAGCTTCTGCCATCACAGCCCTCACAATTTATCGGCAGAGTTGGACAAATAAACAGACCACTGCTATGAAGCATGGCAGGTGACCAGATGCACCCGGAGCAGTGGGAGACAGATGAGTGGGTCTCCACACCAGACTGGTGTTTTTCCAACATTTCTATCTTGTGCACCCTATTTTCACCCTATTTCCGGAATAACTCCACCAACCTAGAGGATTTAGATACCTTTGATCTTCTGTTTTAAGGGACATTACAATGACATTAAATATATCAAATATAACTAATCCTTGGATTTTGAGATGCCCTAGAGGGGGTTTTCACCATCCTCTATGGTGAATCATGGATTACCTAAGGACCTTACCTTGTACTATCATCCCATGATTCTCTGTTGGCGTCTACTCTAGCCATTTCTGCATGGCATTTATTAAGCTTATTTCCAAAACACTACCCTTTCCTTTTCTTGCTCTGTACATGCCACTTGGTCATGTTACACTTTTTACAAAGTATCCAAATTTTGTTGGACAAATTCCCTATATCTTTAGGTAGATACCAACACCAACAGAAACAGAAACAAATTGCCAACCACCTGCTTGAGTTTAATCAGGAGAGTTCACACCCAAAGCCAATGAGAGTCTAAGGGGTGGTGGTTAGTGGGATTTAGCAACCATCCACAAGTTGCCTAAGTTTACTGTTCACTATAAAAATTCATGTTTTATTCTTTTTTTGTTTGTTTTCTGAAATGACCTTTCTAAACCTTAAGGGTTTGAAATCCAAGAATTTGCGATCATGCCCTGTTCTCCATCCTTATTCTTTTTTTTTTTTTTTGTCAGACAACGATCCTACCCCTTCTTAGCCTCTGCCACTCTGAACCGAAGACCCCAATATTTCCCATCTTCCCATTCCTTCAATCCCTTGTTCATTTCACTGGCCCATCTGTGAACCTTCTCCAGAGTGCCTTTCTTAAAGTACAGGGAGGAGAAATACACATAGTATTCCTCAGATGAAAGCAAGTGTTTGTTATTTGTTTTCAAAACTCTTCCTAGAAACACCAGCCTCATACTGGCCATTTTGGCCACATAAACCCATATTAGTTAATGAAGCAAATAATGCCTTGGCTTCCTTCCCCTCCTCCATTCTCTCAGGGACAGACACCCTCTCAAAAGCTCTCTGAAAATGATTCCTAGCCAGACAATAGCAATTTCTCCTTGCTGTTGCTGCTGTTCTGCCACAGGTAAGAATCAGTAAGAAGCAAAAACCATTTTGCAGCCAGGAGAATTCTAATCCTGGGCTAAGCATGTTCACACTCCAAGTGCATGCAGGGCATGGATTCTGACAGACAGACGACACAGCCACAGTTGTGGAAACAGAGCTGTTCACAATCTGCTGGCTTCATCCTAGAGCGATGGTAAGAAGCTTTCCATCAATGCCAGTTCCTCTGATTACACCCCTGAAGCATAGCCACAGTGTGTAATTTCCTTCCAAACAGCATGAGACTAAGTCTACGTGAAATGAGCTGGATTGTGTTCATCAAAATAGCTTCAGCAACCATGTGAACCATTCCATTTCTTACATTCTGATACAAGAATTTTCAAAGTTTTAACCAAAAATTCTAACCTAGGATTTACCCTTCCCCATTTCCAGAGACACACTAAAGTGTGTGTGCACACACACACATCTAACTTCACCCACGTACACTGCCTTCTCTTCCCCGCTCTGGTCTCTCCACATTTTTATTTGCTTCTCTGTTTATATTTTCGAGTCCCTCCTTTCCTCCTTCCCTGCCTTCCTCCCTCCCAATCACTTTCTCCTTCCTCCTTTCTATCTCTATCTTCTCTCTTTCTTTACCTCACTCCCTTCCTTCCTCTCTCTTCCTCTCGAATCTTCCTTCTCTTTGCCTTGAAATATATTGGGATATGATCCAGAAGTGTGTGCAAATGTCAACACATCTCAAATATTCATTTCTATCCTTGGGGTTCCGATGACAATAACAGCTGCCTCTGATAAACCCTGATTGTGAAACTATCCCTTCTGATCCATGCCTTTTGATGCCTTTGCTCTAAGAGGGTCACTCACTCCTGTTTGCTCTTTTTACCTTGTCTCTTAGCCTTAGTGTCATCAGGTCTCAACCTCTAAGCTGTGTATGTTTGTCATTTTAGCTTCCCTGAATGTAGGTGATGCCAAAACCCTCTGTTCTGTATTCATTTGGAATGAAAACATACTTTGCATTTGTCCCAGTAGTCTTGAATTGCAGAATCACAAGTCTGAAAGAGACCTCAGAGTTATCTAATTCAATCTCTGCTTTTGACTAATGAGTAGGATGACCGGTTTGTCCAGACTGTTTCAATTTATGCCCTTGTCCTGACATAGTTATTAATAGCTCTGTCTTTTATTCTCAAACATATCTTAATGTGGACAATAAACTTTATGTTCCCCTTACAAATGAGGGAAGCAACTTAGCTGGGGCCAGAACCTGTACGTACCCAGGTATCTAGAGTATCTAGTTTTTAAATAATTATTATACTGTGTTGACTCTTTCACTTTAGTGCTATTCCTTTAGAGCAATGCTTTTTAACCAAAATCACCTTGAGAACTATTCCAAAATGCAAATGCCTTAGCTCTAATAAACTCTCAGGCTGGGATCTGGACATATGTCTTATGACAGATTTTCTGAGATGACCCTGATGTTTATCTCTGATTCAGAACCACCGCTTAAAGAATAGAGGTGGTTAAAATCATGGGACAAGATGTACTATTTTAAATGTACTATTAACAAATCTGGCCAACTATTTGCCAGACTCCAGTGCTTTACTATTAACAATACTGTTTTGCTTTCTGATGTGCTATGTGACTCTGAAATAAGGCTAAACAAACAGGGAGCTAAAAAACTTAGAGGTGACTTCTCTCTTGGGTCCAACTCTAGAAGACATATAGAAAGATTTCTCTAACCCATGATGTTTATTTTACTTTGACTTTCTGCTTTCTACTGACCACACTATACAATCAGAGATCAAAGAGCTAGGTGAAGATAGATTTTCTTCATGTCATAATGGATGAAGTTTACAGCCTAAGATGGCTTTGAGATAAGCCTAAAAGCAATGCTGACCACCGGCCATGTGGGGCTATGACCAGAAAAAAAAGAAACCAGCAGAAATAATTCCATGCTAGGAAGAAGAAAGTGAACCACAGCCGGAAACCTAAGTGAAGGGAGAGCAGTTATTAATCGTGCTTAAAAGCCATATGTTTTCCTTGGCTGTGGTGTTCACGGTCAGCAGCGCTGGCTACAGATACTTGAAAGTGGACTAGGTGCCAGAGAAAGAACAATGTTTTCTTGCTTGGTGAAGATGTGAATATTCGTCTTCTACAAGATTGCAACAGTGAAAGGACATATTTGGGGCGACATTGGTAGGTTTCCCCCACACACACACATCTGGAGCGTTTATAGGTTGGTTTTCTTTTGTTTCGAGATTTTGTGTTACAGTTTTTATTTTACAAGTTGGTACCGTCTACCTGGACTTATACAGGTACACATGGAGAAATGACCAAACATGTTTATCTTTTTTCCCTTCCAAAACTCCAAATTAAAAAAAAAAATAGTAAAGAAATTGAAAAAAAAAGCCATTAACCCTTGGGCAAACAGAGTAGAAGTTAAAATGGAAAAAGGGAAAACAGAAGTTAAAATATTTCCATAAATTGAGGAAAAATAGGAAGCAGAGGGGGTGCTGTGAATTGAATTGTGTTCCCCACTCCCAAATCCATATGTCAAAGTATAACTCCCAATATGATGGCATTTAGAGATGGGGCCTTTAAGAGAGCATTAAGATTAAATGCGATCTTAAAGGGTGGGCCCCTGATCTGACAGAATTAGTGTCCTCAGAAGAAGAAGAGAAAGCAAAGATCCCACTCATTCTCTCCATGCATAGTGCACAAAGAAGAGACCTTGTGAGTTCGCAAGGAGATAGCAGCCACCTACAACCGGGAAGAGAGCTCTCACCAGAATCTGACCATGGATTTCTGACCCGCAAAAGCTATGCAAGATAATAAATGACTATTGTTGCTTTAAGGCACAAAGTTTTGTAGTAAATTTGGAGTATGGAGATTTTGGTACCAGGAAGTCATGTGTAGCTATAACATGTAAAACTATGCCTATGAATCTAGATTTAATAATGGGAAGAAGGTGGAAGGAACTTGAGGAGAGCATTAATAAAAGAGTAAGGATATTAAAGATATTGCTAGTAGAAACATGATCGTCTTTGAGAATGATGCTGGGGAAGACCTAAAATTAAGTGGGGGAAATGTTTTTGAAAATCGGAGGAAAGGTGATCCTTAGTATATAAAAACAGAAAGTTTAACAATACTGCTGCCTATGGCAACAGGGAAAATAGAAAATATACTTAATAAAATGGGTGCTCTAGCTCAGGAAATTTTCTGTTTGAAGTGCCACGTGGAGTTTTTTTGGGGGTGAGGAGGGGACTGTTTTTGGTTTTTGGCTTTTGGTTGCTTACAGTGAAATGTGAGCGTAGAGAGATAGGCTTTGTTTTGTTTAGTTTTTTTAATGAAAAAAGAGATGAGACTTAATAGTTTGACAATCTTTAGCATCTCCTGATGGCAAATGATCCAAAATTAAGGAAAAGCTTCCATTTTTAGAGATCAAGTCCAGGGCAAAGTCAAGAATACATAGCATAAAGCTGACTACGTGGTTGTAAAAGAAGGAAACAGTTAAAACCTCAGAAAGATCTAAGGCAGTGCTTCAGAGAACTATTCAGTCAAGCAAGACTTCCAAGAAACTTAAGGATGCCGTCCCTCAGTCATTCAGCAAAATGTCAAGGTATAAAAGGGCTTATATCAAAGAGATTTTTGGATGTGGTTTTTGTCTAATGACATGAACCCCAATAAGATTCACAGGAGACATATAAAGTTTTTATGAGAATTGTATTGGCAAAAATACCTCTAGCTTTGGATCGAAAGGAACAAAATTAGAACAAATTATTAAGAAGAGCCTTCAAACTTCTACAGACAGAAAACAGTCTGAGAAAAATTCTCAGCTGCAAACACAGGCTACCTTTTATGGAAATGGAGAAATGACTCAGAAAATAGAAACACATGCTTAGCAAACAACCAAAGCCTTGGAGAGTTCTTCCCAGGCTTTGAGTCTTAATCAAAGAACTGTCAACTGTGTCCTGGATTTAAGAATTGCTATGAACCACTGACTCCTGTTTGTCTCTTCTTTTCCCTTTTTTGATAGGAGAATTTCTAGCAGTTATCACATGCCCAAACCAGTAATTTATGTTGGGTGTGTGAGTTGCAGATAACCTGTCTTTTTAATTCACAGGTGTTCAGAGTGAGAGCTTGTTTCTAGAAAAGAAAAACGGAGATGGAGAGATGTAGGATAAAGAATGTTAGTAATGTATGATTGTTTAAAAAATAAATTGCCACATAATGTATTTGAAGAGCTGTTCTCAAGGAATGACCCCTGCATTGCTTCATTTTCCCCTGGACCTGATTTAGACAGTAAGATTCTGGACTTCTAACTGATGCTGTGATGGGATGAGACTTTTGGAGGCCTGAGAGGAGAATGAGTGAATCTTGCATATAGAAGAGATGCGACTCACTCAGGTTGACATCTTGACTGAAACCTCATGAGACATCCTCAAGCCAGAACCACCTGGCTAAAATGTTCTCAAATTTGAGACCCACAGACTATATGAAATAATGTTGTTTATTTTAAGTTTTGATGTAATTTGTTTTGCAGCAATTATATAACTAAAACAAAAATAAATCAGAGTATTTGACTCAGCAGTAAATTTTATATAATCACAATAATGCAAAAAATTATACTATAACTATGTTGGAGAAAGGGAAACGGTAAATAGGTGAAGATATAGGAAAGTGAAATATTTATCTACCTTAACAGGGTCTATAGATACCATCTAAAATCAATGCACTCCACTTTGGCATCTGTACTTCCGCCTCCTCCCAGGAAGTTGACTTAAGAAAGATAGTGCAGTTCTCTGGACTATAAGGAAAGAGAGCTCATTATTATTATGACCTAGAAAATCTTCTTAACAGTCTGAATTACCTGGAAAAGTCATGGAGAACAGGGACACTACCGCTCCCACAGTCAAACATAATGAGGCAAACATAATGAGGGCTGAGAGAACCAGTAAATGAAGGCATTAGAGCCCACACTGTCTTAATGTGACAATTGAAGTACTTCACCTCACCTACCTTCACCTTTTTCTAATAGCACTGGGTGACACAGACTTTTAGTTTTACCTGTCTATGGTCTTTCTGCTACACTTCCAGGGTGGGAGAGGTGGTTATTATCTGTGTGTGTGCGCGCATGCGTGCGTGCATGCACCACATAAAAAAATTAGGGACTACGAGTAGACTCCATACTTCTCATCATTTGAAGCTCTTCACATTAAAGAGTGAAACCTCCTGAGACAACATTGACTTGTGCAAGTGTGCAGTCTGCCAACACTGACATTTTTGTAAGCAGGTAGGGTAGGAAGACATTGACAGACGTGAAACTCTGAAATCTCTCTCCTCAGCAATGCCTGCAAGGCATGATGGTTCTAATGCTTTCTCGAATTTGTTTAGTGTTGAGATGCTTTCTTCATTCCTATAGCTAATGTTGGCATTGCTGCCTCACAGCAGATGTCCAATGCTCTCTGCAATCATACTTTTAGGCAAAACTTAGCAGGAATCATTGGAGATGCTTTAACCACCTCATTGCCAAAACAAGGAGAGGACCATGCCAAGACAGCCCACAAATTAGCCATCTCATTTACATGAGGGCACAAGGTGCTAGCTTTCTAGTGACTCCCAAATTTATCCTTGAAATTTTCCCAAAGAACAAAGAAGTATATTTATAAGTGTGAAAGACCTGCAATATGGCTCTCAGAGCTGGAATTTCATCAGCAATTCTGCACCTGCTATTGAACATGGCCTGTAATTTTACAGAGTGGATGCCTTGCAATTTGTGACAGGAAATCCCTTTCATTATGCCATAGAACACAAAGAGCCCCATATGTAGGATTTTCGGCTGCTTTTAGGAAAGGTAGAATTCTACATATTCTCCCTCCATCTGTGCATTGCTCCTGATTGCTTTAGAGGTTCTCTAGAAGAATAACGTAAGATCAGAGTCCTATACTAATCAGCAAGGCAAAGAATAGAATTAGCTAAAAAGAATACAATTTCTCAGCAATTAAACACACACATACATACACACAGCTACAGACTTGGAGAGGTTACTGCATTACATCAGGTGAATATTCATTTCTGTAGTTTTCCCATTGTTTCACAAAAATGTGGCTTATAAAAACATCCATGATGCAAAGATTGGTTCTGGGTGTAAAAAAAGAGTGGTAGTGTTTTTCATAAAAATTATGTGTTTTTATTAGTGATGGATGAATCATATGATTTTTATGAAAAAATAAAATCAATCAATATTTTAAGAGCCTGCTAGGTTCTGGGATACAGAGATGGTTAAAGCCATGTAAAATGAAACAGTCTCTGCTCTCTGGCTTACAGGAGAGATGAAAAGCAAGATGAAAGACAGGGAGAGATGGAGAGACAGAGAGGTAGAGGCAAAAAGAATTAGAGAAAGAGTAGACAGATATCTTTTGGAAGCAAGCATAGACCTGGGCGTAAGCCACCGACTGCTTGCTATGACATTTTGGTGAACTCATTGTATCCTTTTAGGCTTACGTTTTCCCATCTGTTAAAAGCTATGTTTTTTTTTTTTAATGGAGCAGCAGAATAATATAATTACATGTATTCTTTCAAGTTCTCTACACGTGAAAGTTTGATATGCACATAAGGGAGTTTGTTCATTCAATAAATATGAACAGCTGTCAAGGCTATGTGTGATGTATGTTGTGTACAGTTGTAAGAAAAAATGCATACCACCTCCAGTCTTATAGGGCTCACAATATCATAAAGTACTCAAACATGGCCTAGATCACCTGGGGATATTTTTGTAAGAGAGATGCATAATGGGAGGTAATAATTGGGTGTTCGCATTCAAATGGGGGCCCTAAGTCTGATGTGCATCTTAATTCCAGTTCCACCACTTACCAGCTGTAAGAGTTGGAGCATTTGCTTTTCTATGCCTTAGTTTCCTTATCTGTAGGCTGGAACTAACAATACCAACTTCATAAGATTGTTCTGATAATTAAGCGAAGGGCTTTTCCACAGTGACTACAACGTAGTAAATACTAAATAAATGGTAGCTCTTATTAACAATCTTTAAAAATCCTTCCCTTCCTTGATTTTAGTCTATTTTAGTCTCTGAGGTGTAAGTAGGAATGTCGTACAAAGAGAAAAGACAACAGCACAAAGCCACCTGCACTTCCAAAGAGGCTGTATTTGGCACATGTGCCTGGCGTAGACTTAAAAATTATTATTCATTCTTTACAAACTCTATATAGAAACCATGAGGTATATAAATGTTTAAAATTCACATTTTTACATGTCGATGATTTATTTTCTTTTCGTTTGATTAGAGCAAGAGTATAAATCAACAATTAATGCGATTCATTTGTTGTAATTGCTTTTGTTCTATCCCTACCTGAGCAAAAGTATGTTGGAGTCTCATTCATTTCCTAGTCTATGAACTCTGATAATCTCAACATTTAATTCTCATCCGCTGAAGAGAACAGTTTTCTTTCCAAATCCAGTACTTTGCTTGAAAAATAAATTTATATGATTCATTGTAGCTAAGAACATATTTTAGCTGAAATAAGAACTTTCATAAATAACCTAGAAAATACATAGGCAGGAAATAGCAATGATAAACATTTTTTGGCAGGACTTTCCCTAAAGCAATAAATTCTAAATTACCATTACGAGTTTATACAATTTTCTTTTATATGAAATAAAATTTTTCCATGGATTTACTCAAAAAGATTTTTGTAAGCATAATCTGCTCAGACTAAAGAGATTTTTTTAAGATTAAATTTTAAAGCGCTCGTGAGAATTGCATAAATCTTCCTTAACGATAAATTCCTCCTCAGCTATTCTGTTTCCCTCTATAATATTTGGAGCCATTCCTTTCATCTATATCTTTTTGTCTTTTCAGTCATTTATACAGAGGGTTAGGTAATGAAATCACAAAGAACTCATTTCACTGAAATTTCCCTGAAACGTTTGCCATTCTCAGAACGAATTATTTTATGAACATATATTACCCACTTGCATAAAAGAGCAAGACGAAATTTCCTTCAGAAGAAAATAGGTTGCATGCATCTTTAACTTATGCTTTTCAATTAGAATAAGCAATAGCATTGGTTTCAAAATACTAGACAAATAGCCCAGTGTGCTGCTTATTTTGCTTCGATCATTTTACAGTGACTAACATATGGACTTATATTGATATGCATATCCACTCAATATGGACTGAGAGCTACCTTGTGCCAAGCCTTGTGCCAGTGATAGAGCACTCAGACAAGCTTAGGAAGTCATGCACGGTCTCTCCTTCAAAGAACTCACAGTCAGTCAGGGAGAGAGAAGAGGCTGCAGAAGAAGGGATGCCATTGGAGCTGAGCCTTGCGGGAAAAGTAGAAGTTTGCCAGGGAGAAGAGAGAAGAAATGATTTTCCAAGGAGCAGAACAATCTTTTCAAAGATTCAAAAGTGCAAAATTTCCTTATAGTTTCAGGAGATAATGAAGTCAGTACACATGACAAAAGAGAAATTGTCATTCCTGAACAAAGGTGTGGCCTTGCTTGCGAATTGGTAAACATGGATTGCTTATGCACATTTTGGCCCATTTCCTAATCCTATATCTTGGGCTACCTGAGCCCAGATGTCCTGGTCCTTCAGCACCAAGTGCGTGGTTTCCATTACCATCTACTAGACCCTTGGGCTCACCTCCTTCCAAAACTTTCCCATGCTCAAAGATACTGCTGACCTACCCGCTCTTTAGGCAGTGGGAGCTGCATAACCCAGTGGTGAAGAGCATGGACTCTGAAGCCAGTTCTGCCACTTCCTATGTGAGCTTCAGCAATTGACTTCACTACTTGTGCCCCAATTTTCTCACCTATAAAATTAAGATTAGAAGATATTGACCTCATAAGGTCATTGCAAAGATTCAATGGGACAAAGTATATAATGATTGAAATAAGTGCTTGACACCCAGTAAATGCTCAGTAAGTTGTAACTATTGTTTATTAATATTACATACTTTTCCCAATAAATTTCTCATTGTCTGTAAAAATAAGAGTCTATTAACAGTTCTCTTTTTTTGCTTCTTCTTCTGAAAGTCAAAAGCTTATCTATCATATCTGCTTTCAGTGTAATGAGGAACCTCTATGTTCTGGTAGTTAAAGTCTTTCCCCATTCTGCCACTCACTCTCACTATTAACTTAATTATCTCTGGCACTTGCTACAATTGACCTAGTATCATCTAAACAGTGGTTTAAAGAAAACTCAAATAATAATACCATTTCGAGTCTTTTCTCTGACCTCTTCCCACAAATTCTCCACAAGTTTGTGACTCCTGGCACGTAAATACTTCTCTATATATAGAAACACACCACATCTCTTTCTCACTGGGTCCCTTTGAAAAAGAGTCACATTCATCCTATCCCCATACCAATTTTCTGCATTCCGTCCTAGAGGCAATCATCTCCTGAGATTATATTTTTATGCTATGTCCACTTAATTCCAAGGCTCTGCATGTGGACATGTGGATGTCAAATGCTCCAAGTACTGTTTCTGGCTCGGCTCCTCTTCTCCTTCAGTGCTTTCCCATGTGAATTGCCTGACAAATTCTTATTCCTCTGCACTGGGGAAATTTATCTCATCCTCCTTTATTTTCTATCGAAAGTCTTCTCAAACTAACTGGCTATTCTCTAGGCTAGTAGCCTCTTTTATCATGAGACACAACCCACACCTACTCAAAGGCTCATTAATGTATCTTAAACGATGCTTCATAAATCAAAATTTGGAAGTTCATAACCTTTGCATAGCCAATCTTCTCATCTTTTAAATCCCAATAGAAAAATACTACCCATATTTCTAAGTCCTTTACTGTTGTGTTATTACAGCAATAATGGTAACAGGTAACATTTTTTAGCTTGTTCTTTATGTTAACAACTAAAGTAAGCATTCATAAATATCGATTCATGTAATATTAATGAGAGTCCCATGAGATAGGCACTATTACCGCTTTCGTTTTACAGATAAAGGAACTGATGCTTGAAGGTTAAGTAATTTGCCTGGTATCACACAAGTAGGAAGTGCCAGTCCAAGGATTCAAGCCGCCCTCTTCTGATCCCAAAGACCACTGTGTTTTGAGGTGGTTTGTTAGGTAGCATTTTTGTGACGATACCTAATCAATGCAGTAAATCTCCTATCCATTAAAAACAGCTAATTAAAAGATTCAAACCATATGATTTCATTTATATGTGGTATATAAAACTGAGAGCAGCAAACATGACAAACAGAGACTCATGGACACAGACAATAGATTAGTGGTTACCAGAGGGAAGACAGGAAGCAGGGAGATAAGAAGGGATAAAAGGGGTCAAATATTCGGTGACAGAAGGAAATCTAACTTCGGATGGTGAACACACAAGTGAGATATATATGTATGTATGTGTATCTATATCTATATCTATATCTATCTATCTATCTATCTATCTATCTATCTATCTATCTATAAACATACTGTTGAATTGTACCCTTGAAACTTATTTGATTTTATTGATCAATGTCACCCCAATAATTTTTTAATTTAAAAAAGATACAATGTAAGGGAAAAATCCATTTACAATAGCAACAAAAGCCATAAAATACCTAGGTATATTACCCTTCAGTAGATCTTGGCCATGTGAACTTTATATAATTCAAAGAAGACTATTTTCTAACTAAAACGGCATTTGGGGTCCCACTGGAGATTCATTCAGGAAACAATGTGACCTATCTGTGGATAGTAAGGAGGAACAAGGAGAAAAAGAAACTAGAGATGTAAACAAAATCTCCCTGCCCCTAAGATCTCCCCGCTCAAGATCTACTGAATTAAGAACTTCTGTGGGAGAATGGCATAAACAGTTTCCCATTACAAATATGTCCAAATATTTATTTCTTACCATCAAAGGTATTTTTGAAAAAGAACAGCAGCTGCAGAGGAGCCTAACCATGTGGAAGAAAAGCAAGTGTATGTGCCCCTAACAGCCAGACATAAGGGTCTAGGCTTTTCATTGTGATGGGCCACAGAAGCTGGAGATGCGCATTGTGCTTTCCAGCTAAAGTGACTCTCTGACTTTCTCACCTCATTCAGCTCTTGTCATATGCTTCACAGTCCCGATTATACCCAAGCATCTCCAAGGAAGATTTTTACACTGATAATTAGAGTTCATGTACTTATGGGGCTCTATTTTCTCAGTGGTTCATCCCATCTGAGGCCGACATTCCTTTTGATGTCTGTCGGGAGAATCTGAAGCTTGGAATCTGAACATATCCCAGAGAATAGAGCCTCAAAGAATAAAATTTAGAATGATCTTACCATCATTAACACTCTTTTTTTCTCCATACACAAAGAGTATGTCTTTGGAAAACCTTTGATGGTGAAAGGCATTAATGGTCACATATAAAAGCTTAATTATCAAAGTATGAATCCAATTGTTGACCAGCTGTTTTATTCGCTGTTAGATTTGTGGTTTGCAGAAATTTAGGCTACTTTACCCAATAACAAAAAAGTGTCACACTCTACAATGTTGAAGTCTGAGTCACTTTAGCTACCTTCCATTACATCAAATTCCTAGATCTTGCATGAGTCATTTGTTCAACAGTGAGAATTTTTAATTTGGTCAAGAAAAAGCAACCGAATGTTCATCTTTCACTACCAATTACTCAATTTAAAAATGACACATACGCACAGTATTCTGTTGATCCATCGCTCTACAAAACCCACCTTAGTACAATTTGGTCTCTTAAATCAGCTAGAAATGTTACATTAAATCAGGCACAAAGTTATTGTTTCTCTGGCAGACAGCTGCCTAGGAAATGCACTCTGTATAGTTGTTTATTACTTCAGAATTTGCTACTGTAGAACGACAGGTGCATTTGCAACACCACTGAGGGATGGGTGGAAACAAAGAAAGGCACGAAAGTAAACTCTTTGATTTTAAGTCATTTATTAAGGCTCCCTAAGTATCGGTTTCTTTATCTGTATAATGAAAATAATAATGTTGCCTGCCTATCTTATGGGAGGATTATTAAAATCAATTCTAGTTGGTAAATGTATAAGCAGTACCTACTATGTCCAATATTGCAATAACTATTTCTGGAAATATAAAGGTAAACAAGTATTACTTCTTGACTCAATGCTCATTTAATGGAAAAATAAAATAATTTATGTAAATTGTTAAAAGGCCTACAAATATA
Source organism: Rousettus aegyptiacus (assembly GCF_014176215.1). NCBI lineage: Eukaryota > Metazoa > Chordata > Mammalia > Chiroptera > Pteropodidae > Rousettus > Rousettus aegyptiacus. The sequence continues at coordinate 36,042,813 of NW_023416286.1, forward strand.
AAGTAGCAGTAGTGGTCATGGTAATAAACTCAGAAAGTCAAAATTAGAAGGGAACTTAGAGATTCTGTAATCTAGCCCTCTCATTTTAAACAAACTGAGTTCCAAGGAGATAAATGACATGCAGGGATGTACAACTGGTAGAATCAAATATTTGTTGTTAAAATACTTGAGGTTTTAAGCAGATTCCTAGAAACTCAGCTAGTAAGAACACTATAGTTAGCTGAAATTTAAACAATTCTCTAGGGAGAGCTAACATTTAGAGACACATTTTAGCTCTATTTAGCATTACAGGTGACAGGCTCAGGAATCAGATTGACGGGTTTAGATTCTGGCTCTGCTCTAGCTAGTGACCTTGGTCAAGTTACTTAACTTTTAAACGTCTCATTTTTTTTTTTAATCTGTAACACGAAGATATAACAGCATCAAACTCAACAGGATTGTTATAAAGAGTAAATGAATTATTATGCAAAGGGCTCAGAACAGAGTCTAGCACATAACAAGCTCTCAGGAACTGTCATCTATTAATCTGTTGTAAGTCAAGTGAAGGCTCGCACGGGTCATTCTGTTTGTAAGAGAGGCACCTGAGGAAGGGATGATGGGGGAGGACAGACACATTAGACCAAAGGGCAGCACTCAGAGCAGGAAATACCATGAATGTCTCTTTCTCCACAAACCAAACCAGAGCTGTTACCTTCAGGCTATTCTTTTACTTTCATAAAAGTGTCAGCTAACATCATGGGCATTTCAAATACTATGTATGAGTGCCAGTGCAGAGCGCGAGCCTGTAATTCTAGGACTGCGGCAGTGCTCTCATCAACTCTGCTCCCGACAGCAGCTTACTATGGGTTCAATTAAGGAGGCAAATGGTTTGCTGACAAGAGGCAGCCCTATTCTGAGATAAAGGCATTGATCACCCGTCATTAGCAATTCATTAGCCTCCTCTGCCCCCACTGGATCTGGCCTGAACGCTGACAGGCAAAGCCTGGATGCACTGTCGGTTTCCACATCGATCACATGTGATTATATGAGGCTTCTTAACCTCAGAAAAACATGCCAGGCACTGCTGACTCTAGGTTAGCGTCATTTGGGGACCATTGTCCACTTCCCAGCCTCACTTGGTAGGCGTGGGTGAAGGCAAGCTCAAGGTCAAAGAAGAGGGCTAACTGGGCTAATAACCTAGTCAATTAAATGGACATAGCAGATGCCTCCAGGTACAACTTTTTGGTGGAGAGTGAAGCATCCTATTTCCTTTAACATTCCAATCCACCAGCCAGCTCCCTCTTCTCACTGATTCCGGGCTCGCCTGGCTATCTTCTGATGATAATTTTATTTCCCACATAGAATACGCCACAGGGAGAGAAGGTGCTTGAAACAAAATGTGTGTCCGATCACTTGGTTAATTTTACTTGTCGTTGAAAATTAACAAAATGGGATTTTGATTCACACATCTGTCTCTTGTGAACTTGGTCAGTATGACTGAAGGCCCGATAAACTGATCTTACCTCAGTGTGCTGACAAAACCAATTTTCTCAGTTTTTGAACCTGAAAAACTAAGGCCAGACCCTGGACTATGGATAAATCACCAAAGTAAATTCCCCTTTGAAGCATCTAGCAGAGGACAACCAGGCTTCCCTCCACCTCCCATGGAACATATTTCTCTCCCAGACTTTAATCTTCCAAGGTGAATGCTCTACGTTCAATGCCCACTCAAATGATTGATTCCATGATAATAAATACAGGAAATGAGAAGTTTGCCCCTACTCAGAGCTACCCAGTCAACGTGTTTGCATATCTACAGCACCCAATCAAATCATGATTCTAATGAGCATGTGATTTTTCACGTTTTACTCACATCCTCCATTCAAAACTATTAAGTTATTATTCACTTATAACCTGAGCTTTCCTAGGCCCATCAGATTGTATGAATTAGGTGATGTTCTCATTAAACCCAGTGGTGCTGGCTGGGTGGCCCCAACTGCAGAAAGGCGGCCCTCAGCCCCTGACCCCAATCCCCCTGGGCTGTTCTGGGAATGTCACCTGTGCTCTGTCATCTCCTCTGGCCTCTTTTTTAATGTGACTGCCTGGAGGTCATTTTCAAGAGAGCCTGGCCTTTGCCACTGCCACTGCGTTTTGTGTTGCAGCAACCCATGAGCTTTCTTCTTCTAAGAGCACTGTCTCTGGATGTTTGCAAAGCTTCTCTGTGGCATTTAAAGGTGACAAATGGCAGGGAATTCCCTCAAATCATCCCTGTACCCCTAGAAAACTCATTTGTAGTTTGAAAATGGAAGACACCCTTCTCCCTAAGCCTCTACTTCACAATGCCCTTGGGGTCTCAGAGTGTCACCTTCTGTGCCCAGAATCTCACAGTCCTCAAGGAAACAGCTCTTTTCTTTTCAGTCTGCAACCCCGCCTGAAGATACACCTACAGCAATGCAAAAATACGTAAGCATAAGGTTATTCATTGTTCATAACTGCAAATTATTGGCAATTACCTAAATGCCCAAGCATAGAGGATTGGTTAAACACTGCAGAACATGTGCATAATGGAGTACTATGCAGTGAGAAAAAAGAACTGGAAAGATCTTTATAAACTTACAGAAAGTGATTTCCAGGACATATTGTTAAACGAAAAAAGCAAAATGCAAAAGAGTTTATACAGTACAGTAAGTACCTTTTAATGTAAAAAATGAGGAAATCAAAAAAAAAATCATACGCCTGCTTATTTTTGCAAAACACACACACACACAAGATGAACCATGAAACAATGAAATTCGTCATCCATTATGGATGATGAAAATGGAGTAGAAAGGCTAAAGGAAGGAATGAAATATCAGTGAGTAGATCTTTTAATACAGGTGTAATTTTGAAAGCATGCCAACAAATTAAAAAATTAAATCAACAGAGTAGAGGGGGAATCTAAAAACTGAATGCACATAGAAATAAATGATCTCAAGAGTGTTACAAATGAAAAACATAGCCATGCTAAAGATGCAAATATGAATTAATTAATGCAGGGAACTTTCAAACATCGTGTTTTGATTATGTGTCTACAGTCTAGAGGGAAAAAGTGGCAAACAAATGTTGAACTTCTTAGAGATTTTCTTGTTTTTTGCTTTTTTTAGTCATATAGGAATAGAAAGTCTTTTAACTGTTTGTGTACTGTAGAACTGAGCAGAAGAATATATGTGATGATATTTTGGAAAGCCAGGATTCTCACTGTGGAGGAAGAAAGATAAGGAAATGTAAATGGAGAAGGCAAGGAAGAACTCTATGGCTTAGATTGAAGTAAAAACTCATGATTTTAAATAATATGTAAGTGGAGGATAAGGCTTATTTAATTAAAATTTTACATGTTTTCACATATAAAATAAAAAATAAAAAACTTAAAGTTGTATATATTCCGATATTGATACATAAAATTTACATATATTACCCCCCCCACACACACACACACACAAAGCCCTGCTTAGCTTGAAAGCTTTCCCTTCTTGTTCTCATTCACTTTGGACAATTCTATTAAATGAAAGACAATATTTTAAATTCTTATTTTCATCTTCATCTTTACTAGGTAAATCTCTTTGTTCACTGACATTTTTATGATGTTTTTTCTTATAGTTTTATTTGAGGTAGGTAAGAAATGAGAATTTTCCTTCCCAGTTGACAAATGAAAAAAAAAAAAAAAACGGGAAGTGCTAAGAAGAAAATATCTTTGCCAGGAATTAGGCAGGGGAGAGGGCAGGCCCCATGTGGATTTTGCACTAAGTCTCCGTGCCTTCCTTAAGACTGCAGGGACTTAGTGGTGGCCTGGAATAGGATGTGAGCCCAACGATACAGAGGAAGCTCATGGTTTTTACGAGCACTGCTGTTGCTATAATGTGCTTACCACTTCCTGGACTGTACCCAGAAGCACTAGGGGTCCCAGAGCTCAGCATTTAGGCGCGTATTCTGACCCAGAGACCATCTTCTCTCTTCTCCACAATAAGGCCACACAATGACAATTATAATGATTTTTCCCATTTTTCCTAGACTCATTTCCATTTAGTTAAAAATGAACTTCCCTAATGATTCATTTATCGTCCTGTTCCTATACTTAATCATGCTTACCTCCCTCCTCCCCAAAGTATTTGAAATTGTTATCCAACAAAGCCCAAACCTCTCATACTCCCATGTTATTGCACGGCATTCCATTTCCTTAAGTTATAGCAATAATTAAACTGAGCTTTAATTAAGTAAGCCCTACCCTCCTCTTGTAACAGTCTCATTCAGGCAATTTCCTTCAGGCAATTTCCTTCATTTCCATATTATTACTCACACCTACTGGGGTTAGAAGCATAGATGTGCAGGCACAGGATGAAACTTGATGTCTTTGGATGTTGATTAACCACTTTGGCAATATTCATAATGTCTACAATTCTATAAAATCTAGATCCTTGTTTTCTATGCACCCCCCCCCCCTTTTCTCTTCTGGAGAAAAAGGAAAGCAAGCCCTTCTGTTCCTTTCAACTGAAATGTAATCAGCATATAAATCTCCAGACCTGGGGAAGAATGAATATTTATAGGTCTCACTATTACTCACATCAGAAACACTACAAGCCAGAGGATGCAAGTTCTGTGTGCCTTACACAAAGCACCACCGTATTGTGGAATTACTCCCATCCGCATCAAGTTACAGAAAATATGAGGCACTCAGGAAAATTCAGCTCCATGTCAGCCTTGCAAACAGAAAGTGCTGGTATGTTTTCCAGACCTGAGTGTCCTAAATCAACACAATGAGGAGGCTCTCTAGGTCTGAGCTTCCTACCTCTGAAGGTTGGTATAACTGAGCCCAGGCCCTAGTTAAGCCCCTGCCTCATAACTGAGAGTCCAATTGGGCATTTATACCCAGTCTGCTGGAGAGCCAGGCCACAGTAACTATAGGGCTCAGGGAGACCAAGTGTCGACATGGCTGTAGACCCTTGGCTGTTGTAACCTCTGCACTTATCTTTCCATTTTGGTTACAGAAAAGAAAGAAAGGAGGAAGGGAGGAAGGGAGGGAGGGAGGGAGAAAGAAGGAAGAGGAGGAGGAGGAGGAGAAAGAGAGAGAGGGGGAGAGAGAGAGAGAGAGAGAGAGAGAGAGAGAGAGAGAGGAAAAAGGAAAGAAGAAGGCTAGAATAACAGGAACTGACCAGAGCCAACCTAAACCAAAATAGCACTGCGTCTGACCTCTAGGAGACCCTAAATCTCATCATATCCTGATTATAAGACATTAGCATGCTGACTGACACACCCGCTGATGCCAAGACAGATCTGACTTGGACCATATAAGGGATGAAAAGAGGTAGTACCCCAATTTCAGGAAAAGACCAGCCCATTCCCCCAAAGCTAATGCATATGCCCCCCCTCTTTATGTTACCCCCATAATAATCTCCCCCATACTTCTCTAGAATGAGAAGCTGATTTGTGAGCTTAACTCCTGATTCTCCATTCTCTGCCATTTAATTAAATCTTGTGCTGCTGAACACTGAGCTTTGGTTTCATTTTTGGCTGAGTCACACTGGACAGAGAAAGAAGTCTTAGAGGAACAGAGGGGCCTTCTGGAGCACCGGGCCCCCACGGCAAGGAGCTGGACTATCTAAATTGGTAACAGAACCATCCTTGTTTTTACCCAGGACCGAGGGGTTCCTGAAATCTAGGACTTTCAGTGCAAGAACCAGGGCAGTTCGAGACTGGAACAGTTGGTCACCAGAGCATAGGTCAGTAAGGAAAGAGGCCTCTCTCTAATGTACTGTGTCCAGAGTAGCCTAGTAACTTTGGCTAGGATTAAACAGTTACCAACACTGAATCATACTGAATGATTAAGGACTTCAATTCTATAGCTGAGTCCCAAGAACAGAAAATTTCTTTCTCCCCATTTGGATAATGGGTACACCTCAAGCCAACAGTAGCACAACTATTCTCAGTGGCCAGCTCATTCTGACTGAAGGACAGGCAGTAACTAGATAAGGTACCTGTTCCCAGCACCTCAGAGAAGCATTGGAAAGATAAGAGAGTCAAGAAGGTCTGTGTTTGAGGAAAACAAATGAGGGGGACAACACAGAGCGCCAAATTTAGGAGAACTTGGTAGGGGTGAGTAAAAAACAGATTTAAAATACAAGATGAACATACTGAGAGGTACGTTACATAGAGATGTATGTTACATAACAATAGTAATTGCCAGCACGTATTAAGCCATATTATGTGCCTGGCTCTTTTCTAGGCACTTTAAATAGAAATATTCATTTAATCCTCTCTATGAGGTAGGTATTAAGGTTATATCACCACTTGACAGTAATTTTCCCCATGATCACATAAATATTAAGAGAAGGAACAGATACTCACCAGGGCTTATGTCCTTATTCATTCCATTGTAAGTCTTCTTATAGGCTATTCTTTTTGTGTTAAAATACAGATTTCCAGACCTATCCTTAGGTAATAATTGTGGGGTGAAATGTGGGATGTGCACTCTAAACTATTGTTTATGATTAAGGAGAGGCAATATCTTAGAAGCAAGTGGATATTCTCAACCCAACAGGAATGCAGGAGCCCTGGGCTCCCACGGGAGGTTCTGGACAGTGAGTACAGCAGCAGCTTGAATTCTGGATCTCACCAACTGATCTATCCATTCTGACAATGGACTCTTCTACCCACATCGAGACTGACTTGTAAATGAATGGAGTAAGACTGAGAATGAACAGTCTTAACTAGAGCTGGCAGAGGTGGAGGCTAACAACATCTTCCTTCAGCGGGCCAGCGATTTTTCTGATGAAAAAAAATTGCAAGAACAGAGCACTAAGGTGCATTGCTAAGCACCAGCTACTAAACTGCCTGAAGTGATCCAGGACCATGACTTTTAACCTTTGCAGATGAGGTAGTTGTCTGAGCTGAAAAATAGTGGTAGCATATGTGAACTGTCTGAAACACAATAAAGAAATGTTGGTATGCCTAACATAATTTTCAGTCAACACAAAATTAACCCCAAAGCCAGCTGGGCCAGATACATGGTCTGAGCAATCCCATCTAGAGAAGAAAGAAAGAGAGAAAAAAAAAAAAAAAAAAAACGGAAAAATACAGACTGTTCTTTACATCTCCCTAGGGAGATTTCAGGTTCTCAGAAAAACAGACTCTGCCTCTTGCTTTAAACAGAATTCTCATTCCCTGGCTCTTCCCCAAAGTCAGTATTTGCATTTCATGATTTCGTGAGTGACAGATCAGGATCATTTCATTGTGTTTTGAACAATCGATCATAGACTTCCGTGGTCCTCCGGGTGTTTGTGGTGCTGAAGCCTGTGTGTGTGTGTGTGTGTGTGTGTGTGTGTGTGTGTGTGTGTGTGTGTGAGAGAGAGAGAGAGAGAGAGAGAGAGAGAGAGAGAGAGAGAGAGAGAGAGAGAAACAATAGCTAGTGCAAAAGCCTCCTATGCTAAGGATATCCTGTTTTCTTCCCCAGAAGTAATCTCCAGTTGAGAGCCTGTTATCTTTCCTCAATCTACTGGGGTGCTATAGCCTTAAAGAATTGATGGAAGTTGTACAGGCTTTTGTTTCTTTCTCCTACCCTTCTTCGTGGAGATTTTTAGATAATTTGGCCACACCACACAGATTGCTGTTCCGATCAAAACTCCTCGGTTTCTTTGAGCAGAGTATTCACTTGATAGTCGGCCCTTTATAGTGAGTGAGATAATGAAGCAAAATTAACATCGTATCCACACTCTTTCTTCTTCTAAAAGGCTCAGCAGCTGGCTCTTCCCGCTGGGCTTCATCCTCCCCCCCCCCCTTTTTCTGTGTGATTTGTGAAAGAAAAAAAGAAAAGGAAGAACCATTACCAACATCATTTTAAGGTGTGTGTCCTGGTGGAGCCCTTTTAAGTGATATTCAGAAGAATTGGATTCCCACAATTCCTTGTGCCCCGGGCTGGTCTGGCCCAGATTTTTTGTTTCAATGACGTTTATTCTTCAGTTTTTTGTATTCTGGTCTCTTCTCCAATGACACTACCCAAGGGATAGAACATTGCCCTTTTTTTTTTCTTTTTGTCTTTATTTTAAGAGCAATTCTCTTAGTCTTTTTATTTAACCACAAAAAGGAATTCTTGTTCTCATCCACAACTCTGCTCGAATATCTTAAAGCTGATCTTTAAGATCTTGATAGATCTTAGCTAGTGGCCTGAAACTTTTTACCCATTGTAGGTGAGCCCCTGTCTAAAAATACTCACTCTAAAGAAACTTCAACTTCTAAACAGATTACGATAGCATTTAAAAATAATTCCTTATGAAAAGAATCTTTCCAAGATTGATTTCTATAGGTAAATGTTTACAGATCATTCATTATAATTAAAGATTGGTGGAAAATTCATTGAGAAGGAAAAATCATTTGAAGAGAAATTTAAAATAAACCTGTCACAACAATCAAAAATTAAAATCTCTCAGAAATGTAAATAAATTTTTATATTATAATGAAATTCAATGCTAAATTAACATTTTACATTCAATAATTTAAACCATATTTTTGTAAAAGCTAGATGCTGATGGAATTTGATTAATTGAATAATTAAATCAGAAGCTGTTAAGGGTGGAAAATTTTCAAATGGCCAACTTCTGCTTCCCTTGTTTAATGTTAAACAGGGTGTTCTAGGAGATATTCTCTGCAAAGATATGCTAATGTTAAGGGGGTGGTTATCCTGTGTAAAGATATGTTAATGGCCAGCCTCTGCTTCTGTAAACCTGCTTGCTTGCTTGCTAGAGGGGGTTTTGGGGCTTTTTAAGCTATCCCTTCTGGAAACTGGGGCTGATCTCCTCTAACCCTCCTTGGTAGAGAGTCAGTCGCAGGCTGGCTAATAAAGGCTCATAATTAATCTCAATTGGCTCCGTGGGTCTTAAATTTGATCGCGCCACAACAAAGCTTATCTGTAAGTATAAACAACAAACTAATATGACCATCTTATGATTATTTTAAAATGAAGACAAATGCAAATTAGTTCATTATCAGGCAGAAAAAGGAATGTTCTTTATTCTTTTAAAAAGGCAGCCACCAACACACACACACACACACACACACACGTTTCATAATTTTTTTTCTCTTTTAAACTCTCTGAAAATCTAAGAGATGAAAATGGTATCTTATTGTTCTAATTTGCATTTCTCTATCCATAAAGTAAAATATCATTTCATATGTTAATGGTCATTCATATTTTCTCTTCTGTATTATAGTTGTCTTCTTTTTCATTCGTTTGTTAGGAGTATTTCTATATTATAAATCTATGCTATTCAACACAGTACCTAATAGCAACATGTGGCTAATGAACACCTGAGTTGTGGCTAGTCTCAACTGAAATGTGCTCTAAGTGTAAAATAGACTCAAAAACTCAGTACAAAATAAAGGATGTAAAATACCGTGTTAATAATTTTCTATTGATTACATGTTAAAAATAATACCTAGGATATATTGGGCTAAATAAAATATTTATGAGATTAATTAAACATTTATTTTTATGAGTGGCTGCAAGGACATTTTTTAAAGCTACTCTTTAATGTCGTTATCAGAAAATTTAAAAATACATCCATGGTGAGCAGAATGGTGGAATAGGAGCCCTAGCCCTTCCTTCAACAGCAGTACATGGATTAATTCCCTTTGCAAGACATCCAGAAAACAGTTAAGAGATGCCTGCACCTTCAATGAATTAAATAATAGAAGAAATTAGTAAATCGTTAGAACATAAAACCTACTGAGACTGAATCATGAAGAAATAGACTGAATAGTCTCATAATGAGCAAAGAGATATAATCAGTAATCACAAACTTCCCAAAAAAGAAACTCAAGGACCTAGATGGCTTCACTGGAGGATTCTACCAAACATTTACTTAAAAAGTTAATGTCAATCTTTCTCAAACTCTTCAAAGAAAATAGATACAAAAGTCCTCAACAAATTACTAGCAAATATAATTCAACAGCACATTCAAATTATTATATATCATGACCAAGTGAGAGTTATCCCTGGGATGCAAAGATGTTTCAACATATGCAAGTCAATTAATAAGATATCTCACATTAACTAAACAAAAGATTAAAATCACATGGCCAACTCAATAAAAGCATTTGGAAAAATTCAACATCCTTTCATTAAAAAAAAAAAAAAGAAAGAAAGCACTCAACAAAGTAGAAATATAAGAAAATTGCCTCAACATAAGAAAGGACATATATGTGAAGTCCACAAATAGCATATATTCAATGGTAAAAAACAAAAAAAAAAAAAAAAGGAAAGGTTTTCTTCCAAGATTACAAACAAGGTGAGGATGCCTACTCTCATCACTCTTATTCAACATAGTACTACGAGTCCTACAAGAGCAATTAGGCAAGAAAAAAGAAGTACAAATCTTCCCAATAGGAAAGGAAAAAGTAAAAGTATCTTTATAAATGACATGATCTTATACATAAAAAACCCAAAAGATTCCACAAAACAAGCTGTTAGAACTGGTAAGTGAATTCAGCAAAGTTACAGGATACAAAATCAACATACAAAAACAGTTGTGTTTCTACACACTAATGATGAACAATTAAGAAAGTAAATTTTTAAAAATCTCATTTACGATAGCATCAAAAATAGAATAAAATGCTTAAGATAAGCTTAACCAAGGAGGCAAGAGAATTATTCCCTGAAATCTATGAAACATTGCTGAAAGAAATTAAATAAGACACACAAAGAAATGGAAAGATATCTGTAGACATTTTTAAAAATCCTAAAATCATATGGAATCACAAAAGACCCCAAATAGCCAAAACAATCTTGAAAAGAAAGGACAACGCTGGAAGCCTTTCACTTCCCGACTTCAAAATATATGACAAAACTACAGTAATCAAAACAATATAGTACTAACATAAGTTCGACATATAGACCAATGGAACAGAATAGAGATCACAGAGATAAACGCATACGTATATGAGTAAATGCTCTTCAATCAGGGTACCAAGAGTACACAATGAGGAAAGGATAGTCTCATGGTGTTAGGGAAACTGGCTATCCACATGCAAAAGCATTAAATTGGACCTTTATCTTACACTATACGCAAAAATCAACTAAATAGATGAAAGACTGTTAAGAACTGAAACTATAAAACTCCTAAAAGAAAACATAGGGGAAAAGCGTTATAATATTGGTCTTGGCAATGATTTCCTTGATATGACACCAAAATCACAGTCAACAAACCAGAGAGAGAAAGGGAGAGGAAGAGAGAGGCAGAGAGGGGAAGGGTAAGGAGGGATACGAAGGGAGGGAGAAGGAAAGAGAGAAGTTTCTCTGGTGTCTCTTCTTATAAGGACACAAATCAGGAATGTTTATAAATGTCCATTGCTTTTTCCAGTATACTTTAAAACTAGGAATAAAAATGTTAATTATTTCAACTGTGAAGCACCATTATAACCCTCTTCAGTCATTTGAATAATATGACATATATACAACTCAACTCACAACTGTATTTCCATGTGTTCAATTCCACTCAGTTAAATCCAGCAAACATTTGTTTTATTTTCTCCTTACGGTTGTATCATTTCTTATGAAAGTGATACCTTGGAGATGTCCAGTCTGATGTTTTTACATTCTTACTGTATGACATTTTGTTTGGCTTCTTGAAACACATCTGGGTCAATGGCAGTACCTACTTTATCCAAATGTGTTTTATGTATCCTAATCTCCACCAGCTGGAAAAGGAAGTAATGTTTCACATAAAATAGCTTTAAAATATTAATGTTAAGTTTCACTACACTATACTGCTGCCAATAGTATTCTCAAACCCAACTTTCCAAGACCCCTGGAGTTATATTTTCAATTGAGCATTAAACATGATGTATCAGTCAGGCTTGTATTTGACTGTAAATAACCAAAAATTTTGCTACAATGGCTTAAACAAATAAAGGATTTTTGTTTTTGTTTTTTTACATTCCAATAACTTCTGAATTGGGCAGGAAGGTCTAGACAGGTGCTGAGAGATGTCATCAAGCAACCAAGCTATTCATATCATTTTGCTCCACCTACTGGTCACAAGATGGTTGCTGCATCTCCAGGCACCATGTCCATCCTCAAGATGAAGACAAAGTGTCATCTGTCCCTCCTTTTAGTTTGTTTTTTCAGATAAGTTTTTTTTTTTTTTTCAGAGGAGCTTTTCTAGAAATCCCTACAGAAGAGTTCCCCTTCGGTCTGAAGATCTCATTAGCCAGAGCTAGTTAACATGGCAACTCTTCTCTGCAAGAAAGGTAGAAACCAGGGAAACTGGGGAATAGACTTGTCGTGACTGATTATGATTAGTCACAATCCATCATCAAAGGCTGGACTCATGGCTGCTCCAAACAAAATCTAGGTTTGGTTATGACAATGGGTCAGCTACATGTGGATTGAACACTATGTGGTGATGCTAATGGATACTCAGGTCCAGAAGAAATAAGGCCAGGTAGCCTTAAAAAGTGGGGGAAAAGAAACCCCCACCTGCACTCCTAGCCCTACTCCCAAATGTGAAATGAGAAGGTTGCTGTACCTCTTCTTGAACTGGATAGAATGAGACAAAGATTTCAAAACTTTGATTTGGTCAAAAAAACCATTTTTGTGTATGCCCATATTTTAAAAATAGATTTTATTGTCCACAAAAAGCTTTGGAAGCCTATAATTTCATAAGGCACAAAGAACTACAAATGGGCCTGTGCCGGAGGAGATGCATTCAGAACAGAACGAAGCTGGCCTAGGACGGCGGTACCAGCCAGTATCCTGCGACCAAGAGGTCTGAGATCATTCAAATTACTAAAAGGTCTGGGAGTTATTTTCGTTACCCTTACTGACAATTAGCTTTAATGGCAAAATAAAATAATTAGACAACAATATGTCTGGAACACGAAGTTCTTCTGTTTCTTTTATAAAAGAAAGTCAGTGGTATAAAGACAAGTATACTAAGTTTAGGGCCCTTTCACAGAACCCAAAGTGGTATGGAGTTAAGATTATGGCGAGAAGCAAGTGAAAATACAGCACTGAATTCATTAGCAGAATTAACATTCCATGTGGCATTCAAGCTATTGCTTTATAAATTAATAGAAAATGTACTACAATAATGAATGATATTTTAGTAACTTCTTTGCTAGCATGCATTGTGAAAAACACCAGTATTTAATACTTGAATTTTTTTTTTTTGATTCTGCTCCTTGGAAGGCATTTGCTAATAGTTTATCTATATTTGACATCATTGTTTTGTTAATTTTGTCTAAGTAAATGGAACTATAATTTGCCTCTCAGTCACTGTCTTAGAATTAGAGAACACTGAAACTGAGGAGGATTTCAATCAGTGTTTCTCAATGGAGGAACGGTTACAATCTTGGTCAGAATACGCATTCTCGTGGTGGGGGGACTGATCCCCATATTGCATGGCATTTATCATACCTAGTCTCTGGGTACTAAATGCCAGTAGCACCCCTCAATCATTTTGATGACCTCATACACTTCCACGCATTTCCAAATATCCCCCAAGCACACAGTTAGGTCGTAAACTGAGATCCAATGAACATCTTAAATTTACACATGTCCAAAGTAAGATGCTCATTAGCCCACACCGTGTAGTAATTGGTGGTAGAGGCAGTGATGGAACCCAGTACTAGAACTATGAGTCTGGGGAAAGTCACAAGACGACAGGTTTAGTCTGCCATCTAATGGAGGTTAATAATGTCTTCCCTGTACATAATAGCTATTTAATCAATAGTTGCTGAATAACTGAGAATCCAACTCAAAGGCAATGTTCCTCATTAGCAGATGGTCATCCATGACAAATGACATTCAAATAAATAAATAAATAAATAAATAAGGAAAAGTATTTTGCATTCAGGCTCCGACCAAATATTAACTGGAGAGGCCTTCGATTGCCTACAGGATCAGACAAAGGGCAAGGGTGTTTTATACAGGATAAGGGCACAGTCAGCGTTTCCATAAATGAGGTAGCTGGGGGCCCCAAGACCACTTATACAATGCCATGCTTATGGACTCCGAGAAAAGAACCCAAAAATATTTTCGGTAATACTTTCCCTACTTCTTTTTGCCAAATAAGACTTTATTTGATAGTATTTCACACACATTCTATTTATTAAACATTTTATTTCTCACTTAGTCCACAAAAGTGGGCACAAAATAGTACCACAACGTGACACGCACTATGTCGAATACAGCTGAAGAATATAGATAGCTTGCAGAAATGAGTAAAACAGATATATGACTTTGAAAACCAGGTTCAAATTTCAACTGAGTCACTTTATGGCTCTTTAATATGATCATTGTCTATCTCTGAACCTCAGTTTCTCATTTCTAAAATGGGGGAAACACCTATATTCTAGGGTTATTATAGGAGTTAAATGTAAATTACGTGAAAATTCCAAGCGCAGTGCCTGGCATTTAAATTTCCATTTTCTTCTGAAAGATCTGTCATCGAAGGATAACCTTGCCACTACCCTCAGCTAAGATTTCGAGTGAGCTACATAACCATGCAGCTTCCTCACCTGTAAAGTGAAGTTGACGCCTGCCTTCTCAACAGATAAGAGGGGTACTCACAGGGGTATTATGATGTTTGCGCAATTTCACAGAAAAAAAAAAAAGAGATTCGTATGGATCTTAACCTAATTTTTATACTTACTTGAAATTTTAATTTAAGTGCACATACACACTAATATGCTGAACTTGTTTGAAGTTCATAGCATTGGGTACAGAAATGGAATAACACAAACTCAATTCTGATAATGGTATATGCTTTGCATTATTTTTAAAGAACTAATTCTTACATACTTTTTGCCAAAATAATCATATCTTATAAATGATGTTTATATTGCTGCAACTTTTACTCACACATAGAAAGATCCCTCTCTTGTTCTTTTAAAATGAGCCCAAAACATATATACATACATTATACCTCAATCCAGTTTTAAGATTCTATAATGTCACAGCTATCAATACATTCATCCCCATAGTGAATGCAAATATTATTGGGAACTATGTGAAATTAGCTTGGCACAATAGAAAGACCAAATATTTTAGAGTCTGTCCTGGATTCAAATCTCAACCTCTTCATCGATTAGCAGTGGAATCCTAGGTTATTTGAAATCTCTGTATTTCCTCATTTCTAAAATACATATCTCATACGATTAGCATGAAGATTAAATTATATATTACCTGTGTAGCTCATAAGAGGATAAGTACTCAGTAAAGATTTGTTTCCATTTCCAATAGTAGGTTTGAGTCGTAGGATAAGAAAGACCATGTGTTCCTTTTTAGTCTGACTGATTCTTACTCATCTTCCAAGACTTCGGCCCCTGAATATCTTCCCTGGACAGCTCTCAATCACTACCAACCCACTCAGTTATTCTCACGACACTCTGTATTTGCCTATTCCAAATCACCGACCATTCAACATCGGTTGTCGTGTTTTACTTGTTTGCCTCTGCCGCTAGCGTGGGAGAGCTTGAAAAGAACCAAGAACTGTCTCTTATACTAATACTCTAGTCCCTCACATGTCATGGGTATTAAACATATACTTGCTATCTGAAAGTTGAATGAAATAAACACACACACAGATCTATAAAACTGCATCCTAGAAAGTGTTAAAATAATTTTTTTCTCCACTTTCTCACCAGCTGCAATCTTATCACTGAAGCACAGAACAAGTCATTTGACAATAGTGCCAAAAAGCAAATCAAAAGAATCTCTAAGGGATTGTTTTTCTCTTGAATTTGAAAGCCAGCGTCCAAACCCTGAGATCTTGTGGCAAGAAATGATAGTCCCTTTAGGACAAGCAAGAGATAATTTCCCGTTGCCTTTCTGTAGCGCTCCATGAGGCTATTTCTTCCCCAAAATAAATATAGGTAATAAAAACAATGGTATGGTATATTTAAAACCTTATTCACTTCAGATCCTCATGGAAGTGGCATGATTCTACCTATGATTCTATCCATGGATAATTCTGTCTAAGCCTGTCGTCCTATTGATTACTTATCTTTTTATTTCTAGCCCCTGTTTGTTTGTTTGTTTGTTTTCTTTTTCCTGGTCAAGGCAGCCAGATAGGCCTCTGAGGATGGTCTGCTGTCTTTGTGAAAAGACAGTGAGGAAAAAGAGAAGAGAAAGTATCTATTACTAACTTATTCTGCCAGCCTTTATGTATTTTGCATACATTATTTAATTTAATCCTTTCGAAAGCCCTGTGAGGTAGTTAAGCAGTTCATTATCTCAGTTTTACAGATGTAAGCCCAAGGACTCAGAGATATTTGGTAACTTGCCCAAGGTCACACAGACTGTAAGAAGCTCTCAGTGCCATATGGACCTCCCACACAAGGAAATTTCTCTTCAAGGGAAGTCAAGTTGCATGCAGCACATGAACTGATTCTTTCATTCATTCACAGGCTTTGGGGTTACACAAAAGGATTGAGTCCCAGGGACAAAATACTCTGAGTGAATACGCAATCTGCCTGCAAGTTGGTTGCTTAATCTTTTTAAGGCTCAATTTTCTTATCTGAAAATGAAGATTATAAAAATGCCTGCTTCATAGGATTATTCAGAAGATAAACTGAGATAATGCTTGTGCTCAACACAGTGCAAGTATGCCAGTACAACATGCTTAAATATATTTCTACCGATGAAACAGCCCTAATTCAATGGGAGAGCCAGTGTCATAATCAACCTTCTAATAAACAGTGAGCACTGTTTAATAATGATATAAAGTAAGTTATATGGAATACTAATGTGGAAGTGATGCATTCTGCCTGAGGGAATAGGGAAGGCTTCCTAGAGGTGATCACTTTTGAGCTGAGCCTTACAGGATCTGTCATATTTTTCTGGTTTAAGGGAGAGGGGGTATGAGAGGTTGTAGCAGAGGCATGGGGAACTCGTAAACAAGACATGGGATAAGAAACCTGTAGTCAGATAGGGATCAATTATGAGATGCAAGGATGGGGATGAAATGATATCCAGCTAGAGACAGAGGTTAGAGTCTGAGTGTGAAGAATCTGGCATGCCAGGCTCCAGGGTTTAGGTTTCATTCCGTAGGCGTGCAGAATCATGAGCACTTCCTAATCAGGGAAAGCCACATGTTCTCATTTGCATATCTAAAAGAGAATTGGGGAGGCCATCTGGACCATGGATTAGAAGGGAGAGAGCTAGAGGCAGGAAGAGCATCGTGACTGTCCAGAACATAAGGGATGAACAAGAGTGTGGGAAGGGAATGGAGAGTAGGGCCCCAATCTGTCAGGATGGATTAGAAGTGTCAGTGATGCAAGGCTGTTAGTCTAGGGCAATGCTGTTTAATGTTCCATCCTCTTTTTCAGAATCAAAATCTTAAAGTTTAAGGTAGTACTTATGAATTTGAGAAGTGAGAGAATTCTATATATAAGAAACAAACAAAAAATAAAGGTAGTTTTTGTGGGGTTTGCAGCAACATAATGTTACTTGAGCTGGATGGCCTTTTGCCTTACTCTAAACATATCTTCAATAAGACTTTGAAATGTAAACTGTTATTGGAGTTGTCATTGTGGAAATGAACTGTGACTATCATGTTCTTATTTTCCCATGGCTCTGTGTGTTAACATCCTTCTGAAGATAGTATATTAGTCAACATCAAGTCATTAGAATAGAGAATATTGACTGAGAGGGGTTTTTTTTTTTCCAGGAGATTTTTTTCTACCAACTTTGCCCCCAAAATACAAATGGCAGGATTAGTGTGAATTTCCCAGCACCGGGTGCAAATAAATTCACCATGATTCTTAATGTCCACTGATACACCTGGATTTCAAAAGTAGAAGACATTTGTTTTTAGATTTTATTATAAACTGGGAGATAGAATGCTAAGAGCACAGAAACTTTTAAAAGGCCATGAACCAAAAATTTTAGTTCAAGACTCTGTTAGGAGCTGAGAGGGAAAGATGTGAATGCGTGGTCAATAAACATTCAAAGGGCAACTTAGGATATTTTGAAAAATAGAAAAATGATGGACTATTTGGTGAATGATGTTGGAACATTAAGCTAGTCATGTAGGAAAAAACAAAAATCCAGGTTCTTACATACTCATTAATCCAAAATAGACTTCAAACAGAAAATAAAAATACTAAAACAAAATGTTTTTTAAAAAGTTGTTTTTTTTTAATGTGGGAATAAAGAAGATATTTGTAAGTATAAATATACCTAAAAGTCATAAAGAAAAAAGATTGACAAATTGGACAATATAAAAGTAAAAAGTTCTATAAATATATGTTAACATATATAATATAAAAATGTGTAAATAAAGTAAAAACAAACAATAATCCCAGTAAAAAGCTTTTGCAACACATACATGACCTCCCCTACCTAGCCTCCACACCTCTATTGGCAAGAGTTGAAAACTGCCCTATAACCCTATATGCCCATGGCAAAGCTCCCTCTTCTCCTAACTTCAGTCCCCAGCTCCCCTCACTTCCACCCTCATAGCCTCCCCCCACCCACTATTAATCTCTTTGAGATCATCAATACCAATCTCTATACCGACTTTTATCTTTCTTTATCATTCATCTTTAGAAGCCCACATTTTCCTCATTTTCTTACTCGCACTTTGCCAATACATTTCATTTCCGAGCCAACACCTCATACATCCCTAATTCCTAAAACTGTCCCACTGTGCTGTCACTCAAAAGCAGATCTCCTATATGCTAAAATTCTCTGAACATTCTCAACAATTTTTTACTCTAACTATAAGCTGGCTGTCCCTGAGCACAGTGCTTCTTCACAGACTAGTCCAGGGGCATCTGTTTTCTCTCCTCCTTCTCTTAATCTCTAGACTTGGAAAATCAGGTAGGTATCCTCCAGCTTCTTATAGCCATGATGAGGCATTGGCTCTCTCTCCCCAACTTCAGATGTTAAGTCCTAAGACTGGCACTCTTTGTTACAGTAATTGATTGGTCTAGGCCACTTTTCCCCATTTCTTGAAGATTTTTGAAGTTCTGGTTCACTTCCGTTCACTTCGACACTACTTCCTGTTATAATTCTTCATGATTTCAACATATGCAGAGATGACCTTTATAAAATCCTGGCATCTGGGTTTTTTGACCTCTTTTCTTCCAGTGATACTGTCACTTATCTTATCTCTGTCACTGACTCTCCAATGGTCAAGTATTTTATTACCAGTAGCTGCAAATCCCCCTCCACAGTTCAAAGTCAGGCATTCTGCTCTCTGACCACCTGCTCCCATATTTCCAACTGCCTCTCTCTATTGTCCCACCTTATACAAGTCTTTGACTCTTACCACAGACATAAGAAAGAGCATTAAGGTTACTATCTCTCAGTCATCTTGAGTTTTAGTTCCTTTAGTTTTTATTTATCTTAAATTCCATGTTGCATCATTATAATCTTTAGCTTGCCTCTATCTTCAACTAACTTGTCCCTTTCTTTCTTCAAACTTATCTGGTATTATGAAGCAAATTGTATCATCCCAAATTTGTTGAAGCCGTAAATTTCAAACTGACTATATTTGGAGATACGGCCTTTAAAAAAAATACTTAAGGTTAAATAAGGTCACAAGGGTGGGACCCTAATTCAATAGGACTGGCATCCTCGTACAAAGAAGAAGAGACGCCAGGGATACATGACTACAAAGGAAAGGTCATGTGGGGATACAGTGAGAAGGCAGCCTTCCGTAAGTCAAGGAGCAAGGTATCAGATCAAACCAACCTTGCTGGGACCTTGATCTTTTGGATGACCAGCACCCAAAACTGTGAGAAAATAAATTTCTGTTGTTTAAACTGCCCACCTGTGGTGTTTTGTTAAAGCATCCCTAGCAAACTAATACACTGGTGGAAATCTCAGTCTTAGTGTAATCCCTCCGTGTGCTAACTCCCCATGTGAAGCTATGCCCTTGAATTTCACTGCAACAACAACTATTCAAACATACTGAATGATCTCACATTAAACTCAAGACTAATAATGTGAAGCGCATCATGGTATTTCAGGAGATTATTCCGAATGTCCTTAGTCCATTTACTCTCCCACTCTCATACACATCGTTTTCGTACTTTCTTCTCTTTGCTCAGACCTCCAACATCTTCTCCCTGACCCTTGCCTTCAGTGAATGGTATTGCTTCCTATCTTCCTGAGAGAACACCAATAATCAGAAGAGACCTTTCTCAAGTTCTCACCACATCTCCTGACCTAGCCTACATATTATCTATTTTGTTTGTTTATTTTATTTATTTTTGTCTCTTCCTGATAAATAAGTTGCATGAGAGCAAAGATTTTAGATATCTTGTTCATTGTACCATCTCCAATGTCTGCAACATTATAGCCACTCAATAAATATTTTTTGAATAATTAACAAGTTAATATGACATTGGACCAAGCTCCTTATTATACATGAAAACTCATAAATCAACAAGGAAAAGAACAATTAAAATGAACAAAAAGTATGATTAGAGCTCATAGTAAAAGAAATATAAAAGGCCAACAAATAATAAAAGCGTGATCAGCATTGTTAATAATTGAAGAAAGTTAACTCAAAACAATAGACAGCAAATTTCATTTATCAGATTAGTAAAAATTTTAAATTTTGATAAAACTCAGTGTTGGTGAGGATACAAGGAAACAAACACTTTCATATTCTATTGGTAGAAGTGTAAACTGGCATCCACTTTTGACAACATCCACTAAAATTTAACAGATGTACTTACACACTGTGCCAAGATATATGTATAACAGAATGGTGATTCACAACTTTGTTTTCATAGCGAATGTTAGATTTAATTTAATGTGAGACTTTAAATAAACTTGAAACATTGATATGAGAGAATACTTTGCAATCATTAAAATAGAGCAGCCAGAACTTCATTTACTAATATGAAAACATGTTCATTATAACCAACATTCAAGCAATAAACAAAACAGTTGAGAGAGAGAGAGAGAGTCCATTAAACACCTCTGGAAGGCTATGTAAAAAGCAGTTAATAATTTTTTCTGGAGGGTAGTTCCAGTGGGTTGAGGAAAGGGAGTTCTTTTGTAGTTTTATTCTTTTCTATTGTGTTTCCTTTTCATGACATGTATGACTATTTTGCTTTTTTCAAAAGAAAGAGAAGCACCTTAACAGACAATGGTCAAGTTATTTTTCTTTTATAATTCTGATATTGTGTGTGTGTGAATGAATATATTTACACATACACATACACACACCACATTTATATAGTGCATGAATTTAAAGTAATTTCATGTCAGTTAATGGATCTAGTTTTTGTTTGTTTGTTTGTTTGTTTGTGTGAAAGCTTTGTTTTCAGTAGGCAAAAACAACCTGTTAAGATAGTTGATTAACTGTTTCTCATCCCCCACTTACATATACATTAATTCAGTCATAAAAATATCACTCAGGCTATTTGTTTGGCATTTTGAAGACAAAGCAACCAATCAATAAACCACTTCTAAGCTGTCTCTCTCTCTCTCTCTCTCTCTCTCTCTCTCTCTCTCTCTCTCTCTGTGTGTGTGTGTGTGTGTGTGTGTGTGTGTGTGTGTGTGTGTAATTCTTTAGAAAAGCACTCCATTTCAGGATTTTGATAGATAAACCTATTTAATCTTCCATGTACCTACTAATTGTCCAGTGCTACATTAGATCCTATATGTAAACAAACTAAGCCTCTCCCTCAAGATGCTCATACTCTTTGAAAAGATGAAAAGAACAATATAAACATAAAGGAAATTGTCGGGAAAGACTTAATGGAAGAATGAAGACTTGAGAGGCCACGAGCAGAAATCAAGCCACATAACCAACAATCAATTTCTTTCTTCTAAGAATTGGCCTTTGAAATCATGGTTTTAATAGCTCATGTATTCCATAAATTATGGCAAATCAGAAATGCTATTAAAATAGACCCCTGGGGCAAAACTCCTTACCAAATCAGTCTGAATTCAAATTGACAGCAGAATAGACAAAAAGAGAAAATAGCTGATACCATTCCCAATACTACTTTATAAAGATAATTAACTTGTATTTATTCAGCTGTAAGAAGATACTGCATAGTGGAAAATAGTGACTATTTGGAAACATTGCTAAAGATGCAAGCCTTTCAGGAGATTTCCTCCCTGCAAGTCGCCCTTCCTGAGTTATTATGCCTATTATCAACTCCATGTCTAAATCAGAAAATTACTGAAATGCAAATTGAACAGAGCAATTTATCTGTGACTGAAAATATCTCATAGTTAATAGAGCTCCACTGACGAGATCTAAACAAGACCAGAAAATAGCAGTACCTAATTTACAACAGTATTGTTTAGCAACATAAATTTAACCACAAGCCATGTATATATGGTGAAAGTTATAAACAAACAGCAGAGTAAAACATGGGAAAAAATGAGGAGTTACACATAATGTGCTTTGTTAAAAGAGAAAAGAATCACAGACCATCACATTTGTACTTGATACACAGTCAAAATTTTGAACCTGTGAAAGTAATTAAGCTATCAAGTTAAAAATCATGTTTATCTTTCTTTCCTCACTTCAAATTTACAAATAAGTAAATTGACTTTTTTTGTGTGATTTAAGGTCGCTGAAAGATTTCCACAGAAAAATATTTCTTCGTCAACCTGCCAAGGTTCTCGAAATCATCATTAAAAATGTATAAATCTAAAAATCTTTTGGTTTCCAAACGTTCTTTTTTAAATCTCAGAGGCAAATGACTCTTTATCAGCTAATGAATGAGTATCCTAAAACTACCAAAATTTTTAGAGAAAAGAGATCTCAGTCATGCAACTTATCCCTTTTCCTTCAAATTTATAGATGAGTAAATCGAGACCCAAAGATATCTTCCAAGGTCACGAAGTTAACTATTCTGTGAACTGAAACTAAATTCAATGTTTTCCATTCCTAATGTAGTGGCCTTTCCCTACACTGTGTCTAGGTTGCTTTCCAAGACTCTACAAGAATGAGACATGGAGAAAAACCTGGGGCAAGAAACAGGAATTATATAATTGTATCATCAGAAAGAAAAAGGGAAAGCACCATAAAATAACTTCACAGTTTTACCTAGATAGGCTCTGTTAAGGACAATTGAGTTTGGTTTTTATTTTCCATCAAATTCAGAGCTGACCAAAGAAGACTGACGTTGAAGCTGGGCGTGGGACATTATTTAAGACACCGCTCGCAATTTTTAATAATGTTATTGGTTGTAGGTGAGTAGTTGACAGTCCTCATAGTGTAAAATCCAAAAATGAACACTATTTATTGTTTTCATGACCATAATCACTACTACTCAAATTGATCATCTCAGAACTTGCAAGACTAGGTTATTATACAAAGTCTACATATACTTATTTGCTTGTGGTCAAGTGTTTGGTTACCTAGTGGGCACTCTATATAAATGATCGGGAAACAAGCAAAGCAATGGCAGCAAAGAAAATGGAAATAATTTGAGAGCTGATATTCAAAAAAGAAATCAAAGTAGTTTTCATTTAAGAAAATCAAACATTGTTAGATGACTTTTACCTATTTTATGCTTGGAGGACACTTTCATTTTAAATTCACATAGCTGAGAGGCTCCATAATCTTTTCAGAGCTCAGTATAACTAAAGTTTTTAAACCAGAACTTCTGGTCAAGATTGACAGTATATTCATACTTTGTTGCATTCTCTGTCCCTCACCCTCAACCCCTGATCAAAACAACAACAATGATAGATAACCAAATGGTCATAGTCAATGTTAAAAAAAAAAAAAAAGTAAGTATCTCTGTGGACCAGAAGCAGAACAGTACCTCAGAGTGGTGACCAAGACAGAAGCCAATGCCCGCTGGGATCTGTGTCAGGGAGCCAGCATTGGTGCCTTTGGAGTTACCACTTCAGAACAAAAATGATGAACAGCATTTCTCCTTAGATGGACCTGGAGCTACATGGATGGAGAGCGCAGGGACTGAGGTGGGTTCCTCTGTTCTTGAAAGACTGCTAAACACAAATGCTGCCTACCCTCTGCTTGTAGCTGTGATTTTACAGAAACTCAGGACCCTGGGAGAGGAAAAAGCAAACCAGTCCTCAACTGGTTTGACTTAAATGTTTCCCTTGCTCAGTGAATAGATCTGCAATATCCCCCAAAGTCACCACATGCCAGTATTCTCAATATTTCATTATAATAAGATCTGGTCTGTTAGAGAATAGTGAACACTTTTTTAGTCCAATCAATCAACGTTCACCAGGGACAAATCTATAGTCCAACAAAATCAGGTTTCTTGGCTCATTGCTATGAGGAAGATAGCACACAGGAGGAACTTTGGGTATCTCACCAAACAAAGTGGGAAAATAGTTAGCTTAGGATTTGGGGGAAGAGTAAAGTTTAGGTGAAATTTAAATAAAATGTGTTTGGGGACTATTTATTTATTTATTTATTTACCATCTTAATCATTTTGAAGTGTACGATTTGGTGGCATTAAGTACATTTACGCTGTTGTGCTATCATCACCATCATCCACCCACAGAACTCTTTTCATTTTGCACAACTGACACTCTGCATCCATTAAACGTTAACTCCTCATTTCCTCTTCTTCCGGTCCCTGGAAACGTTTCCTACTTTTTGTCTATGAATTTGAGTAGGTATCTCATATAAGCAGAATCATACAGTATCTCTCCTTTTGTGACTGCCTTATTTTATTTAGCATAATATCATCAAGTTTCATCCGCATTGCAGCATGTTTAAAATTTTTCTTTCTTTTAAAGCTAAATAATATTCTATTGTATGGATATACCATGTTTTGTCTTTTCATTCATCAATCGATGGACATTTGGGTCATGTCCACATTTTGGCTATTGGGAATAATCCTGCTGTGAATCATGATCTACAAATATCTGTTTAAGTCCCTGTGTTCAATGCTTTTGGGCATGTATCCAGAAGTAGAATTGCTGGGCCATATGGTAATTGAAGAACTGTTAATCTGTCTTCTACAATAGCTGCACCATTTTACATTCCCACTAGCAATGTATGAGGGTTACGACTTTCTACATCCTCTCCAGCACTTGTTATTTTCCATGTTTTTGATTATAGTCATTCTAGTAGGTCTAAAGTAATATCTCATTGTGTAATAAAACAGTGTTTTGATAGGCTCAACGTTAAGCAGGACTGTGTATAAAAGAGTCAACATCAGGTTAGGATTGTGAAGTGGACTTGGGGTCTTATTTCCTGGGAAAACGCAAAGTTAGGTCAATGTGAATGTGGTCAGAAGTCCCTTATCAGAGCCTCTGTGCCTGAGCTGGTCATTGAGGCCGCTTCCCTCTTACAAAGTGACTTGATCTTTCAGGCAAAAGTAGAATGCACATCCTTACTGATATAAATTCAAAACACAAAATTTCAGACGATCTATTATTTTAGAAAGCAAGATTTCTCAGTGAATAAGTAAAAGAAAGACCCCTTCAAAAGCAGGGATGGTTGTGATACTTTACAATGGCAGAGTGCCCTTGGGAGAAATATCGGTTGCTGCTAACTTCACAGCTGGCTTTATCTGTTATCTGTTATCCCAGAGCTATGAGTAGCATGGCAGATATTTTACTTTCTTAGTCTGTGCTCATTTTTGCTTTCTTGGCATTAAGGATACGATAAAGAGAAAAGAAGAAAGGAAGTCATAAATTAAAACCTTTCTACTCAAAATGAGCCTATAAACCAAAATTCCAAATCACTTAAGATAATGCCAAGAAAGACAGCTAGCCGGCTGTGACCACATCAGCATAAAACCGATGGCAGCTGTGATATTGGTGCCTGTCTACTTTACCATTAACTAGCAAGGTGGCTTAGCTGAATCATTAACTTTGAATTCCATCGTGTACAAAATGGAGTTAACAATATGACCCACTCTATAATCCGGTTATTAAACAATTCAAGGAGATAGTATGTGAGAAAGGCTTAAAATTCCAACATGCCTTTCGAAGGTGTTACTATTGCTACCACTTTTTCTTCTCTAAACAATAACCAGAGACTAGAGGCATTGCTTCTCCTGCAAGCCAGAGCATCCATTCTTCCTTTCATGTTAACTTAGTCTCACAGAACATTTTCCTCTTAACCCTCTGCCATAAAATCAAGGCCGAGGCTGGGCGGGAACCACCTCTGGTGTCCTCTTCCTTAAAACCTCTTCTGCTCTTCTCAGTTTCAACTTCTGAGGCTTTATTTTCATGGATAAAGATATGATTGGTAATCTCTTAATATTTCGGCCTTTCTCCTTTAAGTAGAAAAAAATGAGTAGTGAGCCTGTGAGCCTGAAATGCCAACTGTGCAATTTACATCCATCACTGCATAATTAGCAATTAGCTGAGCACAACAAAGGGAGATCCTGCTATGAATACCTCTCCACACAATCCAGACAGGGAGATCATGTTTATTTCCTCCTTGCAAAGTGCAAATTGGGAATCATCCAAGTATTTAGCAAGAATAAAGTACAACATTTAAATGAACTGTTTAGAAATGATGACTGAGAGGCTATATGCAATACAGTCAGGGCTTCTTTGGGGACCTCATTTTCATTGAGACCCAGCTTCATGAGCCTTGGTTGACTCCTCAAAGAAGGATTTAAGACTTTTTTTTTTTCTTTTAAAGAAAGACATAGCATATTCCTCAGATCCCAGGCTATGGTTAGCAGCTGATAAGGAGACTTTCAAGCTGATAAATAATATCTAAGAGGGAAACTGACTGGCCTTTTCATGCCTTCTTCAATGCTAAAAGCCAAGGAGAGCATTCCCTTGCTGGCATCAAAGGTAAAGTAAACCAGTATGACCTATGTATGCTTCAGCTTTGCCATTAGAGTGATAATCACTCTGCCCTCTAATTTTCCTGCCGCTGCAGGAACTATAAATGGCATTCTGTGAGGCCACAAATCACTATGGAACATTGTGCATGAGGGAAATTCTCTCATTGTGTAAGTGAATCGGTTCCCACCCTAAAATTACTGGCCTCTCTCTGACAAAATGATGTAGGAGCCTTGTTATTTCTTGCTGGGTTGTGTAAAATCTGACTAATTTTATGGGGAGAAAAAAGAAAGCTTTTTCTATCTTATGATCCCTTCAAATGGGGATTGCCAATTTTTAGTCAAACTAGTGGGCTGAAGGAGCGGTCACTCATTTTCTTTTATTTCTTTTAGGAATGGTTGTCTCCAGAGCTGTCGCGGTCTAAGAAAAGAAAATAGACTCAGAGCAGTCAGCTGAGATTACATTTTTTTACTCTTTCCTCCCATAATTCTAGACCTAAAGCCTCCAAAATGCACAACCCCGTTCCCCCTGCCACACACACACCAAAGATTCCCTGTTAGGAGTTTGCCTAGATTCTCACACTCTCTCTAGGCAATCTTTCTTGAAATATCCAGGAGAGGTAAACATGTCCTTCTCTGCTCCCACACTGCCTTGCTCATGCTTCTAAAGTAACTCAACTCACTTCTTTCTAATCACATAAGTTTCCCCACTAAATTGCAACGCCCTGGAGGCTAGACATATATTCCATTCAACTTTGCATCCCCAATACAGATCACAATGCCTGGTTTTTAATAAGTGTTTATAGTTGAATGTATCCTCTAAATCATAATTAACTTGTTCTTTTATATATACTATTTAAGCATACTATTAAGATACTGGTTTTAAAAATGGGTGTATTTGCTTCATAAGTCTATATTGTATGTGTTTTCTAAGCTGTGCAACCAGGGTACAAAGAGGACTGAGATACTGCTTACGTCCCAAGGAGCTCACAGTCCAGTGGGAGACAGATTTGAAGACATACATTACAATGCTAAAATAGAGAAATAAATCAAGTGCTATGGAAGCATGATAAGAATGACCCACTAGGCTGGAGACCATCCAAGAAGTCTCCACAGTGGTGATGACTTTTAAAAGTGGTCTTGAAATATGGTAAAATTTGGCCAGTATAGGAGGGTAAAAGGCATTCTAGGGGAAAAGAACAACTTCTGGAAATAGAAGTTCCCAGTCTGAAAGGACTGAGAAGAACGCACATTTAGGGCTGTGCTCCTGCTCTCCCAACACCCGTCCCGCTCCACCCCCTACTCCCAGCACTTTGGAATTCACGAAAATCTCTTTTGGTGGAGGTCAAAAGGAATATTTTTGGGGGAGGAAAAGGAATGAGGAGAACAAAATGTACAAACTCCCAGTAATAAAATAAATGCCGTAGGGCTGTAATGTACAGCACCATAACTAGAGTTAATAACACTGTATTGCACATTTGAAAGTTGGCAAGAGTAAATCTTAAAAAATTTTCACCACAAGAAAAAAATCTGCTAACTATGTATGGTAATGAATGTTAACTAGACTCATTTTGTGTATATACAAATATTGAATCTTTATGTTGTATACCTGAAACTAATATAATATTATATGTCAATTATACCTCAATTAAAAAAGAAAACAAAAAGGAATCTCTTCACAATTATTTCAGAGTCTCATTTGTCTTTTCTGTCTTTATTTGAAAACTGAGGTCCCAGTAGGCAAAGGTAGAGACTCTCCAAAAGATAGATTCTCTTAAGGCACTATTTGCAAAATGCAGGGGAAAGCCTTGGTCATAAGTGGTACCTCTGCGTGACTTCTTTCTGGTTGATTATTTGTAGAATGTGAGATTATTTTTACTATAATAGTGTTTAGAAGTCACCACCTCTGTTCCTATAGCAATGTCCTAACCCACTCCCTCCGTATCTCACTCCTCCCTTGTGTGTAGTTGATACTCTGAGCTCTGAAGACCCCTGGGAAAGGTTCCAGAATATCATTAGGAAATGTGCTAGAAAGATAAAAATAAGAATGCAGCCTAAGTTCCTGAAGTGTAAATAAAGGCATTGTCTTTTGTCTTCTTTTTCTTCCTTACTGTCATTTTATCAACTGCTCCTCCGTCTAAAATGATCTCTCACAATGCCATGGAGACTGAACCAGGTACAAGACAATTGTGTGGCAGCATTGCATATTTTAAAATCCTGGTTAAGTTATTCTTTTAAATCAAGGCCAACTTTAAATATGTTTCTGAATTGCACCTTTTAACTGCAGTCATCCTGGTTTAAGTGGCCTGGAGGGACGATATTAAACTGTCTTGCATTGTAGACAA
Organism: Rousettus aegyptiacus; assembly: GCF_014176215.1. Lineage (NCBI taxonomy): Eukaryota > Metazoa > Chordata > Mammalia > Chiroptera > Pteropodidae > Rousettus > Rousettus aegyptiacus. The sequence continues at coordinate 36,071,879 of NW_023416286.1, forward strand.
AAATGCACCAGTCAGCTATACATCAACTTTAAGAGAGTTTGACCTATGAAAGTCCTGATTCAACTCCTACATGTTGTGTTTCTCTTACCCCGTTGGGTTCCTTCTTGTCAGTCCTGACAGCTTTTCAGCGCTCTCACCCACCCCTCTACTGTCCAAGACCCCTATGATGGCACCACGCCTGAAAGTGACATCCTTGCACTCCACACCAGTGGTTTTCCAAACTGGATATTCAGTAAAATTACCTGGGAAGTTTGTCTTTGTTTTCATTTCAATTCCAGGGCAGAATGTTGATATTTTCCTAAAGGTCCCAAAGTGTTAGTATTTTTTTAAAAAAGGTCTCAGCTAATTCTATTGTGTAGCCAACTTTGAGAAACATGACTCTGGGGAGTGTTTTGTTTGTTTGTTTGTTTTGTTTTGTTTTTGTTTGTTTTTTAAGTCTTTAAAAGTTGTAGAACTCTTTGTTCAAGTGAACATTTATGCAAAAACCTAAAGTGTAAAAAAAATTAGAGCCGAAGTCTTTGATTGAAGTGGAGTTAAAAGAAAGACACATCCATAGGAAACTCTATAGGACTGTCTAAAAATTGTGCTTTACTTCCCCAGGTACCTCCCACTCCATCAAAATGTATTTTCAGAAAGCCACTCCAAAAGTTCACAAACTTTTTCCATAAAGGGTCAATGAGTAATTATTTTAGGTTATGCTATCTGTTACAACTGCACAAGACTGTTGTTGAGCATGAAAGCTGCCACAGACTGTATGTAAATTAATGAGTAAGGTTGTATTCCAATAAAACTTTATTACAAAAGTAGGCTGTGAATTGGATTTGACATGCCAACCATAGGTTTCTGACTCCTGTTTTGCCCGCTCCTTAATGACTGATTGTTAATCTTACAGAGTAAATATATTTAGGATTACTTCCATCCAAGTTACATCTGTGATTTGTTATGTGTATGTTAGCTGGAGCCTTCTGATAACATCCCATAAAATCGAGCACTGATTTTCCTAGATGGCTTTTGGTAGAAATGAACCAAGGGTGTGATTATTTGATGGGAAGTGAAAGGTTTACGCCATGGGTTTAACTGGGATGATAGTAACTCAATCTATAGTCTCTTCTGAATTGGAGTTTAAAGAGCATAAAACTTAAGACTCTTTAAGCATCTGAAGTTCCCGGCAGGAGAGTACTAACCTGGAAGAGTGGTAGCTCTACTAATCTTGCTCCTTTGGTCAGATAATCATGGCGTCTTGTTGGGGTAAAAAAATGCCTTGCAAAAATCTGTCATGTTCGCTTGTAAGAATCTTTGCGCTTGAGCCTCCCTTACCTAAAGGACCACATCTAGTTCAGCTTGGAACAAAGCTGAGCAGCAATGCCCCAGGAGGGCTGCAAGGGTTCCTATAGTCAAGGCCACATAAGATGACAGGCGGGCTATTCAAGTTTTGGGATTTGATTTTGCCTCTCAAGAATTTCACACATGCATTTACCTTTGCATTGCCCGTCTCAGAATTGTGTTTCTCTTGGGTTACATTCAAAATGGACATGTTCTTCTTAGCTGTTGCCTGGTCATGCTGCTCCCAAGATGCTGGAGTTATTTAAGAGCGCTTTTTAATAAAACATGTTTATTTTTTTATTTTATTGCTTTCAGATTCAAATTGAGTTGACACTTTTCTTTCTCATTCAAAAAATGCCTTTATTTTTTTCATCTATAATCCCCCCGTAAGTCAGAAATGAAAATAAATGTTGGAACTGGCACAAGAGAGAAGTGTGAAGATATTTGCAATTTCCTTTGAAATACAACAAAAAGCTGAGAGATAGATTGATAAATGGATAGGAAGATGAATGGATATGTGATAAAATAAGTAGAGTTAATAGAATCTAGATGGTAAGTATATGAATGTTCATTATAAAATTCTTCCAACATTGCTATATTTGAACTTTTCATAATAAAATGTTGAAAATAATAAATTGGAATATTCAGAAAAAAATATTTCTTTATATGAATCATCTCAATGCTTGATTCAAGACTCAGAAACTTGGAGTGGCGTATAAAAACCACTCTGCTTGGAGTACTAATTATGAGTAATGCTATTACCGAGGAGCTTGATTGATTCAAATATTTTATTCCATTATCATGATTATGAAATCCTGTTAAACACCAAGTACTAAATGAAGTGTTCTGAGATTGGCATAATTTACTTTTATTTTTTTCTTTCTTTCCTTTGGATCACAAATGGCCAGAACTGGATTCATCATAATAACCCTTGGTCACACTCTCATTATTGGCTCATGAGTGGCCCACTTCTATTTATTTATTACTTAGTCGTTTGCATTAAGCACCTGCAAACCCACCACCCAAAATAAAAGCCAGGATCTTGAAAACCTATATCCAACTACATGGTCTCCTTAGCCCATTCCAAATCATCCTGAATTATATAATCATCATTCCCATGTTTACATGTGTGTGTGTGTGTGTGTTTGTATGTCTGTGTTCTTTGTACATCTATGTAGTCTTTTTAAAAAATATTTTTAATTGTTTTTAACTTTATAAAAAGGGTACATTCATTTTGACCAGTCTTGGATTTTTCCACGTAATATTATATTGCAAAAATTTACCTATACTGTTGTAAAATTGCTACGGTTCATTTGTTTGATTATGCAAATCTACTATTTATTTGTTCTCTGCAGTTATAGGTCTTTGTTTCCAGGTTTTAGTATTATGAACATTCTTATCCCCTGCTGTATGTAGGCAAGAATTTATCTTGGCTATATGCGTAGAAGTGGAATTGCTAGGTATTAGGGTATATTAAGGTTCAGCTTCATGAGATGACACCAAATGGTTTTCCAAAGTGTTTGTGCCAATCTGAACTCTCCTCAGTAATATGGTCTCTAGCTTAGACAACATTTAATCCAGTGGAAATAAGAAAAACAAATGAAATGATTTAATATTATAGGTATAAAAATAGAGTTACTAATGGAATGGAAACTTCAAGATATGTCTCTTAGCAATGAAGAAAAAGTGGTAAATGAATTCGTCTCCCCTTCTCAATTGACATTCATTGGAGTTACATCTAGATAGATGTTTGTTTTTCTCCTTCTACTCCTGTTTTCTTAGTTTGAAAATTGTTTGTGCTATGTGAGTCTCTTGGGTTCTTCTCCATCTTAGAAGCTGTGGAAATGTTTTAACTTTTTATTCCTTGGCGAAACCAAAAGGCCCTCTCTACAACAATTATTTCCTTCTGTGCCAAAAAGACCCACATGCACCTCTTCCAATAAAAGTTTGTCATTCCCTTTCTGTCAGTTTTCTTCTGTCCAGTGAGTAACCTTGTGGTTGGAGATCAGAGGTGCCAAACTAATTTGCTTTGTTATTCAGCATCCAGAGATCTTACTTGGGCCTCTAGGTCTGTTAAAAATACTCCCTTCAGAACACAAATTGGTATGATTCATTTTATAGCTAAGCCAAGTCCAGTCAGGCTGTTAGCAACCTATTCAAGTTCAGTCTGTCTCATATCTGGACAGTCTATCCTGAAAATGGATGGTCTCAAGCAGCACAACTGATAGGCCCGTGACCCACCCCTCGAGGGCTTTCACACATTTATTCTTCATATCAGCTCACCCAGACAAGGGAGAAATCTGCCACCTCTCTTGCAGGTGTGAGGGTCACCTCAGGTTTCCTGACAGCCAGATATTCAGTATGCTGCTCCTGGCTGCCAGTGAGCTCCTACACCGAGGAGGCCTTATCAGATAGTGAGTTTCATTATGTGCTGTCCACTGGGGACTCTACTAGAAGCAATAAATTCATTTCACTGTGCTAGTCTCTGGATTATTAAAGCATTTTAGTCCTGTTTCTCCTTTAACCTCCCATGAGCCAAATATTCACTCTGACAAAATGCTATTCATTACAAAGTGAAGATGACTTTGACTCTGTTTCTCTCCCACACAATACAATGAAGACTCTTTGTCCTGGATTCATCTACAGCCTCATGGTATTATGGATAAAAACACGCAAAGGCAGCCAGTCTTTTCTCCAAAATGGACTGAAATTACCTCTAGCTAGCTATACCTTGCTTAGATAAAGAATAGCTGAGAAAAATGGTTTTCTGCTCATTTTTAATATCCTGACCAATACATTGCTTAAGGGAGGATAATCAGGGAAAAAAAAAAAAAGGAATAAAGTAGAAAAATGAAACATCACTGGAATATAAAAAAGATCAAACCCCTTTCACTACTTTTTTATCCCAGGTATTTCCCCCTGTCTTTCCCCCATCCCTGCTGAGAGTTAGCAAATAGATGGAGAAGCTTGATGCAGTTCTAGGACATCTCTGGGGCTGGGCACAAGGTAGATCTTAAAAAGGTCTTGCTGATTCATTGACTTAAGCAGAAATTATAGCCATACTTCATTTGTCATCTAAATCCACTGCAGGTCCAAACCCTACATGTGACACATACCAGCATCAGAAAAATTTATTAGCCTCTGGGGAGCCTCTTTCCTCATCTATAAAATGGGAGAAACAGTACCTCTGTCTTAGGTTTATTGTGTCAGCTTAATGAAATAACACATACAAATTGCCCAGCCCAGCACTTTGTATTATACAGTAAGAAAAAAACAAATTTTTATTTTCTCTTCTTTGTCTTCCCTCCTGCGTAGATTGCTAAGGAGAGAAGCAGAGAGGAGAACAGGAACATAGAGCTAGATTGTGGAGTTTCAGAGAGAAAGCTTTGTCATATCTATTTGACTTTGGAGAATATGATCTCTCTTCTGCCTCCACTGAAGAAATTAAACTGAATAACCAGAGAAAATCTGATCACTGTGTTTGGGTAGGAATGAGGTTGCAGATATTCTAGATACCAAGTGAGAGACTAATTTCTTTGTGGTAGGAGATGGGAGACAACAACTCTGCTTCCCAGGAGACCAGGCTTGTGCTGGTCTTCGGCGGAACGGATCATATTGCCCTCTTTATGTGTCCTGAGCTTCGCAACTGTGTTTTTGGTACTATCTTCAGCCCTAGTTTTATCTTAACCCTTCCCTTCATTTTCTTTCTCTTTTACGCACCACTGCTCTTGATTTCCTTATTTTCTACATTGTTGTAGGCTATGTACCTTTGCAAGCCACTCCGTACCCTATTTAATTACATTGTTGAGCAATTAAAACTTGGCTCTCCTGCTTTTCTCCTCATGGCCCTGCAGCAGGCTTTTTTTTTTTTTTTTTTTTTTTTTTTTTTACATGTCTGATGGGAACACTGGCAGCTTGTCAGCTCTTCCAGCTATAGCTCTGCCTCAGGAACAAAGGAAGTTTCAGTTGCTTCCACAGCCATTGTCAGCCCCATACCAAAATAAAGAGAGATTTGGGCTGAACTTTCTAGAACACTAGACAAAGCCCCCTATCTGCCAAGAAAATAGGAACCAAGTCGTTCATCCTCTCATCTGTCTGTCCAGCTAGAAATATTGCTTTATAAATAATTATTTTTCTAAAAATTACACTACATACGCTCTTCTAAGTAGAACAACTTTAAAATGCCTGGTATTGTAAACTCTGAGGAGTATAGAAATCCATCAAAAAACTATCTTTTAATTGCTTCTTAAGCTCTGAAATTGCTTCTGAAGGATACCACTAAAATGTTATGATTGGAGGCAAGTGGGGAGCAAATAAGGACAAATAAGAGTTTTTCCCCTTGAAGTCGTGTGTTTGTGCCTCAATATGTTCAAAAAGTTCATCAATTATTAACTGACTGGGAAAATTTCCAAATACTGCATCAAAACAAACAACACCAGAAGGCATTCACCAAAACAGGTTCTATTTATTGACTGTTGTTTACTATCTCTTAGCAGCTTTGTCTTTTTTAGATGTTGTTTGGAAGCCTCCCTAATGTATATACTGTCAAGAGGGGTAATCTCTGTTTGGGTTTCTCCAATAAGAGATTGGCAGAAACCCAAAAGCAAGTGTGCAAACTTCAGATTCGTAGATCAAAGAAAGCTGTTGATCGGCAGATTTACCTATGTCAAGTCCCTTCAATTTGTTGAATTAGTTCAGAACTCTGATTTAGTGGTAAGGATTGGGCTGATATGAAAAAAATCAGAGCTTAAAATGTTATGAATGTAAACTGAAGAATAAATATTAGTAGAGAAGAAAACTCACAGTATGTAAGATGTTAGTTAATGTGGTCTATTCTTGGCAGCATTGAAAATTTCTTTTTTGTCCTAAAATCCTTTGTTGTTGTTGTTGTTGTTGTTTTATAAAAGGAAGGGAGAATTAGAAAAGAATGAGAAATACAGGAGATTTTATTCTCTATGTCTGAGGATTCTTTCTTATCACATGCAAATATAAAGACCTGGCTTTCAAAACCATACATAATTGAGTAGCCTTTGGGGTATAAAAATTATGAATTTATTAGGTCTGTTCATTGACTTCTTTATGAGATGAGCATTTTATTGAAGCCTCACTCTGAAAGGAATAAGAATGAGACAATGGAATGAAGAAAAGAGGTTAAGAAAAACAGATTTGCTAAGATGTCGTGACTGGACGTGGCCCTGACTTTGCAACAGTCTCAAAGATGGACACAAATCGTGGTATTAGTTAAAGGTGACTGAGCAAACAACCATTCCAATAAATCACGTGGGCACCTGCACAGGACATAGTAATTTAATACATGTCCAAGTCTCCAGTGAGGGCTGCTTAGGTGGTTATTGACACCAAAGTCACTGAGAAGTCCACATGTCTACTCCTGTTTTAGGCTAGAGGCATGTGGAGGAGTCTGGAATACCCTATGGAAGGTACAGAAGGTAATGATGGATGGATTCTTGGTAGGGGGATCCACCAGCATCTTTTCACGCCCTCATCTCCAACCCCCTTACAACCTAGGAGGAGGCCCATGTGGAACTCTTGGGGCACTGGATGCAACACACACAGGAAACAGTGCCAGCCGAGCAACTGGATGGCTTTCTCTATATTAATCCTTATTTCCCCGAGAGACAATGAAAGCCCAGAGGGGTGAAAGTACTTGCTGGAATCCACCTAAAGCAAGAGAGTGGCCAGGAATTACTAAAGCCTATGAATTACAGATTCCGGACCATGGTTAAGCATTCAAAAGGGCTGTCCCTCTCCCTAGAGGAGTACCTTAGAGTGAAAAATTCCATAATGTAGGATTAACAAAACTCCAACAATTTTTATTCTAATATATAGTGGTATATATGGAAAAGATTTCTAGGTTTTTTTTTTTAAGAGGGAAAACATATGAAAGAATCTTAAACTATTTAAAAGAAAAATACTTCACAAATCCAGAGTATAATTATCATTTATTACAATATTTTATCACTTCATAAAATATATAAATGTTTAATCACCATGTTGTACACTGAAACAAATATAATACTGTATGCAAACTGGAATTAAACATTTTAAAAATTATTTAAAAAATATTTTATCACTCATGTTTCTAAGAAACAGCATACTACATAACCTCAAGAGTACGTGAAATGGACACTGAGCGCTGGCTCTGTCTAGAACAGTGAGTTAGGGTTCCATCTTCCTTCAGTGACAATTCAAAAGGAACTCACCACATCTTTGTTATGTCATCTGAAGATTTATATTCCAAAAATAACAATCGTAATGTACTTGATGAATAGCAATTGTGTTCCCTAACAGCTCTCAGATGCACTTGTTCTATGCAATCTTTAATAAAAAAGGACAAAATGGAGATAAATACTTGTGATATAACCATCATCCTCTCCTACCTTATTCCTCATTATGTGAAAGAAGTGCCATTCTTCCCTAAACAGCACACATAAGAAAGATCTACATTTTCTTTTACACTTCCCCTGCGGAGCAAATTTCACAAGAAACAGTTACATCGACCAAAAGCAATTTGCGTACCTAAAGTATTCAGAAATGCTCAGCCTGCAGAACCATCGTTAGCATTCAATTGCACACTCTGTTCCTAACAAGCACTCCTTGGCCCTACCAAAAGTAATCATTGCAGTTCTTTTTCCCTCACTTGAAATTAATTTGTCCTCGGGGGTAATAAGACTGCCAGGTTAGCAACCCTAGAATCTAACCTCATAATGGTACTCAACTATAGCCTTGCAAGCCTCCTTTAGCAATCACTTTAAAAAGAAAAAAATTATGATTGTTTCCAAATCCTGGAGTTTAGAAAATAAGCAGGGAGGGACACAGCCAATCTAGACCTTGAAGTTGCTTTCTAGATTATACAAGTGAGGAGACAGAACATCCTACTCTTTTTTAAGGATTAACAGATATTTACAAAGCACTAATAGGTGACATTATTTTGAGTGAAACGAATTAAAGAATTAATACATAAAACCATACCTTTCCCTTGAGTTTGCTAATCTTGGTTGACTTTAAACAGTCATCTCTTTTTTCCTGCGTTGAGTTTAGAAAGGTATTTAATGATGATAATAACATGGTGCCATCTAAAGGAAATGATATATGAACCTTACTGGAGATTTGAGAGAGTAATTTGATGCCATAGATTCAAAACAGCTGCTCTAAATATTATGCAGGAACCAACATTTTTGAGCACTTACTATATGCCAGGCTTTGTGCTAGTACTTTACATTTTTAATATTAACCACGACCTGCTGAAATAGATTTTTATCTCCCTTAATTACAGAGTAGAATTTGAGTCAGTTGCCCAAGATTCCAAACCAATAGCTCAGAGCATCTCCTTTTTGTGATGTCATCCATCTCTTAAGCAATTACTGCAGCTTCCCCTTTCCATGAAAACCACACTCTGGTGGGAGCAGGAAGGATGGGTCCAGCTAGTAAAACAGGTTAAGGGTCCAGATAGTAAGATCTGGATGCTGAGATCCACAAACTTGACTAAGCTCTGAAACTTTGACCCAAGTGGTCAAATCCAAGAAATTGCAAAGTAAAGTACTCCCTTCTAGGACCGTAGGAAAACCAAGACCAAAAAAATATTCATGGTTATAATCAAAGCCTGTTACAGAGTGGAGGAACAATTACAGGAATTTCAGGATGTGTTGAGCAGAAAGAACACCCATTTGCTGGGTCCTATTGTACTCAGAGGAGAAAGACGATTGCTGAACAAAGCCGAGAGGAAGCTGACTGAGTCTATACTAAGAAAAGAGATACCCAAGCTGGTCCGAACCCATAGTCAGCTGCCATGATAAGTGCCCAGAGAGCAGTAATGTTTTGAAGTGATAGCTTCAAACATTGGCCTTACCTGAGCTTGTTTTTAAATGTGTCCCCCAAGTAGACCGAGAAGCTATGTGGGTCCTCCCAGGAATCCAGCCAGTGTTTGGTGATTCTAGAGAAAGCTGCATAGGAAAGTCTGAAGTTCACTTTATACTTCTGTGTCCCCATGGTCAAGCGGGGTGCTGTGATAGAAGGAGGGACTCAATAAATATTTGTGAAAGGCAGGAAAGAAAGATAGACATGAATAGACCAGATTCAAGTACCATTAACAAGTCATTCAAAATAAGTCTAGAGAGCAGGGTCGTGTGCCAGAAAAGGACAGAAGAAGCCACAGACAACCAGAAAAGAGGTTATAACTGGACTCAGTCACTAGGAGATGTGGGTTGAAGGACTCTTCAGTCACACAAAAGGACTGAGGTGCAAGATGAGAAAGCCAGTTATGGGAAAGGGTGGTGAGAACAAGGGATACATACTGCTTCCAGGAAATGGAAAATTAATTAGGACCTCAGTACCCAAGACACAGGAAGGAGACACCAAGGTGCCAGGATATGAAGGCATTGAGGATAGGAGAACTAATAATCCCATGCCCTGAGCAGGATATTCTATTTTCCTAACTAGGTCTAGTGTTAGCCCTGGGATAAATCTGAACCTGTGGGAGGGGTTCTGTACTCTTAACAGAGAATATTCAAGATCCCGCAGACATGGAAACCTAATAGATTATTGTACATCTTTCTGGTGACTGATTACCAGCTTATTCATTCTGCCTCTTGAATAGCTGCGGAGATAAGGTAAGTAAGTGCTTCTTGGTTTGGTAAAAGACCTGCTTCTCCTATTCAGTTTTTTAAAGATGTGAATATATGATTAATAAGCATCCAAAGAGCAACTTAGGACAAAGAGCATTGATGAACTGTTCATTACTTGGAAAAATACGGCAGAGGGACAGTTGATTCATAAGCACAGTTCTTTTAAAAAAGTGTAATAGAAGGGAGCAGGGTGACCCTGAAGAGAAAGGCATGAAGTTCCAGTTCAACAATACCCTGTCAATCCAGTCCCTGGCTGCACACTACTGCACCCAGGGTGGCGTTATTCGCTCCTTCCTAGTATCCTCTGTTATTTCCATCTCAGTATACTTTACATATTTTTTTTTCAATTACCAGATTATTTATTTTTTTATCTATATAAACCAGAAACTTCAAGAGACTAGATACCATGTCTATTTTTTTCATCTTTGTATCCCCGGAACCCAGGTTTGCGCCTATAATGCTCAATAAATAACAGTTGGATGGATGGATGGATGGATGGATATCAAGAATCTATCTCCAATTTCGACTACAGGGAAGGAAAAATAAAGACAAGAAATAAAAAGGTAGTGCTGCTTCTAAGTTTCTCTTTAGAAGCCTTTTGAGGGCTGCGGTAAAGCAACTTAAAATTTCTCTCAACACAGACCTTGGGGCTGAAAGTCCAAAAATTACACAAAAAGAATGGATGACAAAATGTATGCTATAACTTAACGGTAATTTCTAGGTCACTTGTAAATAACTACCGTTAATAATTACAAGCTTTTATTGGGCCCTTTCTATTTTCAGAGGGCTTTACAATCATTAATTTGTTATTTCTCACAACATCACTATGAGGTAGATCATCATTATTATCACATTACAGATGCACTAAGGATGTCAAGTTGGCTTTAATTGACCCAGGAATGTAGCTATTTTTAGTAGTTCATTTGCCCCTCTGCTTTCTGGTCTTAAAAATCTATTGATGCTGCCTAGAGGGTGATACTGCTAAAGTGCAATTTAGAGAGAAACATTGCAGAGAACCACAGAGGATCAGAGGAACAGAGTAGGTACTAAATTTCTGAAAGGTAAGAGGTGCCAGAGAGAAGCTTTTATCAGTTCTAGACGTGCATGCATTAGCTTCTGACCATTTTCTAAAAAAATGACTTTTCTTCTAAGGTTACTGCCACCTTGAAAATACAGACTTAGTTTAACTTGCATAGATTGAAAGCAGTTTATACAATTTGGTCTCATAATGCTGAGCCAGGTTTTCTATCAGTGATATATCTGAGTCCCAGGATCAAATTATTTTGTTCATATGGGAGCTACATGTAATTAGATGTTCACTCCAAAAACTAAAACAAATATGATCAAATGCTGGAAATAGTGTTGCCCACAAAGGCTGGTGAATCTACGGAGCAGCACTTCAATTATTGGAACATTACATCTCCATATTCAAGGAGACTATTTTAGCTTCCTGTCTATGGGATGTTTTTTCTTCTCCTCTCCATTGTCTGGTTTTCTATCTGTGGAGCCCTCTCTACAAGCACTGAGATTGTCCTTGTCGTAGGTTGAATTGTGTCATTCAAAAAAGATATGTTGGAGTCCTAACTCCCAATCCTCAGAATGTGACCTTATTTGGAAATAGGGTCTTTGTAAGGGTAATCAGGTTCAAATGAAGTCATTAGGATGGAACCTAATCCAACGTAATGGTGTCTTTACAGAAAAGGGGGAATTTGAATACAGAGACAGACACGTGAAGAAGAAAGACAGCCATGTGAAGACAGAAGATTGGAGTGATGAATCTATAAGCCAAAGAATACCAAAGATTGCCAGCAAACTAGCAGAAGCTAGGAAGAGGTAAGGAATGGTCCTACCCATATAGGTTTCAGAGGCTGCACAGTCCTGCCAACACCTGATTTCTAACGTCTAGCCTCCAGAACTGTGAGACAATACATTTTTGTTTTTCTAAGCTATCCAATTTGTGATACTTTGCCATGCTAGGCTTAGGAAGCTAATAGAGTTCTCTTAATAGATTAATCTCAAAAGGAAATGAAAAATGACACGTCCAAGGCCACTGTCCAGTATTCTTCCTAGTGCTAAGTCACTTCTTACTATATAATAACTTGAGTGTGTGAATGATGATCTTCATCATCCACATGTCTGGGAAACATCTGAATTGTTACATTAACAATTATAATTATGGCTACAGCTCTACATTCATTATAAAAGCTGCCCTCTAAAAAATAATATTTATATACAAATAAACTACATCCTTAGTTCGTTAGGGGACCTTCGTTTGAAAACACATGTTTTGGCCACACAAAAGACAATGGGGAAAAGAGTGAATGGTATGATACAACCTATCACCACTGTAGAGAAAGTGCTTCAAATGTATATCTTACTAGTATTAACCACAAACAATTTTTTAAAACACAGAAATTAAACCCAAACAATGTAGAAGAAAAGAAGTAACAAAGAAGGGAGATGGATGAAGCAAAAAATATAAAACAAACAAAAAAAACCAACAACAAAAATTGGTTCTTTGAAGAGGTATTTAAAGGTGATAAATATTTAGCATAACTGATTTAAACAAGATAGAGACGACACAAATTATGAATAATGAAATAAAAAAGGGATATCACTATAGATTGAACAGATATAAAAAACCTGGTATTATGAATAACATTATGTTAACAAATTGACAAGTTAGACAAAATGTACATATCCAAGGAAAAACAATTTAATAAACTGACAGAAAAATAAATTTAAAATTTCTAATGTATATCTATTAAAAACATTGAATCTGTAATTTAAAACTCTTTCACAAAGAAATAAATGGCCTCAAACATATTTAAGGGTAGAATAACACCAGTTATAAGAAACTCTCTCAAAGAATATAAGAGCAGAAACACTTCTCAGTTCATTTTATGAGGCTGGAATAACCTAACAATGACATCACAAGAAAGGAAGATGGTAAGACGATGTCTCTCATAAGCATAGATTCTCAAATTCTAAACAATATATTAGCCAAGACTTCTTCATAGAAAACTATAAATTTTTTTTTACAAAAATTAAAGCCATCTTCAATAAATAAATAAACCGTATGCACCACTTGGAAAATTTGATATTAAAAAATGTAAATTCTCCCACAGGTAAATATACAGAATAAGTAAAATGCCAATCAAAATCCCAGAAGTTTTATTATTGTGAAAATTGACAAATCGATTCTAAAGTTTACATGAAAATGCAAGTAATAAGAAATAGCTAAGACAACCTTGAAGAACAAAGTTGGAGGACTTACACTAATAAAGACCAAGAATTCCTATAAAGCTATAGTAATTCAGACGATGTGGTATTGGCACAAGGATAGATAAACAGAATAATAGAACTGAGTAGAGAATCCAGAAATAGATTCACAACAAATACAGCTACTTGATTTATGACAATGGTGACACCGAAAAGGAAATGATGGATTGTTCAATAAATTGGCTATATAGAAAAACCACAGTATGATTCCTGCTTCACATCATGTAAAAAATCAAGTCTAGAAGATTTCAGATTGTAAAAGGCAAACCAATAATGTTTCTGGATGGGAGAATATCTTTACAAACTTGGAGCAAGCAGATTTCTCAACAGGACGCAAAAAACATAAAGAAAAAAATGAACGTATTGAATTTGATTAAAATTAAGAACTTGTGTCCATCAAAAAATAACATTGAGGATGAAATGGCAAGACACGTAATAGGATAAGGATACACGTGTGTATGTGTATGTGTATAAAATTTCCTATATCTAGGATATATAACTCCTAATATAAAAATAGCTCCTAAAGCCAATAGAAAAATAGAAAAAAATTGAACAAAGAACTTAAGTAAACACTTCACCAAAGAAAAAAATCAAAATGGCCAATAAACATGAACATTTTCTCAACATTAATATTCACCAGGGACACAAATTAAAACTACAGTGAGATATCACCACACAACCACTAAAGTGGTTAATATGAAAAAGAATCATAACACCAAATGTTGGTGAAGATGTGAAGAAACACTCAGTCTTTGCTGCTGGGAATATAAATTGGCAAAACCACTTTAATAAACCATTCGACAGTATCTACTAAAGCTAAGCATATATGTACCCTATGACCCAGTAATTTTACTCCTAGGTATATACCCAACAATAATGCATACATGCAGGCACCAAAACACTTGTATAAGAATATTTATACCAGCATATTCCTAATAGACAAAAAACCAGAACAACCTGACGTCCATCAAAATAAAATGGATAAACTGGAACATAATACGGCAATAAGAATAAACAACTATTGTTGCACACAGTAACACAGATAAACCTTGGAAACATATGTTGAGCAAAAGAAGCTAGATATAAAAGAGTACATGCTGAATGATTTCATTTATATAGAGTTGAAAACAGGAAATACTAATCACAGGTGATAGAAGGCAGGGGGCAGGAAATGAGTGGGAGAGGGTCTGAAGGAACTTATAAAGATGCTGCTAATAGTCTGTACCTTTGAGTGATGGTTCCTGCAGTATGATTGTTTTGAAAATTAATCAATCTGCACAGTTAAGGTTTGTGCATTTATTGGTTTGTATATTTCAATACAAAGTTTACTTGAAAATGCTTATTTTACTGATAGCGGGTCTTATAAAACCATAGGATTTTAAAATCTGATGGAATCTTAGATTTGGGGGTCACAAGGGAATGATTGACTCACCATTGATAGAGAGATGGCTAGAAATGTGGCTGGGAGAATAAATTCTGGCCATACTGTGACTTTTCTCAATGAGATGCCAAGGACTTGAGAATTTATTCAGTAGACTATAGAGTTAGTTATGATTGAGTGAAAGAAAATGACTTGATTCATGCTTATAGAAAAATTCTTACAGCAATATATAAAATAAATTGAAAATGGGGAGAGAATACACAGGGAGACTAGATAAGACATTGTCAAAATAATGAGGAAAGAATGAAAGCCTGAGGTGGCAAAGAATTAAAACATGTATTTTCCCTGCGCTCATCCATGACTGCCCTTTCTCTGGACCTGTTGAGTAAAGAAATGCAGATTCTAAAAACACTGGCGATGCCTGGAAGGTTGCCATCCCTCCATTTCAGGAGCATCTTCACTGTTGATGGCTTGCAGGAGAGGGGCGAGCCCCTGGAGGAGCCGCTGTCAAATCGTTTTTATTCTGACAAGTTCTTGGGTGCTAGTTCTTGTCATGCTTCATATCTCAGGGCACGTTCAAGCATGAAATGTCCTGTGAAGTTAAAAGAAAAAGTTATGTTATCTTTTGAAAAACCACAGGACAGAAAGAACTGCAAGCAGCACAGATCTGAGGACTATGAAGTTGGATCAACATTTTTTGACACTAACTGCTTTTCTTGGGTAATGTGGTCTGATGTCAAGATAGATTGGAAATGCTAAACAGTAACAAGTGCGAAAAGCATAGGGAATGTTACTTCTTGTTTATAGTTTAATCTGTAAAAAGAATGCTCCTCCAGCCTTGTGGACACAAGAAATCACCTTTGGTTTATGAACAAGATATCTATGCACAAGATAAGAACTTTCCTCCTTTTTTTGTTTTTTTGTTTTTTTTTGTCTCTTCTATTTAAAGTATAATAGATTGGGGTACATGCAGAAAAGTATAACACAGCAAGCCTGACTGCTATCTTTGGAAAGGCCTGTTGCAGGACTGGCCCTTGGCTGGCATCTGGGAATTTAGATTTCGGGAGTGTCCTCTCCATTAACTCATCAGCGTAGTTCAGTGTACCTAAACTGTTTGTACAAACAATATGGTTTATGCTTGCATTAGCCAAGTTTCTCCAGAAAAGAGAAGCAGTAGGAAGTGTGTATGTGTGTGTATATACATTTTTTAAAAACGTATTTTAAGAAATTGGCCTACATGATTTCGGAATCTGGCAAGTCCAAAATCTACAGGGTGGGCTGGCAGGCTGAAGAGTTAGGAATAGCCAGTATTGAAGTTCAACCCCAAAGGTCATCTGCTGGCAGATTTTTTTTTGCTTAGGAGAGGTCAGTTTTTTGTTTTATTCAGGCCCTCAACTGATCGTACGAGGCCCACCCACATTATGGAAGGTAATCGACTTCATTTAAATCCGCCAATTTAAATGTAAATCTCATCTAAAAATACACTTGCAGAAACATCCAGAATACTGTTTGACCAAAATATCAGGTCACTGTGGCCCAGTCAAGCTGACACATAAAATTAATCATCACAATGCTAAACACCTGCTTTCCTTCTGGGGGTTTGTATATATACTACATGCCAGGCGGAGGTTTCCTCTGTGATCAGTTCCCAGAAAAAACCTCGGGCACTGAGTCTCTAATGATCTTCCCTGGTAGACAACATTTCACAAGTATTGTCACAACTTGTTGTCAAGGGAACAAGCACATCCTGTGCAACTCCACTGGGAGAGGACTCTTGGAAGCTTGCATCTGGTTTCCCCCAGACTTCATTTCACACGCCTTTTCCCTCTGCTGTTTGTGCTTTGCAACCTTTTGCTGTAATAAATCATAATTATGAGTTTGACTAGATAGTCCTGTGAGTCTTCCTAGTGAATCATCAAACCTGGAAGTGATATTGGGGACTCCCAACACAGAGTATTACAAGAGCCCATCTTATTCCATTCTTTTCTTGAAATATATTAAAAGGTATAACACAAGTAAAACACATATTATATAAAAAAGAAACTATAATGAATAACATTAAAATAGCTCAAAAGTAACTAGTGGTTATATAGTATTTTAGAAATATAAAGTACTACTTTAACACTAAGTAACAATAATAAGACAAATTCTATTTTTCTGTTAATTCCAATGGACATTTCCACAGAATTTCACAGAAAAAAGAAAACTTGATTAGGTATGTTCAGCAAGAAATAACATAAACTTTTAAAATAGATCTAGAATATTTTCAGTGAGAAAGCTAAGAACGGAGATCCATTAATTGAAGGGGAAATGTTTGGAAAATATTGAATGAAATTTCAAGCCCGATAGGTTTTGAAATCAGTTTATTAGAATTATAAGGAAATATTTCATGTATAATGGTCTCTGGGTTTTGTTTGTCATAGTAATTAACTTCTCAAATTCATTAAGTGTAGGAAATTTACATACGTTCAGTATTTGACATATAAATCATGATAATTACATATTCACATGGCCAATGATAATTCTACCTCAGTCTATTAAGCAAGAGTTCTTTAAGATAATAATAATATATATATATATATTTTTAAAAGCAATGTGTATAAAATGACTCTTACTGGTCAGCAGTTTTGAGGCTCCATTAATGATATGTAAACAAGAGTTTCCTAAATCTTCACATAAGTATTAACATCATTTCAGGTCCAGCTTTAGTAAGATATGTATACACAGGGCATTCATATACAAATAATACATTCAGATACAAATCTCTGGGGATTTGAAGGGTGACATGTGCTGGGATTTTCCCATTTCAGGGCTACCTTAACTTCTACTGTTGCTGCATGGAGAACAAGATAATAAATCAAAATCCCAAAAAAATTCACAGAAAAGAAATTATCAAAAGCTTGATGCCTAAGAAGTGATTAAAACCATACACCAAGCAAATTTTATCCAACTTCTGTATCACAAAGAGGCTGGCATTCGATCACTTTGATATCTATAATCTAAAGCAGTGATTCATTAAGTGTGATTCTCAGATCATCATCATCTAAAAACTCGTTAGGAATGCAAATTATTTGACAACAAAACAAACAATTCAAAAATGAGCAAAGAACTTAAATAGACATTTTATATATGTGTGTGTGTGTGCACGCGCGGGTGTGTGTGTATATATATATATATATCACATATATATAGCCAATAAGCACATAAAAAAATATTCAACATCACTAGCTATAGTGTAAGTGCCTGACATTATTAAGCTTTTAATGGCTGAGCAATTCATTTCAAAAAACATTTTTCTTGAATAAACATATTGCCAGGTGTATGATATAGCTACTAGTAAACCAACCAGATAAGAAATGAGCCTGCCCCCATGCATGAAGGTCCTTTTTAGAAATCCCTGGGAGGCCTAGGTAATTGACTACTTGAGTGATCCCACTTCTCCCTTTCTGTGTCCTGATTCCACTCTTATGCTTTAAATTAGCCAATAAAGAGTGAATCCATGGGACCTTAGACACCTGCCTCTTGGACCGTAATAAAGGCAGAGCCCTAAGTCTGAGTGCTCCCTTCCTCCCTCCCTCCCTCTCTCTCTCTTGTTATGTACCCTCCAAAACCTGTAATAAATATTCCTCAAAGTTCTCTGATGATTTCGATGATTTTTGCTGAGGTGTGTCTTGTTATCATAATAAGGACCATAAAAACCAGCTCAGCCATAAGTAGGGGCCTCAGGGGGGAAATGTGTGTGTGTGGGGGGGGGGGTGCGAGAGCCGTGAGCATTCTTAATCTAGATCACTACCATCGATATGCTTGGGGCCCTTGGGACCCATGGAACACTAGGTGGGTCATTAGGGAAATGCAAACCAAAACTACAATGAAATGCTACTTCACTCCATTAGAATGGAAATTGTTTTTTAAAGAGAACAGCAGCAAGCATTTGGTGAGGCTGTTTGGTGAAAAATCGGCACTTTTGTGCATGGCTACTAGGAATGGAAAAAGGGGCAGCTGCTGTGGAAAATGATATGTCGGTTTCTCCAAAGAGTTGAACAGAATTACTATATGATCCAGCAATTCTACTTTCGTGTATATATCCAAAAGAATTGAAAGAAGGAACTCGAAAACATACTCACACACCAATGTTTATGGCAGCATTATTCACAGTAGACAAAAGGTGGAAATGACCCAAATGTCCATCGAGAGATGAATGGGTAAATATAATATGGTATATATCTATAATGGAATATTGTGCAGCCTTAAAAAAGAATGAAATTCTGATGCACAGCACAACATGGATGAACTTTGAACACATTGTGCTAAATGAAGTAAGCTAGACACCAAAGGACAAATACTGTGTAATTCCACTTACATAAGTTACCTAGAACAGGCAAATTCATAGAGGCAGAAAGTATAATAGAAGTTACCATTAACTTGGGAATCAGAAATAGGGAGTTATTGTTTATAGGTACAGAGTTTCTGTTAGGGATAGTGAAAAAAATTGGGAATCAGTAGTGGTAATGGTTGCATAACATTGTGAACACACTTAATGCCACCTAAGCTTAAAATAGGTAAAATGGTAACTTTTGTTATACATATTTTATAACAAAAAAAAACAAGTTTAAAAAGATGCAAATTTTTGGGCTCCACCCTAGACTTACAGAATCAGAAGCTCTGGAGTTGGGGCTCAGCCATCTGCACTTTAATAAGGCCTCCAGGGGATTCTGATGCATTACAGAGTCTGAGAACCACTGATTCAGAGTGATCTTAAGTTAGTGTCAAAGTTATAGTAATGGGGGCAAAATAAAATCTCTACCAAGAAATACAGACTGCATCAGTACCTGTACTGCCAATTGTTTATTGTGCTCATGAAATACAAAGACCCAGTGCATCTGTATAAAGGACGGAAGGGGTGAGGTTGGTGGCAGTACTGGTGAAGGAAACTTCATCTTGTTAAACTTTGTGTAATTTCAAATAACCATGAACTACCATTGTGGAAAATGGCACTGTTAGAGTGGTTTCTTTAAAACCAAGGATCAAAATGTGTGCCAATAAAATGATGAACTCCCTCCTATGGCCAAGGCTAGTCCAATAAAGGTGTTAGTCACCTTTATAAACACCCTTTCCCGGGGCTGGATCCAGGTTCAACAGGAGGTGGTGATATTGCCAAAGCCTAGACACAGGGTGAGGATCTGGTTCCAGTTAAGAAGAGGCTGTCTGGCTAGAGACAGAGCCATGGAGGCCACCACCCAGAGATGCCACAGGAAGCTGAAAGAGATAAAAAATTACCCTGGCTTCTTCCTTCTTCCTCCCCTCCTATAAGTGTCTCCCATTAACTGAGCCCACTCTAGGGGCCAAGGAGCAAGGGAGCCTGGGAAATGTTCCATATGGTACAGGGCTGAGTAAGGGAAATAGCGGATCTGAGATCAAACTGGCAGCTGGTGGGCAAATATAGCATGAAGAGATAGATATACCTCTTTCAGCTGGAAAGAACACTCAGAATCAAAACTTTGGGGTCACCTCTATCACCTATGATCTAAAGTAACTTGAGTAAGTCAATTCACCTTCTCCAGCCTCAGGTTCTTTTGTACAAACTAGGGGTAGCTATGTGATCGACCTCTCAGAGTTGTAATTATCAAGTGGAAGAATGCATGTGCGCAGGTTTGTGAACTGCGAACCATTGTACTAATACAGGGCAATATTGCTAAAAGCAGAGGCGGCATTTTGAAAAAAAATGTCATCCGCCCTGAGAAAGTAGAATTAAACACTACCATCGATCTTCCAAAGAAGAACCAGAATGCTGCTTCTCTCCTCTCCCCTCCCCTCCCCTCCTCTCCAGTATCATTCCATCTTACTTTCCAACTTGGAAAGCCAGGCTGGTTTAACAATGAGAAAACTCACAGCAGGAAGCATTCTTCAATTCTGCCTTCAAAAAAAGAATTGGCTCTTTTCCAGAGAGGCTGCACCAGTTTACAGTCCCACCAACAGTGGGACTCCACATCCTCACCAACATGTTATTTGTTGACTTTTTGATAATAGCCATTATACTGGTGTGATGTCATATCTCACTGTGGTTTTGATTAGCATTTCTCTGATGATTAGTAATGTTTAGCATCTTTTCATATGTCTGTTGGCCATCTGTATGTTTCCTTCGGAGAAATGTCTTTTAGTGTCCTCTGCCCATTTTACAATTCAGTTGTTTATTTTTTGTTATTGAGCTGTATGGATTTTTATTTATTTTGGATATCAACCCCTTACCAGATTTATCATTTGCGAATATGTTCTCCCATTCAGTAGGTTGCCTTTTTGTTCTGTTGAACGTTTCCTTTGTTGCAGAGAAGATTTTAGTTCGCTATAGTCCGATTTGTTTATTTTTTTTTCTCCTGTTTCTCTTGATTGAGGGGATATGTCCCCAAAGATCTTACTCAGATTGATGTCAGATAGTTTACTTCCTATGTTTTCTTCTAGGAGTTTAAAGGTTTCTGGACTTACATTCAAGTCTTTAACCCATTTTGAGTTTATTTCTGGAAAGGCCTCAAAAAACTAAAAATAGATATACAATACAATCTAGCAATTCTACTTCTGGGTATTTTCCAAAGAAAATGAGAACACTAAATTGAAAAGACATGTGCACCCCTATGTTCATTGAAGCATTATGTACAATAGCCAAGATATGGAAGCAATTATATAGACAGACAGACAGACAGACACACACACACACACACACACACACACATACATCATGTATATGTGTACACACACGTGCACGCGCACACACACTGAAATATTATGCAGCAATAAAAAAGAATAGAATCCATTTTCAACAACATAGATGGATCTAGAGGGTATTATGCATGTGAAATAAGTCAGGTTGAGAAAGACAAATATTACATGGTTTCACTTATATATGAACTCTAAACATAAAACAAAACAGATAAAACAAAACAAAAAAACTCATAGAAACAGAGACCAAAAGGATGGTTACCAGAAGGGAGGGGGTGGGGGGATGGGTGAAAAAGGGAAGTCTATTATTGTCAATATATTGTGACAGATTTACCTTGTGACAGATGATTACTAGAATTAGTGGGGTGATCACACTGTAAGGTATAAATGTGTCAAATCACTATATAGTACATGTGAAAATAATATAACCAATATAAGATCATATACTAACTATACTTAAGTTAAAAAAATTAATTGGTTAAAAAAAAAAAAAAGCATTGGCTAGAGAAGTTGCAAGATTCCTAATGTCTGGACTCAGGATGTGGGCCACTGCCAAAACATAACCGGTAACTCTGCTTTCTCAGCTATAAAATCACGAGTTTGGGCAATATTATGTCTGAAATTACTTCTAGTCTAATGTTCCATGTCTTTCCAGTGAATAGTACAGTTTGTTTTTTATTTAGAGTAGCTGTGCTATGACTGGAACAAAGCCACAAAGGCTATAAAATAAAGACCTTTACGGCATTTGCTTCTCTATGCTAGTATAGAAGTATGTCAAGAGAGAAGATGTCTGACAGTTTCTGTAAACATCCTTATATATGTTTGCATTTTAATTTCCAAACTAAGTAATTATACTTAGGTAGACCCATCAGCAGGTGGTGATTCCTAATCAAGGACCAGCTTTATAGGATTGCCAGTGCTTGGCTACAGCAGACTCAATGACTTTAGTAAGGCCACAGAGATTGACGCATCCAGGACAAACAGACCAGGCTTTCTCAATGTCAAAGGCCAGATCTTAACATTTATGAGTTCTCACTCTTGAAGCAGCAGCAGCAGCAGCAGCAGCAAACAGCAGGCAGGAAGGACTGATTTCATTAAGAGGCATAAGCAGCCCCTGGGAGTTTGAGAGGAGAAACCTAGGAAAAGTCCAGACTTCTTAATCATCTGGCAAGTGAAAGAGTATAAATTTGGGTGTAAATGTGTGACCATATTCCATGGTCACAGCTGGGTAATGTCAAGACTCTTGTGTTATAAAGAGAAATAATAATGAGGTGTGGTTTTCAGCAAGTTTTTTTTTTCAACTATCCTCTTACACACATTTGTTTCCTGTGGCCCTTGTAATAAATCATAGTGGGAAAAGAATCTCTGCAGCTGATTCAGTGATATTGGAATAACCCTTGTATATTGCCTTAGAAACCAAGCATTCTAATGAAAGTAAAATTAGAAATAAAATAGGAAGAATACAAACTTTCAAGTCAGACAAACTGAGGGCTCTAAGTGAGTTTCATGGAGGGTTTATAGACTACATTTGTTAGGGACGCCTTGAAAACATTATAGTATGCACTTGATAAATGGATGCCACTGACATCATTCTTATTATATAATTGTAGTGTACCTCTGAAAGAAGTTCTTTTAGCAAACTCTTACTTTCTGACTATATATAACTGCTAGTTTCACATGACCAATAAGCAACCTCAGTCTTCTCAGTAGCTACCAAGAGCTACTGGGTTTCCTAGCTTAAAACATGTCTCTGTCACTTTGGAGTACCCTCCTCCTCTAAAGATGGACACTGTCGGTTGCTGACCTCTTTGGGTCTCCTCCACCTCTCCAAGTCTGGATAGTGATGATTATAAGTTCACCATGCTAATCAGGCTTAAAATATTAAGTCAGCCAAATCAATAAAAGCTTGGTATAATTAAAGTTGAGCACCTCTTTTTGTGCTTGAGGAAAACCATAATGATGCCCTTGCTCTTTAGAAAGGGTTGGCTAAAGTTTAAAGATTTTCAATAAGTTCAAATTTCTAAAGAGGTTTGTTTCTCAGATGGCCAAAGAAAAAATGATAAAAAGAGTTCAAGAGTAATATATTGGTGAGAATTGTAAAGATAATTACCCACATTAGTCACATGTTATCCATTTTCTTTCTCTGCTTTTTTTCTAAAAAACTGGGAAAGGAATCTAATAAAAAATATTCTGTGATAATGGAACAGATCCCTTTGTGAAATGTAAGTACACTTGATATATAAATTCAAATGACAATGCTATAACTGCCAGCTGTTGTTCAAATATTCTGTCCAAGTTTGGTGATGAGATGATATTCTATAAAGATACAGATAACTGTGTTGATAAGAACTTTTCCTTGGGTGACCTTGGGTTGACAAGGTGCTCTCCCAAGAGAGCTTGTGGTACGATTCTGGGTACTCTGCTTATAGAGTGCAACCAGCTATGCTGCATTCTGTCTGTCTTTAGAAGCACAGGGGACTTGGGTGCCCAGGGAGCAGCTTCTCCTGTGTCTGTAATGCCATTAATGCCACTCACCATTTATAATAAGATCTGGGTAATTAATGCTGGTACTTCATAAATGCACACTACACCTAACTGGCTGATTAGTATTTATTGGATGTCTATGATGTTTTCAATGATGTACAAAATAATAGAACTACAATTGTCGAAGCCGTTATTCCATGAAGTTTTCAACATAGTAGAGTTGTATATATTTGCAACCTTCTACAGCAAGAACCCATATGCAGGAGTGATGCTCAAAATATTTAACAACCTGCATGGCCCAGCCACCAAATACTCTTTTTCAATTGAACATCAGCTCTGCTTTGGTTGGATTCTTTAGCATCTGGGTGCATTATAGGAACTTTGCCATAAACTAATTCTCAGCCCTGGAACTCAAATAAGAAGACCAAATCATCTTGAGGTCTTGGAATCTAATGGTAAAAGGATCTTCTCAGCCCCATTGTAGCAACAATAATTCAGATCATATGTATTTTAACTTAGAGCATATTTTGGCAAAACAATTTTAAGGAAGAGATTGAATTCTATCCTTAGGGAAGAAACCCTCATATTTCAAATGCAGAAGTTTAGACCATCTTGGTAGGTTCCAGGATATGAGAAGAAATAGCCATGCTGGTCTCACATGGGACTAAATTCCACCAGCAGGCATTTCCTTCCTGAGCCAGGCTAGGGTCTCTAAGAGATGAAGGGCACAGAAGAAAACTGGAAAGTGAGCCAACTCCTTCCTGTGCCTTCTTGCAGCAGTAGCTGCCCACTCCTCTATGAGACCCATCATTTCCTACTTAAAGTCAGATTTGCATGTATAATTCACATAGTCTGAATGCCAAGAAGTCTGAATGCAAGGAGAAGCATGAGATGGGAGGAAGCTAAGCCTCTTGAAAGAATGAGTTGGAACACCATTCAATACCAGGATTCATCGAGACAGATTGGAAAAGCCTACAGTAAGCAGTGTAGTGGTAATAGAGAAATCCATTCTGGACACAATTCCTTTTCAAAAATGGGAAGGCACATAAGATTAAATAGGCCTGTCCCCCTGATTATAGGTGTACAAATGTGTAACAGGGATAGTATTCAAGGACCTTTTTGTTTGTTTATTAAAAAGATATTATTAAGAAAATAAGCAATGATGTCTACTTAGAATACAATTAAAACAAGAATAGTCTCCTTTTCATAGTATACATGAACAGAATAGTAAAGTAATAAAAAAAAAATGGAACTTTTTTTGGAAGTTAAAATTAACCTCTCACCCAGCTTCAGCCTGCTTCCTTTCAATCAGTTGGCTGACATTTCTGGAAGAAAATCTTCTTTACTTAAAATTAAGTGACTGCAGATGTTAAAAACGTCTACAAAATATCTTTACAGCAACACTAGATTACTTTTTGATTAAATAACTGAATACTGTAGCCTAGTCAAGTTGACACACAAAATTAAGCATTACAGTCCACCTCCTGTCAAGTTGGCACCCATAGCGATCTTCTTAAACTACTTAATATCCAAATACAGACGAGAAAGTCATACTTCAGCCTATACTGTGCACAAATGAAAACGTGCTAACCTTTTCCTCAGAAAAGTCCTTGGATGATTCAGTTCACCCTTCTCCTTAAACTGTAACTAAAATACTGATATAAAGTTAACTATTATAAATAAATTTTATGTTATATGATAAGGGGATAAGAGAGAAAAGAAAACATATATAGATCCATAACAAAATAAGAAATACTGTTAACATTTACAGTCTTAAATTCTACAACTAATTGCAGCTGGTATTTATAACTACCTTCTTCCATCACCTACACAATATTTTTATAACTCACAGGAGCACCATGGCTGGTCATGGTTCTTTGCCTAGTAGGATGACCCACGCATTCATTCCTGGAGGGTCTGGGCAATTAGTATTTTTGCAGAAATTGAGCTGTTATATTTTTCCATTGACTTCAACCATAGGACTTTGTAGTACTAAGAAATTCCTAAGAGATCTTGTGTACTCCAGACATTCTTTGTCTTGTCTCCATTTTGTAGCGGGAGCCCAATTTCCCTTTAGTAATTAGGAGCAACCAGCATAGTCAGTACAGTAACTCCCTCTGTTGCCTGTTAATTCAGAGGCATGAGGAGCCCCAAGTGGCTGGGTGGCAGTCTGATCATCCAGTTCAGTGAAATCAATAATGTGTCTCCTGATTGAAGCATTCCTTGCTTTGGAACTATGACTTCTAGACTAGCAGAGTGTAAGATCACAGGGACAGGAAGCAAAATTTTGTTAGTGTGTCACTACAGGTAATAGCGAGTGGTACCATTTCAATTTACAGCCTTTGACTCCTGGACTCATGAATCCTGACTATGGAAGAAAGAGAACCATACATTGGATGCTGAATTAGAGCACATAATCCTCTCAGACAACGATGCCCCAGCCCTGCAAAGTGTTGCCCCTAGCTTTTACTATACGTGAGTATTTTCAAAGGGCTTTTCACAGTTCTATCAAGCCAAGGGTTTTAAGATGATTGAGAACATGGTAAGACCAATAAATTTCATGAACACTGGCCCATTACCACACTTCATTTTCTGTGAAATAAATTTCTTGACCAGAAGCAATGCTTATAAAAATACTTATGCCATGATCGTGGATACAACATTCTGTTAAGTCTACAGATGGTAGTTTTGGCAAAATCATTACATGCAGGAAAGGCAAATCCATATCTAGAGTGTCTATTCCAATAAGAACAAAACACCGACCATTCCATGATGGAAGTGGTCCAATATAATCAACTTACCACCAGATAGCTGGCTGGTCATGCCAGAGAATTGTGCCTTATTAGAGACTTCACTTAGTTGACTGACTGGTCATTCAGCAGAAACTATATCCAGGTCAGCACTGGTGAGTAGAAGTCCATGTTGTTGAGCCCAGCCATACCTCAATCCATGCCAACATGGCCACTTTGTTCATGAGTCCATTGGATGAAGACAGGAGTGACTGGTAGAAAAGGCTGACTGATATCCACAGAATGGGTCATCTTGCCCACTTGATTATTAAAATTCTCTTCTCCTAAGGACACCATTTAGTAAGTATTCATATGGGACACAAGTATGTTCATGTTTTCTTTAAACATGTTTTAGAAAGGTCTATCTATATACCTCTTCTCAATACATTTTGACACTTATTTTCCAATATTTCTTCTAAGTACCTAACTCTGCAGCCAAATCATCAGCCACAGCCCATGAATTAGTATATAATTGCACATCTGGCTATTTTTCCTTTCAAGAAAAATGAACAACCTGGTGCACAGCTTAAAGCTCTGCTTAATGGGAGAATTTCCCTTCACCACTGTTCTTCAGGGATGCCCAAGAAAGGGGCTGTCCTGCTGTGCACTTTCAGGTGGTGTCTGCACATTGTGCAGAACATCTGTAAGTCAGGCACAAATTTTCTCTTCTTCAGCCAACTGATTTTAGGAAACTCCCTAAAGGCAAATTGGGAAAGAATAATGTATTAGGAGTGAGAGTCACTGGCACTTGGGCCATTTCCTGGAATAACTTACTTGAGCCTTTAGGATGTACTCAAAGCCAATCTTGTACATACCACTTCCATCTGATGATTGAGTGTGATGTGCACACCCAACTTTAAGGCTTTGTGTGTCAGATGACACCCAGTTCATGATGGGCATCTCAAGTCACATGGCAACTTGGTGAGCTACACACGAGCATTTGGTCTTTAATAAGACCCAACAGCAAACAAGTTTCTCAAAAGGAAGGTAATTATCCACAAAGGATGGCAAAACTTTGCTCTGAAATTCTAAGGGTCTGTGATGTTATTCACATATAGGAGTCTGCCAAAGGGTCCATGCTGTATCAGATGGCCCAAATGGCAGAGAAGCTTGCACAGCATCCTGGACCTGTTGCAGATTTCTTTTGTTTTGAACCCAATTCAAAACCAACAGCTTTTTGGGTCAATAAACTGGCTGAAGTCACACACTCAGGATATGTCTCCTCCACCCCTCACCCCCCAAAAAAACTGCTAGGCATTCTGCCTCTTCTTTGATTATAGAAGTGGCAAGATGCGACAACTTATTCTTCACCTTAGAAGAGATATTTTGACATGCTGCACACCACTGGACTCCTAGAAATTTCACTGAGGCAGAGGTCCCCCGAATTTTTGTCAGAATTATTTCCTGCTTCATGACATGCAAATATCTTATTAATAAGTCTACAGTAGTTGCTAATTCTTTCACACTAGGTCCAAGTCACATACTATCATCAGTGTGATGGGCCAATGTGATGTCTAAGGAAAGAAAAAGGCAATCAAGATCTCTGTAGACTAAATTATCACATGAGGCTAGGAAGCCAATATACCCCTGAAGTAGGACAGTGTTGACCCCATTACAGTTCTCTGACTGATTATAATGCTTTATCTTGTCCTCTCTTTCTCTGTGGTAAACTAACCCAAGACTGCCCATTACAGCAGGCCTCTTTCTTTTCTTTATGTAAGGGGTGCTGGACATTCTCATTGTCATAGGCTGAATAATGGTCCTCCCATTACTCAGCCTACATCTTAGATCCGGAACCCATAAATGTTATTTATGTGGTGAAAGGGACTTTGTAGATGTGATTAAGGTAAGAATTTTTAGATGGGGAAATTATCCTGGATGATCTGGGTGGGTCTAATGTAATTGGAATGGTTCTTTTAGGAGTGAAGCAAGAGGAGTCAGAACCAGACGGAAGGTAGTGTGATGATGGAAACAGAGTTTGGAGTGATGTGCTTTGAAGATGGAGGAAAAGGTCATAAGCCAAAGATTATAGGCAGCTGCTAGAAGCTGAAAAAGTCAAGTAAATAGTTACTCCCCTGAGAACCCCCAGAAATTAGCACTATCACTATCTTGACTTTAGCCCAGTGAAACGGACTGCAAACTTCTAACCTCAGAACTGCAAGAGAATAAACTTGTGTTACTTAGTTGTTAAGCAACTAAATCTGCAATAATTTTTCTTTCTTTCTTTCTTTCTTTCTTTCTTTCTTTCTTTCTTTCTTTCTTTCTTTCTTTCTTTCTTTCTTTCTTTCTTTTTTTTTACAGGGGCAGTAGTAAACTAATACATCCTGCCTAGGGCTTTGAGGTCAGCTTGTGCTATGAACTGATTGTGAAAAGTGAAGAGGACACATTTGCTCCTCCCCAGAAGCCATTCTACCTCTTCCCATTAAGCATTAGCCATGACATTTGAGGAATTAATCCCTGGAGTGGGTCATGATTAGTTCAAGCCCATCAGCCTTAGAGTTGGTTGATTCCAGAATACAAGCCCATGTCATTCAGTGCTGGCAACAGGAATTAATTTATAAGAGTATGTGACCCAACTTGGGCAAAGGAGATGTAGGGAGAAACAAAGAAAGACAGTCTCCCTTTTTTTGCTTTCTATTTCAGTGATAAAAGTAGAAACAAGAGTCTTTCTCAATCTTCTGCCACCATAGATAGCCATTTATTGCATCTGTGCCCATATTCTGCCTTTTGTTTTGATACTAAGGATGAACTGTCAGTGATTGTTTTTTAGATCTCATCCCTCTCACCTTCTTAAGGACACATTGCCTTAGCCATTCTCCCCTTTATTTCCTGCATCATGAATTTCCCCCTCTCTATCAGATTCTCCTCATCAGCATAAAAATATGCTTTTATTTTTCTCATCGAATGTACTGTACAAGTGATAGTGATACTGCTGCTATTTGAAGCTAGATCTCACTGTTTGAGACACGGAGTGATTGCCTCCTTGAATATTTACCTAGGGCTGGGCTATACACTGCTTTGTGTTCCCAAAGTACCCTGTTTGCACTGCCCTTGGACCACTCACAACATCGTGTTGACATTACCTATTTATGAATATATCTTGTCTACTAGACCATAAACACTCTACATTTAGAGAAGGTTGAATTCATTCTGGTAATCTGTACATGGTATGGTACCGGGCATGTAGAAAACATTCCCCTGCCTATAGAGGCCAGGTCCTTAACTGAGTAAAGCTGGATATATAGAAATCAACAATAGGAATAGTGGTCATACCACGTGGCAGCAACTATGCAACTTTAGTCTATAGCCATGTGAAAAAATAGGCAGGGAGCTTTATGCCATCTCATTTTACAAAGAAGCTGTTTATTAGTTTTCTATTGCTGCTATAACACATTATTACAAATTTAGTAGCTTAAAATAATACAAATTTATTATTCTACAGGTCTGCAGTTGTAAATCTGGCATGGGTCTCACTGGCCTCAAACCAAGGTGTTGGCAGGTCTGCATTCTTTTCCTAGGCTCTGTGGGAGAATCTATTTCCCTACCCTCTTCACCTTCTAGAAGCTCCCTTCCCCTTCATCTTCAAAGTCAGTGATGGCTGGCTGAGTTCTTCTCACATAGTATCAGTGCAATCTTCTCTCTCCCTTTTGTACTTTTAGGAATTCCTGTGATTACCTTAGCTCCATCCACATAACCTAGGTAAATCCCCCTATTTCAAGGTCAGTTGATTATCAATCTTAATTCTACCCACAACCTTACATCCATTTTGCCATGGAAGGTAACATAGTCACTGAGTCCAGGGACCAGGACATAAATATTTTTGGGGTGCAGTTATTTGAAATATCACAAGAGAAAACTATTAGGTGTTCTCTGATGCAAGGCCTTTCGATTGTTGGGTTTACTTTTTTTCTCTCATGGTGGTAAGCTCATCTTCTGTTGGCAATTTCTTCCGTAAACATTCTAGGTTTCAGAGATGATGGCAGACTTGGTTTCTCAACACTGTGGGCAGAATCTTTTGAGGGAGAAACCTGCATACTTCCAGGCTGAGATGTCCTCCTTTACAGAATCTCTACCTCTCTCACATCCTGATACAGACAGAAGGAACTATTTGCAATTCACCAATGATAAAAGGCCCTTTTAATTTTCAAGCTGAATAGGCCTTCCTTTATGACACTATAAAGCAAAAGTAGGATTGAGGCTGGAGAGCAACATTATTGGGTGAAAATGAACCTGTTTGTTATTGGGCAGGGAAAACTAGTCATGTCATTCAGGTAACCTTTTAATATCCCATACCAGAGGTCTTCTCCACTTTTTTTTTTTTTGAAACTATATTACCTATGCTGTTCTCTATAACCCTGTGGCTGTTTTGTAGCTACTAAGTTGTATTTCTTCATTCCTCCACTTCTTAATAATAGTAACAGCTGACATTTACATAGCATTTATCATGTGCCAGAAGCTGTTCTAAATACTTGACATATATTAACTCATTTATATCTCACAACTCTTAATATCCCCATCTTGCAGATGGGTCTGCAGAAAGGTTAAAAAACTTCTCTTGGATTACTCAATGTTTTATTCTGAGCAAAAACATCAAAACAAAGACAAGATACAAACAAGTAAGCAATACCAAGAGAAACTGCACAAACACCACTTAAACAGCTTACACTTACTTATTTCCTTCAACAAGCCAAACAACCAAAAGCAAGCAAGAGGAGAGAGTGGATAGAAGTCACGTATCACATGTAGACACACTAGATGCATTTTAGATTAGGGTGAACATTACTTCTTCTTGTAATCTATGAATAATTGGCCAACAGGGGACGAGGTGAGATATTCCTTAGGCCTCCCATTCAGCTAGAAGACTATAGTCAAGGGGGTACAAGTGAGTTGTGGACATCTAATATATTACATTGATTCACCCCCATTCTTCAAAGCTTCTCTGTGCTGTGCATTAATTTAAGATTCAAAACCAGAAGAATGTGTGCTGTGGACAGATTTTAGTTGCACTAATGGAGTTTTCCTATCCAGTCACACATGTCCATTTGTGAACAATGGCACACATTTATGAAATAGATGGATAATGTTAAGAGTTATCACCTGTAACCTCAGATTAGATAACAATAAATGTCAGTCATAATATTAACTATGTTTCTAACCTTGTGGTATTTCAATTAGATAGGAATATCAACATCACACTAATTATATTTAATAGCACGTGAAACAACAATTTATCACCTGGTTTAATATTTTGCAAAGCTAAACTTTTATTGATTATTCCATTCATTGTACATCTCTTTTGATGGCAGACAACAAACGTATGTATAGGCAGAGGAAAGAGAAAAAGTAGTTGCTTTAGAATGGTATCTGAAGATGAATGATGAAGAGCAGCCAGGTTCTTTAGTTTGGGAGGGGGAGGAAAGAAGGGTGAAAGTAACAGAGAGGAGAGAGAGGTTCAGCTAAAAAGAATTGAAAAGAAAGGAAAGAAAGGAACATATTCACATTATTTGAGTTGAGTTTGAGGTGGGAAATAAAAATACAAAGATAATAAAAAAAACAATTTTAGTAGCTAACATTTTTTGAACTATTAATTTGATTTTGTAGGGGGGAACCTGAAACAGAGTGATTCGATAGTTTGTCCAAATTTACACAGCTGGTCAATGGCAGAGCCTGAATTCCAGTCTGGAAATCTGAACCACATTTTAAAATGGGGTATTAACAAAGTACGAAGAGTGAGAAAACTTATAGAGAAGGGTCATAAAGATCAAGAGACTAACTGAGGAAGGATGGGGAGAGAAGGCTGCATGAAAAAAATTACCAATAGAATAATTATACTTATGCTTTATTAACGGACAGAGCACTTGTATATGTCAGCTCATTTAATCCCACGGAAAGTTCCGTGAGCTAGATACTATTCCATTTTTCAGACGAGGACACTTGTTAGATGAAAAAAAAACATTCTCTTTTTGCAGAGTTACACCTGAATAGCGGGCTCTGGGGCAAGATAAGGAAGACGAAAGGAGACTTGTCAACACAAAGGAGCAGGACAAGGTAAGCAAGCTGAAAGGGAGAAATGCAGAAAAAGGGTCCCATTTAGACAGAGGCTGGTTTCAGCTTTCAAATTTCCTCGGCGAGCCCGCCAAGGCATCACAAAGCCCGCCCCTCAATCACAAGGCCACGCCCCCTTCCCCAGCTGTTTTCTGAGCTCCCAAAACTTCCCTCCTTCTCTTTGACCCCTCCCACTCGTCTAGCATCATTTCCTGTGCGCTGGATGTTAATTGGCCTAGGAGTCGGAAGTGAGGGCGGGCGGTGGGGCCGTTGCCGCAGTGACAGTGCTGGGGGAGTTCGAAGATGGCGGCGTCGCGTCGCTCTCAGCATCATCACCACCATCATCAACAACAGCTCCAGCCCGCCCCAGGGGCTTCGGCGCCGCCGCCGCCACCTCCCCCACCATTAAGCCCAGGCCTGGCCCCGGGGACCACCCCAGCCTCCCCCACGGCGGGTGGCCTGGCCCCCTTCGCCTCTCCCCGGCATGGCCTAGCGCTGCCGGAGGGGGATGGCAGTCGGGATCCGCCCGACAGGCCCCGATCCCCAGACCCGGTTGACAGTACCAGCTGTTGCAATACCAGCGGCACAATCTGTACCGTCGCCGCCGTTCCCGTGGTCCCGGCAGTTTCTGCTTCATCTGCCGTTGGAATCGTTCCCAACCCAGCCGGCGGTGGCAGTAACAATTCACCATCGTCCTCTTCCCCGACTTCTTCCTCCTCTTCCTCTCCATCCTCCCCTGGATCGAGCTTGGCGGAGAGCCCCGAGGCTGCGGGAGTTAGCACCACAACAACATTGGGGCCTGGGGCAGCGGGACCTGGGCCAGGGGTCCCAGCTGTGAGCGGGGCTTTACGGGAACTGTTGGAAGCGTGTCGCAATGGAGACGTGTCCCGGGTAAAGAGACTGGTGGACGCAGCAAACGTGAATGCTAAGGACATGGCCGGCCGGAAGTCTTCTCCCCTGCACTTCGCTGCAGGTCAGAGACTTTTGAATTGTTTCTTAACGGTTTTGGTGTTGGGGACGGGGGTCCAGGTAGGGAAAGAAAACAAGTTATTGTGATGGAACAAAATAGGGGCGTGGTTATGGTTCTTTAACACCTCACCGGAAGACTAGATAGAGAGAGGTTCCTTTCTTTAGATTGTGCCTGGGTGAGGGGGCGTGGTAGGGGAACCTGGGAATCCATTCATTTTAGTGTTTGCACATTGATACTTGTACTCGATCCAAAATCTCCTAAATGGTAGTCTCTGGATGTTGTTATGCCTAAACTTTTTCAGTTCAGAGTGCATAAGAATTAAGTTATATTTGGGCACTTTTAATAATAGTTTTGTCTTTTGCTAATTTATTTCGTTTTTACAACAAAGGTATGTCCCATGAGTGATGTCTAGACCAGAAGTTGAATGTAACTCGAGCGTTTAAGGATTTTTCTTAGTTTTTTTAAGCCAGTGAAAGACATAAGTGAAGTTCGTGAAAGTTTTCCCCTTTCTCATGGAGTTTACAGTTGAATTAGGTAGATCGAAATATGCCTATATGAAACAACTGGAGAAAAATGTTTGGATGCATTATATGATAGTAGAAAAAAATATAGGCTTGGAAGTTCTAGACACTGCTATTTGTTAGTCGTTTAACAGTTGTTTTACCTTATCTCAGTTGCCTCAGTTTTCTTATGGCAAAAATGATACACTAAGGTTGTCTGAGGATTTACTGAGAAGCATTTGGCACATAAATTCAACAAAAAAAGTGCTAATTCCTAAACCCTAGGCTGCACACTTTTGTATTTGTCTTTTTTAAAGCAATTAGTTGACTATTTTCTTTTAAAAACACCTAATATGTTTTTATAAAACACAGAAATAGAAAAAAACGAAGGACATAATCTCATGTCCAAATAGTTACTCTTGATGTTTTTAAAAATAAAGCTTTTAATGTTATATATGTTAGAAATGTACATGTTATGTACACATCATATAATTCGTATAGGACAAAAGTATTACAAAATGAAAAAGCACCACCCAACCACAAACATAGATAACAA
The DNA here is from genome assembly GCF_014176215.1 of Rousettus aegyptiacus. Taxonomy (NCBI): domain Eukaryota; kingdom Metazoa; phylum Chordata; class Mammalia; order Chiroptera; family Pteropodidae; genus Rousettus; species Rousettus aegyptiacus. The sequence goes on from NW_023416286.1 coordinate 36,106,562, forward strand.
GCCAAGTTACCTTCTGTTAAGCTTTTGGTATGTTTCTAATATGCCTTCAATGTGTCTCTAAATGGTAAAATATATGTAAAGAACTTACTCTTTGTATTATTTAAAAAATTTTTATTAAAATTATTGAGGTGACATTGGTTAATATAATCATAGGTTTCAAGTATACAATTCACTAATACGTCATGTGTATATTACATTGTGTGTTAACCACCTAAAGTTAAATTTTCTTCCGTCGCCTTACATTTGACCCACTTTACCACAACTTAGAAGATATTATTACCCTCGTTTTACAGATGACAAAAGTGAAGCACATATTCTTAAAATAAGTCCAAATTCACACAGTAAGTGGTGGAACCTGGATTTGAACTCAAAACAGTTTAATTTTAGAGCTTGTGAAATCAAGCCTAAACTATTAAAAGCTATACCTGGGTTAATGTCACTTGTCATTTTTGTGAGTAAATGTGAGGAGTTTCTACTTGGGGGTATATACCCCAGGAGTAGCATTCACACATTTTTTTTTTATTGCAGCCTAATTTTAGAAACATATTTTACATTGTCACACACAGGAACTGAATCAAAAGTTTCTGGAAACAATACTTGTCTTTATAATATATGTTGTGTTCTGATATTTTATATTCTATTCCATTTCATTCTTTATAAATGCTGTTTGTGACTCATTAATGGATCATGATCAGCAATACGTGAAACAGGAAATCATTTTTAGATCACTGGATCCATTCTTGACAAAAAGACAGTACTATTAGTGTAGTGAGTTGAATCATAAACAGGATTCCATCTAAGTAGACATTTGCTCAAGGATATTGCTTATTTTAGATGAAATAACATTTCTTTAGGCCAATGAAAGGTCTAAGACTGGTACTATAAATCATGGAGGTTGTTTACTTTTGGATACTTTATTCCAAATTTTGACTATTTTAATATATTGTTTCACAAACCTTGTCATTTCTCAGAATACTGCATTATAAGAAATCACAGATGATAGTTATATTTGTGTAATAATGTAGTTATTTTTAATTAGCCACACATAGGGTTTGTCTCCCAGATCACTTCCTGTTTGTCAAAATAGTTACTTTTAATTCTGTTTTAGAGTTTTATATGTACCCAGATAAGCTAGAAGACAGTCAAACAGTCCTGTAATTATGTTGTAGTTATGATACTTTAACCTTGAATTGGCTTTTATGTAAAAAAAATTTTAGTTCAATTGTGGAAAACAGACAAAACAAAAACAGCAAAACTCTCCATGGTATAAAAAACATGACACCGTATAGTCATTTTACCATACTTCATATTTGTGTGCATAGCACCAAAGTTTTGTTAAATCTAGTGTTCGTCATGCATAGGCTAAGTAATTAAAAGTAATTCTCAGTTGACTGTTAGCTGGTTTGAATGCTGGCTATTGAATTGTCCTGGAATAGCTGTTTTAAAGATAGGAAATTGGTACAGTTCTTTGGATGGAAAAGTTGAAAACTTCTAGTTCATTTTTCCACAATATTTAATACTGACCCAATTTTGAAATGGCAGATAGTCCTTACCCTTATGGAATTTACAGTCTAGTGAGGAAGACTAAACAAGAACAATAATAAAACTCCACAAAGTATGTAACCTAAAGTGATAGGAGAAGTATACAGTCTGTTGGAGCACGGACTAGGGACTCTTGTCCTGGTTTTAGAATATGAAGAAGTCTTTCTAGATAATGAGGTTTTTTTTTAAAGCAGGGATGTAAAAGATGAGTCCAAGCTAGCCAACTAAAGATTAGAAAGAAGAATGTTAATAAATACCTTTATTTCCATCTTAGTAATGATGGAATGAAATGAAACCATTTTTAAAAATCCAAGAAATGATATGAAGTCATGTTTATTAAACTCTTACGACTTTTTAAAGTGTTACCATAAGAGTAGCCAAAATTCTTTCCAGCAGGGTGATTAAGAATACTTTCTAGTCTATTTTGGACTGTGATAATTATTTGTTTAAAATATGGCTTAGAAACAATATTAATAATGGAATCACCGTATCCATAATTAGAAACATAATCTTCAGTTTCCATTGTTGATACAGATACTCAAATACTATTTCTAATGCCTCCTTAAGATGGCCATTATCAAAATGACCCGGTCTTTTATTGTTGACTAGAGTTTATGTAAGACTTTCTCTTCTACAGATAAGATCCTTGACTCTGGTTTTCTATTGTTAAGAAAGCAGCAGTCAAAGCTTTATAAATAGTATCAATTTAGAGTGATGATATCTCCTTAGTTCCTTGCATACTAGTACATATTTTTGTTAAAGGATCAGTGTATTCTGATGAGGCTTCTTTTTCAAAGAAAAGTTTGATGAGGTCTTAGAAAAAAAGGGCTTTTAACAAAGCATTGAATTCTGAGATTTCATAGTGTTTACTTTAAATTGAATACATTTTGGAATAGGCTTCTTGGTAGTTAATTAACATATGACTTGGATTAGGATATGTATTATAAGGTATTTCGGTATCAAAACCAGCAAAGTATGTATGGCAGTTTTATGCTTTCTTTGGCTTTGGATGATACCTACAACAACACACATTTAATCATACAGAGGTTGCCTGACTCATTCCTGTCTCTTCTGATTTTTCAGCATGACCATGCTTGTCTTTGTTTTTCCTCATCACTGTACAAATGCAGTTCCTAGTGAAAAACACTGTCCTCTTAACTGTTGCCCATCAGTGGATAAAAAAAATGAGCCAAAATGCTCAGTCTTGGAGTGGAAATTTTCATTGTCCGGCAAGGTCCTTGATTATACTTTTAACCAAATGTCCTGCCTCAGAATTTAAGAAGGGTCTAACTTGGTAACGGAAGAAAAGGAACCAGTTTCATAAATATCTTCCCAGACTTGAAATTGTTAGCTATGACTTAGATTATCTTACTGTTTTCTTAAAACCTTAAGCTTGTTTGTGTAAGTGCAGGTCTATATCTAGACTTTTCACTCTGTCTTATTGATTTGTCTGTTTTTGTGCCAGTATTACTTTGGCCTGATTACTGTAGCTTTGTAGTTAGTCTTGAAGTTGATAATGTAAATACTCCAATTTGGCTCATCTTTTTCAAGATTGTGTTGAATCTACTAGGTCTGTTGCCTTTTCATTGAACTTTTAGAATCTCAACACAGCATACCGAGATTATGATTGGGATTATGTTGCATTTACAGGTCAGTTTGGAGAAAACTGACATCTTAACAATAGTCTTCCAATTCACGAACATTGTTTAGTCCTTTTATTTTATTTTTTTTTGTAATTTTTAGTGTAGGGGTCTTTTTTGATGTTCGTTATTCCTAAATGTTTTTAATGTGTACTGATGTAATAGATTTTGAATATTTTTTATTTTCACATGTTTGTTGTTGATATCAATTCGTGTATTAAGACTGTAGAACTAAATTATTATTTCTAGTAGCTCTTTTGTAGATTCTTTAGGATTTTCATTAAAGAATCATAGTATCGAGATTTCCAGTCAAGGGGATAAAGTAGGTAAATGCTTGCCTACTGTCATGGCTACGTCAAAATTACAATTAAACTACAGAACAACCAGCATTTAGAATCACCTGAAGTGTAGCTGAATGGAAGTTCTGTAGCTGAGGACATATAGGACAAGCCAACTCTAAACTGGTGGGGGGCTGGACATGCAGAACAGGTTGGTCCCAAAACCGTGTGTGGTGGTTGAAAATCAAGAGGGGTACCTCAGTTGTGGAGGTCCCTTCTGAGGAATGAGGGGTCCCAGCCGCACACCAGGCTCCTTAGCCCAGCGTTCAGGTGCCAAGAAGAGAAGTCCCATACTTTCTGGCTGTGAAATTCAGCAGGGATTGTGGCTGAAAGGGAGGGCTGCTGGAGTCCCAGGCATTCCTCATAAAAGGCCCACACATGAATTTACTTGTTGGTGGACTCAGTTGCTCTGAGCTCCAGCAGCTTGAAAGATGCCAGGGACACACAGGGAGGAACTGAATTGTTTGGCTTCAGGGTGAGGACTGTAGAGGCAGGCAGGTTTCTCCTAGACAGAAGTGCCAGCAGAATCCATTGTTTCTTTGTTATTCCTCCTTGCTCCTGTCCTGTAGATACAATTGGCACCATATCTGAGTCTCCATCAACCTGGCTAACTCTGGTCACTCTGCCTTGGTGATTCACTGAGACCCTGCCCCACACAACTTGTGGACCCGTTCAATTCGCTTCTAGTGGCTTTTCCATACAAAAATCTTGCCTTTTCTCATGTTGGGGACTTTCCTAAAATCTCTTAAAGGTTCATAAGACCCAAACAAGCAACATCTGGCTTTGGCATGCCCCTTACCTCTTGTCAAGCAGCCCCAAGCCGGGCACTAGCGGCAGTCAGCCTGTTCTCAGCTTGGCCTCTTGAGGCACCTTGAAGCCCAGTGAAGTTGATGGTCATCTACAAATTGCTTGGTGGCTTATGCCTCGTGGCCCTGGGCAGGGCATAGGCTGTAGCTGAACTTGGCCTGTTGTGGGGCCCCTACCCGGAGACCCCAGGGCTGGCATGCCTAGTGTCTGTCTTCAGTCTGAGTCAGAGCACAACCCTGCGTCACATCTGAGGCAAACACACCCAAAGGGCTGGGCAGGCACCAGAGCACTGCTAACACGAATCCTGCTCCACAGGGTCAGTCCCTGCACAGCTGCTCCTCTGCTGTAGTCTCTAGCCAGTCCTCACAACCAATTAGCCTGAGTGTCAGTCCCTCCCATTGACTTATAAACAGAAACCAAGGCTCAACTACAACAGGAGGGCATGTACAACTCATACAAGCGACACACCTGAAGCATCCGGCTCAGGTGACCAGGGAGATTGTGCCACTGGGCCCCACAGGACACCTACTACATAAGGTGTCTCTACTTAGACCGGGAAACATAGCAGGCCTGCCTAATACATAGAAACAAACACAGGGAGACAGCCAAAATGGCGAGACAAAGAAACATGTCCCAAATGGAAAAACAGAACAAAGCTCCAACAAAAGAAAAGAAAAGAACTAAACATAATGGAGACAAGCAATTATCAGATGCAGAATTAAAAATACTGGTTATAATGATGCTTAATAAACAGGGGAAAAGTAGATGAACTCAGTGAGAACTTCAACAAAGAGATAAGAACCATAAAAATGTAGGTAGGAAAACATGAAAAAGAACCAATCAGACATGAAGAATACAATACTGAAATGAAGAATACTTTAGAGAGAATCAAGAGTAGATCAGATGAAGCAGAGTATTGAATCAGTGATTTAGAAGATAAGGAAACACCCATTCAGAACAGCAACAAGAAAAAAGAATCCAAAAAAATGAGGATAGCCAAGGGGTCGCTGGGACAACATCAAGCATACCAATATTCGCATCATAGAAGTACCAGAAGAAGAGAGAAGAAAGAATTGAAAACCTATTGGAAGAAATAATGTCAAGTAAACTTCCCTAAACTGGCAAAGGAAATAGACATACAAGCCCAGGAAGTGTAGAGAGTACCAAACAAGATGAATCTAAAGAGGCCCACAAGACACATATAACATAACAGGTTAAAGACAATCTTAAAAAGAAGGAAGAAGAAAGCAATTAGTTACCTACAAGGGAGCTCCCATTGAGACTGTCAGCTGATTTCCCAAGAGAAACTTTTCAGACCAGAAGGCATTGACCTGAAATATTCAAAGTGTTGAAAAGCAAGGACCTACAACCAAGATTACTCTACCCAGGAAAGCTATCATTTAGAATCGAAGGACAGATAAAGACTTCCCAGACAAAAACAGCTAGAGGAGTTCATCAACACCAAACCAGTATACAAGGAATTTTAGAGGGATTTCTTTAAGAAGAATTAGTAGAAAAAAAAATTATATATATATATATATAAAATAAATACATATATCTGTAATAAAATGGCAGTAACTACCTATCAAGAGTTCTTTAAATGTAAATGAATTAAATACTTCAATCAAAAGATAGGGTGGCTGGATGGATAAAACAACAAAACTTACATAAACTGCCTACAAGAGACTCACTTCAGGTTGGAAGACACAGTAAAGGGATGGAGAAAGATATTTCATGAAAATGGAAACAAAACAAACAAAGCTGGGATGGCAAAATACTTAAACCTCACAAAATAAACTTTAAAACAAAGGCTATAACAAGAGACAAAGAAGGACTCAGTAATCTCACTGTATATTTATCCAAAGAAACCCAAAACATTACTTTGAAGGGACATGTGCATCTATATGTTCATTGTAGCATTATTTACAGTAGCAGAGACATGGTGGCAACCTGGGTGTCCATCAGTGGATGAACTTATAAAGAAGCAGTGGGGTGTATGTATGTATATATACAATGGAATATTAGCCATAAAGAGAATGAAATCTTGCCATCTGCAATAACGTGAATGGACCTAGAGGGTATTGTGCTGAGCAAAGTCAGACAGAGAAAGACAAATGCCATAACGATTTCACTTACATGAGGAATCTTAAGAACAAAACAACAACAAAAATCTGGAAACAAACTCATAGATACAGAGAACGTTTTGGTGGTTGCCAGATGAGGGGGATTGGGTGAGTGGGTGGAAAAGGGGGATTAAGAAGTACAAATTAGTAGTTACGGAATAGTCATGGAGATGTATAGTTTAAGGAGTATAGTCAATGTAATAATTATGTATGGTGTTAGACGGGTACTAGATTTATCAGGGTGATCATTTCTTAAGTTACATAAATGTCTAACTATGATGTTGTACACCTGAAACTAATATTGTGTGCCAACTGTAATTGAAAAATAAAACAATTATTATAAATAAAATCATATTTGCAAATAGAGATAATTGTGCCTTGTAATTTCTTTTTCTTGACAATGTTGAATAAAAGTGGTTAGAGTACATATCTTTTTCTCGTTCCAGTTCCTAGGGGGAAAATGTTCATTATTTCACTATTAAGTATGATGTTAGCTTTAGGTTTTTCATAGCTACCCTTTATCAATTTGAGAAAGTTCTCTTTAATCTTAGTTTGAGTGTTTTCAGTATGAAAGGATGTTGACTTTTATCATATGCCTTTTTTTGCATATATTGAGATCATCTGGGATTTCTCCTTTATTCTTTTATGTGTTGCATTACATTGATTTTCAAAATGTTAAACCAACCTTGCATTCTTGGGATAAACCTTATTTGGTCATAATGTATACTGTCCTTTTTGTATATTGCTAGATTTTATTTACTAATATTCTGTAAAAAGTTTTTTGCATCTAAGTTTATGAGAAACAATGGTCTTTAATTTTCTTTTTCTGTTACATCTTTGTCAGATTTTTGCATTAGGATTATATTGCCCCCATAAAACGTGTTTGGAAGTTTTCATTTCTCTATATCTGAATGAGTTTTGGAGCACTGGCATCAATTTATCTTAAATATTTGGTAGAATTCTCCAATGAAACCAATTAGACCTGTAGTTTTCTTTGTTGGAAGGTTTTGGTCAATTTAATATTTTAAATAGATATAGAGCTTAGAGATTTTATCAATTTCAGTCAGTTATAACATTCAAAGAATTTGTGTTGCCAAATTTGTTTGCATAAGGTCATTTATAATATTGTTTCATTATCATTGTATTGTCTGTAAAAACTGATGAGATAAACTTATTTTTCATACTGATAATTTGTGTTTTTTCTGATTTAGCTAGGGGTTTATCATTTTAGTTGATACTTTCAAAGAACCAACTTACAGCTTTAATTTTCTTTGTTTTCCATTTCATTGATTTCTACTCTATCATCTTTCCTTCTACTAATTTAGTGTTTACTTGTTTATTAATTTTTTTATTGCTACGTATTACACTACTTTAAAACTTAGCAGCTTAAAATAACCATTTATTATTTCACAGTTTCTGTGGGTCAAGAGTCCAGGTGTGGATCAGGAATCTGGGCATGGCTTAGCAATGTTCTCTGGCCCGGGATCTCTCATTTGGCTTCAGTAAAGATGTGGGCTGGGGCTATGGTTTTGTGAAAGGCTTGACTGAGAGGATCTACCAGACTTGCTCGTGTAGTTGTTAGCAGGATTTGGTTCCCTGCAGGTTGTTGGACTGACATCTCCCTCAGTTACATAGGGTAACTTATAACATGGCAGTTAATTACTATCAGACAGCAAGTGAGAGAGCAAAAAGGGCAAGCAAGTTGAAGTCAGAATCTTAAAAATCTAATTTGGGAAGTGTTATCTCATCAACTTTTGTTGTATTCTGTTTGTTGGAAGGAAGTCAGGAGACCAAACCCCTGCTCAAGGGCAAGAGTTTACACAAGGGCACAATGTACCTGGAGACTGGGATCATTAAGAGTCATCTCAGAAACTGCCTTCCACATTTACCTTTTCATTTTCTAGCCTCTTAAGGTGAAACTTGAGTCCAATAGTTATAGATTTTTCTAATGTAAGAATTTAAAATATAAATTTCCCTCTAATCACTGTATTAGTTGCATTCTTCAAATTTTAAGGCGTTATGTTCCTCTTATCATTTAGTTCGGTATTTTTTTAATTTCCTTTGTGATTTCTTTCTTGACCTATGGATTGTTTAATTTCTCAATTCTTGGATTATCCTAGATATCTTATTGTTGATTACTAATTTAATTTTATTGTGGTCAGAGGACATACTCTATTTCATGTCAGTCCTTTAAAATTTACTGAGACTTTGTTTTCTGGCCCAGCATTTGCTCTGTTTTGGTGAATGTTCTTGAAAAAAATATGTTCTGAAATTGTTAATTATAATGCCAATTAAATCAAATAGTTGATAATGTTGTTCAGATTATATCTTTTATCTCTTATATTTTATATTTTCATTAATGTATATTTCTTATTCCTTATATCCATTTACTTTCAACCGGTCTGTCTTTATATTTAAAGTATGTTAATTATAGACAGTATATATTCAGATGCTGCTTTTTTAGCTTTAAAAGAGATACTTTCTCTCTTAATCTAACCCATTAATTTATATTGATTCCTCAAATTCAAATTCAGGGTTTTTACTTAACCTTTTTAATATTGCTTCTGTATATCATTGCGTCCATAACTACGTTTCTTATTCTTAAGGACCTAGGAGATTTTAGAATCAGAATATTACATAATTACTTGCTTTATCCTATAGTATGCATAAATAGTCTGAAAATAATAATGCAAACACTAAAATGATTACTGAAAACAGTTAAAAATATGTTGCACATGCTTTTCTATAGTTTTGCTCTATTATCCTTGCTCCATTATCAGGGGATGTAGCCATTGCATATCTTCTCTTACAAACTTTATTTAGTTTAAGTTCTATAAGTATATGTGTGTTAGACAGTCCCCAGACCTGATTACCATATATTCCTTCTCTTCATGTGTATGTATACTACACCATTTATCAAAAGGTGGAGCCTGTTTTCCTCCCCTTATATTTGAGTTGGTCTTGAGAATGGAATGTGGCAGAAGTTGTACTGTGTAACACCTGAGCCTTCAGATATCTGAAAGTTTCACTGTCATGCATTGGGAACTATCTCTCTTAGAATCCAGCCTCTTAGAATCTTTTAAGAAATATTGTGGAGTGAGAAACAAGGCTGGTCAGCAGTCCACAGTGAAACTCTCAGCCAGTACCCATTGCCAGCTGAGTGACAGAACTATCTTGGATATTCCAGTCTCATGAAGCCTCCAGATGACTAAATTTAGTTAACACACAGAATCACTAGAAATAAAAAGTGATTGTTATTTTAAGCCTCTGAAGTTTGGAATAGTTATCAGATTTTCTACAGCAATAGATACCTGAAATCATTATTAATATCTACAACTCTCACTTCTGTTGCAGATGCTCACTGCTGTTTCTTATATTGATATCTCTCTACTTATTTTGGTGGTCTGTCACCTGTTCTTTAGAGTTTACTCAGAATGATGTCTTGGAAACAATATTCCCTAAAAAACTGTAACAGTAACAGTTGATACCTTATTCTTAGAAGTCTGTTTGACTGGATGTAAAATCTTTGGTTTTCATTTTCTTTCCTGAGTATTTAAAAAGTTATTTCATTTTCTTTTAGTAAAATCTGTTAAGGTTGTAAGTCTGATGGTTATCTGATTTTCTTTCCCTTGGTCTTTCTTCCTCAATGTCCAAAAGATTCTTTTTCCTGTTTTATTAGTCTGTATATTCTACTAGAGTATGTCTTGTTTTTAGTTCCTCTAGTTTGATTTTTGCAGATAAATGATATGCCTTTTTCTTTATACAATTTCAGATCTTTTATTTTAGAAACATTTTCTTGAATTATAGTTTTTAGTATTCTTTTTTCTTGCTTTTATGTATATTGGAACTTTGTCTTCTAAATTTGTCACTCTCTTTTTTTGTGGTATAATATACATTAAAATTTACCATTTTAACCATTTTTAAGTGTGCAGTTCGGTGGCATTGAGTACTTTTATAGTGCAACCATCACCACTGTCCATTTACAAAACTTTTCATCATCCTAAATAGAAACGCTGATCCATTTAAATAACTGCCCATTCTCACTTTTCCCCAGCCTCTGAAAACTGTCACTTTCTCTTGAATCCTTTTAGAAAGATGTACCTTCATTTCTTTTTGCTTTTCAAATAATTCCTCCTTTAATCTTTCATTTCTATTAAGGCAGGAATTAGGAAACTTCTGTTAATGGCCAGACAATAAACATCTCAGGCTTTGTGCTCTATTGTTGTCTCTGTTTCAGTTGTTTCAACTACTTAGCTTTGTTAAGTAGTATCCATTGGTTATATGTCAATAAAACTTGATAAAAAAACAGGTGATGGCGGGATTTGGTGCATGGGTCATGGTTTGCTGAGTTCTGTTATAATGCATTATGCTTGGTACTTCTTTTTTTTTTTCAGTTTTGTTTTCCTTTTTGTTTAGTCTTTTGAAATGATTTTTTCTTTTAAATTATTTCCTGAGTTCTGCCATCCTGTTTCTAATGAGGATATGTGCTATTCTTTATAACTTACATCATTTTCATATTGTCTCTTAACTAGTTTTGAAATAGTGGATCATTATTTTATCTTTTATGGACATTTTATGGTATATGTTATCTGTAGGGATGTGATTCTGCTAAAATTCTCTGTAAGAACTTTGCGTGGGATTTGACCTCAATTTTTTTCCATTGTTCATTTTTATAGAAATTAATTGCTAAATAATTTCAAGGATAAAAATAGAGGTCTGAGATCTTGGGGGTAACTTGTCCTTTCTTGTGCTTCTTATTTTGGGCATGGAGCTCTGACCTAGAATAGATGAAGTTTCTCAGTTTAAACTATGAAACTTTATATCAGTTTATATAGCTTACATGCCATTTTCTAGGGCACCTTAACCAGAGACATTCTGCCAAGGGAATTTTATAGATAAGGTGTCTTCCCCCAGTTTATTTATGTAGTTTTGCTTTGACAAGTTTAGTCTAGTCACCTGCCTTCTGTTCTCTCCTCGGGGTCATTCCCTTCCTTCCTAAGGAACTGAATAGATTGCAGAATAGGTGTGCTCCTTCCTTCCAGACCTGAGGAGATTCTTTGGGAGATAGAAGGCATGCCATAGAAAGCCAGATTGTGAGCATAAATATGTTTTTTAAATGGAATTTTAAGCCCATGAGAAGGAAGGTAATCAAGGAATTTAAGTGATGCTAAGAAAATGCATTTAATTGTAGTGTTAGATTTTGGAAAAGAATAAACATCATCATGAGTCTTGGGATGAAATGCAGGTGAAAACATTAGAGTAGCTTATTAACATATTTAATAGCCTGCTTTTGCTTCATGGACAAAGAAACATTTTGGGTAATTGATTGTACAAATGTAGTAGAGACAGTTGTAGAGACAAGTGTCTCTTAAATTCTTATTTGTCCCCTATGCCAGGGCCCTTGAAGTTACTTTGGCTTATATTTATTCTTCTGACAGGTGGAATGTAACCCTGATTTTGGGGGCCCTAATGCCTTATATTATCAATATGGATTCATAATAGGAATTGAGTTGGATGGGGTTTTGGGAATTTCTACTAAAGCCTAGGTTCTCAGGCTAACATTAAGGGTTATTTTCTAAAATTCATTTGATTTCAAGTAATTGATGCAAGTTATGAGTGTTTTGTTTTTGTGTGCCTACTGGGTTTTCCTTTTAAGGCTTCATCAGATCTCCAAGATTGTTTTTCCCAATTGTTAGTTGCTGGGGTTCTTTGTCAAGTGGAAACTTGTTTTGTCTGTTCAGGTATCTTGTGTATAGAATTAAAGCACTGTGAGCTTAAACTTTTTGTTTGTTTGTTTTTGAGGCTGTTTTCTCCAAAACTTTTCTGTGTGTCAGCCCCTGTTGAATTTAGACTAATGATTTTTTTAATTGTAGAAAGGAGGAATAAAGTGATGTAAAGTTTCCTCTCCCTCATGCCCTTTTGGTGTAATACAAACTAATGGTTGGTGGTGGTTGTTTGTTGGTTTGTTTAGGCTTGCAACTTTTTTTTTCCTGTGGTAGACTTAACAAAAAAGTTAAGAGGCTTTAATAGATTATTTTTGTTAACTACAAACTGAAAAGTTGTTTTAAATTTACTGGTTGACCAAAAATCTTAAAACTGAAGTCCTGTATCATCAAGTATAATTTAAAAATGACCTAAACCAGAAAAAATAAATAAATAACCTAAACCTCATAACACCCAGTTATAATGCTTTTGAAAACCTAGGATATGTATATGTGTTAAATAGACACTGAAAAGATGTCTTCATTCTGATATATTTACCAACTATAGAAACCATTTTGACATCCTCATCCATCTTTTTGCAGTTTTCTATTTCCAAAAGCTCAGGTTGTTCTTATGTTGATTACAGAAGCTTGTTTTCTTTAAAGGAAGAAATGATATGGGATTATACTTAATAAACACATTTAGTTCTTTTTTTCTGATGTCTTGAGAACACATGCCAAGCCATGTTTTTCATTGTTACAGGAAGATATTTTCATTTGGAAAAAAATAAAACAAAACTTTGGACTAATTTAAAAACTTATAGTAAGCTGTTAGAAACTTGGTTGCCCCTTCTCCCCCGCCCCCCCCCCCCCCAAATCCACAAAACTTAACAGTTGGAAGGTGTTACTGTTATCCTACTAGAATTTTATGAAAGCTAATAGAATTGAAGTATGTAATAAGAGCTTAGTATTTAATTTAGTGAGTTGTTCATAGTATGTGCTTAATAAATGTTTGAGTAAGTATAACTTTGTAAGTTAACACGGTGATTTCTGATTTTCTGACTTTCTTAAATGTGTAAATAATAATTCTTATGTATTAGTCTAGTCCTTTGTCGTCGAAGTGCTTTCCCTGCTCTGTTGACATATACATGAATGAATTTAGTTTTGCTGTTGTTAGTAAAGAATAATATAAAAACTAACAAAAATAGCAACAACTGCCTTGGAGTGATTTTTGTGCTTTCCCTATGTAATTTTACTTAAACTTTACAGCAACTATATGAGGTAGGTTTTAACTATTTTATAGATGAAGAAACCGAGATCTGAGATTAATGTCTTATTCAAGGTCACATGTGATCGAGCCAGGTTTAAACCCATATTTGGTTGTCCTAAAATAATTTAGCCCATGCTACTCAAATAGAAAGTTGATAGCAATGAGAAACACTTTTGAATCATTTTGTAATTTAGTAGTTGTTATTGCTTTCTCAAATTTACTTAATGAAAATAAAAGTATTAGTACAAAATTTGGAAAGTATAGTAAAAAGTAATCCATTATCTCACTACTCCAAGGCAGCTAATGTCGTCATTTTGACTTATTTTCCTCCAGCACTTTTCCTGGGTATTTAAAATAAGGCAAAACTGCATATAGAGCCTTTCTTAAACTATTGACTAAGATTTGATTGAAACTATGTTTTTTAGTAAGTAAGATATTGGAACATTTGCGATTATTAGAATGTTGGACTCTGATCTTTTGATCAATTGCTTTATAACCATAAAAAGTGTGATTGGAAGTAATCTTTGAAGAACCTCATAATTAAATGGAGGAAGATAGTTTAGCGACTCCTTTCTTTAAAAGACTACTTAAAATTGTTAGAAAATCTCGAAGATAAACTGCTGTGTGTTTTGATTCATGGAAGCAGTCAGGAAAAAAAGGAACATTTGAATAGTAAATAAAACATATGGGAGACACAATTTGAAAATACTTAATGCTCCTGAACTGACCCTTAAAAATGATTAAGATGGTAAATTTTGTGTTACAGATATTTTACCACACTTTAAAAATTTTTAAAGGGGGTATCTATCATAGTGGGCGTTTTGGTCTCTCTATTGTCATAGAACTCATTTCTTAGTATTACCAGCATGAAATATAGAAAATCGCTTATTCAATAGAGTGAATTTTACTGATATGTTGAGGATACCCTTTCATCTCTTCTGTAATTCATATTTCTGAGAGTAAATGTGGTCATTCTTTGGCAGTATGAAACTAAGTATGAATGGAGCGTTTATAGAAATTAAAAGGAATTTAATTAACATTCACTAAGACAACTCCATAGTGTGTTTTTCCCCTTTGGTCTGTTTCTCAGATATCTGACACGATCCCTAAGGTTTTATAGTAGTTCAGTAATGAGCCAATAAATATAAGTGCTATGAGGAGGAAGATGGTGAGAATGATGTTATTTCCTGCCCCTGAGGAAGTTTGTAGTCAAAATGCAGTGGTTCTTAAATTTGCTGATCTCAGGACTCTTTTATACTCTTAAAAATAATTGCTAGAACTTTTATGTGGAGTATGTTTATGGAAATTTATCATTGGGAATTAAAACTAAGAAATTAAAAAAATGACACTGAACTCTATTATGCGTTAGAGGTAAATCACACTTTTACTGAGAAGTAAATATTTCCTAAAGCAAAGATTAATGAGAAGAGAGGGATTATTTTACACTTTGCAAATCACTTTAATATCTGACAATAGAAGACAGGTGAATTCTCATTGCTTCTGCATGCCATTGTTCTTTATCACTTGTATTGAAGTATATGGAGACAGACCTGCTTTAAACAGATACATAGTTGGAAAGAGAAAGAATCTTTTAATAGCATTTTCAAGTAATCTTAGATATTTTTTTGACACTACACTAGAAGTTGATAAAATAGTATTTTCCTAAAAGTTATTTGCAATGTGGAATCTGAAGCCATATCGATAATTTTTTACACTTTTATGTTTATCTTGCATGGATGGATCTTATACCTATTCATATTTTGAAAATTTCTTAGTTTACTGAGCTTTACATCCTTCCAAATGTTGGCATGTTTCATTTTATAATAAGCATATTTGTTAATATCACCACCAGTCTTATCAAAAAATATTTAAGTATTGGGAAACTTTTAAGCTTATGGTGATGGATGCAAATTTTAAAAAAATTTTATTTTTGTTCAAAAGCTCAGATTTTATCATTGGGAGAAAATACTGATTGTGTTCCTTGAAGTGACAAACTCACATTGTTCATTCTCAAGAAAATGTCTGCCAAATACATGGGTCAAACTGAGCTCAAACAAGTGCATAAGCGTTGTTCCTCAGGACAGCCATATATGGTGTGTAATGGAAGTGCTTAGTGTGTACTTCTCATTTTGTTACAAGAATATTAATATTAATAAAATTATTATTTACATTTTCATGAAGGACATTCTTAAGTGAAACTGGGGGCCTTTTTCTTTTACCTTGTTTAACTATGAGAGTCTGGTGATGAAGAATACAATGACTAATGGTACACTTCGGTGCCACTGTCTTGGTTCATGCCAAGGTGTCAGAAGTTTTATCTGCCATTGCTTTTTTGTCATCAAGAACACCATAAAACACATTTTCTAAACGACCAACCCACGGTGTTATAAAATCAAGCACTATCACTGTCTTAACAGTAAAAAAGGCAAAATGTGGCTTAGTATTATTTCATAAATAGTTTTGACCTCTTAGACCCCCATAGAGGGAGGGTCTCAGGGACCATGAGGGGTCCACAGATCACACTTTGAAAGCTGCAAATACAAGTGGTTCTTAATTTTGTTAAGAGTTATGAGACTCTTTAAAAGATATGGACATTTTCTCCAGAAAGATATACTTAAACCAAATTTTACCTGTAAGTTTCGAAGGATATAAACATCCAGAAGCACTAGAGCTATTAAAACAGGTTGCTAGGCCACACTCCCCCATTTTTTTTTTTTTTCAGTTGGTCTGGGGTAGAGTCTGAGAATTCACATTTTTAACAAGCCCCATCAACATACTGTTGTGATGCTCACTTTGAGAGCAATGATGCTTAACCCTAGGCCAATCAAATCACAGGAGTAGGGATAGGGCTTTTTATTTAAAAACAAAAAAACAAAAAACTTCTCTGGTGATTTTTCATGTGCAGATGGGGTTGAAAATCATTGCTCGAGGACACATGGAACCCAGGTTAAGACTCCTGAGTCTAGTAAGATTAAGAACATCTGGTATTTGGACAACCTTTTATAATTTAATAAGTATTTTGACAATTGTTGCTCGCTACTTATAAACTTATAAGGTAGTTACTATCTCAGAGGAAAAACTGGCTTGGTATTCATGAAGCTACAGCCTTATAGGAGCTCTGGGCTTTGAGTCTGTGAAATGAACTAAAAGAGTAATTACTGAATGTCTTTTTCCTTTGAGTTCTAGTTGATTTGGTTAATTCATTATGCTGTTTAATATTACCCTCTCTACTTCCAAAGTAAAAGTAACTTTATACTAAGTCCAATGTTGAAATAAGAGAGGTGGACTAAAAACTGAAATTTCAAGTCTTTTTAGCTTGTTTTTTCTAATTTCCAAAATTGTCGTATAACTGATATTTATCTACATTTGGCAGTTAACTGATATCCAAGTTCATATAACAGAAATTTTGATTATGCCACTTTTATAGGGAACAGTCTTGGCCTTCTTTCTGACATACATAATTTAAAGGCATTTTAGTTCTGATATATTGGTTTTGAGGATAATCCTATTCCTCTTCGTGATTTTTGTGGCAGAACATTAATTGATTCTCTGTTATTGCTTCTTCAGCATATCTATTCCTGTTTCTCTGAACCATTCTGAACCTTTTTTTAGATAATTGCATATATAACCTGATCATATCTCCTTTGATTATACTGTCCCTTGTCCTCCTTGAAATAGTTATTCCTATCCTTTTGTCTTGTTAACTGTTTGTTTATAAGTTTACATTAGCTCAAAATATCTCTTCCTTAGGGAAGCTTTCCCAGCCTCATTTAAGTTTACATTGCTGTCTACTCTTTGTAGCCTATACATTGTAATTATTTGTTAGAATGTTTATTGTTCAGTATTGCTTGAGGCAGCAGTAGATTTTTACTGAGTTAATTCATGATATGTAGCTACACACACGTACTACTGAATTAGTTTTTCATCATGCTGAATTGTTCTTATGAGTGTACTTTCAACTAGGATCTTTTTGTGTTTAGCTTTGAGATTTTACATATCTGAGATTATTTTAATTTTACACTTACATGTAAATAAAAAGTTGGCTAGATATGAAATTAAACATCTAAATGCTTTTCCTTAAAATCGAGAAGGTTGACTTCCATCTAAAGTCAACTGATTCCTGTTATTTTCAGGTGACCCATGTTTTCTTTCTGAAGGATTTAGAAGTTTTATAGCCTTTAATACTGCTAGACTTCACTATAATGTGTCTGTTCATTCTGTCTTCATGAACTCTTAGTAAGCTGAAATTTTACCTTTTCCTTTAATTATGAGGAGCCCTGTCATTACTTCTACATGTTTCCTCTCTTCCTATCTTTTCTCTTCTCTGTCTCTCATCCTTTCTCATCCTATCTCTTCTCTCATCCTTTCCTTCTGTTTATTCCTTTCAGATACTTTTTGGGAGAGTTCTTTAACCTGATTTCTCAGGAATTTATTCTTTGTTTCCATTACTATATATAATCAATTCATTGTGTTTTTATTTGTCCTATTATATTTATCATGACAATATTTCTAGTTGGTTTTACTTGATAGATTTTTGTTTTCATGTCATGTTTTCAATATTCTTCATTTTTTTTCTCTAGCAACATTTAATTCGCCAATTTTAAATGTCATTTTTTGGTCTATTAATTCTGCTTTTGTTTTGTTGTTCTGTCATGGTGCTTGCACTCCTTAGACATCTCATTATTTTCCGCTGTGAGTTTATATTCCCTGGGAAATAACAGCTATTTGGGCCAATATTACATTTGTACAAGAGGAAGGGTTTTGATTGGGGTCGGGTTTAGAGATGGTGAAAGGCTATTTTCTAGCTTTTGGTCCTCCAAGAAGTTTGAGGCCAATAGGGACATGCCTCAAAGTAGAGGGATTCTGGATGGTGATTTTTGCTCAGCTGCACCCTAGTCGCTCAGGATTTCTCTGACCCTTTTCTAAGTGCTTTCTCCGTCCTTGTAAGTGCCTAATTGGGAGTCTACCTGTATTTTGCTTCCTACCCCAGCTAAGGTTTATTTGCTTTGATATTAACCCGCTTTTGGCACAGGAGACAATGGGACAATGTTAAGGAGAAAAAGGACTCAGAAAACTTTCCTCTGGCCTGTCTTCTGTCTGGAATATCTGATCTTCAGCTCTTAAGTTGATGTTTCTTCTCACAGTGGCACCCAGCCTTTTCTTCTTCTTCCCCAAGGAGGAATGATATCTTACAGTGTTGTTTTAATTTTTGTTGTTGTTGTTTGTTTTGTTTATTTTTAGCTGGAATCTGGGATTCCTTACCCTTTTGCTTCTGGTGGTTTCTCGATGAGTTTGAGGAACACACACATTTGTGACTATACTTGCTAATTAAATAACTTTTTTATCTAAGCACAAATGTTTTCCTATCTAAATCAGGTTCTATAAAATGGAAAAGTTAATCGGAATCTGCCTTTGGCAAATGGAAAACATGCAATTTTATTGACTATAAAAGTCATTTTGTGGTTTGTTTTCTAAATCGTTATTTTGGAAACAACAGGGAATATACTCCCTGTTGCTTAACAGTGACTACTGATCTAATGAAGTGTGAAATAGTTCTTTATTTAAAGGGTAATATAGTTAGAATTGAAATTCGAAGAGGAAGGAATAATGACTTTGAGTATTAAATAGAAATGTATGTTTCTTTGTCATAGAACGTTTATTATAAAGTAAGCAGAACTCCGTTACTTGGTATCTTGTGGTTCTGTGTATATTGGACTGCATGAATTTTTGTATACTTTCCGGAATATAGAAAACTCTTGACATTTTTAAAGAATATGTCACAAGATGTTCCCCAAACCCCAGATGAGGGAAATTATAGTGTGTCTTTTCTTCGGTAAAATTCAGTAAAACTGAAAACTTTAGAAAATTTTAGAAGATAGGCCTGTGCAAGAAAGTAGAATTAGAAAATCACGTTGAGATGGGTCTGCTCTTCTCTAATTTTGAGACTGCCTCCTGCACATCAGCCAGGATACAGATTTGATTCAGATTTTTAATATAGTAAAATTATAAATTACAGTGCTTAATGGACCTTTACAGATGCTCACAGATGTCTGGAACTACCAGTGTTGAATTGGTGAAAGATGAGTCTTTTGGCCAGGAAAGAAAAATTACTTTAAAGATCTTATAGCTATTATATAAATGTGTTGTAGCTGAATTTTGTTTCATTGAAAGTAACTTTATTGTCATTTATTGTTAAGAGTTTTTATTTGTTTTTTATTCGAGTGTAAGTGGATTGATAATGCTTAAGAAAGTAAGTAGGTCAACCTAATATTTTAGTCGTCCGCTATGGCGAAGTAACTGCTTGAGCTAAAGCCGACTCAATCTAATATTTTAGGTTCTAGTTTTCCCTAAAGTTTTTAGAGAGAATAATGAACAAATCACGTCTGTAACCAAGTACCTTTTTTATCTTTCTCAGCTTACCTTCTGTGATTTCCTTTATGTCAAGAAAATATATATATTTATAAGACTTCATGGATTGTTTTTCTAGACAATCCCAAGATTATTTTAGTGTCACTTTGAGTATCTTTTGGGTATAATCTTGTTATATTTAGGGGAAAAATTAAAAATAAATAAATATAGAAGATGTAATATAAATTTTCTCATTGGGTATGTAAGTGTAGGTCAATGGATTTAGAAGTTCAAATGATACACAATGCTAGTGGCTTTGCTGACAGTCCAATTAGACTGAAAAATATCTTTGAGCTGTGACTTCGCTACCGTAAATAAAAACATCCCTTTAAAATACTGCAAACACTTTAGGTTTTTCTTCTTTTATTAAATTTTAAGACTCATAGTTGTTAGTTACAAGATTTAGTATTGACCAAGGATGTTCCTTTGAAGTTTTAATTTTAGGCAGCAAAATGCTGAACATAAGAGAAACAATTTTTTGTCTCTAAACTCAGACCTGGTGAATAGATACCAGTGACCTCACATTTGATACTGAAACATTTTTGAATAGCCTTAATTGAAACTAACAGTAGAATAAGTATATTAGGGTTAGGTTATTCGTTATGAATTTAGTTTTTCCTCACAGTATCAGCATATAATGCTTTCCACATAGTATATTTTGAAATTTTTTTGTATATGTGTAATAATTATTAGGTGAAAGAATGTGCTGAAATTTACAAAATAGGTTTATATTACTTAGTTTAGTAATTGGAGAAGAACAATTCATCAGAGTCAACTTTTTATTGCTATTTGTTTGCCCTGACCCTTTCCCAAATGGCACCTCCATAAACTGAGTTGCTTAAGCCAGGAACCTCGGAGCCAGTCATTCTGGCTTTAAAACCTATCTCAGTTTTCTCTTTTTTGATGCATGTATGCTGCCACTATCCTATTCCAAACCACCATCGTCAGTTCTTGCCTAGACTATGGCAAAATTTTTCTTAACTTGTCTCTCATTTTGCTTTTGACCCTGTCCAACCTACTTTTTACAGAGCCACTGATAATCCTTTTTAAGACTTGAATGGGATCAAGTAATTTCCCTTACAAATGATTTTCTAGGTACATGTAATAAAATCCATACTTCTTACTAATGACTTTACAAAGCTGTGGCAGATACCATTGGTTATCCACCCAAAATTTATTTTCCCTAACATCTTAGATTTTGTTCAGGCAGCAAATCTGTGTAGTCAGCTATAAAAGACTTAATTTTCTAGACTTTTTGAGTAGCTGGACAGTTGACATATTTTTGACTTTGAGATACAGGTGAAAGTATCTGGAGAGGCTTCCTTAATAATAAAAAGGCTAAGAAAAAGCCTTTTTCACCCTTTGCCCTCTCTCCCTTCCTGTTTGGGAACCTGAATGAAAATCATCAGGTTTGGAGGTGTAGCACTCTTCTGTGACTAGGAGGTGACAAGCAAGTGGAAGAAAGCTTAAACATGCTACAGAGGCCATAGTGGAAAGATTTTTAAAAGGGATCTTAGTGCTGTTGTTAAACTACTGCACCGGCCTGCATTGCCTTAACAAGAGAAGGTGTGTGAAACATGTGAATCTCTACATTGTCTTTAAGTCTCCACTAGTTACTATTGTTACTTGCAGCTGAATGTGTTCCTAAATGATGTAAAGTCCCTACATGATCTAACCTTTGCCTATCTTTCTGACCTCATCTTATCATTCCTACTGCTGACTGTGCTCCAGCCAGGATAGCTAGCTTACAAACCATTGCTTAAATCCAAACTCCTTGCTTAGGACTCAGAGTCTCCACATGACCTGTTTACTGATCTCCCCTAGTGTACCACTACCCTCTCCATCCCCAGAGTAACAACAACTTTAACATACCCAATAGTCCTTCATGAATATGGACAAGATGTTAATGGAGAAAAACACAAAATAGAATTTAATGGATATGAATTGAAGGAGACGTATATACATAGATTAGAAAACTCAGTATTATAAATTTGTCACCTTTTCCAGAATTCTACTCATTAAGCTTGTAAAACAATTGTTAACAGTTTTCTTCATGAAAATTGAAGATATTCATATTGAACATCAAAAAACTATAATGGCCAAAATAATTTTTTAAGAGAAACAAAGTGGATTGACACTGCTCTGCTGGATATCTATGCTTATTTTTTGATTAAACAGACAAACTGATCAAAGAGAAAAGATATGAAAAAACAAAATTAGATCTCCAGCTCACACCATACATAGACGTAGATTAAAGATATAAATGTGAAAGCAAAATTATGAAGTTAATCTAGAAGGATATATAGGTACAGTGTAGGACTAGGGCAAATATCTTAAAGATCACATAGGTAAAGATTGATACATATTGTTCTGTTAAAGTTTAAATCTTGTATGAAATCAAACACACTATGAACAGAGTTCAAAGACAAGCCATAAACAGAGAATATATTTATAACGCATATAAACAACTCAAGATCGATGTTCAGAATATGTGAAGAACTACAAAATAAGAAAAAGACAAACAGAAAATTGGGTCAAGATAGTGAACCGATAGCCAACAGATGAAATTTGAATGGTCAGTAAACATATGAGTAGATATTTAGATCAATTTGCATGGGTTCAACTATAAGTATTCTAAAACTCAGCTAACAGAAGCTTGAAGCCTAAGGACAGTTATTGTCTGCTTGACAAGTCTAGAGGTCGGAAGTTCAAGAGTTGAGTATTCTGTGAGCACAGTAGGGTTCTATGCCAGTATTACCATAATTCTCTTGACCTTCCCATCACGGTATCAGTGGCTCAAATGTTGTAACTTTATATGAGAATTTTCTAAAAGTAGAGTAGTAAGGAGAGAGGAGAAAGGGGCCTTCTTTGCATACTTTCTTTTAGTGGTGAGAAAAATCCAGAAGCTTCTAGACTCTAGACTTTTCCTTTTGTCTCATTGCAATCACTGGCAGAGAGGAATGAATCACCTTTCTAGGTTCTAGTAATCAGGATTTACTCCCTGGACTGGGGAAAGGATTACCTAAGAGAAGGTAACCTTAGCATATTACTTTCTGTCTAATTCCTGAGTAAAATTGAGTTTATTTGCCAGCAAGAAAAGGGGATATTTGCCACAATTATTAGCCTCTCACTAATATAGGCTGAACCAAATGATATTGAATATGTATATAATATATTCTAATAACATGGAATGTGAAATATGTAATGTAAAATATGTTAATGTGAAGTACATGGAAGGATATAATTAAACAACATATAAATATATAAACTCGTGTTTAAAAACACATATGAAAAGTATAAAAATGTGCATGGGTGTAATAAACATTGGCTTTATGTAATGGTCTCACTGGGGAAGAAGGTAGATGACTAAGATTAAGAGAGATTTCAATTGTATTTATTATTTCATTTTCAAAAGAAAATGCAAATATCTGAATCAAAATGTAAATAACATTCTTATTTTTTGTCTCTGCTTATAAATTTATAAGTTTATAAATTATATTAATTTATAAAGGATGGAGAAATGAGTGTTCTCAAGCATTTTGGTTGAAAATGAAAATTGATAGAATGAATTAGAGGACAGTTTGGCAACATAGAAATTTTAAATGTATGGCCTTTGACCTAATACTTCAGCTTTGAGGAATTTATCTTAAATGAAGAACTGGACAAATATACAAAGATACATGTACAAGGAAATTTATTTTAACTTTTGTTTTTATAATGGCAGAAATCTTTTTTTGTATAATGATGAAACCACCCAACTAAGTAAATTATGACATATCCATGTAATGCAATGTTAAATATCCATATGAAAATGATACATACATTTTTAATTTTTACCTGAAGAAAAATCTGTGATATTTGAAAAGCAAAATGGCAGAAAAAAGACATGTTTAAATACCCACACACACATACTTGCAAAGAAAGAAATATGTAATCATAATCATCAAAATGTTCATGGTAATTATCTGTGGAGTTGACATTACAGATGATTTTCCTTTATGAAAACTTGGTGTTTATCTATTTTAAATATTTCTGATATTATCACTGTTGGAAAAACCTTTAAATCTGTTTTCTTTTTATAAATTAAAAATATAAAATGAAAACTGCTTACTTACTATTTTGGCCTAATTACTATGAAGTAAATAAACATTATATATATAATCAATAAATTATTATTTGAGGCCATACTGTATAATGAGGTACTATTCTAGGTAATGGAGATATAGACATCTCATAAAAAAGGGGACCTCTTTTCATGGACTATCTTGAGTAGGAGAGGCATAAAAGGCAAATAACAAATAAATAAACAAGGTCCATTCAGGGAGTGATTGAATACAGGAGGACAGTAAAACTGAGTGATATGGAAAACAATGATGGAAGATTATGTGTGTGAGCGTGGGTGACTTTAAATTGAGTAGACAGAGTCTTAGTTGCTTATCTTTGGGCTGAGAATTGGGTGACAGAAGGAAGATCTAGGTCCCAGGCCTTTAGGCAGAGCACATAACAAGTGCAAAATCCCTTAGTTTGTTCTATTCAGGGAACAGAAAATGAAAGACAGGGTGAGTGAAACTTCATGAGAGGTTTGAGAGGTGAGAGGGGCCAGTTCACCCAAAGCCTTGTAGGTCATAAGGAGTTTGCAGTAAAATTTTATATGTGTTATGGGAACCCATTGCAAGATTTTAAGCAGGGAAGCAACTTAATCTGATATATGCCTTGAAAAGATCATTCTGCTTACTCTTTATGGATGAATTGTAGGATAGCAGATGTGACAGCAGAGAGAGACCAGCTAGAAGGTTATATGCTGAAGTCCAACCAAGAGATCATGGTACTTGAAACCAAGGTGGTAGCACTGGGGAGTAGACAGAGTTGAGATATGTATTTAGAATTACAGTTCATGACTATCAGAACTGAGCGAAAGGATCCCTCAACAGTAAAATGAGGATAGTGATGTCTCTCGCAGGGTGTTACAACAAGGAGCCAATGCGTGTCAGTCATTTGGGATTACCGTTATTATTGTTATTTTTATTGTTGTCAGGGGTAGGGTATGTACATTGAGCAAAAAGAATTTTTCTGTAAAAGTTAAATTATACTCTTGTATACTTCTCAGATTGGAAGTCTGTTACAGCAATTACTGTATGTTGGTAAAAATTAGAACACTACATTGTCTTAATTTTTAGTGACCTTTGCTGGATCAGAGAAAGGTTGTTCATTGATTTCTCTTTCGTATTTTATAAAACCGAACCATAAGTATTTGTATAAACAACAACATTATTCCTTTTAAAAATTGTAACTGCATTCCGTGACCATCTATCAGCTACTAATTTGTACTGCTTTAACCCTTCACCCCTTTCTCCCAGTGCCCCAACTCCCCTCCAATCACCAGATTGTCCTCTATATTTCATTTCACCACATTCTTGATAATACTGAGCATTTTTGTTTTGTTTTATATTTTAGATAAAAAATTTTAGTAAAAAGTAAACATACTTTGCTCTTTTGCTTAAAGTTATAAAGGATACTTTTTAAAATGCTAATAAGTTATGAAGTATCTTAGCTTAACTGTATTTATTAGGGAAGAAAGGAAATTCTTAAACATGTTAATGTATTGTTTAGGGAAATATGAATTTGCACCTGGGCTTTATTCATACTATAAAGAGGGAAAATCATAAAATCTTTATGGATAAAGAAGGTGCCTATGGCACAGGGGAAGAATAGAATTGTGATAGTAGGGGAAGAAAGACATTGATGTTAGAAAATTAAACAGAATGTAACATCTATTCACTTCTGCAGACATTAAAAAAAAACAACAAACAGCAAGGTAGTGATAGCTATATTACCACATACGCTATACTTTCAATGTTCCAGTTCTAGTGCAAAATTTGCCTATTTTTACCCAAAAACTTCAGCTTAATTTGAAGGATGTTTTCTATGGAAACATAATTCTTGCTTTGATATATATGTCTGTGGGACTATATCTTACTTTGGAGACATTTTTCTATAGGTAGTGTGGAAAACGTATATCGAAATAATTTTTTCCCACACTGTTCTCATTTATTTATTTAGTTTGTGCATGAAGTGGAGGGAAATATGACTCTTTTACTGCTTTGTAGTTTTATTTGGGATGTTATTTTGTAACAGCATTACACAGTATGTAATAACATGGAGGTAGTGATACCTAGCCAGTAAGACATAACAAAATCTAAGGTAGGAAAAAAAGAATTATTAATAAAGTTAATAGCTGGTAAAGGTAAAAATACTAATATTTGAAGGGTTTTTTTTTTTAACAACACATTGCAGTGTAGCTTGTAATTTCATCTCTGTACTACAAGTGCTTCAAAATCGTCAGTGGCTATTTTTTCCCTTCTCGTTGATCTCACTAAAATCTTCATCATGCTGGATATCGCATAATGGTGTTACCTTTGACTCCCATTATGTTGTACTTTCTTGGTATTTTTTACCTTTCTCAGTGTTTGCTTAGTCCTTATGTTGCTCCAGACCCTTTTTGGCTTGTTTTTCCCCCTTTCTTTCTGTCTGAAAATTGTGATACTTCTTACCAGTGTTCTCCTTCTGTATTTTCAAATGCACGCATTCCCACTTGTTTATCATATTGTTTCTGCAGACTCAGTAAATCCAAACATGAATTGTTTTACTTAATTATGCATTTCATTTAGTTTGCCACCAGTCCCAAGAGTAGATATTTCAATTGAGTATTATCTTTAGTTCTTCATTTTCAAATAACTTGTAACCAAGATATCACATATTTCTGATATCCATACATTTTTTCTCCAGTTTTCCTTATGGAATGTTGAATGTTATGATTTGTCTTCAATTTGGTAGTCAGCAGTATTTAAATAAGCTTTATCTCTTAAAATATAGAGGTGGATTTTATACATTTGATTTTTGTCTTGTGAAGCATAGAGGAAAGTGAGTGCCTTGGACAGGAGTCTTATTCATTTTGTATGTCTAGCACAGTTGCCTGGCACATAATTGAAGAAACATTTTTTGAAATGAACTGCCCAAAGACTAAAAAAGAGCTTTCTTAGTTCTAAATTCTTTGATATGAGAGAATTCATTTGAATGTCGGCCCTGTTTATTTACCCTATTGACTGTAGAACATAGTACTTCAGTTCGTATTCGTTGATATTGTTAAAGTAATTCTAATGGTTCTTTTTACAAAATTGATTTAATATATAAGATATTTCCCCTCTTAATTTTTAGGTTTTGGAAGGAAGGATGTTGTAGAACACTTGCTACAGATGGGTGCTAATGTCCATGCTCGCGATGATGGAGGTCTCATCCCGCTTCATAATGCCTGTTCTTTTGGCCATGCTGAGGTTGTGAGTCTGTTACTGTGCCAAGGAGCCGATCCAAATGCCAGGGATAACTGGAACTATACGCCTCTCCATGAAGCTGCTATTAAAGGGAAAATCGATGTCTGTATTGGTAAGTATTGTTTGATGATATCTAAATTGTAAGATCAACCCGACAGGAATAAAATTTTAAATAAAGGTTTAATATTCTCTCCTCTTTTTTTTATTGTGGTGGAAACCCTTAGAATAAGTAAGAAGGGCTTTCTTACTTCTTATTTTTAGAAGCAATTCTTTTCCATCAAAAGGAAAGGAGAGAGATGATAATCTAAAGTTGGTTAAGAACAAGATTCACAACATTGGCTTTCCAAGTGTAAGTCAAATACTAACTGGTGTGGAACTAAATTTTGATGGATTACTATTATCAAATTTAGTTAATTCACAGTCTCTTTAAAAGATTGCAAATTTCTATCCTAGCTTCAGTCAGAGCCATTATAAAGTACAAATTTTACTGAATTGGATGGCATATTTGGATGCTTTAGGTTGATTCAAGGAAAGTCACCTAGTACTAAGGCAAAGCCTTTTTCTTTGTTTCTAAAATTGAACACCAGCTATTTTATTAGTACTAGAAAGCTTTGAGTGAGTGATTTAAATACAGTAGTTCAAAGCTTAATATTTTTTCAGCATGTTCCATAGTCTAGAGGAAAAGTAATTTCAAACAAAATTGAACTTTTTCACCATTTCGGTATTGAGATTATATGAAATTATATTTAATTGGCATTTCTTTCTCATATATATATATATCTAACATATATGTATTTTAGATTTTGCTTTATTGTATTAAATTTTTCATTTTGAAATCTAAAACAAGCTTCTAGGAGACAAGCATAGTTTCTCTGGAGCGTATCATCTGTTTCTTCATACATAAGATAGTGGATGTTTGGTTAGCCCATGGCGGATTGGTTTACATAATTGTCTTCCTGAGTGATATCCATTTCAGTTGAATCAGTATCCTTATGATAAAAGTCAAATATATATGTCATGTTTAAAGATATAGTGATGGTGCCATTAAGATTTTTTCCCTCTTAATAGCCATCTATTACAGCCTCTAATGTATTTTTCAGTTTTCCTCAAATTATTATAATGCTTAATGTATAACTTCTTTATCTCATTCTCTGTAATTATCCTTTGCCACTTCAGCATCTATTGACGTGACTCCTTTGGATGTCCTGTCTGTTCTGATCTCTGACATCTTCCATTTTCAGTTGATTCTATCATTTTCTCTGAAGTCTCCTAAAATAGACATATCTTGGACTGTCACTATATAAAACTACCTTGAAAAGCTTGAACTTACAACATATTTTCTGATCACCAAAACTCTAAAGTAACTTGTGATAAGCTACTATGTGATAACTGTTATGGAACTTGATTTGTATTCCTGCCTAATCTTCTAGACTTTCAGCTTCCCTACCTTCATCTTTTCTTGTTTCACCTTGTCATATGCATTGGAGTTTCCTGTCATTAGTCATAGACTTTTATACACTTTCACTTTCTTGCAGTATTCTTCTTTCTAGGCTTCAGGGTTCTATTTTCCTATCTACACCTCTCTGAAATTTTTAT
The DNA here is from genome assembly GCF_014176215.1 of Rousettus aegyptiacus. NCBI lineage: Eukaryota > Metazoa > Chordata > Mammalia > Chiroptera > Pteropodidae > Rousettus > Rousettus aegyptiacus. The sequence continues at coordinate 36,135,316 of NW_023416286.1, forward strand.
TTTATCAGTGCTTTTAATATCTTATTGAAATTTATATTTCTCTCCTTTTTTCTCCTAATTGCCCTCCCACAAGTACATAATAAAAAGTGTTCATTATATTCCAGTTCTGTTGAAATAAAGGAATAGGTGTAAGACTTGAATTTTTAAAGTATGGATTCCCACAGAGGATTTCCCTGCAATCCTCAGTAGGCTTTGGCAGCACATATTGCTTTCTTCCGTTTAAGTTCTTGTGCCTTATAAAAGTTGAAGGAAGGAGAAGGGCACCTTTGGATCTGTAATCAAAATATAATTGAGGATACAGCTGCTATTAAAGTATGTAACACAGTTATTGTGGGAAACAAGATTGGTGGTAGACTCTTCTGTACACTTAATTAGCTTTCAGGAACCTGTTAGGAGGTGTATCCTCAAGTACACTGAAACCTCTGATAGCTTATATATCATACTTTCTGAATTTGAGTGTAGTTAAGGAACTCTGAAATGTTTCTATTAGGCAGATTTCTACTTTGAGACAACTGGGTGAAAGAATTGGAAGCCTTGTTTTTTTCCTTTTTTTGCTCGAATCTGACTGATTTTGAGAGATTAGTGTACAAACTTAATTTTTAAAATGTTTTTGCCTAGATGATGAATTGCTGGCTTATTTTCAGGTTAATCATATATATAAGTGTTGCAGAATAGTGAATACATTTAATATTTTTAAAGATAGAGTGAAACCACATTATCACTGGCTTAAGGTGGCAGCAGAATGAATTGCTGTAAAGCTCATGCTCTGGGCTTATATCCTGGCCCCACTGGTTACCTGTAGTATGTGAGATCAGGAGGTACTTCCTTAACCTCTGTGTTTCATTATATGTGAAATGAGAATACCTCTCATACTTAACAGGGTTCTTGAGAGGATCAGCATGATAATACTTGTAAAGTACTTAGAGTACCTGTATGGTGAATAGTAAATAAATATTTGCTTTACTTAATTGCTATTATTATTGCTGAAATGTCAACCTGAATTATGAGTATGTGATATAGGCTTCCTGGTTTCTCCTATTTGTCCTTTATTAACATTTTTTTTTTTTTTAATGCCAGTTTAAAAGTCTAACAACCCATGTGTTTCATAGATGCTATTTAGCTACCATTGAAAAGAACAAAATACAGTCTGAGATTATTTTTTAAAAACTTTAAATACATGTGTAATTAAACTAGCTACTGAAAACAAAGGTCATAGAGTTCATTATAGTAATGTTGATGATTTAACAAGTCTAATTTTCTTTAGAAATCAACAGTTTCTGCCTTTAGATCATATTCATTTCTCCCTACCTACAGATATAGTCTCAAAAAAGTTAAACGATTTCTTCTTTTCTGAACATATACCCTATGATTTTTGAGACTACCCAAGTGTTAGTGCTTCGAAATTCCATTTTAAAAGCAAATTGTAGATAGATCTTTCACAAAATCAACTGATATAAGATCTTGGAGTCATAATGGACATTTAAATTTTTTTTTCCATTTTAAATTTGATTGACTACTACCCAGCTCCTTTTCTGACTTTGGAAATTTAAAACTGGGTTATCATTTTGGGGAGGAATACAGAAGCTCATGGAGTCAGACCTTTCTTCTTTCTACCCTTTGGCAGTCAGGGATGGCCTTGGTTTGATCAATCAGATGCCCTTTTTGTAAAGTAGAATTTTGAGTACAAAGTCTTAGAGATATTAAGGAATCATTCATAGCAGCAATTTTTTGCTGCAGTGTTGGCAGTAACCCAGTTGTAATGTTCCTACTGAAAGACAATTGTATGCCCTTCTACTTGCTCTACTGCTTTTAATTTGTTTTCTAAGATTGGTCCTCCACCTTCCTTTCAGTTCTGTTTAAGGTAGATACAGTTGGTTTCTGTTATTTCCAAATGACTGTAACTAATATAGTAGCTAAGTACAAGTTCTAGTATGGGGCCTCTAAACTAATGAAGAAATCTCTTGAATCTTTATTTAAGTCCCACTGCCTTCACACTACCTGTATCTCACACTCCCATCTCTCCTTATACTCTGCGATTCTCTTTGGAGACTTCTCGGTTCCTTAGAAGGGAGGAGACAACATTCTGACTTCCACAGAAAATAGTCCCAAAGATATAGTAGAGGTATACAGTCTTATAATACCTGTGAGATTCTCACTGTTTGAAATACCCCAACATCTAGACCCATATGTGAGAAATATCTCCTAATACAAAGCAAGATATTAGCATACAGAAATCATGAAGCAAAAGATTAATAAGTAAATCCAGGAAGTCAGCATTGTTTTAAAACTTAATGTAGATAGGAGTTCCAGAAGGTAAAAATGAAAACAACAACAACAAAAAACTGATGGAAGAGATCAATAATATTTAAACAAATAATAAGCAGAAAAAAAAACCAGGTCTTGAGCTTGATAAGGCTTATGGAGTTCCATGCCGTATTGATGAAAAGGCACAGTGAAGAAGATATATGGACTTTTCCAGTCAGGAAGAATAAGTTGCCTACCAAGGAGAAAAAAAGTAGGCAAGGAATGTTCCATTTATAACACTGAAAAGCTTGAAGACAGTGGAAAACCTACTAAAGACTCCTGGAAGAATTAAAACTGTAATTCTCTTGATAAAGAGTAGTTCTTCAGCTTTTTGGAAGTAAGAAAGGCTGAATAGAGCAAGTGACATTATTTTAAAGAAACAAAGCTCCTGCCACTTGCTTTCTTTGTCTTTCTCTATACTTACAAATAATTCTTGGCTTCATTTGTCTTACATGCAAAGACTAAGGGGGTCCTTACTTGGAAGCTCAAAATTCAAATTTCTACTTAAAATCTGTAACAATTAGAACTTTAAAAAAAAATAGCTTCATTTTCAACCCTCAGTGGTATTATGTCATGCTGGTTGTAGTCAAAGACCTGGGTTTTTGAGCAAGTTACTTATTCTCTTCTAGTTATTAAAATGAGGGTGATAACTGTACTTCATTTGGTATTAAGAAGATTAAGTGAGAGAATGCACGTGAAGCACCTAGTATAGTATCTGTGTAGACAATCCTTTCATAATTTCCTACCCTGCCTTGATTGCTTGTCTGATTTCTCGAACCATGTCTCACTTTACTAACCACGTTTCATTTTACTTCAGAGCACTTATTATGTGGAATTATGCATTTATGTAATTATGTATTTATTTGCTTGTTTTTCATCTCTCTGTGTACTCTTTGCCACTCTGGCCTTGAATATAAATACAGGAAACTTGTCTGCCTTATTTTGCATTTATCTCCAGTATAATATACCTCTGTGTCCATTCAGAGTAAAATACTCTGTGACAGAACCTCATTGTGGTTTTAACTTGCATTTCCTTGATTAATAATGTTGTCAGGCATCTTTTCATGTGCTTTTTGTGGCCATTTGTTTACATTTTTTAGAGAAATGTCTATTCATATTCGTTTTCCATCTTTAATTGGATCATCTCTTTGTTACTGATTTGTAAAGGTTTTTTTATATATTGTAGATAGAAGTTCCTTACCAGATCAATGATTTCACATATTTTCTCCTATTCTGTGTTGTCTTTTCACTTTCTTGATAATGTCCTTTGAAGCAAAAAAGTTTTTAGTTTTAATAAGTTAATGTTAAAAAGTCCGCTTTTTCTTTTTTTGCTTGTGCTTTGGTGTCATATTTAAGAATACATTGCTAGATCCCAGATTATGAAGATTTAATGACCCTGTGTGTTTTTTCTAAGAATTCTATAGTTTTACCTCTTCATTTAGGTCTTTTACCCATATGGGGTTAATAGTCTTGTGTGATAGAAGGGGTCCAACTCCATTATTTTTCATGTACCTATCAAGTTTTCCCATTCAGATGTTCGTAATATTCCTTTATAGTACTCTTTGTTTCTTTAAGCTTTATATTAATGCACCCCTTTCATGTGTGATTCTAGTCATTTGAGTTTTTTTTTCTGGGTCTGTTTAGCTAAAAGTTTTCCTGTTTATATTATTGTGCACATTGGTAGTTCCTTCCTATTTGTTGTATGGTGTTCTGTCATGGATGTAGCACAGTTGGCGGACTTTTGGGTTGCAGATTGTGGGCTGTGAACATTGGTTTATACGTTTTGGTGTGAACATATTGTTTGATTTCTCTCAAGTAGATGCCTAAGAGTAGAATTGCTGAGTGGAATGATAAACATATGTTGAACTTTATAAGAAGCTGCATTATCTTGATGCTTGAATGTGTTGAGCATATTTTCATGTACTTATTGGTCTTTGTGTATATTCTTTGGGAGATCTCAGTTCAGTTCTTTTGACCTTTTTGTTTTGGTATTGTTTTTATTGAGTTGTGTTATTATTATTATATTGAGTTGTGTTAATTTTTTTTTGTGTCATGAATTTGGGTCTCTGTTGGATGTGTGTATTGTGAAAGCTTTCTTCCAGTGCTTTGCCTTTCATTTTCTTAATGGTATCTTTAAACAAGCAAAGGTTTTAAATTTTGGTGAAATACAATTTGTCAATTAAAATAGAAAAGTATTTGGTGTCTCACCAGCATTGGAATAATAAGATTTCTATTAGACAATTATTTTTAGGTTAAAAACAGTTTATAGTGGGGTAAGATTTTAGTTTTAATTACATTTCAGAAATGCAGGAAAACAGTTTTTTGGTTTAAGGATCTCTGAAGTGCTTTATAACAACTCATTTAGGATCAATTGTTTTTTTTAAATTAAAATGAAAGAATAAGCTACTCCAGAATGAATGAAATTGAATATATTATGTGCTTTATATTTAAGATTTAAAAGTCTTTAATTAGAAAATAATTACCCAAAATATGCATGGTTATTTCCGTGATAACATTGTTTGCACCTCTTATTTGGAAATATATTTCTAGAATTTAGGAAATAGGTGATTTTTTTGTAGCTTGTTGCCTGAAATTATTTCATAAAGGAAGACTCATTAATTCTTAATAGTTAAACATTTGTTTGGTTTGTGCTTTCTCTCTGCTTTTCTGACATCAAAAGACACATAAGTATTCTATAAGCTGTTTGATCATTTCATTGACTTTGGTAGAGTTCTCACAGCTTTCCATATTCCCACAGTACGGAGACAAATACGAACAGTTTCAAGTATCAAGGACTAGTCTTTTTAGTTCTGGTGTATTCTAAAGCTCCAGTTTTTGTTGGCATCTAAAAGTAGAGTAGTCCCTCTTTCCATTGAATGTATTTACTTTCCTTTTATTTTTTTCCCCCAACAAAATGTGAGTGGGAGCAAAATGTGTAACTTCTGAGCAGGAGTGCTAAGAATCAGAACACAGTTTACCATATTTTGTTTTTCCTTATCTTGGGTGTTTAGGGTATCACATTTTAGCGCAGAACCCTCTTCAGTCTGGGCCTGTGAGTAAAAGAACTCCTCTGCTATGTCTTTCTCAATTTGTAGTGTTAGCAAGAAATGGACTTAACTTTATTGAGATTCTGGAGCACTTTGTTACAGCAGCATAACCTAGACTACCCTGACCGATAACACTTTTTATGAAATTGAATTTATAAGTAACAATAAACAATAAAGAAATGATTATTTAAGAATACTCACTTGTCTAGTTGCCATTAGGGAGAAAAATATATCTTGGAGCTGATCCCCAAGAGAACTAGGGCCCTAAGCACAGTATAAAATACCTTTCTGTTTAACTAGCATATACTTCTGGTACATGCATAGTGAATTATATTATAATTGCTGCAATCAAAATATACTTACTTTCTGATTCAGCTGTAGGACCAGGTGACAGTCTCTTAAATTGAATCAGGTAAGGTGTGAACTTGAGCATGCTCTAAATTGGTTATTGCATTGTTATATGCTCCTATGGTATTCTGCTTAGATCTTACTTGGTTCTTTATGTCTGACAAATTGTTTGTTCTTTGTAGTAGAGAACTAAAAATATTCTTATTCATTGTTGTATTCTCATTGCCTATTACTAGTATAGAATTGTATGCTTAAGAAATATGTATGGAATGACAAAGAAATTAACAAGAAGATGACTTAGTTCTGTCTAGCTTTTGTGCGTTAGTCTGTGTTAGTGTGAAAAATAAAGAAATTGAATAATTTTCTACTTCTTGATTAGGTGATATTTTTGAGGTTCTTTTATTTTAAAGTGATATGAATTTGCAGTATGTCCAACACTCCCATACTTGTATACAAATATAAAACACATTTTATAGTCAGATATACATTGTTAAATTATATTCTATTTGTCAAATTATTCTTCTTCTGCATTAGGATGGGTTGCCGAATATTGATTCTAATCATGCTTTGACTTCTGGTTACAGTGGATTTTTTAATAAAGAAATGGGCAGTCCAGCATTATTTGTTGTTGTTTGTAGGTTAAACCTATGAGTTGCTCCTGTCAGGAACTGAGGTGTTGAGGTGAGGAGGAAGAAGAGAGAAAAAGATGATACTGGTAAATTTGTTAAAAGTTGCTGTGGATAGATGATTATATGTAATGGAGTATTACCCTTTAGGCAGCTCGAAGTACTTAGCCAGATAATTTCACTAATATTTTTACCTAAGCATGAAGCAGATGATTCAGATTTCCTACCATTCACCAGTGAAGAAAGGAGATAGTTATTAGTTTGCCACAGTTTGTGGAGCTGATATAAAGTTGTTACAATAGAAGTTTTCTTCACTGAGAACTGAAAGTTCTCTCTGCTTAGTGGGATTTGACAATACATTTTAAGCATGAAAAATTAAGTTCATTCTTTAAGTCTGCCAAACAAATTCTTTATTCTTAGTTTAGGTCATCTAGTACTTAGCTAATTTAAAGTGGTAGGTAATTCTTTACCTAGCTTTATCAAAAAAAAAAAAATCTTAAAATAATCTACTAAAACAAATTTTTTTATAATTATAATTCATTCCTAAAGTAGTATCCATCTTATAATTTCCTTATAGCTCCATTTTATATTTCTGCTATCTAGAAAGACATATGTATTTCCTTGTACAAACTCTGCTTTAGTTTAAATTACTTGATCTCTTCCATGGTTACATGGCCATGCCTTTTGATGAAGTTAGAAGTGCTGGAACTTAGAGTGGCTTGGGATTTGGGTGGAGGAGCAGAAGGTTGGACCAGTGTTGGACTGCCTCTAGTACCTTCTTATCTACTGTTATTTTAAATATAGTATACTATTGAAGATGAACAACTTTCTGGTTTTGTCTTAACAGTATTAGAAACAATAGATGTTCATTAAAGAAAAATTAGAAAATACAACTGTCACACCTAAGCTGTCCCACATGAGGGCCATTAAAGGAAAATTAGTTAAAATTTTTAAAATTGAAAATTTAGTTTCTCAGTTGTACTGGCCACATTTCAGGTTTCTCAGTTGCACTAGCCATGTTTCAAGCTTAATAATCATATCTTGCTCTTGGTTATCAGAGAGTTTGGATGTAGAAATTTCCATCATCGCAGAAAGTTCTATTAGGCAGTGATGTTAGACCTGTGTACATAGTCCTTTGTAAATAAAACTGGGATCGTTCCATGCATACTTTTTTCCCCTCATTTTTTTCACTGTTTTGAGAATATATTTCATTTAATCAGTTAATATTTCTATCATTTTTAAAGGCTGTCAGGAATTATATATTAGACATATTATATGTCTATTATAGAGACATAACCGTTAGTTTGTTAATCAGTCACATATTTTGGGCCATTTAGACAATTTCTGATTTTTCACTGTTGTTTTATAAACATTAGGCAATGTCTTTTTCATTGAATACATGTACAAACCTTTAAGTACTTGAGGATAAATTCTGGAAGGCACAGTTTCTTAATAAGAACCAAAGAAATTGTCGCTGTTGGAGAATTCAACATTACGGCTTTTGATTTAGTCTGTCGCATTATCTATCCACATGTCATTCATATAAATGGTTAAGGAAAGTCACTTCCCATACCTTTCTTACTCTTTACAAAAATTCACTTGCTTCTGTTTCATAATTGTCTCATTCCCTTTTCCTGCCAGAAAACCTCCTCTGGCATTTTAAACTGCAGTTTTCCATAGAAAAACTGAATTGGGATCTTTTAAACAAGTCTCGATGTAGCATTTTCATAAAAAAGTAAAAGTAAGCAAAATTCTATACATGTATACTGAAAAAGAAGAGCTAAGAATGATAGTAATTTTTCCCTTCTGAAATAATCCCCCCGACACTGAACACTGTTATCTTGGTGACTTGTCCACTTATGCTCGGTTGCTTTTAAGAAGGTTAGAGTATTTATACATTTAACTAATAAATTTGGGACTACTTAAGTAGGCATTCTGGATAATGGTGGCAAATACACACACACACACACACACACAGAGAGAGAGAGAGAGAGAGAGAGAGAGAGAGAGAGAGAGAGTGTTAGTGAGTTAGTGAGTTAGAATTCCCAGAAAAGCGCCATTGTGAATGCTTTCATTCTCCTAAGGCCTTAAGAAATATGTCAAAATGCTTAAATGGGAGGTGGAGGGTGGGGGGCGGGAGCAGGTAATGTTAAAGACCAAAACAACAAGAAAAACCTCGTACATTTTTTAAAGTGATAAAAGGCTTTGCTTATCGCTCAATCTGTCTATTAAAGGAATAATTATACATTTGCATTTAATTTTGTATTAACCATGATGGTTCAAAACAATCTGTGGATTTCAGTGAGATGCCTGGCTTACGTTTGGGGTTGTATGAAAATCATATTTGAGGCAAATGACTCATGTAACCAGTCAGTTTTTGCTTGACATGGTAATCATGTTATCTGAAACTCCTTGCATATTATAACTGTATCATCATTTTATGCAGTTCTCTGGGAACTGAGATTTCAGATTGGCAATGAAGATTTATGGAATCCTTCTCACTACTCATTCTTAGCTGACCAAAGTAGAAAGTTGTTAAGTATATTTATTTCAGTTTCAGGCTTTAAAAAAATATTTTATGTACTTTCTTTGTTGTTTGAGTTCTTAGAATCTATTGATCTTTTTTAAATGGAATAGTGGTAGACTTTTCATCTTTAAACAGAATCCAGAATTAAGAATGTAAACCTCACTGTGAGTCATTTTCATTCAGACCTTAGCTATGACAGTATAATTAAGACATTAAAAAAATCCCACTGTGTGTCCAAATATTTGTTTATTTTTGTGTCAAACCTGAATATTTCTAAATTTGCTGTGACAAAAATAATCATGGTTAGAGATAGAGGGAATATATTTAATTTTGCCTGTTTGGGGCACAGTTTTTGAGTTTTGCTGTTTTGAAAGAATGTGTTTGAGCATGAGGATTGAGGGAACAAGAGCAAGAAATACTCTAGTGGGTCGTATTTACCATGTCATTTCTGAGTCATGTTTTCATACTTTTCTACAGGATTTTTGTTTGTTTGTTTGTTTCGATGAGATTAGGAAGAGGACATTGGTCATAGGAGGAGTAGATAAGGTATTTAGAACAAATGTGTGCCTTACAGAATTCACATAAGGGGAAATGCTTGAATTTTACCATTCTAGGGTGACCTTGGCTTATACTTGTATGGAATGATAAGGTAGAAATTAAATACTAGGCTTTAAAATTAGGTATAATCATAATCACTTTACGATTTAAAACTGTGATCTTGCACAAATAATTTAGTTGTTTAGGTCCCCAATTTTTCATTTATAAAGCGGGCATCATGCCTACTGCAACAGGTTGTTATGGGAAGTTAAATGAAATAATAAAGCGGGTAGAGCGCTAGTAAATGCTTGTTTCCTTCCATCCTTATTTCCCTTGGGTGCCAGTAATCAGGTGTTCTCATGGGTCATTTTTGTATTCTGACACTCAGTAAAAGCTGAATGACTGGTTGGCAGTTACTGTATGCTGCTCTTTGTTACTGTCAGTGTGAATTAGTGTTATGTCCTGTTTCATATCCTTTGTAATTTCGTAAACTTGAATTATGATTTGATAAGACGTGAAATCAGCTGCTTTTTATTTATTTATTTTTCATTACAATTTAGATCTTTTAACCTAGTCAGTGGAGATGTTGCAAATAGTATAATGGAAAATTATTAATGTAGTTTAAATATTTTCCCAACAAATATTTCAGTAGGAATATGAAGTTCTAGTGACTTGCTGTGACTGAATATAAATTGTCTGAAAGCTTCACAAAAGTGAAGAAGTGTGAATAATGATTAATATTTTTTAAAGCAGATTAATTATGAACAATTCTTCAGTCTGCTAGAGGGCATCATTTTTTCTGTTTCTGAAAATTGCAGCCCACTAGGAACAAGAGAAGAGAAAGGGCAGAGGAGGAACTATGTTAAAAGAAAAAGGCAGTCTTTTCTTCCTCAGCATGGGGGAAAGGATCTGAGGTAGGCAGGACAAATGTGATTGGATACTGTCATTAAGTATAATTGCTAATAAGATAATTTATTGAATTCAATAGAAAAACAAGTTTTAAAAAAAATTATTTGGTAAATTTCTCAAAGAATGAAAACTTAAGAGTTATAGTCTTTGTCCCTTTCTGGTTGAAAGTATAACAAACAGTATATTTAAGTTTCAGTCTGTTGAATCAATTCTCAGAGATAGGAAAATAATAATGGGGATATAATTTTTTAAGAAACTCAAGTTCAAAGCAGAATCAGAATATTATAGTACAGGTTTAATCCTATGTTACTTGTGAAAAATGTTTCTAAATGTGTAACTTTAAAGTTTGTTTAAAGTAGCACTAAACCTGATTTTAATTAGTCCTAATGTTTATACTAATGGAGAGTTTGCCTGGAATACTTGTAAATTCTTGAGGCCTTAAGAGAGCTCAGGGGTGTTAATTTAAGGAAGGATTCACAAAGATTGGTGGAGGGTCTTGCTCTTCTCTACCAGAGACAGATTGGGAAGCACCTTTTGCATGTGGTCATTGTCCCTTTGAACAGTAAAAATTTCATGATCCTGTTATAAACTTATGTGGTTAGACTATAAAGTTATCTGTTTTATTCCTTATTAGTATTTCACTTAGCTAAGTCTAGTCAAGTTTTAGAAAAAGTAATCTACCCCTAAATAAAAGGAAAGTGAATTAATTCGTTGTTCCCAGGCTGTTGTCAGTTTGCCTTTACTTCAGTCCAACAGATATCTTTTAGCACTCTCCGTGTACATGATTCTATTTTTGAAAGGCAGATGGAAAGATCCTGATTGAAGGGACAAGGGTTTATTGAGTCCCTATTATGTACCAAGAACCAATCTAGGTTTATATATATTGTCTAATTCAATTATAACAGGAGTCCTCAAAGGTAGGTAGTATTTTATGAAAGAGGAAGTTGTGATTGACAGGGGTAAAGTAACTTGCCTAAGGACAGACAGTTGCTGAGTACAGAGCAGCATTCTAAAACCCAGGTTTGTCTGACTCTGACAGTAGTTTCTTTTGGACGTGACTCTCTGGGGTTTTCAGGTAGAAAGAGATGTTTTATTATAATCATTATTATATTTATGCCAGTGCTTGCTTTACCTTACACTAAATCGTGGTTTGTGTAAGCAGGTACTGCTGATTTCATAAATGTATTGTAGACTGGCTTAACTCTTCATTGCAAAAAAGAGTACAATTGATTTGAATATAAGTGTGTGAAAAATCTATGTCTCAGTTACTCTAGACGTAATGGGCCTTTTAACAACTTCTCGATTTTCTATATTTATAAGAGAACGTAACAATAGGAATAAAATTTTAATTGGAGGATTCTTTTATTATAAAATTTCATGTCAAAGTTTGATCATAAAGAACTAGTCTCATGTAATTTCAGTAAAATTTTATTTACTTGGATTAATTTTTTGAGTGAATAATTAAATATTTTCTAATGTCTATTCTTATATGCCCATGCTTACTATATGCTGGCCACTGTTCTAAGAGCTCTTCAAATATTATTTGTTTTGTCCACCTAATAACCTTGTGAGGTAGATACTATTGTTATCTCTTCATTTACAGATGAGGAAATGAAAGCACAGAGAGATAAAGTAGCTTCTAATAAGATCCCTGAACTAGGAGGTAGCAGAACTGGAATTTGAACCCATGCAGTCTGGTTCCAGAGGACTGGCTCTTGACCACGGCTGTGTCTTGACCTTAACTATGGTGTGTTGCCATTAGTAAGTGAAGCAGACTTAGTAGAGAATTTGATTTTTTGAACTAAAAAAATATATATATATATATATATATATATACAGTTTTATTTTTATCAGTGAAGTTCAAGGGAAAAAGTTATAATGGGTATCTATCTAATGAGGCGCATAAATGCAGGTAGTTAGTTCATTGAAGTAAAATTAAGTAATGTTTCACAAATAAGCTAGTCCCAGATGTTGACAGAATCTGAAATTTTTGTGATTTTCTGTGAAAGACAAAGACTGAAACATGTATGATTAAAACCTGGACTTTTACACAGTTGAAGATTACTTCTTGACTATTTTACTTGACTTAATTCTACAGCCCACATTGTCACAGATTCTAAATTAATGGATTTATTTTATCTTGGCCTTATTTATCTAATGCTATCACTATATTTAATGTTATTCACTTGACAGGAAGAACAATCCAATTATTATTTCTCCATTGGTTATAAATTAATTACTTTACATAGCAGTTTTAAGAGAAGTATTGTTTTGACAAACATACTTAAACAGCATGCATAAGATAATTTCTGTCTGAGGAGAAATATCCCTCTCATTTCTCTCTCATTATAAAAATAATACATGTTTGTAATAAACAGCAATATAGAAATGCATAAAATAGGAAATAGAAGTTCCAGTTATTTCACTCTCAGAGATACTTTTTGTAAATTTATTCATTTATCATGTATAAATATATATATGTAATATTTTAAATTTAAGATGTGTTATGCAGTAGATACCCATTGAGGTATCTCCCCAAGAACTCTTCTCTCAGAAATAACACCTCTTCCCCCATCATTATTGTTTTTATTGGCTCTTCCCATTTCTCTGGCCAAACTTTTGAAGTCTAGAACCAGATACTGAGATAAGCTGTGCCACATTCTCTTTAGTGAGCATGTGGAATTAAGATTCAGATAACACAGGTGTGCATGTTTGTGTTTCAGGGAGGGATAGTGGTGCTTGGAGACAGGATAGACAGCAGCAAGATAAATTTTTGGACACATTTCTGCCCTTGCTTTTGATGAGATACCATTATTCTTTAATAATTTTTCTGTTTTTTTAAATCTAGCTAAGTTAGTTTGTTATAAGATCCCTGATAAAATCAGTATTCAAAGACATAGTCATAGTTTATAGCATCTTAAATTGAGAAGGATTCTTAGAGTTCATTTTTATTAATATTCATTACATTGTTTTTAAAAATTATTTACTAGGTATTATTTTACTTTACTGAGTTACTATTTACTTTCTATTTTTATTTTTTATTTTAATTTTTATTAAATTTGTTGGGGTGACATTGGTTAATAAAATATAGGTTTCAAGTGTATAATTCAATAATACATCATCTGTATTTTGTATTGTGTTCTCACCATCCAAAATCAGATCTCCCTTTACCCTTATCTACCAATGCCCCCTTCTTTCCCTCAGGTAACCACTAAACTGTCGTTTGTGTCTGAGTTTTTGTTTTGTTTTGTTCATTTGTTGCTTTAAGTTTTATAGCCTAGAAATCATAAGGGTCTCAGCTTTTTCTGTGTGACTTACTTTACTTAGCATGGTTATTTGAAAATCCATCTGTGTTGTTGCCAGTGGCAGTATTTCAACCTCTTTTATGGCTGAGTAGTGTTACATTGCATATACATACTAAATCCTTATCCAGTTGTCTATCCAACGACACTTCAGTTGTTTCCATTTCTTGGCCACTGTGAATGATGTTGCTGTGAATACTGAGGTACATGTATCCTTATGGTTAAATGTTTTCATTTGTCCATAATAAGAGGGATTGCTGGGTCATATGGTAATTCTATTCTTATTCTTATTGCGTAACCTCCATACTGTTTTTCATAGGGTCCGTACTATTCTATTATGTTTTTAAGTTACAGAAATCTTTCTCCAAATGAAATCTAATGCAATTACCCAATATATAAAAGTGTTCAGAGAGTGGGGAGAAACGTAAGCCTTCATGTATTCCACCTTGCATAAGTATGTATGTGTGTGAGCTGGGGTAGATGTAGGGTCCTTAAGAACCTAAAGAGCAATAGTTTCAATTAGGAGATATTTCGCCTCTTCAGGGGTTATGTAGCAATGTCTAGAGACATCTTTGGTTGTCACATTGGGGTGGGGGGTTATTGACTCTGGTGCATAGAGTTCGGGTACTGTTAAACATCTGTAATGCATGGGACAGCTCCTCACTACACTTCAAGCCAAGCCAAGTCCTGAGTAATTTGGCTGGTAAAGATTCAACAAGCCAGTCTTAGATTTAGATAGATAGTTTACGACTCATAAATATAGACAATGAAAGGAAGAGTAAGTCAAGGGTACCAGCTCCTAATGGTCTTTGTACTACACACCAAAAAGGATGACAATGAAAGAAAAAGGGCCTGATGACTGCAGCACGAGTTGTGGGATACCCTTTGCTGAAGGGCCAATAGAAGGGAAGAGGAGGAAAGTCCCATACTCATCAGAAGTGGAAAGTGATGACAGCCTTGAGGGGATGTGGAAAGGTGAGTGGAAGATGGCCTCAGAATAGCTCCTGGCAAGTCTCTTCCTTCTTAATTTCAGAGATGACAAGGTGTTGACCAAGACTCAGATAAACTATGATTCAAGTCTTTGGTTAGCACATGAGGATACTTGTAAAGTCTCCAGGGCACCATGGTAGAGCCATTATCTCACACCTGCAACGAAGAATTAATCTGGTCCAAATGTCAGTGGTTCCAAGGTTGAAAAACTCTGCTTTAGAGTAGTATTGTTCAATAGGAAAGTAATGCCAGACACAAAAGTAATTTAAAAACTTCTAATACCCACATTAAAAAGAAACAAGCGATATTAATTTAATAATGTATTTTACTTAACCCAACAAGTCTGGAATATTATTTCAACACATAAGGAGTATAGAATGTTATCAATGAAGTTTTTAAAACTTTTTTCAACCAAGTTTATGAAATCTGGAGTATATTTTATACTTAAATCACATCTCAATTTAAACAAAATTTTCATCAGTAATACATGATCTATGTTTAGATTTAATAAAATTTATAGTTGAAAAAGTAAGTTCATATATTTAAGGTGTTCCAAACATTTTTTAATAAGTGAATCATGTATCAGTTTTAAAATTTAAATTTATTAAAATTAAATTGATAATTTAGATCATCAGTCTCACTAGCCATATTTTAAGGATTCAACCCCCACGTATGGCTAGTGGCTACCATATTGGACAGTATAGCTCTAGAATACTGGGAAATCACTAATCATCTTAATTTATGGCTAATGAGACCAAGCTAAGACCACACAGCCATTACTTCAAAGCTTTTCTCCTGAAACTGCCAGCTTGCTCAGTTCTCTACATTTTACTAGAATACCTGTTCTTAAATTTCCATTTTAGAAGAGCTTTTAAACTAAGTCACATTAGTCAGACATTATATTATGAAGTTCTCAGAGGTTTCTGCAAAGGATATTGATTGAGATGGAAAAAGCTGACTTCATTCAGTGAATGTCATTCAGTGAAAAGATACCACCGAGCATCAAAGAAATGTCTAGGTTGTGTTCTTAAGAGAAACTTACTTATTAATATGAGTATATTAAAAGAGAACAGAATCGATCATTTTTTCCGAGTCTCAGATTTAATTTTATACAGTCAGTGTTTATCTCCTATGAATGTCAGAATTTTAAGAATTTAAATTTAGAAGTGGAAACTGCTATGAAAAAGATGGATTGTAATAATTGAAGAGAATTTTAAAAAGAAATGTAAAGAAGAAATGAAATATTTTTAAAATGCAAAATTTTACAAATGAAAATGAACATTAAATTTATATCAAAGAGTTTTTTTGATTTGGCTAGTCAGACCTTGTATATCTTGGTTGCAGAGTAGTAGTATAGAAAATTTTTGAATGTGTGCACTTTACTATTACTCTTTATTTAAAAATAATTTTTAAGGTATAACATAATTTAATAGATGTTACCTCAATTAAACTTATCCCAAGAATAGGAATATAGTGTTTTTACAGCAGCAAAATAATTGCTTTTTGTAAATATACATGGAAACAGTTATAATTAAATCATTGCTTGGTATATGCTATATACTATAACATACTACTGTAGTTAGGGTAGGCTCACAAATTATCTCCTGTGTATTTTGTATACTGTTACTCTGTTAACATTTGTACTCTTGAGATGTCAGCTGTTTTTTATAGTAGTAGTTCTGAATTTATATGTGTAATTTTTTCTGCATCATTGAATCTATACTGTTTGGGCTTCTTGAACCTATAGCTTGGTGTCTTTTCTTAGTTCTGTGAAAATCTTAGGTATTATCTCTTCAGATATGTACGTGTTTTCTTTTTATTTTAAGACTGATTACAGCATGGTAGACCTTCTCACTCCATCCTTTGTCCATGATTATCTCTCCATGCAGCATTCTTGGAAATATCTGTGGACATAAATTCTAATTCATTGATTTTTCTCTTCATTTGTTTCTAATCAGTAGTTAAACCACTCTATTGAACTTTTAAAAATCAACTTTATTGAATTGTAACATAAAATGAGTTTGCGATAATGAAATAAAATGCATCCATTTTAAGAGTACATATTGATGAGCTATGACAAATGTATATACCCATGTAACCACCACCACAGTCAAAATAATAGATTGTTTTCATCTCTCTGAAAGGTTTTTTTATGCCCATTTTCAGTCATTTTTTTTCTCCATCATCCTAGGCAACAATTGATCTTTTTGTCATTGTAGATTAACTTTCTGTTCTATAAAGATGTTCTTCAATGTCTGCCCTCTTTTGCTTACCATAGTATTTGAGAGATTTCATCCTTCTTGTACGAGTCAATAGTTCATTTCTTTTTATCGCTGAGCAGTATTCTGCTATATGGATGGATATACCACAATTTACTTATCCTTTTATCCATGGGTAGATATTGAAATTGTTCCTCGTTTTTTACTATTATAAATAAATGAATATTCATGTGCAAATCTTTCATATGAACACATTTTTTTTCCTTTCAGCTAAACACCTAAAGGTAGAATTGGTAAGACATACAGTGATATATACCTACCTTTATAGGAAACTACCAAACTGATTTCCAAAGTGATTACACCATTTTAAATGCCCACCAGCAATGCATGAGAGTACCAGTTTAGTACATCCTCATTAACACTTGGTATTGCCTATCTTTCAAATTTGTGTTTCTCTGCCAATGAATAATATCAAGCACATCTTTTCATGTATTAGTAATTTGCATATCTTTTATGAAGTATCTTAATCTTTTGCCCATTTTTCAAATAGGATCATTTGTTTTATTGATTTATAGGAGTTCATTACATAACATGGATCTAAGTTCTTTATCACACATATTTGTTTCAAGTGTTTTGTTCTAGTCTCTGGCTTGCCTTTTTCTGTACTTAATGGTGTCTTTTGAAGAGCAGAAAGTCTTAATTTTGATGAAGTACAATTTATCAATAATTTCTTTTGTGGTTTAGGCTCTTTATCCTAAGAAATCGTTTCTATCTCAAGGTCATGAAGATTTTCTTCCATGTTGTGGTCCATTGATATTATCGTTTTAACTTTTATATTTAAGTTTATAGCTCATTTGGAGCTAATTTGGTTGTATGGTATAGAGTAAGAGTCAGGTTTTATATATTTTTTTCTTTTCTATGTTATTTCAGTTATTTCAGCATGATTTGATGGAGTATTTTTTTTTTACACCGTTGAATTATGTTGCCTTTTTTGTAGAAAAGTCAATTGGCCATACATGTGTCAATCTGTTTCTTGTTCCATTGATCTAAATATCTATTCTTATTACAATAATACACTGTCTTAATTTCTATAGCTTTATAATAAATATTAACATTATGTAGTTTGATTCCTTTAACTTTTCAGGTCTAGAATTCCCACTCGGTTATTAGAGTATCTCTCTCTGTTACTTCTTCATGCCATATTTTCCTTTAATTCTTTGAACATCTGGGTTATCTTGGATATGATTTCTTTTCACTGCTTTTTTGTTGTTCTTGACTGTGGGTCATGTTTTCTTTTTTCTTCATATGTCTAATAATTTTTACTTAATAGTAGACATTGTAGAGACTCTTCAATGTTATTTTCACTTATCTTCCTCTGAAATATGTTTATTTTTGAAAACGTTAGCAGAATTCAATTGCTGACAAATCACTCTGAGCTTCAGGAAGTTTGGTTTTATGCTTTGTCAGTGCATTTCTGTGGAAAGCCCAAGGTGTTTCCAAAATTTCTCTGACATAGTGCAACTGAGTTTCCAGATTGTATCTCCCCCGCAGATCTTGTTGAGGTTTGGTTTTAGAGTTTATTAGGGTGTGCCTAGACTGGGGCTTGTTCTAGGGCAGACATTTAAAAATATTTGTCATCTTTGCATTCTTAAATGTCATCGAGCATTCTGAAGAGCTTTTGTTTATGTGGGTTATATATAATGTATTGGAAATCAAAACTACAAAGGTTTTTAAAAAGTTGCTAATTTATTTGGGAAATGGCAAATTCACTATTTGCTTGAAAGTTTAAATTTTATCCTTGACATTTTAAAAACATGTCTGCCAGATATTCAAGTCTGAATAATCATAAAATTTCTGTCAGTTTTTCTTTTAATTAAAAATAATGCTTCATGACAAATGGCCAGTTTAGCTTGCAACTCCAGTAATCACACATTTTGTTTCCTTGAGACAACCATTGTTATTTAGATATACAGCAGAAGTCCTTATGCATTCTTCCCAGTTCTTTACAGAGAATATTTAAAATAGTGTATTCAAGGTTTAAGACTTAATAAGATTAGTAATTTTTGCTATGTGATCATGGGCATTCTAAAATGAAATTGCCTTTTTTTTTTCTTTTACTGCAAATGCATGCTAGTGAAGAATGCAGTGATCACTATTAAAGTTTAGTGCCACTTCCTTGATTTATGATAAGTTACCAGCAGTTTTTTCCTCCTTTGCTTTTACACCATCAATGCAAATGTTAATACAGTGAAACAAGGAAACTATGTTAAAATGTTATGAAAATATTTTTAATGTTGTGGACCCCCGCTCTCCACTCTAGAGTATGATACTTATTCATAATAAAAACTTCCTTCCTGTTTTAACTTTCACCAAGCATGTCAACAGGGTGTTTTAAGGACCCCTTTACCCGCTTAAGGCCAGAATTTCAGTTTCTCTCAACATTACTCTCACACCTAACACTTCTTGACTGCTAACTCTTTCATGCTCTCAACTCATAACAGCTATTATCTGTTAAGTGTCAGGTGATCTTACATATGCAGCCCAGCCCATAGCCATGTTACCACAGGGGACCCTTGCACAGACATTTGGGGCCTGCTCTGTGCACAAATCTCTTCTCTCCAGCTTCTCCCACCGAGCAGATCCAACCTGTTCATTTGCCCTGATTTCAGATTTCTGTCTTCCCAGCTCAGCATAACCACTGTATTCTGCTCTGATTCCAGTTGTATTCATAAGGTTGGCAAATTGTCTCAGGCAGAGTTGAGTGATTACGGTTCCATCGTTTGAGTTTCTTTTTCAAGGATAGCAGTTGAGCACTGTTATTGACCACTGTCTTCAGTTGCTTCCATATTTTGTCCAGTTTTATAATTGTTTATGTCAGAGAGCAAGGGCTAGTCTGATACCATGATTATTCCTTCATGGCTGGAAACAAGTCCAATTTTAGTTATTGTATTTTTATTTCTAGAGGTTCTTTTTGGTTCTTTTATAATAGAAATATCTTTCAATTTGTCTTTTATTTCATTAAACATAATAAATATAGTTCTTTTCTTAATCTGTTCTGATAATTCTAGTATATGAAGTTTTTATAGGTCTATATGTTGTCCATTGTTGCTAGTTGTTTCTGCATTTTAGATTACCTATGTGCCTGATTATCTTGCCTATGTGCTGGACATTTTACTATGTATTTTTTAATAGGAATAATTTTTTTGCCTTTGATGAAGAAGGTACCTTCCATTGAGAGAATAGATGTATACGTCTGCCAGATGCCCTAGCATTACTGCTAATCTGGGACTACCTTAAATCCAATTCAGGACTTCAAATAGGCTGTACATCCAAAGTTTCCAACCAGAGCTATGATTCTGTACTAGGTTTAGTTCACATCCACTTTATCCTCATTCTGAGAGTACAGCCCTTATTGTGTGGGGAAAGGCTTTGTTAGAATTCTTCTTCTTCTTCTTATTTATTTTTTTTTTTTGCTGGGGGAGGGAGGGAGGAGGTGCTGGGCATTGATTACTGTTTCCTTTGCTCCATTAGACATTGAAAGGACAGTTTATATTTTTCTGGGTCGGTAACTGCTTTCAAGAAGCAGCTTCCATACATGTTTACCCACTGGATTCCTTTCGTTGCCTGAATTTGGGGCTGGTAGTTCTTTAACTATCTCATAAGCTCTTAGATGATTTTAAGAAGCTAAGTTTTTGTTTTTGTTTTAAAGATGTTTCTGTTCATCGTTTACAGCCTAAGGGTTGTTACACATAAGCTAGTCTGCCAATACTGAAAATGGGAAATTGTGTCATTTAAAACTTAATTTAAATTCGGTAAGCCATACTGCTTTAGGATAGCATTGGTTACTTGAATTTTCATGTTTACTGTTAGTGATACATCAACTTTTAATGATATTTTAGAATGAAATGCTAGGTTACTTTTATGCTTAGTAAGTAAAGTATATCTCGAATGAAAAGATAAATGACAAAAGATAATGGCTTTTCAAAAAAAAGTACAGTATATAAATATGTGCAATATTATAGTGGTATTATATTATACTGTTAAATAGTATTATACCATTATGATATTATACATATTATGATATATACATATATATGTATCACTTTAAAAGAATAATTTGTCTCTTAAAACCATGTGTATTGATGAGAGTCCTCTACATTGAAGATCATAGCTAGTCAAAATTTGGTCCCTTGATATTTTGCTCCAGAATTTATTTTATTTGCTAAAATATTTATTGAACTTGGTCTTTTGTCCGATTTGACTTTTGAAACTCAGTCAAATGAATATCTCTGTACTTTTTTTAAAGAGTAAGATGACAATATAATACTTGGAAAACATTTTTACATAAATAGAACTTATTTTAAAATTGACCTTATTGTTAGGAGCAGTTTTAGACCCTTAATGTAGCCCTAAGATTCACACAACAAAGAATTTATAATATTTTAAAGTGAAACTGTACTGAAACACATTTGATAATTTACCTAAAATCCTTGCTACATTTTTAGTTTGGAAGATTCACATCATTTCTATTATAACTTCTTAAATTAGTTAATAACATTCCTGTAGTTAAATGCAACATATCGTAATAGCACTTTGTATTTTTCTAGGATTTTGACAGAATGAGGCTTTGCATATGTGTGGAAATATTTTTATTTGGAAGAATTAAAATGATGTGAGTGCTTAAATTTAATAGTTTTGAGGCATTAAATAAAATAACTTTAGTCTGTTACTACATTTGTCACAGGCTAATGCCATGCTTTCTTATTCAGGCTTATTGAAGATGAATATTTGTACCAGGTAGAAAGAGAATCACATGTCCTTCTTTTGAGAATGACATTTTGAATATTGTGATCCTACCTTAGTTTTAACAATCCGTTGTTATACCAGCTGCTGTATTTTCTTCATCTTTTTTTACCTCAAAAGAAGATAAATGAATTTGAGATACCTCAGTAGGACAACTGGATATACCCAAGTCATTTGAGATTTGAGATTTGAGGTTTGATAATGCCCTAATTGGTACAAGGAGATAGTACAAGGAGATTTTGAATGGCCAAAGTAGTCTTGAATTTATGTACTAAATGTTACTCAGATTTTAATTTCCTTGTTTTTATTTTAAAGCTTACTTTGTTTATTGTCTCTATATTTTGGGAACTTTGCTTCAGACATCTGTGCTACTTTCAAAGAATCTGTTTTGTATTGGTGTGCTGTCAATGTATATTAATTTTATAAGATGAATCTCTAATTGTATTATGTATTAGTAGCCACATTTTACTATTCCTTTTGGTAGCTGAGAACTTTGAGAGCAAATTTTGAAGCACCTAGAATCAGAAGTCCTCCATGCCACCGCTTCAAAGACAGACTAACATTCTTGAAAGCCATTGTTGTTACTTTTGCCTCATGTATGTGCTGTTCTTCTGGTATTAAGAGACCTTTTTTAAAAAAAATTTTTAAAGAGTTTAGATCTTAATGCTTTGACCATAACTCTAAAAGTATTATCAGGGGTTTGCGGCCTCCTTAGATATCTAGAAATAATCTATCTAGTCTATTTCCTTCACCTCATAGACCTGGGAACTGAGACTCAGAGAATCGTACAGCCCTAGTTCAGTGTTTCTCAAACTGCCTGTTGTGGAAGACCAGATTTTTTCCTACCCAATGTACGGCAGGCTAATAATTTTGTAAATTATAATTAAAATGAAGTATTAGAAAAAGTAATTTTAAAATGACATACACAGTTTTAAATGCTTCCTCTTAATTTCTGTGCTTATCTCAATGTAGATGGATTAAAAGAGTTCTGGGACTAGAATAGTCAGTAGACTACACATTATATATCACTGCCCATGGTTGGGTTGTGATCCATGGGCTGAATTCAACTCATTGCTTGTTTTTTATTATGTCCTGCAAGCTAAAAGTTATTTTTACATTTTAAAATAATTTTTAAAATTTCACAATAATAATATTTTGTGACATGTAAAAGTTATACGAAGTTTATATTTCAGTGTCCTTAAAGGAAGTTGTATTGGGACACAACCACACACATTTTTTTAAGTATTATCTGTGGCTTCTTTTCCCCCAGTAATTGGGGGGTTGAGGCGGGATGAATAATTGAGAATGAGACCATATGGTGTACAAAGCCTAATATATTTACTGTCTGGCCCTTTACGGAAAAAGTAAAGATCTGAAGATCTGGATGTAGGACAAAATTAATAGTTAGGGGTAGTGTTTAGAGTACAAACTGGGTCTACATTTTTAAAAATGTGCTTTAAATATTACCATTAGCTGATATGTATTATGCCACTTTTTGTTCTCATTTAATCCCTTCAGCAATCCCTTTATAAAAGTTAGATAAGTTTAGACCCCTCTGATGTAGTAGTTTTAGTTAATTTTCTTGTTCCAAAAACTCTTAACTCAGTTGAGGATTTTTTAAAACTCATATCTGGTGAATTAATGGTTAAATATTTTCCTAATGTGGATTTTGTTATCTACATCTGGTTCATAAAATTTAGCTTCCTCTTCCCTGTTGCTACATTACGCTGCAGTAGATGTTTCTGTGTGTTCAGGTCAGATGAAAGAGATAAGTATGACTCAGAAATGTTTAGAAAACAGATTATTTCTACTAAAAAGATTGCTCCTTTAAAAATCACCTAAAATAAAGGAAAACAGCAACTAAACTGCAGTGGCAAATTTCTTTTGCAAAATAGTAAAGGTAATAGGTAAAATACTGGTTACAACAGAAAAGATGGTTTTAGGTGACTTCTGGAGGAACAATAATAAGTCTTTCATTGTTTTGCCTCTACCATTCATTAAGCTGCAAAATAAAAGTTCCCATCACATTATTGTCAACCATGTTAAATTAACATACTGCTTTACTTCTTGTTAAAACAGGTTCTGAAGTTCTGATGTATGTAGTAAAAACTCCACTTTTCATGCCAGCTGTTATTTCTTTGTTTTCCTACCTTTTGCATGCAATCACTCAGCAACTAAATAAAGATATAGTGATAGCTTTCAGCTTTACATTTGATACATGAGTCTGCTTCATGATAAGAACCCTTTAAAAGCCAGATCTCCACACTGGGATTTCTTCCTGGAATAAAAAAATATGTTGCTGTGAAAGCTTATTCATTACGATGAAAGAGTTAACTACTGTTTGATGTCGTGGTACTTCCTATTTTATTCTACCTAACTCTTGATTCAGTTTATGTCTGGTAAATAATTATGTTCATTGCTTACATTCAATAATAGAATGATATAGAAAGCTTTGACAAAATCTCACTGTATATTTTCAAGACATGGCTAGTCTTTATTATCCCAAATCTGAAACTACCTAAGATTTAATGCAAGGGATGTTGATCAACACTGTCCCAGCAGCTATGTCCTAATTCCGGATAAGGTTCTTCCTTTGTATGTTGTAACAAAGCCATTGACTAGATAGCTCATGCATTAAAGAAAGTGCTGTATAAATAGCATAACTTATTACTTAATAATATATATGAGGATTGCCTTCCAAGTATACCAGAGAATGTATATACTTTGTCATGGAACTGAAATGAAAATGAATGAAAATTTGGGATTCGTTAGCAGTAGCAGCTCAGGTGTTTTTAGATATTACATAACATCTTTAAACACTTGAATTTAATATTTTTGCTTCATTTTAAATTAATGCTGTAGTATAGTGGTAAGTGGTAAAAACTCCTATTTTCTCCAGGAATACACAAAATCTTAACTATCTGAAATGTTAAAATAGCTTGTAATCGTACTGTGCTTATTTGGGCTAGTTTTTAGTGTATATTTATTAGTTTAACCATTGATTGAGTAGTGGTGTAGCAACATCCATCATCCCCCCTCTCCCCAAACACACACATATCAGACGTAGTGGAGAAATGTTTTGGATTAATAAATTATTATATCTGGATTTTGCTTAAATAGCAATTATGTCTTTTTGGAGCCCCCATATCTAAGAATTCTCCATAAGCTACTTTTTACCCAATATAACATGTTCAACATTGTTCCTTAGCATATATTATTGTGTTGGAGTTTCTGTTTCTAAACATTTTTGATGGAAAGAATTATTGTAGAAGGCAGTTCTTTTTTGCAGCTCCACTGCAGGGGACCAGAATTGCATGCATTACTATGTCTGTGAAACTTCTTGGAAACAAGCCAGTATGTTAGGGTGAGATTCATATGTAAGCGGTGAGCCACTAAAAGGTTTGCACAGTATTACAACTCTTCTGAGGAGAGAAAGCTTTAGGAAATTCAGCAGTAAAGCAGCAGCAGCAGCAACAAGCAGGCACAGTGGTAGTAAAGATAGGGCAGGTTCACAGCGTATTGCACACTGTGAGGCAGTGAGCATACAGCTTCCCATCCTGCTGCCTGAAGGAGGCAAACCCAAACTGTCTATTGCAAGATTTTTCTGGTTTCATGTTTATGTCGTTAAGTCATGTGATAATACTGTACCATAAGTTGCCAACTTTGCTTTACTCTAGAGAGGATCCTTTGCTGCAGTGCTTTCCCCCCCTTTTTTCTTTTTCTTTCCTCTTCTTTTTTTTCTTGAAAGAGAAAAAATTATGCAATGTATGTTTATGCCTACACCATGCCGAGACGACACTTACCAGTAAATAATCTTTGTATCCCAGAGGTAAGATACTGTTTCTGCTTTCCTTGCACAGTGCTGCTGCAGCACGGAGCCGATCCAAACATTCGGAACACTGATGGGAAATCAGCCCTGGACCTGGCAGATCCTTCAGCAAAAGCTGTTCTTACAGGTAAGAAAAGCAGAGCTACCAAATTATTTCATCTGAGAAACTACAGGCTTTATCTTAGAAAATCTTTATGCACAGAATTTCATTTGTTTCTACTGATTAAGCTCAACAAATATATATGCCATTATCTTACTTCATTATTGATTTGATACATTAACTGTCTCATTAATTTCTATGCTCTCATAAGCATAAGCAGTAAGATTGTTTATTCTACTGAGAATTTCTGAGAATCACAGCATTAAATGATAACATATATTATTCTCTCACGTTTTAGTCATTTTTTATGGTTTAGATCATAATGTTCTTGTACCTCATCCTCTCAGTTGATTCTTTTGAAGACCTTCACTATGGGGCAAGCAAGGGCATTTGTATTACTTTATAAAAGTACTTTTGATTGGAAAGACAACCTGCTGCCTTATTACTTAGATCAATAGTTAAATAAAATATGATGCTGTTCCTTCCTTACCACCCTGTTTATATTTTTATTGTATCTTTGCACTTCACCATGATAGCTAAGTACTTTTTAACTGAGGCAATGTATTACATTTTTACTTCAGATAATGAAAAATTTTGGCTTAAGTGTCAGTTTTATTAAGACAAATGTCAAGAACCAGCAAAGAGGAAATGCTAGAATAGAAAAGATCTCTCATAACAGTATAGAAAATAATGCTATAAGTGATATGGTATTGAGCAACTGTTTTCATTGATCTTTATTCTCAAAATGCTGCATTGGATCTATTTTTGTTTTTATTCTTAGCATCTGAGTTCTGCTGCTTTTGCCTCCTTTTACTTAACTGACCTTTGTAATTTGGAGCCTCTTTGTCACTGCAGTGCTAACAGTATTGTTTTAAACAGTTGTGTGAAAGTAAATGACTTTTAACTTACCTTAAATTTGTCCGTGTTTGAAGAAAATAAATCTTTTGTTCATTTTTTAGTGTCCATTCTGTGCATTTAACAAAGATTGAGGTGAATGGATAATGTTTATATAGAAAGCTTTGAAAATATGTGGAATTCTGCTTAATTACATAGAAAGACAACTTCCATCCATGTTAAGATTAATCTCTGCTAAATTAGAGTAATACGATTTTTCTCAAAAGGTTAGGTGATTGAATTGCTGAATCAAGATAACATATTCTAGAGAAATAAAACTATTTTAAACCAATGTAGATAAGAGGAAATTTAAATGTAATTATAAAATTTTAAATAATGAAATTAAAATATATAGCCTCAGGCCTGCTTGGACTCTGTAGCCTTTCACTATCTTCTCTTAACAAAGCCCTAGGCAACAATAGCAGCCTTAGAGTGGTCTCTGACCAAAGGAGAAATATGGTTCATAGTAATAGAAGTAGACTATAAATGCTGTCCAAGACTGTCTCTATATGTTAAGTGTCCTACCTCTGACCTTTCCTTTTCTTCGTCCCTCAGTGCTTGCCTTGTCCATTTGTTAGGTTCATTTAATGCAATTCTGCTTTTTAGATTCACTTACAGTTTTTCTAAAAGACAAAGTTTAAGTGTAGTTAATTAATAACAAGAAGCTATCTTCTAATTTGAAATGAATTTCAGGGGAGATTTTATTGGCTGTTGCTAGTTTGGATAAGAACTGTGGCATAACTCATGGAAACTGAAGATGCCTGAAAAACAGATGCTATATCTATGAAACTTAGTTTGAAAAGCATCTAGCACTGTACCTTGCTTAGATAAGGAAGCTATTTCTTCTTTTTGGTCATAATACTGTTCATTGATTGTTCTTTCCAAGAATATTTACTTTTTTAGACATGACATATAACTTTTTGTTATGATTTAAAGGAAAAACATTCTAATAATAGTAGTTAAGTCTGTAGAAAATACAAGCTAGTGATATTTACACATTCATTTTATATAATAGAGTGGACAACCTTTAAGTAAAATGTATTCTAACATAGTTTCTGCCCAGGCAAGTTCTCTTCTAAGCAGTTCTTTGGAATTATAGTGGAAATGTTATTTCTAAAGCTAAATTTAAAAGATTAAGCATCGATAGAAAGGGAATTTTTTGAAAGTAATGCTTTGGTTTAGATTTATTAGAGATTATTTTGGATGATGTGGCATTCTTTATTTTTGTGGCACATGCAATTGTAGTACCATTACATGCCTTGAGGGTGACATTTCTGTTCATAATTTTTTTTCTTTTTGGGAATTCAGTTGCTAAAGATGACTTTATAGTATCTTTTATGTTGCTACTTTTGTGCATTAGCCAAAAATTTATAAAGGTGTATGTGTATATTTCTTAAAGAAGATTGGCAAGGTGAAAATCTTTTTACAGAATATTTAAAATATGTAAACAGTAATATCCTCTTCTACATAAAGAATGCATTACAAAACTACATAAAACAACAACATACCCCTACTTTTACAGTTAAGGGATCCCAGCATATAGCCATTTGCTTTGAATAGTCCACTTGGGTATTTTGAAGAGAATAATTAATCGGAGAGACTCATTAAACTCATCACTGAATAGTGTTAAGTGAATGCTATATGCTTAAAAGAAATCTTGAGTTTTTTTGTTTTCGTTTTTTGTTAATAACTCTGAAATTCTAGGCATTCAACTGACGGACTTGGAGGTGGTTTGTTTGTTTGTTTGTTTGTTTGTTTGTTTTAGGAAGCAAGGATATGAAACTTCTAAAACAAAAAGTCTATGTAAATTTTATTTAAGAGCAGTTTTGGTGTGTTACAGTTATGGATTTTAAAATTTTATTTATTTTGGCCTTTTCTCTCTAGTTATAAAAAAATACTTCTGTTGTGGCAATTAAGGAAAACAGGAAAAGTAAACAAAAAGATAAAAATCATTCGTAATTCTAGACTTATGAATTCTAGAGAATATTTTGCTAGAGTTTATTTATAATTTTCTGAGCACACACATTCCACACTCTTCTTTCTCTTTAATCATATCAGCTTTATATGTTACATATTGCTTAATAATCTTTAAAAAAATAGTTATGTGAATATTCTCAGAAGACATTAAGTATTCTGCAACATAAATTTATAATAACTTTTAATATCCTTCTATGGATATATTTTAGTTTAGGTTGTTAATTTGTTTTTTTGTTTTTTGGTTTTTTAGCTAATCTTCTAGTGTTTACCATTTAGGTAGGTGGTTTTCTTCCTTGTGAATTTGAGTCATTTTATCAATTCCACTGGCATTGTCTTTACTATATTCAGTCTTAGCATCCACAAACATGTAATATCTCTCCATTTCATACTGAAGTATGTGAGAATTTGGAGAATGAGGAACTTCTCTTTTAGGGGCTGAAATGCTTATGATATTGTTTTGGGAGAGCCACAAAGAAGTTAAAGGTCATTGACAAAGGGTGTCCTTGCTGAAGGGGTAAGGATGTGTAGGGGTGTTTGTTAATCACGTACAGGGGGTTCTGTGGTGTACAATGGGAAGTCGAGTTAAGAGAAGACATGATAACAGATTGAGTCTGAGAGTTTGTTAAAGGATAGGTGACCAAAGCAGTACCAAGGATGACAGGGATGTAAAGTGAGTGAGTTTAGATGGTCACAAGATTGCCAAAATAATTGATCTCAGCAGTTTCCTAGTAGATGTAGGCTGAGGGGAGTAGGGAGGAAGGATATATTTGCACCAAGGTGTCTCAGGGATAAACTTTAATCTGGACTCATTGCACTTCTGAGAAATCCTAATCAGTGCCTGATAGTTCCTAGTCTTTTCTGAAAGAATCAGCCTGTGGCTCAAGTTAGAGGCAGAGTTGAGGGGTCTGATATGTTCTTGCTGAGCCTGGAGTGTTAAATCAACAAAATATATCTGGAATCCTACAGCTTTTTTTTTCTACTCCAGTGCTTCCTACTGCTTTTTCAGATAAAACCAAAGCCTTCAACATGATCACTGAATATTTAAATTATCTGGACCCTGCCTGTATAGGTTTGGTTACTATGTTTTGTTCAAGCCAAAATATAGAGTTCCTTTCTTTTTCTTGCACTTTTCATCTAACCTCTCAGTAATTTTGGTCTACCATACTTTCAGATCTCCAGTCCAGCCATTTCTTACCAGCTTCACCACTTCAGGCCTAGTACATTCCTTCATCATCTTTCTTTCATGACAGCAGTAGCTTCATAAAAGGTCTCTGGGCCTCCACGTATACTTGACTCAGTTCTCACTGTAACTGAAGTGGTCTTTCTAAAGCATAAGCCCGTGATTAGAAAACTCTTTAATATATTCTCATGACTCCTGAATAAAATCCAGACTCTAACCATAGCCTGCCATGATCTGGCCTCTACCTTGCATATGTCTGATCTTGTCTTCTACTGTATTTGTCCTTGATCTCTTTGCTTCAGCCATTGCTGGATGCTTGTTGTTCCTCAAACACATGAAGCCTTTTCTATGTCTGGACTAACGTGCTATATATACTGAAACTGGAACACTGCCCCAAAACGTCACATGGTTCATCGGTCAAGTCTTCACTCAAAGATTTACTCCTCAGAGAAGTCTTCTTGTCCTCAATTCCATTAGATTACTTTATTTTCTTCATGGATTTATTGATATTTGAAATAGCGTTTTTTTTTTATTGTTATTTGTTTGCCGCAGTAAAATGAAAAATTCACAGAATTTGTTTGAACTTTTGTCCGCCTTGCTTATTACTTCATTGTACTCATGACTTAGACAAGCATATAACATGATTAAATAAACAAAATACATCTTGGGTCTGATTACTAGTAACAAGGCAGAATATTTTCTAGGTCCTACAAATACTCATTAGCCAGTAATGTTTTGACATCTCATGCCATATTGTAATAGTCTTACTAAATTTTCTAATTCCTAAAAATTGTTTGGAATTGCTTATAGTCAAGTACCTTTCTTAGAACAACAGTGGTAAAATTTTTTTAATTTGGTATGCTGGGTGAGGTATGTACAGAGCCTTTTATCAACAGATTTCTTGGATAGCTCCTTTGAGAACATTTTAATTCTGGAAAGATCAAACTTTCTGCAGCTGTCACATCAGACTTCCAGATGTCAAACCAGGGCCTAATTTTTTACTCTTTTTGTCATTGCTCTATTAATGTGATGTTTTACATATTAGCGTACTGCAATGTAACATGTTTCATATCATGAATAGTACATTTTTAGTGTCAACCTACATGATTGAAGACAGATTTTTCATGTCTTTAATTTGAACTTTAGGAATTATTTCTATCAGTTATGAAGAAGTCTAGCATGCCTCCTAGAAAATAAACCATAAGAGGAAATACCTTATTTTTAAAGAAAAGGTATAAGTTTATTCACCTCAGTTTTATTAGGAAAAATTTATGTTAAGATGAATTTCTGATTTTAGAAAATTTCCTTTAGTTAAAATGAAAGTTAAAATGTATCATTGAAATAAAACAGTATGAGTACTTATTTTAAAGACATGTTGTAAATGTTAATTCTTTAATTGTTAAGAAAATTTTATTAATGGTTTGGTCTATCTGTAATTTTGGACATAACTAGGAAATTTAAGATTTTGTTATTAAAAGTGATTGAAACATTTTTTTGAAACCTTAAAAATATGGAAATAGTTTAGGAGAGGAATAAAAAATTAATACCTTTCTTTTTAAAAGGATCATATTGGGCATAGGTCACACTGATTTAAATTTTAAAATGCTATATACTTAGAATAAACAGGTCAAAGGTTTACCTGAAGCTAGTAAATTTCTTCTTTTTAGCATTTAATTTGTTTACTGGTTTTTATTGAATTGTTTTTAGATAATACAGCAAGCTAAACTTTCTTTTAGAAGTCAGCTTTATGTAAAATCAGTAATAATAATAAACAGTAGCTGACAACTCTTGATTTCTTCTGTGAGCCAAACATTGTCATGGGAGCATTGAATCTTCACAACACTAAGAGACAGATATGATCATTGTACCCCTTTTTGCAGACGCAGAGATTGTTACTTTTAGAAGTTCACATAGCCATTAAGGGGAATTATTGGGTTTTAAAGTCAAGCAAGTTAGCTCCAGAATTAGTGTTCTTATAGAGGCAGAATCAGATTTTTTATCTACTCATTCATTTAGAAGGATGTAGTAAAAAACATGTTTGAAAAGTTGGACTGACCCATAAACTCAGTGCTTAAATTCAATCTGTTAATATAATATTTTACTAGTTTCTTAGCTTAAAGTTTGTTCCTTTCAAAAAATATTACCTGGGATGGTTCCTTAGGGTAGTGGTTAGCACGTCTGCTTTACATGCAGAAGGTTCTGGGTTCGAGCCCCAGGAGAGCCATGGCCCATACCTGGGGTGCGCCAGGCCCTGAGTGCAGCTGTGGAGCGTGTGGGAGCATGTGGGAGGAGACGCAGAACCTTCAGAGATCCAGCCCTTAAGGGGAAATGGCAACATCCACAGGTCGGGTGAAAGTGTGTGTGTGGGGGGGGGGGGGGAGGAATTAAGAATAAAATTAAAAAATAATTTTAAAAAGTTACCTGATGACTATTTCCTGCGAAATTTAGTATCCTATTATTATAATAAAATTAATTGGGTAATAAATGGATTTATCTAACTCTATAAACTCTATTCTTGTCTTGGCTCTCTAGTTAATAGTCTCGAATAACATTCATTTGAAACATGAATAAAACAGTATTTAGAACCTATAAGGAAAGATGTAATATTCAGAATGTTTGAACTATTTATAGGTAAGAGGAAGCTCAAATAATGTAAGTAAGCCTTACATGAGTTACAGTTAGGTGTATATAGAGAGAGACAAAGGGATAGGGAATAGAAACTCTTTCTGTTTAGATAACCCAGCACTCTAATATTTCAAGCTCTTCCCATCAACATTTTTGTGTAATTAAAGCCAGCAAGCTTACATCGTTAAAACCAGCATGATCTTTCGGCTCATCAAAAATGACATATTTGTGAAGCATAATAACTTGTTAGTTTATACCCTGAGAGCAGCTGTCATTTTCTCCAATAAACTAAAGCAACCTTATAGCATATTCACTGCAATTTATATTAGAGCTTCAACTACAACCGAATTGTTATTTTAAGTGGTTCTTTTAAATTCTTATAATAAAGTAATTATTGTTAACATTTGCTTTCTTAAAATAGCATATGACATCAGAATTTAGTAATTCTTTGGTATTGTAAGGGTTAATAGCTGTATTTGAAATTTGTAATAAACTTTTATTTTGCCATAATTATATGTTCACATGCAGTTGTAAGAAATGATATAGAGAGGTCCCCTATACCTTCTGTATTATTTTTCCTTAGTGATAACATCTTGCAAAACTCTAATATGGTATCACAACCAGGATATTGACATTGATACAGTCAAGTTAGAAAACATTTCCATCAAAAAAAATATTGTTCTGTAGTTTTCCCTACTGGTCTTTATCAATTTTGGTATTAGGGTACTGCTGGCTTCATAAAAGAGTTAGGGAGTGTTCCATCTGCTTTTATTTTCTGGAAGAGATTATTTCTTCTTTGAATGTTTTGTCAAATTCACTGGTGAAACCATCTGGGCCTGGCACTTTTTTTGGAAAATTTTTATTGATTCAGTTTCTTTATAAGTGTGGGGCTAATTAGTTTAGGTTATATATTTCTCCTTGAAGTTTTGTAGTTTTATGTCTTTAAAGGAATTGGTGAATTTCATCTAAGTTTTCAAATTTCAGTGTATAGAGTTGTTTGTAGTTTTCCTTTGTTAGACAGCTTTTGATGTCTGCAGAATCCGTAGTGATATCCCATGTCATTCCTAATAATTGATAATTTGTGTTTTCTGTGTAATGTGTTGCCTAGAAGTTTGTTGATTTTAATAATTTTTTTTTTAAAGAACCAATTCTGTTTCATTGAATTTTTTTTTCTGTTTTTAGTTTTCTTGATTTCTGTTCTTATGTTTTTTATTTCCTTCTGCTTGCTTTGGGCTTATTTTAGTCTCTAGGTTCTTGAGATGGTAGCTTAGAAAATCGATTTGAGATTTTTCCTTTTCTAACTTACGCATTTAGTGCTATAAATTTTCCTCTAAGTACTACTTTAACTGTATTCCCAAATTTTGATATGTTCTATTTTCATTTTCATTTAGTTCAATATATTCTTTTCTTTTCTCTGAAACTTCCTTTTTAACCCATAGATTATTTAGTAGAAGTATATTGTTTAAATTCTGTTTGGAGATTTTTTCATTAACTTTCTGATATTGCTTTCTAGTTTGATTCTGTTGTGGTTTGACAATGCTTTATGTTTTCAGTTATTTTTATTTAAAAATGTTTGTTTTGTGGCCCAGAACGTGGTCTATTTTTCATGTTCCATGGACACATGAAAAAAAAAATGTGTTTTTGGCTGTTGTTGGATGGAGTGTTCTGTAAGTGTTTATTAAATCTTGTTGGTTGGTAATGTTGTTGAATTCTCTGTATTTTGCTTATTTTCCTTACATGGTCTGCACTGATATCATGGTTCAGAGGAGGGCTGGCCTCCTTACTACTGGGCTGTGGTGAAAGTCTGGCAGTCCGTGGTCTCTACTGACATTGTGATGAGGAAGGGCTAATTATTATCTGGCAGAAATGAAAGTTCTGGCTTCCATTGAGCTTGCAAATTTAGGCTCATCACTAGGCCTTTGTTTCATAGGTAGGGGTGTGGCCACAGTATTTTTACTTTTGTTTTTGGGAGAGTTTTGGTAGTATTTGACTGGAATAGACCAACTCTTATCTAAAGGTTTTCTGTCTTGCTAGGCTGCTTCCTCTCCCCCCCTTTTTTGTCTGCACCTATTGACACTTCTGGATTGCCAACTTCTTCAGCTCTTAAGATTTTATATACAGGGCAAAAAGAATTTGATCCCTAACCAGTCTTTCTTCTTATGCCTACTTGCTAGTGTCTTTGTATGTTTATTTTACAAATAATGTCCAGGGTTTTAGGTATACATAATGGGAAGAATATAGAAAGTATATACCTACTCTATTTTCCTAGTAGCAGAAGTCTTGAAATTATTTTTAATCAGTCATTAATATATGGAATTAGCCATTACTCACATAGATACTCTGAGGATGAAAGCATTCTGTGAAACTGCATGGACAATAGGAATGTTTTTTGGCTATTTTTCTAAATCTATCTGCTGATGAAAAACCTCGATTTAAGCAACTGTGGGTATTGGACCCTTAGTAGTATTCACACTCTGCTGCAGAAAACACAGTTGTTCAATGCTGTAGTGTTTTTAACAGATTGAAAAGTAAAGATGATCTTAGTATTTATAGTTGAACTAATTCTGAATAAAATGTGAAAGTTATCCACAGCCTACTGCTTTGTCAGTAGGTA
This sequence comes from Rousettus aegyptiacus, assembly GCF_014176215.1. NCBI lineage: Eukaryota > Metazoa > Chordata > Mammalia > Chiroptera > Pteropodidae > Rousettus > Rousettus aegyptiacus. Next base: position 36,170,147 of record NW_023416286.1, read on the forward strand.
ACTGGTAGAGAAGCCAGTAGTCTCCTCTTTCATGATCTTTATATGCTGTTCATTATTTTTATTTACTCTTTGGCTCAGATCTAGGGTTGGAGTGGCCCAGCAGCCAGGGTTTTTCTAGTTTGTCTAATTTAGAATTATTTTACTGAAAATTTACAAAGTCATTTTTAAATGACTTTTAAAGCCTCATTTGCCATGAGGCTTTAATTATTCTAAAAATGAGGTATCGTTGAGTGTTGGAATAATAGGAAATTATGTAGCATCAAAGAGGCTCCATTATGAAAGTAACTAACTTAGTATTGTAGAATTTACTGTGGAATTTTTACAAAATACCATCTTTTCGTGCTGTACCCAGCTTTGCCAGTGTTCCTGGTTTATATTACTCATTCATAAGGCTGAGGAAACCAGAGCAGAATATGATACAAAAGATATAAGTTGACTTAAAACAAAAACCTTCTTTGAACAGATACCTACCTTTATGCCTGGTATTTTCTAAGAACAGTTCTTGTACCTACATTTCACCGCTTCCAACATGCTGTTTGAGCAGATTATTAATGAGGAACATGTACTAGCTGGTAGGAAGAGGCTAAGTAGATGTGTATACCCATTTACTTAGGGAACAATTTAGTGAAGCTTTGGAATAAGAGTGATAACCCTAGGCATCACAGTGCCCTTCTCAAATTTTTTCCCCCTCTTTAATCCCTCTCCCACTTCAACCCTTGACCTATATGTTGCCGTTTCTCCTTAAGAACTGGATCTCTGAAGGCAGGGCATCTCCTCCCACACATTCATGGAGTGCACCCAGGGCCCGGTGCACCCAGGGCATGGTCCATGTCTCCACCTAGGGCTCGAACCCAGGACCTTCTGCGGGTAAAGCAGATGTGCTAACCACTACACCCTGGAGCCACCCTCTCTTCTCAAATTTTCTAATGCCGTATAGAGGTGAAAACATCACAAGCAGCAGGTTCATGGTTTTACTGCAAGACTGCAGCATAGGCTGTACAGCACAGTCACAGGAATTTTGGAATCAAGAACATATCTGCATTTATACCCCAGTTCTGCTGCTAACTGGTTGTGTAAGCTTGGGGAAGTTACCTGCCTTTCTAAGCCTTAGTTTCCTACATTTTCTCATTTAGAGTGGAGGTGATAATAGCCACTTCTAGAGTTGTATACAGAATAAATTAATTTGAAAGGATTTAGTGGATGATACATAGGAAACACTAGATAAATTGCTACTAATGTTACTAATAGTGAGCTTGTTTTTTTGCTTCATTTGACTTTTCAATATTATCTATCCAGGTTTTCAGGGACTTCTCAACAGTTTATAATTTTCCTTATCTTATCCTTATCTTTAGGCAGTTCTCTAGATGTTATCCCTAGATCATCAACATTGACAACACTTGGGAACTTACTAGAAATGCCGTTTTTCAGGCTGTATTACAGACATACGGAATTGGAAATCCTGGGAGGTGGGACCCTGCAATCTGTGTTTTATCATAAGCCCTCCAATGATTCCCTGCTGAGGTAGTTTTTTCTGTTTCCTTGCAGAACAGAGGGAGTTGTTCATGGTTGCCCCCTGCTTTCATACTTCTTATTCTGAACTAAATTCATCTGGTTCTGTTTTTGTCCCTGACCACTGTTCTGACATGTTTTCTTCTTTCTCCTTGAGTTTATCAGTAAATTCCATCTTGTATATCCATTGGTCACTTCCTTGTGCAGACTCTCAGCAGCATTCAACATAATTTATTACAGCTTCCTTTTTTGAAATAGCCTTCTAATGGCTTCCAGGAGACCATACACTACTGCCTTTTTTTTCCCATTCCACTGACAGATCCTTCTCTTGCTAATTCTTTCTCTCATACCCCACGAAGGGCCCAGGTTTAGTCCCAGGATATTTCCTCCTCCCTGTCTAACTTTCTGGGTGATCTCATCCAGTCTATTGACTTTAAATAGCATCTATATGCTCAAGACTCCTCCCTCAAACTCCCTACCACAGATTTATGGCTCTAGTGCTGACCTGTCCTTTGAGCTCCCTCATATAAACTAGTGTCCAGTCCAGTTGCCACTCACCCTTTACACCACCCATCAATCACTGAAATGATTTCATTCATTTACTTTTTTGCTTATTTATTATCTAACCCCCAACTCCTGAATTCCTGTACTGGCTTCTTGAAAAATGGGACTTTCCCTTTCTTATTTGATATTTATAGTCTAAGCATTCTATAAATATTTGTTAAATGAGTGATGGGTGCTTCATAAACTAGAACTATTTTATTATAATAGCATAACATGATAAAATCAAAATAGCATTCCAGAGGTTAAAAAAATGGTAGACAAATGATGCATCAGGCAGGTGAGCTATAATTGACAATAGGAAGAAATCTGGAAAGGGATCTTTGAGAAGCCATCCAATCTGATAGTTTGTTTGTCCGTTTGTTAAATCTGTGTTGGTTTGTTGATCCCAGAATTTGCAAGTGCCACTTCCAGCCACTCTAAAATAAACTTAGCAAACTTACTTTTTAGTTAATTGGTAGTTTAACAAAAAGAATCCTCATCACATTAATGAAAAAAAAAAGAAAAGCACCTTTTGTTTATAAATTCATACTATGTAAGATTTCCCATCAGAATGCACTGTCTGGCTCATACTAAAACCTCAATAATAGTTTTTCTTATTGAAGAATATATACATATAATCAGTTGTATAACATAAAATCATAAATCCCATATGAATGAAATAACCTATTAAGATGGAGATTCTAAAACTTTTCAGTTGATGTTTATAGATTGCCGAATGCTCTGGAATCTAAAGTCTAGATAAACCCTCAGAATTTTAAAAAGATTTCATAATTTTAACTAGAAATTTTTCACTATAAAGCCTCCTTCTACTGGATTTTTTTTCTCTTTGATGAAACAGTATATCCTCATAATGTTCCATGACCCAATTTCCCCACCCCAGCTATGATATTGTCACAGTCAAGAGCCATTTTAGGTATTTAGGGTAGACAAAATACTGGGAACCATCCAAAACTGAGAACAATCCTCCAGTGTGACATCAGTTTTATAAGAATATTTTCACTTATCTGCTTAGGGGTCATAAAATGTGCTAATGAGAAAGAAGCCATTGATAATTATTTTGTGATTACTAGATTGTTTTATGGTGTAGTGGAAGAAAATTTACTAAAAACTAAATTTGGAGTTATCATTTGAATAAATAACCTTGTCTCTACTTCCCTTTCTCTCTCTCTCTCTCTCTCACTCTCTCTGGTTGACATAATTAGGTATCACAATCAAAAAATAGATCTATGTTCTGCTTTGAAATATCTCTCATTCCAGTCTACACAATTTTAAGTTTTATATCTGTAATCCTATTCTTGTTTAATATTTCCTTTTTTTCTCTTTTTGGTATTTCATCTTACTCCTTCAGTTATAAAGAACTTTTTCAAAATAGTGCTAAAACAATATCTAACATAATTGGTTGACTTTTTTTTTCTCCCAAGGAAAAGTTGACCAGTTTTTAAGAATTTTCAACATAAATCTAGTTATGGAGTGTAAATTTAGTTGCCATGAAATGGCAGCTGAAATGGCAATAATGCATGCTACAATGGGTGACTCGTTTATAAATTTAACATAAGAAAAGAGATCAGCATTGGCTTTTATGTTCAAAAGTAAGCAAATTATATATGAAAATCTTTGAAAAATAGCTTTGGTTAGATCATTAGTGCCAATTTTACTGTTATTATAGTTTATATATCCAGAGAACTTAATGATATTAATAACTGAAACTTGTAATTAGACCTTTGACAAGTAGAAAGGTGACATAGTGCATATATTAAAATACAGTGAAATTTTTACAGATTATTCTGTTTAATGTGAATTCAGATGTCATTTTTTCTCAAAATTACATTCTCAACTGTTGGTACTGCATTGAGCTACTGAACTGTATGATTCATATGTTGTTGCTAATGTCAACTTTTTCTACTGCTATTTCCTCAATATTTATTATTTTTAAAAAATATTTCAAACTTAAGAAAAGTTAAAAAATGGTAAAATAAGTACTTACATAATCTTCCAATAGTTCACCAATTGTTAACATTTTCTAGATTCGTTTTATATATTTTTCCCTACATGTATATATTTTTCTTTTTCTTCTCGTAACCATTTGAGAGTTACTTGCAGACTTTGTGGTGCTTCACACCTAAATACTTCAGCATGCATCTCCTAATAACCAGAATATATTTATCACACTTGGGAAATTAAGTATTATACATAATACAGTACTATTTTCTAATATTCCTACTGTTTTATCAAAATATTTCTTTGCCTATGTCCTTTTTCCATCAATATCAGGTAATTCCATTTCTTTAAATGGCTTTTGAGCCATTTGAACTCTATCATGGACACGTAGAGATTGGGGTATCATTTTACTTCTACCTGATTGTCACCCCTTTTGTTCAGATGCTATGAGTATCCACTGAAAGAAACATTTGCCTTTTTTACTTTACATGTTTTACTTTTGTTTTAATAGTGTTACTACTGTTTCTGTGTTGTTCTTTACAGAGATACTTGGTTACAAGTAGTAATTATGGAACATGGTGCCCATTTACTTTGGGCACTTAGAAATGCATTATAAAACTTCGAAATTGGTTACCTATAAGGCTGTGGGGACCCCAATGGGAAAGGGAGAGGTAAGAGTATACCTTTTTGGTATAATTTTAATTTCTAGAAGCATGTTAATGTTTTACGTATTCAAAAAATAAAGTTAAATCAAGGTTGGGGAAAAATTCTAAAATTTGAGTGCAGACAAGTGAACCATTTGCATTTCAAATAAATAACCACACTGAAGGACATAAGATTTAATCCAAGTAACTTTTCAACAAAGTACTTTATACCTTCAATCTAGAAGGGGGAAAAGGGCAATTTCAAACAAACCTGAAAATTTTTTTTATCAGGTTTTTTTGCAGTGATCTGGTATAATAATTCTGAAACTATTTTATGTATAAGTAAGATTGAATAAATGTGTTGGGAGCCAAGGCTCTTACTATGGAGTAGGAAACATACAAATATAAAATGGGGAAAGGCAAAGGAAAACTTTGTGGAGTTGGATTGAAGTGGTAGGTATCAGAATCATGGCAGGGAACATTTCCTAGGTCTGTTGTAGAAAAGCTGTCGGCAGTGTGTCACCCCCAGCAGCAATGTAGCATAACTGCTTTCCAGATCCTGGTTTCTATATGGTATTCCCCTACCTGCTATTGAAAGAAATCTTTGAAAAAAATAACTGATTTCAGAGTAGGCCAAGGGTAGTATAAGATGAGCTTGGAATATGTTACTGTGCTAGAAAGTAAGGAAGAGCTCCAAAAATTAGTGAAAGCATCTCAGAAGGACACAGGAGCCAGCTTGAAGGGGGATACCACTGCCCAAATCTGGGACAACTTCACCACCAAAAAAAATAAAAATAAAAATAATCGTAGTGGATCAAGCCTATTAGATAAAATAGGAATAGATTTGTTCATAAAGTGATAATGAATGGATGGATGGATGGATGGATGGATGGATAAAGTTTGTTCTTTTGTAGAATGCCCACAAAATTGTGGAGGGACTGGTGGAGTTGGAAAATCACCATTTGCAATGATCATATTAAAGACTGATTAAGACAAAAATTAGCGGATGCTCAACCTTAAGGACCTCATTGATGAGGAGCAGTATATTTGCTTGGTATTCAGCATGTCTCTCCATATATTGATTATTACTTGGGAAAAACAATAACTATATAGTGAAGAAATCTGATAATACCTTTACTGAGGTGGCAAGATTAACATCACCAATGACAGTCAAATGAACTTTGTGTGCCAACTGATTTAATATACCTGAGAAGGATACAACATCTCTTAAGTTGTATTCTAGCCAGAGATGCATAACTGAATCTCATGAGGAAACATTAGACAAATAAAAATTTAGGCACAGTCAACAAAATAATTGGCTAGTGTTTTTCAAAAATGTCCATGTCTTGAAAGACAGAGCCCAAGGACTTATTTCAAATTAAAGGAGGTTGAAGAGAAACGACAACTAAATGCAAATTACATGATCCTAGACTGCAGGAGGGGGATACTCTAAGGGATAGTATTGGAGCAACAATAAAATTGGAATATTTATATTAAAGTACCAATGTTAAATTTCCTGAATTTAATTACTGTGCAGTGCTTATACCAGAAAATATTCTTCATTTTAGGAAATAGACACTGAAGTAATTTTTAAAAAGAGGAACAGTGTCTTGTAACTTTCTGAAATGGTTCATAAAAATTTGTTACATGTATATATATATATATGTGCATACATGCAGAGAAATATAGAGGGAGAGAGAAAGGATATAAAGCACATGGGTGAAATAATAAAAATTGGCAAGTCTGGGCAAAGAATATACAGGATTCAGTCTTCTGTACTGATTTTGCAGTTTTTCTCTATGCTTGAAATTATTTAGAATAAAAATTGTTTTTAGTTATTACTCTAAGCAAAAAAAAAAAGATGACAGAGTTTGGTCAGTAAACTATATGGTCACTCTTTACAATTTTTCTACTTTTTCTTTACATTTGACTTCAGACTGCATTGGTGTTCTTTTCTGTTTATTATTGCCTCAAATTAAACGCATGTTTCTTTTCTATCAATAAAGGTCAAGTTTCCTGTGTCTTCTTTTAGATCGGAACACCATCTAATGGACATTGCTATAATTGCTAACTCTCCTTGTTTTCTGTCTTGTTCTGAAGAAAACTCTTGGACATTAAATTAGTTGAAGTTATTTTGAAACAAATGAAATCTGTACCATTTTTGTCCTCAAGAACACAATAGACTAGTGTTCTTATTTGGGCGAGCATATATTCACTTCATTCTTTGAGGATACATTACCTTAGTGGGTACTAGGTGGGTACTGACGAGTTCCAGGAAGCTTTTTAACTTAATTAGCCTTCTTATAGCTTTGTGCATCTGTGTGATAGGTAAGTGAGCAGTATTTTCTCAGGGAAAGGATTATGCTTACTTAGAGTGTCGTTAATTTACATTATCTTAAAATTGTACATTTGATCATCATCTTCATATAGCTTTAGAATTTCTAGACATTGGAAGTCATCTGAATGACAGCCTTATTGGGCATGGAGAGTTATACAGTGAACCATATGTACAAATATTTTTGAATGAAAGTGGAAAACATAAAATTATCTGAAATGGCTATGAATATTTTCTTAAATGTGGAATTTCTTTTAAAGAAATAGTTTTTAGGAGATTCAGTGTTAGATGAGGATTGCTTTACACATAGGCCATCCATTGATTTGTAGATTATCTGAACTTCATTTTCTCCAGTTTGTATCATACTTTTTTTTATTTCTGAAGAGGAGTAACATTCTGTGTATCAGTTCGTATTTATGTTCTTTCCCTCTTGTTTTTTCTTTGTGGGGAAAAATTCATTGCTCTTTATAATTCTGGTTATATGTATTTGGCTTCACTGTTTGGAAATGGGCCCCAGGTGAGTAAAAAAAAATCTTTTTTTCACTATTGATGTTCTAAGCTTTCTATATGTTGTTTTTTCTATTATTCTATTACCCTCCATTGCACTGAAAATGAATGATATATTGCTTATGACAGGACATAAAAATGACTCTTGTTTTTAAGAAGTTATTAGAATGCCAGTGGCAATAACAGACAGAGATGGAAGAATATCCTTTTCTCCAGAAGAGCAAGAAATTTAATGAACTTGTTTGCAAAATAAGTCTTTCATTTTTAAAACCTAATAAGGGAAAATAAAATAACCACTTGCCTATACTCTATCAAAAAAATGCCAAGTAGAGGTATTAATGATGATTTTTAAAAGAAAAGGCTAACTAAGAATACAGAAAGGAATGAAGTTCAATTAAGAATGGAAACATTTTTTTAATGCCTTATGTTTAGTACCACTAATGATTTTATTCACTCCTTTCTTTTAAGGATTTATTTTTATACATATTTTCCCAATATTTTATTTCTTAATTAGGGGACATTTAACAGCTTAAGGACTGGTACTTAATAGGAAGTTCTTGGGACATGGTTCCATAGTGTAACTGTTAGCACATCTGCTTTACACGCGGAAGGTCCTGGGTTCACACCCCAGTGGAGCCATGGTCCATGCTATGGCCATGCCATCCTGAACAAGCCCAATGTCTGATCTTGGAAGCTAAGCAGGGTTGCCTGGTTAGTACTTGGATGGGAGACCACCTAGGAAGACCAGGTGCTGTAGGCATAAATAATAATGATAATAAAAAAAGAAAGTCTTTGGATTCTTTTTTATTTCCCTATATCTACCTTAATCATGGCTCTCATGTGAATGTTAACTTACTCTCCCCATTATTCAAAGTCATGCTTAAATGTTGTGGATTATAACTTTGAATTATGGCAAATTTTGGACCTAAAGATTTTATAATCTCCTGGAGAAAAAAGGAGCCATGATCATACAGCCACGTTCATGTATATATATTTATATTTATATTTATGCACACACACATACATTTTACATGATTACCTTTTTTTTTAAAGAGCAAAGGAATGATTCTGAATGTTATCAGATAATAATTTATATATTTTGTTTCTGAAAGAGACTGAAAAAGTATTCCAAGTATTTTTTTCACTAGGTCCTTACATGGTACTTTTCAGAGAAAAAGTGTTAGACGAAAGTTGAGATGATATTTTTAAACATGATTTGACCAAAGAATGAAAGTAAAGATAGTCTCCTAAGAAACATTTGAAAACGTGACAAAGAAAATTTTTTAAATGTGCTAAAAGCTATAGGAACAGAAAGGAGAATGGTATATTATTTGGAATATTATTGGTATATCATTTGGAAAAAAATGGAAAAATGATGCAGAGAAAGCCCCATAAAAGAAATGGGCGTGCATTGTAAAATTGGTGCCCAGTTCACTGAGCTAAAGAACACTTAAAGGAATGAAGGTTTGCAAAGTTTTCTATAAAATTAATTAAAAAGAGATAAAAATGGGGTGGGGATGTCCTAAAAATTTTACTCATAGAGCACAAAATGAGTGAAGTCCTTCCAAAGCTACATAGATGGCAAAATACTTCAGTTTACAAAACAGCTTCATTCCAACAGCTTCCCCTCAAAACAAATCATTGGCTTACCCACTTCTATTACTAAATTAACTTTCTTCTTATGAAACTTCAAATAGTGCTTGGCTTTTATCATCACACTGTACCAATAGGTTTGCCATTGTCCAGTAATATGATATAATTAAGTCTGAATGTTCTCAGTATTGTTATTTAAAGCAAGTCAGAATGCTACCTTATAGATTCTTGAAGGTTAAAATTCAGGAACACTAGTTTATTTTTTAAGTAGACCTGTCTTTAATTGGTCTGAAAACCAATTAAGCTTTCAAGTAACCTGTATTCACAAACTGTAAGTTGTTTATACATAGGAAAACAGCGTATCAGTAGTTTTTATTGGTAGGGTATAAAAGCAACTTTCTTTTAATTTTGACCAGTCATTTCTCTGTGAGTTAAAAAAAAATGAAACTTATTTTTTAATTTAAATAATGAAGTATGTATGATAACTTTAAATAAATATTACATAGTTTTATTTTTTTTTTCCACTATATAACCTTGTTCATCTAGTCTTTTTGGTTTGTTTGTTTCTTTGGCTTTCTGGAGTTTTCAAAATATTTTTCAATGAAATACCTCGTATCTTTTTATCATATAGGAGAATATAACATATTTACTATGTTTTATGTATTCAGTGCAGTTCAGTAACTTTTGTATTTATTCTGATTTGATTAAATGGATTAGATTAACCACTGAGGCTAGTCCTGGGGAACTACAGAGAGTTCTTAGTGTCATAGTTAAGAGATTTGGTTTCAGTTGTGAGTATATTACAGTGAGGGATGAGTTGAAGAGTGTGCAGAAGCAAAAGGACTTCTTTGAGTACTAGCAATCCCTATGTTTAGTATGTTTCTTCATTTTCCTTTACAACACTTTTTTCATGTCTTCCAGTAAATTGTATAAAGCTTGATGTCCCATCATAATCAGGAAAGTTTAAGAGCAATGGGAGCTGAACTTTTGTTTACTCAACAAAGGATAATTACAGGAAAGCATCTTGGACCTCCCTATATCTTTCTCATTATATCTGAGCTCTTTAGCTGAAAAGCACTTATACAGGGACTATTATATATAAAAGGTATCTCTGGTAATTTTGATATTTTTATATCTTGATCTTACATCATGGTTAGGTTTATCTTTAAATGCAAGGCTAAACTATTTGAATAATTTATTGGAGAATTGTTTATCCCTGAGCATTTTTAGTTAGACCATATATAATATTGGAAAGTAAATAACTATCTGACTTTATCCCTTATATTCAAGAATCTGTCTTTGGTCATTGAATGACAATAATTTAGAATTAACTTGGCATATAAAGAATGTTCCAAGACAGGTTCATCTTTTTTTTTTTTTAATTTGTATATTTATAGTCAAGAATATTTTTTTCATTTTCAATTAAATGTTCTTTTTGAGAGAGAAAGTAGCACCTTATATATAGGGACTGTTGTGACTCAGCTAGGTTACAGACAAAAACAAGGTCTTTGTAAACCCACAAAATACCAGACATCTTCTTCATCTGGCTGAGTGACAGCTCCTTTTTTACTCAGTCATCGAATTGTGCCCATTTTCTAATAGCATCTAATCTGGAACAAACCTCTGCCTTCTTAGATGCTCCCCCAAAATCTCCCAACAAAGGTCAAATGCTTTAATAAATTCTTTCTAACACCCCCTTACTGAGCTGCCCCACTGCTCCCCATGGCATGTGTTCTCCCTCATAGTAAGTAACAAACTCAACTTGTTCAACTGTAGGTGTGTTTCTGGTAGTTTTTGGCTGGAGGACATTGACACTTTCCTTAAAGATAATTCTTAAGATACAAATTATGCCCTCAACATTTAGGAGTTGAAAGCTTTGTTAACTTTTTGTATATATATATTTTAAAGTCAGGATGATGTTCATTAGTACTTACATTTCAGATATTTTGATAGTTGATAAGTATATGAGGATAAATGTGGCACTGTACTCTCTGGGAAATTTCAAACTGAGCAATTGATATTTTTTCATATAATAACACCAGCGAGTCTGATTTATTTATAAATCTTTTTCCTTTATAGATTGTACTCATTTTTACCATACTTAAACTGAAGGCAAAAGAAATGCTTGAGAATTTGATAATTTTGTATAGGGTACAGAATTCTGGTTACCTTTTACCTAATACCTTGACAAGGGCTAAATTTTTAGAATTTATTCGCATAAACTCTTGTGCCACAGAGTATTCATAACATTATAAAGAAGCCTCTTTCTGAGTGAGAGAAAAAGAGAGTAGGAAAGGAGACATTTATTTTGTAACTCAGTCATAATAATTTACACAGAACCTCCTGGTGATCAGTTACGATTCTATGATGATATATTATGTGCTTCATGCCTTTCTTAAAAAAGTTTCTGGAATTACTGTTGGTTCCAACATGTGCCCCAGGATATATCTATCTCCACAAGCCATTTTCTGTAAGATGTGAAAGTTTCTCAATTCAGCCTATGTCATGAAAACGATAGATCTTCATCTTACACAAAACAGAGAATGAATCTTAAAAAGTGTTTCTTAGTTTCACTCCTCAACAAATAACCTTGCCAAGTCTTCTGATATTCCAAGGCAAATCACTGGACCCTTGGGATTTAAATTTTTTACACTTCCAACAGCTACAGATAATTCTTTACAAGCTTGAGGTAGAAGTGTTTGACTTAAATCTTTTGAAGTTATCAAGATGAGAAAACATTAAGCTATCAAGAATCTGAAAATAGCTTGCTGAAATTTCATTGTAACTCACTCTTAGGTAGTCTTTATCACCATTCCTTGATAATTATTTGCAGAAGCCATTGTACAAAATGGTGGGTTCTATCAATTAAGCCACATTTACTCAAAATGAATGCATAATATATTTTTGCTGATACAGAATGAGAGATTATGTTAAAGGAAGAATCATTTTCAGTATTTAAACAATGCTAGCTACCCTTAAATATAGTTTTCTCTAAAACATATGGTGATTATTACATGATCACAAATTCAAATTGTGAATTTATTTTAAACAGTTGCCTATTTTTGTCATAGTAGGATTTCCACACACATAATTTAAATTTTGTTTGTGCCTCCATGCTATTTGGGCTTGTGAAAAAATAATCTGAGGTGATGGTAGATGGGCCAGAATAACGTTATCCTTTATTAACATGACTGGCCATGAATTATCTAGGTGTAATTTGTCAGACTATTCTTGTATATATAAAATAAGTTCTTTGATGTTATCCTTGAAGTAAGCTCAGTTTAATTTAGTTTAAAATATTGAATGCCATTTTTTTTTTTTTTTTTTTTTTTAGCTTTAATTTCTCAAGTCTTTTCTGGGGATAGTTTAATTCTTTACTTAAAATGAATAATACTATCTTTAGTTAAAATTTGATAACTCTTTCTAGCATACAATTTCTACAAAATAAATTGTAAATAAATGTATATATATCTACATACCTTTGGAGGATTCACCGCAATAGCAGCCTGACTGAAAGTAGATACTCCCATAATAGTAACAAAAGGTTAATATTTTATCTATTTTTATATAAATTTTAAGTCAGTGAAAGGAAAATAAAGATTGAGTAAAAACCAAAATTTGCTTTATTAAAATGATTTAATATGAGAAATTATCCAGATAGATTTGCATTTTACTCATATTTTGAAGTCATATATAGAATCATGGGAAGTCAGTTTTTATTAAAAATTTATTCATTAAGACATAGTCTTGAAAAGAAGTAGACATTTGGGATGATACCACATCACACCCATTAGGATGGCTGTTATTAATGTATTTTAAAAACAAAAAACAAAATAACAGATACTGGTGAGGATGTGGAGAAGTTGCAACCCTTGTGCACTACTGGTGGGAATGTAAAGTGATGTGGTTGCTATGGAAAACAGTATGGAGGTTTCTTTGCATAACATGAATGGCTGTATATTTGATTAGTTTATTGATTGCCATTAAAACTTTTTTCTTCCCATAGTAATTCAATTCTAAAAAGCTAACAAGTTAGATAGCAAACCAAGTTTGTACGGGAAAGTACATTTACATATGATTATATTAATTTTTGACTGAATTAAAAGCATGACATTTTCAGCAATTTCGAGTTGCCACATCACATTTTATATTTATCCTGATTTACTTATAATGCAATTTTCTAAATCTGTATCCTAGGCCTATCCTCTTATTTATTTATTTTTCTAGGAATTTCCTGTGTAACATGTGAGGCTTTCATTCTTAGTTCTAAGCTTAGATGAAATAGACGCCTCTATTGTAATGGAGCTACGTGTAGATTGACATTCTTTTAAAGACATATGACTCCAGGATGGAAAAGTGAAATAGGTATTCTTTTTTTTTTTAATGAAATAGAGATACAATAATGAATAAAATATAAAATATGGAACCTTTCCTGAAAAAACAAATAGTAACATATTTATCTTGAGTTCCAAAATTACCCTTTCTTTAGTTTTCCTAAGGTATTAATTAATATCTTGTTACTAATGAAGAAGAAAGAAGAAAGGAAAGGGGAATAAATATCTCCCAATGTGCAAATCATAGATTTCTGTGCTTTGTTTAGTATTTACTCTACATGGTATACTGGAGGTAATTACATTTACAAATGCACACACAAACACACACATACACACACACACAGATGTGGGTAATCAAAGACAAGCAGAACCAGTCCTGAAGCCAGGCTGGTGATGTCATTATTAAGAAAGCAACAGTTAACTTGGAAGAAAGAAATGTGGGTTACTTTTATAGCTGTTGGTATTGCCTTATAAAGAAACATTGTTTTATGTGGCCTTGTCCATGTCCTGTTGGAAATAGTCATTATCAGTAGGACTGAATTCCACTTCCTCAATATTTAACATAGTGTTAATCCTAGATTAATTTTAGTTTTACTTTATCTCAAACCTCATGCTTTTAAATACTGACGACTACTTATGTGCATGTTAACCTTCAGTCAAGTTTCATAAGAATTACTGCATCACACGATTGGTACATTTCTATGGTAGATAGATAAAAATATGTCCAAATCCATTTCAATTTATAAAATCTATATATAATTTAAAGTAAATCTAAAGTTAAAAATTAACAAAATAAATATATAAAATATAGTAAATTTATATTTTTCATTATGGCTTATCATAATTGACACATGGATATAGTTACAAGTCTGCTACAAGTCAGTAAGTCACCAACTAGGATATTAAGAAACATCAAGGTCTACAGCCATGCTACCCGATCCCATCTGATCTCAGAAGCAAAGCAGGGTCGAGCCTGGTTAGTACTTAGATGGGAGACCACCTAGGAAGACCAGCTGCTATGGGTGTAAAAAAAAAATAAGGGATTGTAAACTGACAGGGTCCTTGTAATCTGTGAGGTCAACCAAGGGTTGCCTCGCTTAAAAAAATAAATAAAGTTTAAAAAAATAAAAGAAATATCAGCTGTCTGTATGATAGAAACTTACTACTATTACATACATCTTTCTTTTTGAATGAGGTTTTCTCTCTAAGGAGGTAAAAGAGATTTACTCCTTGTAAGGTTCTATCAGTCTCAATAAGGTTCTCTCTCTTTTGATATAGAGAAAGAAAAATTCATCTGCATAGTTTTTCTAATTGCTTTTCTCTGAATAGCTTTCTCTTTTTCTTGGAAATTATTTAAAACTCCCTATTTTCCCACTATTTGATTAATGTGGCACATTGGTTTCTATTCTTAAAATGTTCTAGGGACCTAGCAAACATTTTAGGACAATTAGATCACATAATATGAAAACTCCATTTTGGGCCTGTTGTCTCTTTTTAACAAAAGTCATAAAGTTAGAGGAAGAAAAAAGATTAAAGACAGTAGTAATATATAATCCTGATTCCAATTAGAGTTTTTTTTGCTTCTCTTTTTATTATTATAAGTCCGTTCAGTCTTTTTTGTCCTCAGAGAGCACATGCAGCCCTGGCAGAGAATCATTATTAACCCATCTTATCTAACATCAAAGATTACTTACTATAAAAATCTCAGACAGAAATGTTTTTGCCAGAAAAACTTTGTTCTTGGGTCACAGGCGGCGGAAAATATATATACATAAATTATTTCTGAGCAAGGTACTTACATAATGTATTTTAAAGGGCCTTGTCAATTACATAAAAAAAATAAATGTGGACATCATTTTTTAAAAAACAATATGAATCACATAGACTTGCATTAAATCATATCAGTGTTAAATTATTTGGAATCTACCTAAGACCGTGTTTTTAAAAAGTGGGTTGGAGGCTTCAGCTGCTGAAGATTGATTTGAATTTGATAGTTTTTTTAAAGATGAAGTGGGAGGAAGTTAAAAGGAATATAACAGAGCACATTGTAAACACTCATGAATCAAATTACTATTATTTAACTGACAAAGTTTGTTAGTTACTAACCACATGAAGGCAAGATATATTTGACATCAGGGCTTGCCGGATCCAAGGACTCAAACTATATCGTGTATCTGACGGTTTCTGTCTCTTTAACCTACCCACCTCCTTTTTGCCTCACTTTTTGAGTGTTCCTCTACCCAGTCTCTGCTTTTTTCTCCTCACTTTTATAGCTTCTCCCTCCTGCCCTCTTCCTGTTCTTTCTCTTTGTTTTCTCTGTACTTTCTTTGCCCCCCCCACCCCCACCCCACACCACTGCCCAGTGACTTCAGCCTCTCTGTCTTTATTTTCTATCTGTGTGTTTTGTGTTTTCTTAGACTCTTCATATATTGAGGAACATGACTGTTGGTAACTCTGGGGCCACAATACTGTAGCTCTTATTATTTTTCTAATGTTCAAAGAGTGGCTTTTTCTCAATTGTATAGTAGAAAGTCTCAAGGAAGAACTCTGAACTGCTGGAGTCATATATCTATACCTGGATCAACCACTGGTCTGTGGCAGGAATATGATGATGGTGAAGGGTGGAGCAGGGCTCTGTGATTGGGAACTCTACAGAGTCGCAGAGACATAGCAAAGGAGGAGAGCAATTCTTCCAGCACAAGTCAGCGCTTACCAGAAGGATGTAATAGGTACTTGGGCAGACAAAATAACATGTCTGGTGTACTTTTCTACTTGGATTTATGTTTTTCCCTAGTTCTAAACTAATACTAATAGCTAAAGATGGGATATTCCTTATGTAAAAAACGTAGTTTTACAAAAAACTTACATTTTAGTTCCTTTGGAGTTGAAAAGAGGTCTGTAGTTCCTCAGAATTTCACCACACTCTTTCAGACTACACAAACATGTTTTTATTGACAAAGAATGTTTTTTATAGTATTGTTAAAGTAGAGTTTTCTTTAGATGTTCACCATATTTTTAAAACAGTTTATTCCAAAAAAAGATCATGCCAGATAGAATTCTATTTGTTGTTTTATAGTCTATGGCCTTAGGCGTTAAATTTCACATGCCTTATTGAAAGAAATTATTTCTAGCAGCTTCTCTAGAATACCTTAGAAAATATAATAAATCTATTTTTCATTTATAGAGAAGTATTTGAGAGGCAGCATTTCTTAGGATTAAAAATCCTCTTATCTGCCATATACTTGCTATGATAGGCACAATAATGTGCCCCAAGAGATATCTGCATATTACTCTCTAGAACCTGTGAATGTACCTTATGGGGTAAAAGGCACTGTGCAGATGTGATTAAGTTAAAGATCTTGAGATGGGGAGATTATTTTTAAGTTATCTGGGTAGGCTCAATATAACCACAAGGGTGCTTATAGAAAGGTTGAAAGAGAGGCAGTTAGAGAAAGAGATGTGACATGGAAGTACAGGTCATAGTGATGTGAGGCCACAAGCCAAGGAATGTTGACATCCTTTAGAAGCTAGAAAAAGTAAGGAAATGGATTCTCTTCTAGAGCCTCCAGAAGAAACATGGCCCTGCTGATCCATTTAAGACTTCTGACTTCCAGAATTGTAAGATGATAAATTCACGTTTAAACCATTAAGTTTCTAGTAATTTGTTATAACAACACAAGGAAACTAAACATTAACTGTGTTACCTA
The DNA here is from genome assembly GCF_014176215.1 of Rousettus aegyptiacus. NCBI lineage: Eukaryota > Metazoa > Chordata > Mammalia > Chiroptera > Pteropodidae > Rousettus > Rousettus aegyptiacus. Next base: position 36,187,278 of record NW_023416286.1, read on the forward strand.
TTGCTCGGTTTTCTCATCTGTAAAATGGAGGTAATAATAGAAGAAAAGCATTATTTGAGGATTAAATGAGTTAATTCATGGAAAGTGTCAAATATAAGATTTTATATATAATTTTATATATTAACAGAACTTAGAGACTAATGGTTGGATGTAATAAAGAGTGGATAGTAAAGTATGCATGTATATATAAGTCCAAATTTTTTATAATGAACAAATATACAACTGTAACGTAAAAGTCACACATGTAATCAGATCTGAGAGCCCTTAGATTTAGAGGTTACCAAATCTAATGCATTATCGTATAAAGATTCTGTACTATATTTTTATGAGGCATTTCTGTGCTTTATCCCTGTGAGCGCTCTGTCATAATCAGTCTGTTGTGGAATAAAAATGGTTAGAAATGTTTCTCCCCTTTATTATGCCAAATACAGTAACTTTTTTTGGGCCGGGGGAGGGGGGACTACCTTATATATAGCTAAGCATTTTTCTTCTTGAGAGCCTCCTTGAAAATACGGACAATAATAGTTAGGACCCTTTCTATAATTTACCTTTACCTTTTATACTGTTGAGTAAATAAACCCCTCCTTTTTTTGTAAATTAGTCACATTGATTCGTTGAGCTTCCTATCAAACCAGCTTCAGAGTAGTTTAATCTGAGCCAGTCAAATCAGTTTTTAGTCTTTCGTGATTTATATTTGAAAAGTTGACCTTTTTAAACTCTAATAACAGAGCATTATATTATTTATCCTCATTCTTCATGTTCCTCTGTTAACGGTCATCATCAGTTGCCATCATTTTGTATCCTAAATTCAGGTTCCTCAAGACCAGATTTTATTCATTCATGTCATCCAGATAGCCAGCTGTCCCCCCCCCCCCTTTTCTTTTAATTTCCATTTCTTTTAAGTTAATCAGCAAGAAGAAATGATGAATTTACCAAGTCTTTTGGTCCTTTGCTCAGGACTTAACATGGCCTATATTTCTTTTGGTAAAGTTGTTCATCTTTCCAAGGTTCAGTAAAAGTGATTAGTGTGTGTTGGACATACTATCTAAGCATAATTTTGGTCACTTCTTGTCACATGCTTTTGAGTGAGATAGCCTTATAGAAAGTTTGTGCTACCTCTGTGAGTCATCATTAACCATCACTGGCCTCTTTCTCGGCATACTGTAGCATTTTGCAAGGGTTCTTCAGTCCTTAATACCTTTGAATTCTCATCATTATTGCATGCATCTTGAAAAGCCTTGGATGACCTATTGAGAAAAGCCTTATTTTTCTCAGTACTTCTCATGTTTTACTCACCTCTGAGTCTTTAATCTTCTCACTGTCTACCTCACAAACTTTATTGTTGGATTCTTTTCTCTTTCTAACCTCATTCTACCTCTGCGTTACTACTTTCCTTCTCTCCTACTTATCCCCCTTCCCTCTCCCCTTCCTTTTTCTTCTCTCTCGTACTCATCACTCTACCTTACCAAATAACTGTCCAGAAGTCATGCTTCAAATCTCAGAAGTTCCTTTTACCTAGAAGAGGCTTTTTTTTTTTTTTTAATCTCACTCAGAGAGAATTTGCTGTTTTAGTGACATTGTTTACTAAGTTTTGTGACCTTTCAGTACATGGTAGTTCAGATGTGTACTGTCTTTCAATACAGTAGCCACTAGCTATTGAAGACATGAAATGGGCCTACTGGCACATTTGAAATGAAAATATTTTAGGTATATTGAGTTAAATAAAATATATTATTACAATTACTATCTTGTGTTTCTTCATTTTTAAAACATGGCCACTAGAAAATTTTTAATTAAATATGTGCCTTGCATTGTATTTCTATTGGACAGCATTTTTAGACACCGTAAATTAAAAGGAAATGCATAAAGAAATTAACACAAAGGAAAAGAGAAAATGAATTACACATTAAAATAATAAAATGCATAGCATTGTGCAGCCATTTTGGACAGGTGTAACTGACCCTGCACATCTTTACAGGCCCAGAAATCATGGCTATATTCACAGTCTGCTGGAGGTTCATAATAATTGGCCCTGATTTGTCAAGTAAGGTGAAATTATGGGGAACAATCAATATTTGAATGCATAGAAATGTATAATATATTTTAGAAAGAAATTTAATCAAGAACAGGAATTAAATGCTAAGTTAGAAGTTATGTTGAAGACTTGGCTATCTAGAGCGATTTAGTTCTTGAGTGTTCCAAGAGAGTTAATTTTTATGGTAGCAGCTTTTTAATAAGGCTAAGTAATAATATAAGGGTAGTTGATAAATTCATGGGAGGAAATAAGTCCATCAAAGAGTATATATACTGAAATATTCAAAAATACATTTTTCCTTCATAACTGTTTAATATTTGATGCGAAGTATTTATATTAAAATCATTATTTCAAAAAGAATATTTGAAAACTAGTATACAAATGTATCTTTTTATTCAAGAAACTTTTGTGTGCAGTACTTGCAATCTGTCTTTGTTCATCTGTATTTTAAAGTGGTAGTAAACGTGTCTTATAGGTAAATTCTAAGTTATGGATACTACAAAACTAAAATCTAACCCTGGAAAAAATCAAACTAATGTTACCATTGTTGTCTGAACATCATGGCAAGGTTGTATGCATGAAGTGATGTATCCTCAGGTTAATCCAAGTAGCTTTCTAAAAAAATAAGAGGTCCCAGGTTTTGGCACCCCCAAAAAATAATAAAAAATAAAAATAAGAGGAACAAGGAAGTTCTGAATTATCATCTACCAAAAAATAATATCAAGCACTAAAAATTACATAAATCTAATTTCTGCCCTTTAAGAAATAATAACTTGGTAGACAGACTTATATTAACACACACAAAAAAAGCAAGAGTGTTTACTCACATTTTATTATTAATATGATTGTCTTACACATGGTTTTGATGGATATGTTGCTGCCCTATTTTGCTAGGTATTTAAATAAGAACTAGACAATACAACTGATACTAAGGGGACAGGATTAAATATATTTCATGTAAGAAAATTAAAGTGTTCCGTTGACATGTGGCTTTGTGCCCTTCCTACACAGGGGACTGTTTCTCAATAAGATAATTTTCAAATTATCTGATAATGAATATCTCCTACTTCTATTTCTCCTGTTTGCCACTTCAAATAAAAATATTTTCCTAACTTACATTTAGACAGACTTGCAGTAGCTTCCCAAAGCAAAATACCACAAAATAACTTTTCAAAAAATGCAAATAAATATGTGCTCATTTCCTCAACTTCAAAATATTTCCTTCATATTTTTCTAAAATAATAAGTATCCTCATATCCTCTTCTCAACAAAATAAGAAAGGTAGATAAAAGAATTTAAAACTCAAAGTAATCGTGATAGCACAGTAACCCATTGTATTAACTTTATAATTAAAAACGTGGTTAAGTAAATTAGTTAAGTGAATGTTCAACTGTATTGGATTTTTTTTAAAAGCTAACATTATGCTCAGGAAAGGAGCAAACTGGCTTTCCAGACATTATCGCTCAGTAGCTCTCTTTATGACCTTTTAGATACAATATTTTCCAAAAATACTTCTCTTGAAGAACATTTTCTTTATTGTATCTGAAACACCTCTTAGCTGAACTGTAAACTCTAAATGTCTGTCTTGAAATTGGCTGTATAAGAATCAAAAATTGTTCAATTTTAACAACTAAATAATTAAATAAACTAGCTATATTATTTAAATGGATTATTTTAGCTTGTTGGACATGTCTCAGTATATTCAGTCTGAACCTGTGGTAGTATATCCATTAAGTATAACTTGAATCAACAAAGTGTTGATACTCTGATTATGTTCAGAAAGATTATTGTTGGTCAAAGTATTCATCTAAGATCTAGATGTAAACGTTTAAAATTTTTACCATTAGTTCGTAGATATGTAACATGACATCCCTAGTCACACTTAAAACTGATACACAGATTATAAGCTTTGCTACATTGTGAGCCATTAAACACCTTTATCTCTACTTGATGTTTTTTCCATTGTCATTGCCACCACCTATGTACTTTTTCCTCTCACCGTCCTCCTAGTTAGCTCTGTAACTAATCCCCAATGTTTCCAAATCTTCAGTGAGTTACCAGGTTAAGTTCAGCTTTAATTAGCTTGCTCTCCTGCTTAAAAAAAAAAAAAAAAAAAAAAAAAAAAAAAGGAAAGAGACTCCCTCTCTCTGTGCCTTGCAAAATAATGTTTAATTCTACAACCTAACGCTCAAGATCCTTTAAAATATAGACCAAATTTTTTTTTTAAGTATTATTCATTGTCCCCCATTCCACTTCACTTTCACAACAGATACGGTAAATTTGACATCATTCACTTTCCCCCTAATATACCTTGCATCTTCCTGAACTTCTTTGTTCATGTCGATAATTATCCAACCTCCAGTCCATCGCCACATGTTAAAATCCTGTGGCCAAGCTTATATGTGACTGACTTAATGAAATCACTCCATCTCGTTCCAATTAAAAATACTGTCAAAGGGCATAGATTCTTGTCTTAGCTTTGCCATACGTGGTTTAAAATGTTTAGGCAAATTATTTTTACCTCTTCTAGTTTTGACCGAATCATGTATAAAATAAGGATATCAAACTAAGTTTATCTTGCCAACCCTGTTCTAAGACTATATTTAGAATCAATGAGTATAAGTCAGAAGTTGTTAAAAAACAAACAAACAAACAAAAACAGGTTCTGAACCTGTGGTAACTTAATCTAGAAGGTCTATAAAAACTCTTAAAACTATAAGCAAAAAATTGAGTTTATGTTCGGATGTTCAGAGTATTTCCTCCCTAGGGAAAGAGTCTGAAGCTGCTCTTATTAGCTCCTTAAAGTGGTGAACGATCCAAAAACAGGTTAGGAACTATCCTTTCTCTAATCTAAATCTTTTATTTATATAGACACATACGGTGTCCCTGTCTCTCGTTTCAATGTTAAATATCTAAAAGCTTTAAGAACGTAGTGTTTAGCTCTATTATCATCTAAAAGTGGTCCTCAACCACTTTTCCTTAACACACCTGACAGATAATGTTCACATGGGTGATATATTTCCATGAACGACAGTTGTGCACTGCAGCCGACTAAATGAATAAGGTATTCTGTATTCTGAGGGTTTGGTGCCATTCCTGGTATGTTAGCTCTAATTACATCAGTTTTTCTACTGGTTCAAGATTGAGTACATGATACAGTAGTAGTAGCTATATTATACTTGGCATATTGTTTATAGTGAAAATATATTTGTTAAATGAATAAATGGTGTTATTCAAAGGAGAACCAATAAATGAATGGCATTTTTTAAAAAACAAGAGTTCGAATGAGAAAGACTGTGCCTAGGACAGTACCATTAATTATATTTCACTAAAGTTAACTAACTCTAACCCTGAATAAGAGATTTGGTGATATTTTTGGTAAAATATAAGGAAAAAAATAAGTTATGCATTTCCAGCAAAACAAATCATAATTGGTACTTTTCAAGAAGACAAAAATTATAATATTACATTTTTCAGAGACTTTGTTAAACAAGGACCCAATAGTCAAATAATAAAAATCATACCCAATAATCACAATGAAGACAAGACACTGCTTACATCATTCAAAAAATAGCCACTTGTACTTCTATGATAGCCTTTGTTTCCTTAGTTTCTTATGCTTGTTAGAAGAAGCAGAGGTCTGACAATGTCTAAATAGGTGTCTGACAAAACTCTAGGCCCTCAGTAGGCTGATGCATTGAGGAGCCAAGCATACTGATAAGAGCAAGGACTGCAAGAAAGTAATTTTCTTTTCACAGATAACAATGTAGTTCCTATAAATCAAAACAGGCTTTGTTCATATGTTCTCATAGCTCTGAGATTGCAGATACTACATGCCAAGTGGTTCCTTGAATGAAGAGATCAAATATGTATATTCTCCCTGTTTAAAAAAAAAAAATACAAAAGACAGAATAAGTGAGAAATAAAGGACTAAAAGATGTGCAAGTAGAACTAGTTTAGTTGAATTGCCCCTACAAGAGGCAAAGTTGGTATTTTTAGTTGTGAGGTTATGGCAGTACTGTCATATTTCTCAATTGTCAACTTTTTTGTTCTTATTCATTTCAATAGGTGAAATGTCCATACTCCAGAATTAATAATTTTACTTATTTAAAAAGACATGATTTGGCAGTTTCTTTAAAAGTTAAACATACACATACTATATAACTCAGCACTCCCACTTCCAGATATTTGCCTAAGGGAAATGAAGACATATATCCATATAAAATCCTGCATTTTTATAGTCGCTTTATTCATAATCACCAAAAGCTGGTAATAACCAAAATATCTATCAACTAGTGAGTGGATAAGCACATTCAGGTGCACTCATGTAATAGACTACTACTTAATAATCAAAAGGAACAAATATTTATATATCCAAAAACATGAATAAGTCTCAAAAGCATTAATATAAAGTAAAGAAGCCATACTCAAAAGTTTATATATTCTGTGATTCTATTTATATGGCATTCTATAAAAGCAAAACTATAGGGACATAAGATCAGTGGTTGGGAATGGGTCAGGGTAGGAAATGGATTATAGAGGGAACTAACCTGAGGAACCTTTTTGGGTGATGGGAATGTTCTGCCTTGAGGTAGCAGCCACACAACTGTAGAAGTTGGTTAAAATTAATAGAACCATACATCTGAAAATGTTGAATTTTACTATATGTAAATTAGACTCAATCAGTAGATAAAATAAGACACAGTACACTTTCTATGTCTCATAAAACATGCCAGTGGAGTTTGGAGCTGTACCCTATAATCCAAGGTCAATGTTTTTGCAATGAAGTATGTAATAGCTAGTATACTAAGTGGGTCAAGTTTTGCTGCCAAATAAGTTTTTAGAGCTTTTTGGATTTTAGATTTGCAAATAAGAAATTGTGGATCGATGACTATAGAAAAACTGACTTAATAGAGTGAAGACTATAAAACTGTTGGGCTGTTTTTGGATTAAATATGGGTTTTCTTTTCCAAACCACTTTTTTCTGAAACAAACATTGTGATAGTAAAAACATCATTGTCCCACTTCTTCCATCCCTGGCCAGCCATTAGCACAGGTAGTTGATGGCTTAAGTAATGATGGGCATTTCAAGCACCCAGACTCAATACATGGTGTCGCAATCTACCGTGCTTAGAATGAGAACTCCCTTCCTCCTTTTTTCCTTTCTTCCTTCCCTGCTTGTCTTCTTTTTGATATACCAGGTCTTTTCATCTACAGCATAATCTAAAAAGTCATTTTCTTTTAAAGTACAGGCACACGTTGTAGAATGTCTCTCATTGGTTAACAACATCTTATAAGAACATCTCTCTTGGCTTTTAATATCCAACTTTATAGAATGTATATATCTTTTAATACAACGTTTTTGTTTGTTTGTTTTTCGGCCAGTATGTATTTATATTTGTCTCAACTTTTAATACTTACATTTTAACAAAAAAAAATTTTTTTCAGCAAAAAAGTCTCGAGTCACATTTCACATATAGTTGACAGAATGTCAGAAACAGGTATAAATTATTTAAAGCTCACTAAGTGTCCATAAATGGGATGTGTATCTTAGATGTTGCTGAGCTAAACAGTCTTATTATTGCATGCAAGGAAACTGGTTGTTAACAGTCATTTATTGATTGAATTATATTTTTTCAGAGTCTTTGATAGATTTCATTGTTATATTGTGTTTTCGAAATGTTTTAGGACATTGGTTTACATTTGCAGTTGACATGTAGTGTAATTTTTATCATTTAAATATTTGATATTGGATAATATATTATATTTGAGAGTTCTTTTTCTTTGAAAATTGATTTTCAGTTGCCCTGGAAGGAGTGAGACATCTTCATTTCCCTGAAGAATTGGAAATTCTTCTTAAATAATAATGTTCTTGGTTTATGTCTAGTTTCATACTTAGGTGAACTTTTTTGCTTTAGCAAAAAATCTTATGAAAAAATAGAATATCTTTAATAAAGATCAGAATTATACAGAAAAAAACACTTTCTTCTGAAAGAGCTTTGCTCATTTAGCTTCTAGTTAGAGTGTTACCAAAAATTTAGCGTTGTTAACTAAGTAAATAGTGCAGGTTGGGTAAAATTGCTTTAATACCTACTCTATAATTCTCAGATACTACTTTTTATAATAATAGTTCAGTAGAGATTTTTTTTTTCTAGAAAATTTTGTTTTTTTCTTAAAGTCTATTTAGAGCAGCATTAAAATTATCTTAGAAAAAGATCTGAGCAATATAGAGAATCAAATATAGGATCAGAATTTTAGAGTTGAAACTTCAGAGATCATTAAACCCTTCACTCTCATTTTTCAAATGACAGCAATTTGGAGGCCCCCTGGTGGATAAGGCCACTTTCTTGAGGTCACACAAGTAAATCGATGGCAGAACTAGAACTCACTCCAGCTCTTTTGTCATAAAATCCAGTGTTTTTCCCTATATTTCATGCTGATGAAGAAGTTATTTGGTATTTAGTAGAGGAAAAGTTTAGTGGTAACAATGATAGGAGTAAGAATAATATGGAAAGTAGTTTATTAGAGTAAAAGATGACTTCTTAAATCATTAATAAAAACATCCTAGAGTAGCATGGTCAAGGAAAAGTTTCAGCTATTCTAACATTTTCTGCCTGTCCAGTGTGGTAGGCGCTAGCCACATGTGCCTGTTGAAAACCTGAAATATGGCTGGTGCAACTGAAGAACAGAATTTTTATTTTTTAAATATTTTTATAATTCACTTACAGTAAGTAGCCATGTGAGATGTTGTGGATACTGTACTGGACAGCATACCTTAGAGGTTATGATGGCATTGTATCACAGGTGATGGTTAATATTAGCTAATGTTGGCTAATTAAAAAGATCAAAGTTGTAGGAGGCAAAAGAGGGAAAGGATCTCCCCCGGGCAAATACTCTGTTCATGCCTAAAATTTGAAAGCCCCAAATTATTCCATGTTTAGAATGGATGTGGACTCTTTAGTCTGACCATAATTCTATACTTAACAAGTGTTATGTACTTTGAAGCAAGTACCAAAATGAATGGGAAGAGTGGTAGGATTCAGAAGTAGGAAAAAAAGCATTGAGAACTCTGAAAACTGTAATTTTCTCCTAATTTTCCTGAAAATATTCTTGAAAGAGTTCACAGAGAAAAAAAAATAATTCAAGAATTCCAGGATTAATTGTTTATAGTAGAATATATTTTTAGTTAGTCCGAAAATTGTTTTTGGTGGAAGAGACCTAGCTTTAACTTCTTGAGATTAGATGTTTTCTGGTGTTTTAGTGAAATTCCTTCCACAACTACATAGCTGGTTTAAATTTTTCATATCTATTAGTGAAAACACATGGAATATATCACCCAAATAATATTTTATTCCACATATAGGTTGTCAGTTTAGTTACAAAGATCAGTTCATCTCTTGTATTTGCTGGTACCTTGATGAAAAAATATCTATATGAAAATTATCAACTCATGATAGGACTTAGCACTTGGCAACATAAGGATCCTAAGCCTGTTAACTGAGATTCTGGATTGAAGTCTCCACGTAGCTCTTCCCTTGAGATACATAAAACACGAGAAATTAAAGCATGCTATGGGAAATGCAAAATGCATTGACCGTTTAAATAGACTGGTATGGATGTTTTTCATTCCTATTCCCTTGGTCCAAAATATTAAAACAAACTGCAGGTAAACCCTGCATACTTTTTTTTTTTTTTTTTTTTTGCCCAGTGTTTAAAAGCTCATATGAAAGCTCCAATGCTTTAAAATGGTTTTGATGTAAATATTTGACTTATATAAATATGTTTAACCTATTTAAAGCTAGTTATTGTCATTGTTTTTAAAATTACTTTATTGCTATTGTTTTGTTACTCTTTTTTTTCATTTACATCTTTTCTTCAAGAGTGCAGATTTGTGTTCAAATATTAGCCTTGCACAGAGCCTGACAGATAGTGAATAATACTCATTGAAACTTTAGACAATTCATTTAACTGCCTTAGCATCAGTTACATTAACTGAAAATGAATATGTTGCAGATGGTTTCTTAGGACAGTAATTCTGAAATTGTGGGTGAGATGACGAGAGAAAGGTGACTTTTAAATTACATATCTCCTCATGGCATGTAACGAGATGTTATGGATAGGCATTATTATGCATGGATTCAAAGCAGAGGACAGAAAGTTGTAATTCTTTGTTAGTTCCTTATTGCCTTAAGAATTTGTGATTCCATGTTCATAATCTTCCTATGCTATTCCATCTTAACAAACCAAATGAACCCATTTTTACAAAACTGATTTTACTTTCATCCTGTCAGTTGCCGAAGGAGCAAAAGCTCCTCAAAATGTTAAAGTAGAAATTAAGTTAATAATCATGACTTTTGTTTATTGATGTAGATGTTCTTCATTTTTATTCGAAAAGTAATTTTGTGTGCTAACTACCTCAGAGAAATACAAAGCTGAGGTTCTTTTTAACCTTTTATCTTTAACCTTTCTGATAACATACCTCTTTAACACATTAACCCGTACCCCCACCAATGTGTGTGCACAATGCATGTGTGTTTGTGTATTTATCTTTACACATATTTTATATTTAGTTTACTAATAAAAAACAATTCAGGGTTTGGAAAGTAAACTTTAGGATTGCTTATGTTTTTAATCCCACTTATTTTGTTCTAATCAAAGAAAAATATTTTAAGACATCCATTTTCTCCAGTCCTGGCTGCTATTATCTTGACTATAATTGCCTAGTTTCCTTTCTAGCTGATCTATTGCTAGACTTTATCTGGATGTTATTAAAGAATATAAATGCTCCATAGAGCACTGTAGTCTCCGCCAGAATATTTTCAGATTCTCAACTAAAATGAAACAGAACCAGTGGTTTCGCTGTTAAGTAAGTAGCTCAGATTTGTTGTCAGAGTGTGTAGGGAACTCTGAATTCATTATGTTAGTTCCTGCGATGTAGCATTTGAAAAATAGCTTTGGCTGTTTATGGATTGTGGTCCTTGGGCACCAGATAGTGGATGTTGGAATGTATTGCAGAAAAGCTGATTAAAATACTAGGGTCTCTAACGGTAAGAGGAGAAAGCCATTTGTAATACCTATGTCTGACACTCGGATGCACTTGTGTTTCCTTTTGAAAGCTGGTTTATTATCAGTTTATCCATGAGAGAATAACAACAACAACAAAAATGTGCCTTTTGGAAAAAACATTAATATGCTGTTCTTGATGAGAAGTTTACGTAAGTAGACTGATTCGAACTTTGAAGATCCCAAATACTTTGCAGTTTTATTACCTAGATTATTGGAGTCATGTTTCACTATGACTTAGATTTCAATGGTAGCTACTTTCAGTTCCAAATTTTAATGTGTTTTTACTATATATTAGGGAATTTGTACTTACTCCAAAATATAAACTATATAAATTCATTGTCCCATCTACCCTTTGCCTTGCACTGCTTTCCTTCCCAACAAAAGTTCACTGGAGTAGAGCATGGAAATATTTTCCATATTCACAAAAATTAATAGATCTTTAAATATATTTTGCACTCTCTTTATTAAAATATTTTAATATTTCCTCATTGTTTTCAAAATAATGTTCAAATTTCTTATAGAGCTATTCATGATCTAATTCTTCTCTTACTGATTCTTACCCATTCCCCTGCATGTGTTCTTTGCTTCAGGTTTACAGAGCAATTGTTTCCCTTCTCATTTCTTTTACTTTGGTTTCTTCCTTCTCCCCCACCCTTCTCCACCTGATGATCACCTGTTCTTCCTTCAAAACTCTGTGTAGGTTTCCCCAATTCCAGGAAGCCTTTCTTGAAGTACAAAACTCTGCCTCTTATTAATCCCATTTAAACTGACTTTTAAGCTCTTTAAAGTATTTCATAAGAGTCTTTTCATCCTCTACTGTAATCATTTGTTTATTTGTCTGTCTCATTTAATAGACTAATATTCCTTAAGTTCAAAGATAATAGTGTCTTTTTGGTTGTGAATCTGGCAGATAGGTCTTTCAAATAAATGTTCATTACCTGACTGAATGAATGATCTTTATAAATAATTCCATAACTTGACTTTGCTCTTGATATTTAAGGCATCTGAGGATGTGGGTTTTGTCATTTTCGTCACAGAAGCTTTCATATTACCAACTAAAATGTTTACTAAAAATAGGTCTTTGGCTTTGGGAAGGTAGAGAACTTTATTGGCTAGGGGATATAATATAAATCTTAAACTATTAACCAGTTAAAGATTCTGGGATACAATATGTAGGAAATTGGAAAGACCAATTGTTATGACCATGAATCATACATTCTAGCGTATCCATATATATTGTTGAACCTGTGACTTTATTGGTATATAAAATTTCCTTAGGAGAGAATAGATATTGTAACAACTTTTTTTATTTGAAAATAACTTTACAGTTTTTAGATTTTAATGTAACTTAATCTGAGAAGCAAGACAAAGTTTAAACTAAAAGGATATTTGCTAATGATGAGTTATAGAACTTAAACATATGCTTGGTGGTCTTGAAGTGTCTTTAGTATTTGCATCAATATTTTGCATTCTGTAGAAAAACAAAAAATGCAAAGCAATCCATATTTACAAATAAGATTTTAAAAAATAATATAAGCTTTTCTTAGTAGGATTAAAACATTTTCATTTAATCTTTTAGTGTACTTAATATTTACTTTCACATAATCATTTGCTTAGATATTTTGTATAATTATTTCTTTAATGATAAAATAGCAAACTGAATCTGTGTATTATAGCCGAATCACAGTCCTGGCTATTCTTTTTATCTATTGCACATACAAATGCTGTTACTATTAAAATTCCTTATTCTTCAGTTGAGCTTGCAAAAGAAACTTGTTTATTACACCTTGAATACGCTAAGGAATTAGTATTCAAGATTTTAAATTACATACCTCTTTTCAGTCTGTGATATATTAAAAAATAGAACGGAGAAAAACTTATCTACATTTCTGTAGTTGGATATCTCTGCTCATTCTCAGAGACCCCTGCCTCCTTTTTAAAAATACTTTTCAAATTGTTTGTTTAAATTTGGTATTGAATTTGTATAAATCGTAAAGGTGATAGCACATTAGAATATTATTTTCATTTAAAAATATATTCATTGTTTTGTTTTTTGGAGCGCTGCCTCCAAGAGATTCATAGCATTTGATACGTACTTCACATATTTCTAGTCTACAGACCTACCCTATTGAGGCAAAGGCTTCATGATTCTGATTTTTTTTCCCTACTGCTATAAAGCTCAGCAATGTTAATTAATTTTTTTAACTTTCCATGTCATTACAAAGAAAACTGAGTTTTTTATGAAGACAAGTAATTTGTACCTTTAAAAAGCCACATTATTTTGCTTTTGTCTCAGAATGTATTATGCTTCACAAGTATACTGTGACAGGGTGAATAGAAAAAGGGGGAGGGGACATTGTCTTCAGCTGGCATGCTGTTATCAGAGGGAATGTGTTTCTGGACACGAAATTTAGCATTCATTGGTTGTCTGAAGAAAGCTATTTCATCTGAGGATTGGACAAGAAGCTGCGTCAATTTGCTGCCCGTCTCCAAGGCACTGGTGATGCTGCCTTCACAAGCTGGCTAACGTCACGGCTCCATCACCCAGCGGGGTGTGGACTCTCTTTTTCTGTTCTTCTCTATTTAATTCTCTATTTGCTGCCTACTGCATTTCTTAATCTGTCTTCTGCCAAATGCTAACAGCATGATATTTTGTAATCATCTAGGTGAATACAAGAAAGACGAACTCCTAGAAGCTGCTAGGTAAGTGATTCCATTCATTTTAAGTGAGTATAATGCATTTAAGGGAGAAAGGGGGAGGGCAAGTGGAGGACTATAAAAATTATAACATGTTATTGTCTTGCTTGGATTTTTGCAATAATGCAGATAAGACCTTATACAAAATCTTTGTGTACTTTATTTTACATGATTACTGTATTAAATTAGACAGTCTTTCAATATGGTGATGATTATAAGGTTAATTTTATTTGGAACATTTCTTAAGGTACCTGCAAACCTTAGTTGCCCAGCTTTTCCAATGATATTCTTAAAGTATTTAAATACCTATATCTTCATTTGTCTTTGAAAATTTTTCTAATTTTCAAAAGCTTGAATGAAGGACATAAAGTAAATGTTAAAAATTCTCATCCATTTTCTTTTGTTCTTAGTCATTTATAATTTAATTGATTAGCTTTTTACAGCATTTTGTGGGTATTTTTAACTCCAGTGTTTTAGATTACTTATCAGAATAAAGTTTGTTTGTAATTAGGAAGATGACTTTATGCAGATAAATAAAACAAAAATGTAGAAAGCTACATTTTCCAAGTTGTACCATATAAGAGGATTAATAGGAATTAATTAGAAATATATTAATTAAATTGAATATAGCAAAAGAGATTCATTCAGAACCATATAAAATAAAAGTAAACACATATTATTTTCCACTCTCATGTGAAAAATACCCATAAATATTTATAAGAAACTGTATATTTTTATAAGAATTGACTTACTACCTTTTTATAGGAGTGGTAATGAAGAAAAACTAATGGCTTTACTGACTCCTCTAAATGTGAATTGCCATGCAAGTGATGGGCGAAAGGTAAGTCATTTAAAATATAATTGTCCTCTTTAGTAATTCCTTTTTGCTTTGCCTTTAAAATGTTTTGAGTTGGTATATATATGTATGTGTGTACACACACACACACACACACAACACACAGAGCTGTATTTTTACTGGCATCTTTTCACTGTAAAATGAAATGCTGCTATATCTGTTATTGGCAGTTGTGACATATTCATAGAGCTGGCGAAGCATGGCTTTTAAGCATTTTCTCTTTAGAGTCAGACACTGAAAGTTGTTTGTTATGCAAACTGCAGCTTTGTTGGCAATTAAACTTATAACAACATAATATTTTCTGAGTATAATAATGGAAATTGGAAATATTTGTTTATGTCCTATTTACCCATCTTTGTTAGTATATATGTATTTTACATTTATTTGGTAAAGTCGTAGGTAACAACACTTTTTCCATTTAAAGCTGAAAAGTTGCTAATAATTTTTTTAGATCTGTGTAACAGCCCTCCTTTTTAATTTTTTTTATTGGCTAAGTTTTTATAATAGTATATTGAAAGAAAATAGATTAAAGCAGAGAGAAATAGTTTGCATTAATACACAGTTGTCATAGTGTAAGGTAATAAGAAAATGTGCAGCTGGCAACTCATTATCTGCTTTATGTTTTTGCTGAATAGAGACTGAAATATAATCCTTTACAGCCTTTAGTGATTGACTGAAAATTTTAAGAGTGATTTACCTAATAAGTATTGAAAAACAAAGCACTTTGTACTATTGTATCTTTTTTAAATGACACTTAATTTTTTAATGTTAAAAGATGGCCTTTATATTTTAAAAACATAAAATATTTTTTAAGTTACACTGCAAATATTGAGGAAAATCATCTTGTGCCTAATATTTCAAGCATTAATTTTCCTGAATTATACTGCATATATGCTATGAAAATATCAGGATAGATGGTACCCCTTAGAAATAATAAACTATTTTGCCTTTGAAAATTATTTTTCTGGGTGATAATCTTATAGATAAAAATGATTCAGCTTTCCTTGACTGCTTCCACACTTTTTTCCCATTCTAATGAAACCCATATAATAGTGGCAAAGAATTGAATCTTTCAATAATTATTTGTTATCGTAGGTGGCATGTATATTATTTCACATGGCCTAATGAGTGTTTAGTTTCTCTCAATAATTTAAGGAGAGACTTCTGCTTTCATGGAAGGTTAAATTACATACATATCTAGCAAAGATTTTGGCTTTTTAAAGATATTTTTAAATGATAACTGCTCCTTTTCCTTCAATTTTAAAGTTGCTTTAAAGATTTTAACATTCTTGAGTTACTTTAAGCTCCAGATCCTCTTGGATCCTCTTACTAGATAAAGTGACTTTTATCACTGTGCAGAAATACCTTCTTATCTGTGGTAAGTGCAGCTATATCTTTAGAATCCAGCATACTTTAGTTTTCCATAGCCATTTTGCATAATGTACGGGAGATTAGCATGAGTCGACTTTCATCCCAGCCTCATTCTCCCATCCTTACCCTTATATCTTAACAGCCCATTTCTAGCTCAGTAAATCATAATAATTAAGGAGCATGAACACTATAATTAACAGATTACTTCTTCTCCCTGCCTCACCCCTACACAAATATATAGACCTCCTTTATTTTTCCTTTCTCCCAAAGGAGGATACACTTCCCTCATTTCTTTAGCTGGAGCCAGTGTATTTCTCATCCAAATTCCTCTGGCTCCTTTTCTGTATTACTCTATAGCATTTACCACAGAGTTCTTGAATTGTGGTTATTCATACATGACTTTTTCTTCTACTAACCTATTAGCTTTCTTTTGTATTTTGTACCAGACCAAGCTGGGCACTTTGCATGTAGCAGAAGCTTAGGATATGATTTTGCTCCCTGATAAACAGTTTTATCCTCTGAGTGAAAAAAAATCATCTGTATTTTTTGCCATTTAGATAATTAACTCAGAAGTATTTGAACAAGGGGGCTATTATATAGTCTGTTATATGTTATTAGTAGTATTTTATTAATTTGCTTTGAGTAATTATACCATGAAAGAGATGTATATATTTTAATGTGTAGAACACTTTTAAAAACACATCATAATATTATTATTGCATTGAAAGATTCATAACATATGAATAATACAATAATTTTTCAAAATGTACTCTTATTTTTTAGATTATCAATTTTCTCAAATTAAATATAACAAAATTTAAAATGATCCATCGCTATGCAAAATACAAATAAAATTTCATAATTAAAATTGAATAACATGTATATTTAAATATTTCCCTTGTTGATGGCACAGAGCAATTCTTATTAAATGTACCAGTTGTAGTAAAGCAACAAAGCAGTAAATTATTCTAGGAGCTAATGGAGATTGAGATGAAATTCCTTAGTTATGACATTTTTTTTGTTTTCTTACTGTTGACGTCAAGAAAATGTGTAAGCAAATCTAGCTGCTAAATTACAGCTCTGTCTTATATATTTAGTATTTTTAAAAGCCATTTTCATGTGTTTATCTAGAATTAGGAAGTCAGATTGTCTATTAGCAAGAGGCACTTTACATATATAGAAAGTCGGATATATAAAGTTTTATTTCTTGAATTTATATTTTAGAACACAGCACAGAATCAAATTCATTTTTAGAGGGTTTCTAAATGACTATATTAATGCTTAACTGAGTCCTGCATGTCTCTGTTTTTACTACGATTCCTGGTTTGTAAATTTTAGAAGCCCATGGAAATGTCAATTTTGTAATGTTTTTAGAAAAGAAATGTTCCTTATAGATGAACTAGTAGGTGGAGAATTTGCCTAAATATGTGTGGGGGTTTTAGATTTAAGCATTTCTTTTTAATGTAATGTGTGGGATTATACAATGACAGTGTAAATTTTAAATAGTCTCTTGGTTCTATACTGTGATGATTATCTAATTAGTAATATGTGAGTGGTTAATATTTTTATCTCCCATAGACATTTATTTTTCTGACCTATAGAATTCTGAAAATAGTGAAGTACCAATAAGATTTTAAGTAATTTATATATTTATATTATGCTTTGATTTTACATGTAAATCAAAATAAGAGTTTGGAATTTTTTAGTTGTTTTTTCCCTAAAAAACTGAAGGAGGAAATTTTTTTTGTAATGTTTTATTCTTAAATGCTACTTACATAGAATTATATATGTGTTCTGATGATGGCCACTTTAGAAACATAGGAGCATAGATATAACTTATTTTTCTTGTATCTCTTGCCCATTATGATTAGGCATAACATTGCTGTGATTGTTTTGAATTGCATTGACGTACAACCAGATTCTTAAAACAGATACCTTTCTAAAATTCATAATTTCTATATTTTCAAACTTAGATTTGCTGTCTTTTAATCTCCCTTTTATAGTATTTTCTATGAAGATCAGATGTTTTATTAGCAATTATACAAATATTCTGGCCTTGTTTGATATGTAAACTTAAAGTGGTGGTGGTCTCTTGATTTTCAATATTAACTTTCATGAAGATACCTTTTTACAGTGAATAAAAATATTAGACTGCATCTCAAATTATTTCAACATTCAACACTCTTCAGAGTTCATTTTGATCTCTCTTTTGTATTTCCCTTTCCTGACTACCTTTATCTTCTTTCAAAATAAACATCCTAAATTTATCACCTCCTTATAATAAGGAATAGATTGGAGTTGGGCATTACTATACATATTACTGAATAGGAATACTATGTATTTTTGCAGTGTCTACTATTGCTATGATTAAATGTCACCAAATATTGAAAGTAACTAATTTTTTTGGTACTTTTTGAAGTATTCAGTGTAATTTCTGGTATTTCACATTTCTCTTCCTTTTATTCATTCAACCAGCATTCAGTATTTACCATGTGTAGGTCACGATGTTAAGTGTCATGGAAGATAAATATCCTTTTTGGGTTGGTTTACAGGGAGCTCAAAAATTGATGGAACGATTAAGACATTATTCAGTAAATTGAAGCTAATGCACTAAAAAAAAAGTGTATGATTCCTTTTGCTGTGATATAAAGTGTAGACATAAAGTTAAATTTGTTTTTCTGGCCCTTTTATTTTCAAAGCGTTAGTATTTAGACATGTATGCTCTTCTGTAGGAAACGACAAATTTAGATTAACAGGCAATTGGAGAAGCATGATTTAAATGCAGGAAGATTAACTAAAGAGGTTCTTTAAATGTCATATTTCTTCTCTGTAAATGTGTGCTTCCATATAATGGTTAATAATGAATAAGACTGGAAACAGAAAAGTAAAGTATTTAAAAACTATATTTAAGTAGAGAAATAAAGTAGAATTTAGTACCATCCCTTAAAGAGACCATTAAAAAAAACATGATATAATTGAAAGAGCATATAGGCTCTGATTGAGTTCTGTTTTCTGCGCTTTCATTTTCTAAGTATGTGACTAGGGCTGTACAGTTTTTAATGTATTTATTCATATATGGGAATAATCATCCCATTCCACAAGGCATTTGAGAGGATCAAGTGAAATAATGTTATTCATGTAAACAGTTTGTGGCACATAGTAGCACCTCAGTAAGTTAGATCCCTGCCCCTTCGATACCTTTTTGAAACTTTTGAACATATTTAGAATGGGCACATACATGGTTTTGACTACTCCAACATTTCCCACTTAAATTCTTTATTGTCCGGGTTCAGTCCCAGGTGGCATTTGGATAAATGTAGATTACTAAGTAATCTACAAAGCATATAATTGAATTCTTTTGGAGCCTGGCCTTCCCTCCCTCACATTTAATACATAAATTTGTTTAAATGAGTAGTTTATAAATTCAGAAATGTGTTCTTGAGCCTATATGTATGTGTGTGTGGGGTTTTTTTTTTTTTTTACAGAACAATTATTATTTTTTTATTAAAGGCTTTAAAAAATCATAATTCCACAAATTGACAATGACTTGGTAATATACAAGTAATTCAGGCTATATAAACCCATTTTTAAGGGCATACTTATTTAAAATTAACATCTGGTTGAAAATAATGCCACAGTATTCATTTGAATTCCATAAAGCACATCCACAAAGCACAAAGGATATATAGGATTTAGTGCAATTTTTTTTGTATTTATATTTAATTTTCAGGGTTATATCCATTGTCATATTCTAATATAGTATTCTTGGTTAACAGCTCCTTCTTTCAGTGTAAATCTTCTCTGAATATCATGTTTGACTAGCATTTTAACATTTCTTATATGGTAGATTGTTTTTGAAGACCCCTCAATGAACCGTGTCTCTCATTATTTATGCCATTATCTGGTTCTTCCCCATACAGACTCTAAACTAAGGTCAGGACTGCTTTGATGAATAAAATAAGGCAGAATTGCTGTTATGCCATTTCCAGGACTAGCCTCTGAATTGGCTTGGCAGCTGCCAGTTTCTTGCTTTTGGAATGCTCCATCTTGGAACCCAGCTGCCATGCCATGATGCAGCCCCAGCAGCCATGTGGAGAGATCCATGTGGAGAACTGAGACATCGAGCCAGAGACCCACCTTAGCTCAGTTAAGCCTCTAAATGACTCTAACCATCCAAGCTTCCCACACATTCTAGCTTCTGCTGAGCTTCTAGAGGATCCAGTCTCTATGTGACATCCTAGTACCCTCATGTATAGAGAAGAAATGCCCAGGTAACCCACCATTTAGCAGGTGGTTTGTTATCCAATAATAAATAAATGAAATATTCCTGCATTAAGGAAATATAAGTCATAACTTATCACCTGTTGGGTACAAAAGTCTACATCTTTTCTCAGATGAATTACTGAAAATGGTTCTTTCATAGCTGATTGGAAGAATAAGTGAAGATTTAAAAATAAAACCCCAAATATATTATTTTTTTAGATATGTTTAATTATTCTGAATTTATATCTTACAATTTAAGATTTTTTTCCTCTCATGCAAAAAATAGTTTTATCTGTGTCTTTGGCATCAGGGTTTATGGGAAAAGGCAGGAACTTGAAGGTAGAAGACCAACTGTGATCATGGCAAGTTTTATTATATCTCCATGTTCTCAGTTTTTTACCCTAAAAAGTGAAGGGTTTGGACTACATGAGCTCTAAGAAGATCGTAATATATTTTATAATTTTATCAGAGTTAGTAGGAATTAAATTATGTAAGAGTCTGTAGAGTCACCCTAGATTACACAGTCCTGGTATCTGGAATAAAGTTTATATAGAACCTTTTTTCCTTTTAAGAAAGTGTTAACATTATCTGTGGGCACTTGCCTGGTTCCCTGTGGCCTTTAGTGGCCTTTATCATCCTCTGTTCTTGCCAAGTCTTGGTAGATAAAAGGTCATACCATTTTTTAATTTCCAACTTTTATGGATCATAGTTCAGATGTTACTTGGGATTACAAGAAGGTCAAAATGTAGTAAGTCTGCATTAGGGATCTCTTCAAGTACTTTAGGTTTAATTATATATCTAATCAGATCACATCTTTAAAACATATCTTGCTGAGCGATGCATATCTCACTATAATGCAGAAATCCCTTAGAGCAAGTTTTCTTGCCTACTTATGTTAGGATATATTGTATGAAATCTTTATGCTTATGTATATTCATTTTGTTACAAAAGGGGCTTGAAAATGTCTTTTATTTTCCATTAGGGAATCACTTCTACTAAAACAGTCGCTGTTTTGTCAAGTATGCCATTTCTACTGGTGAAAGTAATTAGTACCTGTGCCAACTGTGCTCTCTTTGAAAAAAGAATTTTTAGTAGAAGGAGACCACAGTGTTAAAAAGTAGGTGGTAAAACTTAGAAGTTCATTTTAGCTCTGCTTAGCCACCCTTCTCCTAACTCTGGTTTCTCCTACACTCGTATCCAAAAAGCACAAGTTTTCTTCAGTTTCGAGTTTGTAGTTGAGGACAGAAAAGAAGTGAGTACTAAATAATTTTGCTGGATATGATTCCTTATTAAAAATTGATTTAGAAGCCAAATCACAAAAATGACACTTCTGTATCTCCTTTTAAAATGGTAAGAACCTACATTTAAAAGTGCTTTTTCTGCCTCTACAAGTAAAGGAAACTTTATATGGTAGACTACAACTATAGCAGTAGCTTGGCAGAGTGGCCAGGGAATAGAATCAGAAAGAAACACATAAAGTAGCCTCAGTGGTATACCTGATGTTCTAGTTCTTTGATTGAGTGGGATGGTGGGTGGTGCTATTTACACATTTTTATGCATCAATTATTACCTGATAAACAGATTTAAAAATGCCCCTATAATGATTATGATTTGATTATGATCTCTTTGGCTTAAACTTCAGTTAATGTCAGTTGACAGTATAGTATTCTGCAAAAATTTCTTAAATCTTTTTTGTAAAGGGTGAACCTTACTGTGTTAAAAGGCTCGTTTAGGTATAAAGAGAAGTCTAATTTCAGAAACTTCTCATTTGATAAGAAGCAGCAGAAAGTGAATAGTTAATTATGAATTTAAACTTTGAAGCTATCTGTAGCTTTGAATTAGCATTATTAGAAGCAATTGTTTTGCCATAATACAAAACCAACATCAACTATTGATTTCTTAATTCATGTTACCAGTTACCTGTTGTCTTAGCTCTGGCTGCCATACAGTAGACCGGGTGGCTTAAGAATAAAAAATTTATTTCTCACAGTTCTAGAAGCTGGAAAGTCCAAGGTTAAGGTGCCAGCATAGTTGATTTCTGATGGGGGCTTTCTTCCTGGCTTGTGGAGGGTCCCCTACTTCATGAGAGGGAAAGAAGCTCTTGGGTGTCTCTTCTTTTTAAGGGCACTAATTCCATCATGAGCCCCACCCTCATGACCTCATCTAACTCTAAGTACTCCCTAAAGGTCTTGTCTCCAAATATCATTACTGAGGGTTAGGGCTTCAATATATGAATGGAGAGAGGGCAACGCAAACATTGTCTCTAATACCTTTTTCCCTTTTTTTTTTTTTTTTTTTTTTAAGTATAATCACTCTGGAAACCTATTTCCACCCCCACTCCAGATCCATATTCATCTATTCACTCACTTTTTAAGTTAAATTAGAGTTATAAAAGGAAATTTCTAAAAGCATCAAGAATCTTCATAATATTTTTAAAAGAAGACTTTTCAGTGACTAATGAGAAAACATCTTTCTCTACTAAGAATGGCATCAGTAGTAAAACTTTAAAAATCCTATGTATACCTTGCATAATTTTTTGAAATGCATATTTGGGTGGCCAAATTAGTACATTTGGAAATAAATTAACTCTAAATAAAAAACGTTTCATATATTGATTTTCCTTTTTATAAATATATTTTAGTTTTTTAATAGTAACATGATAATACCCTACTCTGAATACCATAAAAATATCCAATAAACTAATCTCTTAATTTCAGAGAGGGTTCAATATCTGTTAGAATTGGGAAAGGGGCCTGTGAGCAGGGAACAGAGCTAGAGTTCTCTGTTCCTGTTCTACCTTTGGCTGTTGAATTCACATATGCAAACTCAGAAACAACAAGGACTTAACCACTGAAAGAATATTGAGGTGACAGCATAACTTGAAAGTCATGGAGCTCTTCTCAATTACATTAAAATCAGCCAAAGAGATTTTTCATTCTCCCAGTTTACACGGTTAGGATGGCTGTCTAGTGACCTAAGGTGGGATGATGATTCTCATAAATAATCTTTAAATGCCGACCAGTGTAACGTGTTTCCTGTTTCAAGAACAAGTCATCTATTGAATGTTAGAATCTCAGATGTTTAGATTTGAAAACCTAAGATTGTAAATATTAATTATAAAAAGGAATTCATCTGAGGTTTTAGTAGTGTGACAACTTTTCTTCTTAAAAGTGTAAAACATCAGGTACTATCAGACCAAGAAACCTGGTTTCCATAAAGTGTGTCAGCTGTTTCCTTAATGAAACAATGCAGAATTATGTTGCACCTTCTGAGAGTGCTAAGCATTCCCCCCCACACACACACACAAACCTTATGAGAGGATGCTAGAAACTCATTTTCATGTATACATTTCAATTTTTCTGCTGGTTCTGAGGCTGGAAAAGAGAAACATTTCTGGATGTTGAAAAATCCCCTTGGAGTTTCCACAGTGATAATATTAAGTGAAAATTGAATTAAGCTGGCATTCAGAGCTTTATTCTCACAAAGATTACCCTATGGATTTCCTGTTCTTTCTCATCTGTTCATTTCCTTTCTCTTTTTCTCTTACGAAGGCATACATTTAAAGATAGTCTTTTATATTATCAACCTAAAAATAAATTTTTACTAATTAAGGCAATTGAAGTATAGAAATTTCATTTTATAATATATTTCATAAATTCTACAAATTTTCAAATGCCTTAGGTCCCTTCCTCTAAAGATGACTGCATATGTTACTTTGGAAGAACATCCTCTCTGAGTCTTTAAAATATCAGTGATTATTCTACTTCTGTTGGCGTAGTCTGTCTAGTATCCATAGAATCTTATGTGGAAGAGGACTTGAATGGCAGCTAGTCTAACATCCAATGCAGTTTTGAAACTTTCACTGTGATAACTCTGACAGCCAGGTGACTTTGTCATCTGGCTCTGCTTGAATACATTTTTTAAAAATGAGAGCTCACTGGTTTGGATGAAACCACATCTGGATTTAGTGCTGAATTTAGTTTCATGCTTTAAGGAGGGCATTGACCGGTCTGTGTGCCCAGGAAGGCAGTCAGGAAGTTCTCTGTAAGAAGCAGTTGAGGCAACTGGAGGGTTTGAGTTCAAGAAGTGACCAAATGACTGTCTGTTAGAGATCCGTGGAAAAATCCTGCACTAGGAAAGAGGTAGATATATTATATTTTCCAATTTTCTTATGCTATTATTCCTCCTTGTCCTCCAATACTTAATGTTTTAGACAACTTTTTTTGTTGAGAAATTCTGCATTTCTAGAGTGCTCATCCAATGGTATGGTCACACTCTCATTATTGATAGAGTTTGATATGTGGTGCCCTATGGATCAGAGTGCTGAGGTAGTCAAAACTACCCCGGCCATCCCTGCCGGCCAAGAATAACTCTTCTGGCTACTTAGCCATAATTAGTTCATTTCTGAACATCCTACCCACAGCCCGAGTGCCTAGCCAAAGGAAAAGAAGGAAGGCAGAAGTGAGAGCTCTGAAGTCAGATTATCTGGATTTGACTCTGACTCTGCTATTAATTTACTGTGTTAATCCCCCTGTTCCTCACTTTTCTCATTTGTTATGTGAAAATACTAATAGTTTCTAGCTCTGGTAGTAGTTATGTAAACAAGTTAATACATACAATGAACTTTGAACAGTACTTGGTACATAGAAAGTACCTAGTAAATTTTGCTGTCATTTTTAATAAAATACTTTGTTTTTCAAAATGTTTTTCAAAATGTTTTTATATCTTTTATTTCTTTTTAGCTCGAAAATAACTATGTGACAAAGCCCAATACAGTTGTCACCCAATTATATCCATTGCAGAGATTGTGACTTAAAAATATTAATACATTAAACACTCCTGATTATAGAAGTAGTATCATGTCTGTTAATGAATAGTCCTGATAGTCCACTGAGATGAAACCACATCTATGGTTAGGTGTGATTTCTCTAGGCACTATGCTTTAGAGGGTAATTGACCAAGAGGCCCAAGAACAAAGCAAAAGACTCATAACGGGAAAGAAAACATTATTATAAGAGGATCTATGATGTATAATCTGTAGAAGAAACAAGTTAAAGGAGACATAGTTTGTAAGAAAGATGTGACTAAAAGATCTTTTAAAAATTTATTTTGGTATCAGATATATGGTAGCTGAAGGAAACTGTACTTTGAGTGGTAAACCCACAATAGAATATACAGATGTCAAATTATAATCAACACCTGAAAATTATATAATTATATTAACCAATGTTACCCCAATAAACTTAATTAAAAAAATTTCTAATTTAATTCATCAGTTTTCATTCTTCAGATAGTTTTTCTTTTAGATTCTCTTTATAATAGCTCACGAGTTGAGAAACTTCAAGGAGACTGTCTAATCGTTCTTATGGTACTACTTAAAATATCCCTTCAAAAGACAAGCAGCAGTGATGAGATATATTTATTTCCATGGAATCATGCCCATATTGATTCTTTAGCTTTTAATTTGTTTTGATTTCGATTTAAGTATGACTGTCTCAGAGAACTTCTTAGCTATGCCTGACAAGCAGATTAATCATGTCTATGTGCCTGAGAGAAAATTAACAAGCTCTGATTGTGTGGTTATTATATTTTCCTGGGAATTTTGTATTAATGGCTGATAAAAGTATTTTATGTTGAGGGGGGAACACTGATCTGTCTTAACCAAATAAGTTTGAAAGAGATGTGTTTTGTTAAGATACCAAGAACACGGAACAACCTAAATGTCCATTTATAGGCAGTAGGTAATT